>NW_028274813.1:77379687-77983125 GCF_037043125.1 Eumetopias jubatus
TGTCTTCACAGGATGTTTTTAGTTTTCATACACTCTGAGTCTATAAGACTGTTCCCAGATGGAAGACTGACAATAAATGTCACATATGGCTGCCGTGTGTAAGGCCTAGTTCCTACCGTCAAGGAGCCACATACTGCTTGAGAGGTGTCTCATCTCCATGCAGCTCTTAACACTGAATTTTATGAAGGCTCAGTGCAAGGTCACTAAGTCAGCCTGGAGAAGAATTTAGTACGGGTTCCTGTGTAAGTGGACACTCAAGCTGGTTTTTAATGGGTGAACAGGAAAATTCAGTGAAAGTAGGTGGTGGGACAAGTATTCCCTGCAGAAAAACAGTCTTAAAAAAAAAAAAAAGCAGGGTCTCCTGGGTTCAGTCAGTGAAGTGTCTGACTCTTGATTGCAGCTCAGGTCATGATCTCGGGGTCATGAGACTAAGCCCAGCATCAAGCCCCGGTCGGGACTCCTCTCTGGGCATGGAGCCTGCTTGGGGTTCTCTCTCTCTCTCTCTCTCTCTCTCCCTTTGCCCCAACGCGCCTGCTCAATCCCCCCTCCCCCGTGTGCACTCTCTCTCTCTAAAAAAAAAGGAGAGGTAAAGGAGAAACCATGTTCTTTCTGGTCCTTTCCTAACTTCCTGCACTCTCAATTTTTAAATACAGTCCTTTGTCTCTGTCCTCAGAGGTTAGAGAGCACAGCTGTTATCCCCCCTTTTTTTAATCCTTTAAATATCTGAGATTTAAAAATTATAAATTCTGTATTTTTCAGCTTTTCTTTTCCCAGACTAAGTAACTTCAGTCTGTCCAGGGTATTCTCCAAATTTTTAAATCCAGTTCATAGATTGGCACCTATTATCCCTACCAATGTGCGCACGTGCACACAAACACACACACACACACACACATATACACACACTCATACGCAGGCCAAAAGGGCCTGCAGTTCACCAAAAGGCTCTTAAATCTAAGAGAATATATTGGTGCTGTCCTCTCACAAAGTACATCTAGATTAAGGTCACATCCATCACACAGCTATGTGAACCATCAAATCATCGGTATATTTTCTTCATTAAGTGGAAAGCAACAGAATCAAACTGACATACATCAGTCATTCTGAGGGATGACTCTATATGCCCAGAGGAAGGTGTATTCCCCCCCTCCACTTCTGACAAGTGAATTAATAATCTTTCCATTTGTGGGTGTTTGGAAACATCAAAGAACTGAAATAGATCAGCCCCACTGATACACTATCGTTCTTCTAATCTTATATCACAGCATAAATACAACAGCCCTTGTTTTCCACACAGATTCCTACTTCTTTCACACCCAAGCATATGCTAAGAGCTCTCAAACAACACTCTTCCTCCATCTCTGGGAGGTGTCTTAAAACATTTTTAGCTCACCAAACAGAAAACAGAGGAGGATCTGTTTCTTTACTCAAGGATAATCATTTTCAACTGCCTATTTATACTGCAGATGGAAACCTATAGGTTGAAATAAACATATTTTCATTCTAAAATTGGCATCTGTTCTGCTATCATTAAAGGGTGCCACAATTGTATTTGAAAAACAATAATCCAGGAAATTCTATGTTGCTTCACAATGTTCAGACCAAGTGCTCACTGGAATAAGGTGAATAGCATTAAAGTACTGGAGGAAGAACATTAGCCTCCTGAGCTAATGGGACCACATGTAGAGAGAAAATGCCAAAAATCATAGTGAAATGTGTGACTAAAAAGCAATATCTTATGACCTATAAGCAGAGGATCAGTTTCCTTTGAAAGAATCCAACAAGAAATGATTGACTGAAAGTCTAAAACGGTGCTGTATAAGACAGTAACAACTAACCATATATGGCTATTTAAATTAATTAAGATTAAATGAAGTGAGAAATTCAGTCATTCAGTTGTACTAGCCACACTTTAAGAGTCAATAGCCACATGTAGCTAGTTGTACCCATATTGAGCAACACAGAGTAGAAATTTCCATCATTTCACAAATTTATATTGGGCAGTGCTGGTCTAGAACGTTCTGTTTGACTATGATGTTAGCATCATTTTAAACATCAGACCTTAAAGAGATGATGGGGAGCACAGCATACCTGCCAGATGTGACAATCCATGGCAGAAAAGAACTATGGAAAGGAAAAAAATATTCTACTCCTGGAATGAGCTAATAGGATAGAGTATTGGCATTTTATTACAAGAAATATCCCTAGACAAGCAGAGAAATCTTGGGCTACAATGGAATGGACTTAGTAAATACTACTATCTGAATGTCTCATCACACTCTTCTAAGCATTCCAAAATGTACCAGCCTCTACTCATCTGTTAGTGGCTGATTGGACTTTATCGGTCATCCATTCCTCACTTCCTGCCCCCGATGTCTGCTCTTTTGAACATGCAACAAAACATTTGTGAACATGTATTTAAATAAATAGAAACCCCAATCAAAGTAGAAAAATGCAGACTCTTCCCAGGTTACAAAAAAAGGCAAGAACTTTATTTAAACAAATCCTCAGTTGTGTGTTACATCATGTCCATACCTAAATCAAAAATCATAAATGATAATGCAAAGGAAATGGAGGGCTTCATAAAAGCAATTATCCAAATATTATTCTTGGCCAATGCTTGAACTAAATACACAGTGGAAGTGAAAGGTAGTGTATGGCACTTAAATAAATAAGAGCAAAGAGAACAAAACATATTCACAGTCCGAAGAAATAGGTTTTTGAACCTTTGGTATATGTCTCAAATAAACATCAGTAAACACATGTTAGCCAATAGTGTTTCATTGCAGGTTTCTCAAGCTAGGGCTCGTGTGTGTGTTGCAGAAATAACTGATAAAATAATAAATTGGAATTCACATGGGCTGATTAAGGTCTCTGGTGTGAGCACACAGATAAATTCAAACCATGGCAAAATGAAGTGCAGCTGTGTTGCACAATGAAACTATGTAAGAAAATGAATGAAATACACCAGTTAGAAATTCTGTGGCTCAAGTAGACACCCTTGATATTAACAACAGCGACAAAATATTTTTAATGCTAGCCAAAGTCCACAAGCTGGAAGGCAGAAATATCCCAAAGCTCATAACCACATGCCTAACTGTGCAACAACCATTTCACAGAAGTGTTATAGCTGCATATTGCAATCCCCTCCCTCCCACCCAACCCCTGCCCCTAAGAAACAGCACCAGTGCAGTTTGAGTTAGAAAATTGGAAATACTGAGACATTCCGAAGGTTTTCATAATGACTAAGGGCTAGTCAGATGGAGCTTTAATGCAAACCTCTGCCATGGCCATTCTCCAAAATCACCCCCCCTGTAATTCCCTCTAGCTTGCAGATAAACCATATTAGGTCTACTGTAAGGCCAGATTCAGAAAAAAAAGCTGGCATGCTATCCTGGGTTGAGGGAGAGGTGCATGCTGATGGGGTAGGTACATGGAAGATGCCTCAGGGATGTTTGTCCTGCAGCCTGGGATGAAGGGATGTGTTGAGATAGGTCACAAATTTTGTACCAATGAAGTATTTGTCTCACGCCATTCACCAGGATATAGAGCTCAGCAGAGCTAAGTCCTACTTGGTAGCTGTTCAAGTACACTGTTATTAGGGTCAGACTAGGCCATAAATGAAGAGGGCCCAAAGAAGCCCCACTCATCCTTCTCCTCACTCTAACCCAATGGTTTCTGTTGGAACCAATGGTGTGACCTGACGTGTGGTAATGGTTCTACTTTCTCTCCTCTCCCATTGATGCAAGGTCTTCTCTTATCCAGTCTTATCCTACATCTCAATAGTAAATGAGGGCAGATGCAATCACTCTCCGAGCAGTCATCTGCCTCGGGGCTCCTTTTCATTCCCCAGGCCTTCCCCAAACCTGCCCCTTCACACATAGGCGGAGTCACTGGACTGAGTCCTGCCAAAATTGGGAACACTGACTCGGGGCAGGTCCTTGTTGCGGATCTCATAGACAGACTTCCTCTTGGCCTGGGCCCCTCGCACAGCCAGCTTGATCTTGCGCCATCCTAGGTGGTTGAGTTCAGCCAGGTTGAGCACAACACAGATGCCACTCACAGCAAACATGAACACTAGAAAGACAGTCTTCTCGGTAGGCCGGGACACATAACATTCTACTTCCTTGATGCAGGGGTAGCGGTCACACTCATACAACCCTGGGACACTGAAGCCATAGAGAAAATATTGGCCCACCAGAAACCCAATCTCCAGGGCATTTCTGAACACCACTTGGATAATATAGAAGCGGGAGATGCCTTCCTGCCTTCGGAGCTTGGATCGCGCTGCAGTGCGCAGCCCTGATGGGTGTGGGGTCAGCTCCTTAACCTCTAAACAATCGGGCTCCATCTCCTTGCTGGTGTTCTCTGTGTTCTGCAGCACCCCATTGACAATGGCATTTTGCAACTTCTTATCTTCTCGTTTGCCACCACCACTGACTCCACTCCCAGTTCCTCCAGGACCCCCCATGGACTCAGGGGGTTCCCTGTCCAGGGCTAGGAAGACTGTAGAGTAGCGGCGTTCTCGCTGTTTAGCAGACTGGTGCACAGAGTAGGTGATGAAGCAGAGACTGGGGGTACACACCATTATGATCTGGAAGACCCAGTAACGAATGTGGGAGATAGGGAAGGCGCGGTCATAGCAGGCCTGGTTACAGCCGGGCTGCAGGGTGTTGCACACAAACATGGTCTGCTCATCATCGTACACCGTCTCCCCCACAATGGCCACAATGAGGATCCGGAAGATCACCACCACAGTCAACAGGATCCTGAGCAGGGAAAGAGGGAGGGAGAAAGGTCTCAAGGGCTGAGTCACTGACTTGGGAAACGCCTGCTCCTCCTTTCCCTGCTCCTTATGTTTGCCAGTCCTTTGACTGGGGAGCTGTCCATCCCTGTGTGGTACTGAGCTGGGAATCTAGGAAATCTTTTTGCTGGTAGACTGAGAACACTTCATATTACAAGGGTCTCAAGTGTATATACCTCCATACACTGGACATGGTGTATTGCAACAGATAGATTTCACCTGTATACATGGAATGTACAGAGGCAAGAGACACACACCTTCACTCTGGATATGGCAAATGCACATGGAATATCTGAACAGAGAGTACGTGTTTCAAAGTTATATACAGAGTGTGCATATAACTATCCCAAGTGGATATTTAGTTTACCCTCAGTGTAAATATTGAACTTAAGCCTTTATATAAACGGATAGCTATGATATCTATCCACATATATACATAGATATATACACAGTGTATATACATATGAATATATGTCTCTTTATATATAAAGACACAAAAGTATCAACTGGGAGTGGGGGATTCTGATACTGTAAGTTTTAACAGCCAAATCAGTTTAGTTTAATAAATGTTTTTGGGGGAAAGATACATCTGCTCCGAAGAGCAAATCCATCTCCCCATTTGCCCTTCTCTGTCCAAACACAACCCTGCCTTCCTTGTAGATTCTATTTAGGGAACCTGATGGAGATTGGCTCTGACTCCGGAGAGTGGGGGTACCACGACTGAGCCAACAACTCCTTTTCTAAGGGGAGAAGAGTCAACCCCCCGGTGGTGCTTCAGCGGGAAGGGATGGAGAGCTGATCAGGAGCAGCTGGGGGAGGGGAGCATCACTGGACACGGGGTGCTCAGTTAAACAGGGACACAGGCGCACGGACGGAAGAGGATGGGAAGAGGGCAGTGGATGGGCTGGGGGCTGTCGGGGCTCGGTTGGGACGTAAGAAGGGACTCCCGGGGGTCGCCCGACGGGGCCCGCTGACTGCCGGCTCAGCGCCCTTACCTCCCGATCATAGTGGAGTGCTGCTGCACCGCGGCTTCCAGCAGCCTCTCCAAGATGGTCCATTCCCCCATCGCTGTGCATCCGGAGGCAGCAGACAAAGACTGGGCAGCACCGGGCACGTTCCCGCTCCTGGCCCCTCCCTGGGCCGCACCTCCCGACTGGGAGCGTTTGACCCCGGATCAAAGAAGCAAACAAATTAAAAAAAAAAAAAAATCCAGGAATCCCCTCTCCCTTTTATTGCACTTAAAAGAGGTAAATGAGAAAAGAAATCGTAGCGCTCCCCGACCGATGGGGCAGCTGGCGCGGTCGCGAGAGCGGGCACGAACCTCCCGCGCCGTCCCGGGATCAGGTCCGGAGCCCGCGGATGCCCAGGAGAGGGGCGGGGCGGGGGTGGCAGCGAGCAGGTCCGCGAGCTCTCGCCCGCCCAAGAGAGCTCTCACCCCCGGGGTTGGGGGCCAGCGAAGGGTCCGGGCACCAGCCCCCGCACCTGGCACTTCAGCGGGCACCGGGCGCCCCTGGACTGCCGCCTGCGAGGCCCGGGCGGAGCGCGCGGAGCTGGCTGACGGGCTCGGGAATCCGCGGCCGCCGCCTCTAATCCGCCCTTAAGTAGTCTCTGCCTGCGTCACGCCAGGTCGGCGGAGGGGAGCCGAGCGCGGCGTGCGGCTGTCGCTGCGCGCTGGAGCCCGAGGGGCAGGGGACGCGCGCGCGGGGAGAGGGGGGCAAGAGTCCTGGGGGCCCGGCGGGGAGTGGGGCGACCTCGGGAGGAAGGATCGCAGCGCTCCTCGGGGCTTCTCGAAGCGCACAGGTAACCTCACCTGACCGCCAGTGCCCTGCAGGAGGACGGGCAGCCGGGAGCAGA
Organism: Eumetopias jubatus; assembly: GCF_037043125.1. Lineage (NCBI taxonomy): Eukaryota > Metazoa > Chordata > Mammalia > Carnivora > Otariidae > Eumetopias > Eumetopias jubatus. The sequence goes on from NW_028274813.1 coordinate 77,386,346, forward strand.
CGCGTGGGTGAGTGGGGAGGAGCGGGAGTAGGTCGTGTGGCCTCCCTACGTGCGTCCCTCACCTTTTTGCTCTTTGTCTTCCGGAAGACCACTAAAATTCCCTGTCTAAATGGGGATGCTGGTTGGGGGAAGGTGAATGGAAGCGACGGTAGGACACTTTTAAATCTCCCTTGGAGAGGACTGAGTGGCGGAGAATGAGCCTGCAGTTCGGTGCCTCCGTGGGTCCGATGCTGGGATGAGGAAGGCTTGAGGAGAGTCCATTTAGGCCAAAGCTTAAATGCAGGTGTGAAGCTGCTTCTGAGGAAGGGGTCTGGACACAAGTCTATACTTAGGAAGTGCCTCGCGTGAGCTGGTGGGTGGCCACGATTTAAGGTCTGGCTTCCCCCAGCACAAACGCAGATGCTTTGCTGTTTTTTTTTTTTTAATATCTATTTATTTGTTTGTTTATGTGTTTATTTATTTGCTAATGGGTGTACATCTCAGGTTAAACTTGGTCTGAATCTGAATTTAAGGAGTCCCAGTACTCTACTATCAGAAACAAAACCGATGACAACCTCACCCCATCTTCACTTCACTTATCTGGTCTTGGCTTTCTCCTCTCAACTAACAGATCTTGGTTTCTGTCTTTAAATTTACATTTTGTTGTCCATTCTATCCAGAGCAACTGCTTAATTGGTTGCTACAAAATAGAAACAATCACACCAGGCTGCTAATTAGCTCAGGGGTCAGTATTAAGAGACACAGTAGTTGGGAGTGATTCATATAAATGTACCCAAAGCACAATGGGTAAGTGGTTGTCAGCCTTTGAAAAACACAACTTTGTAAAAGGGTTGCTAACTCATTGTAGGAGCCTTCATTATCCACAAGGATCATAGCACATAAGTGTATTACATAAATCACACCATTATGAGCTTTCAGTTCTAGAGCAACCAAGGTGTTTGGGTAGCAAGTGGCCCAGGGACTGGGAGGAAGGGTACCAGGCATGGGTTCGAGTCCACGCACACTGCACTTTTGTGTTAAATGACTTTCAAGGCACAACTCAATATTCAGTGCAAGAGGGATCAGAGAGATTTCTCCTAGGCCAGACATCTTTACCCCAAGGAAGCAGTTTTTCACTGCAGAGAAGTAAAAGAGTCTACTAAAAATGGGAAGGGTATAGGGTATAAGTGGAACATTAGGGCTAAGGTAGGTGCTCCTTCTTTCCTGTTGGGCAGAGAAGAGACACAAAGATGAGGCTGGATGTGTATGCTATTATCCAGTCCGCTTCCAGATGGAATGGTGATCCCCCGGCTCAGACTTTGGGTTTTCTCAGACTTCCTTCCTGCTTCCTTAGACCCTGGTTCCCTGTATTCTCTCCTTTGGCAGACACTTTTGGAGTAAAGGATCTTAGACAGGGGTGAATGAGTGAGACAGTCCCATAGGAAATCTGTCTAACATCTTCAACTGCCCTAAAATAAGCTGCACAACCCAAAATCATTATGTTCTGTACATGTGGTTTTATCAAACCCTTGAAGATGATGATCCTAAGACCATAGAATGCAGGAAATACATTTTAAATATTCTTACAATGCAGTTTTCAAACACTAAGTTATGACTACATTAGTTGGTTATTTTAAAATAGTTTAATATGTCATATAGATTCAACATGGTAACACACATATAAACACACAAAAACATCTATACGTAGAAGCTATAATTTAAAAGACTCATCTGTTAGATCTGGTAGCCTGTTTTTATATGAAAACCTTCTCACCGCCACACTTTGAAAACAATGAACTGTTTTATTTTATTATTATTTTTTTAAATGCGTGGTCCTTTTTTTTAAGATTTTATTTATTTATTTGACAGACAGAGACATAGCGAGAGAGGGAACACAAGCAGGGGGAGTGGGAGAGGGAGAAGCAGGCTTCCCGCTGAGCAGGGAGCCCGATGCGGGGTTCGATCCCAGGACCCTGGGATCATGACCTGAGCCGAAGGCAGACGCTTAACGACTGAGCCACCCAGGCGCCCCTGAGCTGTTTTATTTTTAAAAAAACACTTATCTATTCATTTGAGAGAGAGAGAGAGAATGTGAGTGGAGAGGACTGGAGGGAAAGGGAGAGAGAGAACCCCCAAGCAGACCCCCAGCTGAGCGGGGAGCCCATCGTGGAACTAATCCCAGGACCCTGAGATCATGACTCTGAAATCAAGAACTGGACACCCAACCAACTGAGCCACCCAGGTGCCCGGAGCTGTTTTATTTTTTTTAAATCACTCATAAGTTGTTTTACTTCCTATGTTGTATTTCCTTTTTTGAGCCTGATCAACACCACATTCAATTAGTAATTTGCCCCGAGAGTGCTGCATTAAATATGGAGAGGTTCTATGTAGAGCCAGACACTTCTGAATTTCCTCAGAGCATTATCTCATCCCACTGATTCTCACTGTCTCAATTCCCCTCTGAGCAAAGACCCCATTTAAGTCAACTGGGAAGTTTGTTCCATTGGCTCTTATTTAAAACTCATCTTCCTCTACAAAAGTCATGGTTTTAGATGAAAAACAATGAGCTCATAGAATAAACCTTCTTGTACATTAGACTATTTGGGGGATATGCATTAAAAAAACAGACACTGGAGTCCACCCCAAATCTCTAAATTAAAATCTATGGAAGTGAGGTTTAAGTACCTGCATTTTAATTTAATTCTTGCCAGTGTTTCTGGTAACAGTAACAAGTTGAGAATTCTTGTTTCTGTGAGTATTAGGGCAGAGAGGGTCCTAAAAATCAGAAGATCCTATCACCTTGTTTCACAGATGTTAAAATTGACCCCCAGATTAGGTGGATTGCCTAAAGTCATACAAGTAAGGAAATACTATGAAGAAAGTGCTATTTAAGAGTCCTAGAGGAGAAGACCAAATAATTTCAAAGGATGGAAGATATGATCTTTGAAGAAGAAAAAAGGAATTAAACTGGTTTGGGTCATGGGGACATACCAACCAGTACGTATCTACAGGAAAGTAATACCTGGATTGTTGGATTTGCAAAGGCCAATGTCTTACTAAACAGTAATTTCCATTAATAGAACAGGAAAAACATTTTCTACAATTAGGTGGAGAAAACTGTAAAGGCACATAGCAAAGGGCATGAATATTCTAATATAAGGAGAGAATAGAGAGTTACTGACAATGATTCATTTTACTACATGGGTGTATCTGGATTTGCTCTTAATCTTATATGTGTTTAGGATTTCATTCTCTTCTTAACCACAGATTCCCAGGTGAACCTGTTAGCTTTGCAGCTTCAAACATTTGGTAAAGGAAACCCCCACCAGGCACTTTGTCGAAGGTGTAAGAAGGAAAGTGAATCTATTGTCCTCTCCTTTACTGGACTATAAATTCTTGGGGAGCAGAAGGTACGCCTTATATAGGTCATGGTACTTTCCACAGTGTCTTTAGCATTGTGGAGACTTAAATTCATTGAAGGAGTAGGGTGGTTATTCTGGCTGTCTAGTCTCCTCAGTCTGGGAGACCAGCACATTCCCTGAGTAGAGGTGGGTCCTGGCTCCCCTGTGATCATAAGTTACATTCAAACTGAGAGGAGAAAGGGTTCCCTTTTGCCAAGGGAAAGTCCCTTCACACCTGGGGCCACCTGCGCTCCTTACTAAAAAGCTGTTTTGCTAACCACCAGCCCCCTGCTCTGACTTGGTGCTGCTTTCACTCACTGTGGTCCCATCACCCCCTGCACTAACCCAGGGAATGCTGCTGAGCTTCCAAGACTTGTGCTGCCCCATCAGAGAGGCAAGGCAGCCCAGGAGGCTGATCACAGCCCTGCATACACAGATGCTGGGAAGCGCCAGCATCTGTAGCCTCCAGGATTTGTGTGGCTCAGAAGGGACTGCGTTCAGTTTGGGATTGGCTTTTGTGTTAAAGTCCTCCACATTTCATTCACAAACAGCTAAGATTAACTGAGCTTTATCTCCCCCAGTGGCCTACATACATCTGTTTCCTAATGAAACCATCGAATTTTCTTCTGGGGGGGGCAAACCCAACCTGTCTTGTGAGACTTAAAAAACCTAAGCGGCCAATGAAATCTACTCCTCTTTGCTGTGAAGTGATTTCTCTCTCTCTCTTTTTTTTCTTTTGTGCTTCCTTACCCACATATAGGCCCCAGTCCAAATGTTTAGGGAAGTACTTCTGTTTTTGCTGTCCAGACAAAATTTACAGAGTAATGTTTCCTGTAGGAGTAAAGCTGTTCAACCCACAGTTATAAGTAGCCCTGAATATGGTGGCTTGCTGTGTGGCTTAGGACTTCCCAGAGCCTGTTACCTTCAGAACTATTCCTCAATCTCATGATCCCAAATGTGAAGCTGTGTCTTAGCCCCAGGAGACCATGTATCTAAACAGTGGGGAAATTGAACATTTTCTGTGTGTTAGTCCTTTGAATAAAAGGGTATATTTCCCTTTTTAAAAACCACACGTACAAATTCCCCATTCCCCACCCACCCTGTATATAGAGAATATACCTATGTGTAGTAACATCTCAGGGATTAATGTAATATGACATTGTGGCCAAAGCAGATGAGTGAAATCACAGCAAATAAATTAACACTCCATTTAGAATTGAATCAGCCCTGCTGACACATAATCTTTCACATCTATGTCAAGTCGTGATTCCCATTCACATCAGGAGCTTCCCAGGGGGGCTTATTAAACCTGCAGGAAGAGATTTCTTTTAAGTCAACACTATTCAAAAGTCATTCAGCTACAGTGCAGAAGAGCCTGCCTGGGGTCTGGACACCCCCACCTTTTCACACTCTCATTGTTGCTGTCCAGCCAGCACCCCAGCCAAGGAGGATATAGCTGGGCTTCCAGCTGAGTGCATTTCCAGGCTGCATAAAAGAGATGAGGAAATGACAAGGGAGATGCACGTGGGGTAGGACCTGCCCCTGACACATTTGTTAAACTGGGAGAATAGAAGTTAGTTCTCTCATGCACCCTTCTTGCACGTCTTCCATATCAGTGTGCTCCTGCTAAAAGTTGGATTCATCCTGGTGCTTCATATCCATGGTCAAGATAATTATGTGGAATTGATACTTATCCCAAAAGGAATCTTCTCTAAGATCTTATTTTCAAGGTTATTTCTTGCTTTCATAATCATACTGGGATTCTCCTGGTTGCCTGCTATCTTGACCCTCTGAAATCAGCCAATTTCTGTTTTTTTGCCAAGACTCTGGGGGCTCAGGCATTACCCAGCGCTGAGGCCTTTGTGATTTTCTAGCTCTTGTCTACCTAGCTGCCTTCTGATCACCTTTGGGCACCAAATCCGAGTCTGGTATGGAAGGCCTCTTGTTTCTGGACCTGGGGTGAGACTGGAAAGAAGCTATCACTCACTCATTACTCACTGCATGTTCAGTCCCCTCACTGCAGTATTTTGATAGTCAGCCAAGGATTTGTCAAGACCACAGACTCCCAACTTGCCCATTTGATCCGGTTCACAATCTTCGCTGACCTGCAAAATCTCACACCAAAGTTCTCTTTTTGTTATAAAATCATCAGCCCACCTTGACTATAGATGGCCTTTGGTCATACCTCCCATCCCTGGAACTCCCCTGGAATCCTCAACCTCGTGACTTTTGAGCCTCCCACCGTGTACCTCACCCACTCCCCACCCCTTACTCAACCACCATAAAGGAAAGTAATCCGATAAACAAGCATACCAGGGTGTTAATAACTGATAACCACTTAATGTATTATCCTTCTCAGAGGAATTATCCTCATTTAACTTGCAAAGCCTGTATTCAAAGAAATGAAATTTTCTAGGTAGTTTCCCAAACATTGTACAGAAGAAGAGAACAGCTATTTGGGCGTAAGGGATGTTCTGAGCCTCCTCAAATCACACCACACAAGTACTTGCTTCTTTTATTGATCTGTAAAGTGGTCCTACTTGTGGAAATACAGGAATTACATTAACACAATGGTTCTTAAACTTTACTGTACGTTAGGATCACCTGGAGAGCTTTGGAAAATCCCAATGCCTAGGTTGTATCCCAGACCAATTAAAGCAGTGTTTCTGGAGGGGAGCCCAATGCACTGATATTTAAAAACAACAACAACAACAACAAAAAACTCTCCAGGTGATTCCATATGCAGTCAGGTTTGAGCACTAGTGCAGTAATATCCACCACCAACTTCTTAGGCACAACAGCCCTGCGGGAGCCCAATAAAATAGGTTTTCTCCTCATGCTGGGAATGGTGCTTCTGGACATAAAGCCAGAATTTCATTCTGAAAATGTGTTCCTGTGGTTTTGTAAGTACTTAGTATAATCCATATGGGCTAGGTAGTTAGTTGCTAAACTGCAAACACCCATCTCATTTCATCTCAGGCCACTCCTGACCATCTGGTCCTCGTATTTTCAGCACAGGGCCATGTGTGTATTAATGAAATGATTGCATCCGATTACATCTTTTATTCAGAGCACAAGAAGAACAGTCCATATATTTTGTTCTCCAGCATCACTGTTTCTCTCATGATGTCAATAATTAAGTTATTCTTTCTATTTCATGCAGAGGTGGGATGGTCTTCCATTAAAGTAAGAGTGTACATCAAATATGTTATTGTTTATAATAAAATTTCAACTTTGCTTCCTGTTATCTATAATATAGATATAATATAGATATATCAGTCAAAAGCATAGACTTCCCCAGGTTAGATACTTATTAGTAGTCTCCATTTAAAAATGTCCCATCATAGGGGTACCTGGGTGGCTCGGTTGGTTAAGTGTCTGAGTCTCAGTTTCAGCTCAGGTCATGGTCTCAGGGTTGTGAGATTGAGCCCCGAGGTGGGCTCACACTCAGGCCAGAGTCTGCTTAGGATTCTCTCTCTCTCCCTCTCCCTCTGCCCCTCCCCATGCTCTCATGTGTTCTCTTTCTCTCTAAAATAAATAAAATCTTTAAAAAAAATAAAAATGTCACATAATTCATGTTAATAAACAAGTTGTGACAATTGGTATACAAGAGAGATCACCTAAGCGCACCAAAGAGCTGAGTTAGTTGCTGTTTTCTCTAGTTTCTCTGCAAAGGTCAGATGGTCAGAAAGCCATATGCCTGGACTGTACTTTTCTGCCGCTGCTTGGTGGAGTAGGGAAGGGTCAGGGGAAGGGGACCCACTTCTTAGTCTAAATCTTTAATCACAGTCTTGCAACCAAAACTGTTCTCCTAAGGAAATTTTATAATGCCAGTTGTTCAAATAAAAAGGATGTTTTTCCATCTTGTGACATCTGAATGAACAAAGATGAATGAAGAATGGATAAGCCGATAAATAGGATGGTGCTCACTCTTTATCAACTAGTTATATTCTCTCTTACCCTTTCATGTTACTAGAGTAAACATTTAAAAATCAACAAATACAGACATATATATACACATATATATGTACATTGTTACAACCAAATTCCACCAACCCATTAATATTTGATCTTTGATCTTTGCACATATAGATTCTTAGCCCAAACATTCATTTGTTTGCTCAGTGAAGATTTACTCATTGCCCAGTACGTGCCAGGGGGATATAGTAATGAATAAAATGATATAGTCCCTGATCTCATGGAGTTTAAAATCTAGTAGGAGAGATATATACAAATGAGTCAATAGCAATGTGTAATTTTAAAACTGTGATAAGAGCTACCAATGGATAGCTCTGAAATATGCAGCCCCAGTGTATAATGGGGCAGGCAGGGGCTGCCCTGCTTTGTGAGTAAGATTTGGGGAGTGAAAGGCATTTTTTAGCTGAGATCTAAAGGGAGAGTAACAGTAAACCAGGTGGAAGGTGTGGAAAAGGAGCATTCTGAGCTCAGGAAACAGCAGTGAACAGACCCTGGAGAGGGAGAGAGTAACACATTCAAAGAACTGTGAGGCCCCCATGGTTGGTTCATAGAGTGGGAGGCAGAGGGGCATGCAACAAGGCTGCAGAGTCAGGCAGGGGTCTCATCAAACAGAGCCTTATAGGCTAGGGTGAAGATATTGGTATTTTTCCTAAGAGTAATGTGCTGCTTTGGAGGGCTCGGAAAGAAGGAAGTGACATGATTAGGTTTGTTTTTTAAAGCTCAATCCATTTGCATTGTGGAGAGAATAGACTGAAGAGGGTGGGCAAAAGCAGATGCAGGTAAACTAGGGATAACAAGCCTCTGGTGAAGGGTTAAACTCAAGTAACACCCATTCAGGCATTTACCTTCTGATCCCTCAGGGACTATGAGGCTACACCAGGGAAACACTTCTAGTATTTAACCCTGTCTGTTCTCAGGCTAAGGAGCTAGATGACTTCTCAGGAACCATCCTGAATTAATAATCTTCTTTAATTATGTAGGAAATAAATAGGCCCTGATTGTAATGGTCAACATAAATATCTCCAAGATTAGTTGAATCTTAAGGGCATTACTAATTGTGACGCCTCTTTCAAACACGTTTGTCTCTGAGCACAGTAAACAAATTGTGGAAGGCAGCCTCTTAGCACCAAGCAATTTCAAAGAAATGGGAAGAGTGGGCCCCCCAGTAAAGGAGGCCAGGGTTCCTGTGCAGCTTTTTTTTACCCTGGAAACCCATGTTTTGCCTCAGTTCTGTGGTTCAGCAGAGGCCAGAGAAAAGTTCAGGTGGAGGGTAGGGTTCTTTGGGAGAGGAAAGGGACATTAATGTTCAGGAAATTCTTGTGATTTTGCCAAGTTATTTTGAATAATATTGTTTAAAGATGGCTCCGCAATCAAATGAAACTAAGGAGATCAACACTGCTGTTGATAAACAAATCCTGGGGAAAAGAACACAGATGAAAGTTGTTTTCCTGGGAGAATATAAATATACTCCAAATTTGGTGCCATAACTCAAACTATTTCTGAGAATCCTCTTTTAGAATTGTCTCCAGAACCCCTTGTTAGCATGTAAAAAGATTCTCATTACTTGAAAAAAATCGCACCTCGTTTTTTACTATAAGTTGTGTGAGCCAGCCTGATTACTCAATTTATTTTCATTAGAGGCTTCTGAAAATACATATTTTAATGAATCTGAATTTAAAAGAGGGGGAAAAATGATTTGCACCTGCATCGTGTAGAGTTTCTTGGCAACTGTGAGCTGGGATTCGGGTTCCTTCTGCTTCTCCAGCATACAAGTTGGATGGTTTCCTTGTGTTATCCATAAATATCCAGTAACTTTTGGTTTTTTACAAAATCAAATTCCCCTTCAAAGAATGGGTTTGTTATCACTGAAGATATTCACAAACCTACTTGGCAGGCCAAGAATAAATACAACAAGCAGTAGGTGAGTTCCTGCAATATTCTGTGCACTGATAGGGCGCTGTGATGCCCCACACGGCTGACCTTGCTCCTCTGTCTTCTCCTGACTCTTACTTTTCCTCCAGACTCAGCCCAGCTATGTGCCCTCTAGGAAGACCCCCTCCTTCCCCACCATATGCCCTGCACAATTTTGTTAGGTCCTCCCAGCATATAATTTCCCATGCTGAATAATAATCATCCTCACCAATAGACCGTAAACTTTTCCAGAGCAGGAACTGTTTTATTTTTGTTTTGTTTTGCTTTTACCTTTATATCCTTCAGTACCTAGCACAATACATGGAATGTAATAGGTACTCAAATATTTACTAAGTAAAACTTCATAAAGAGAGCAGCCATAGAATACTGGTCCAGGAGAGAGAGATTTAGTATCCAGGTTTTTCCATGGCAAGCAGAATCCATCAATTCTCACCTCTGGCACTACCTTCTCAGGAATCCTTTCTGACCTTAACATTTTTCTTGACTAGGCTTGGTGCCCCTTAGGGAGCACTTTCTTTCTTTCTTTCTTTCTGTTCTTTTCTTTCTTTCTTTCTTTCTTTCTTTCTTTCTTTCTTTCTTTCTTTCTTTCTTTCTTTCTTTCTTTCTTTCTTTCTTTCTTTCTTTCTTTCTTTTTCTTTCTTTCTCTTTCTTTCAAATTCAAGTTAGTTAACATACAGTGTAGTATTGGTTTCAGGAGTAGAATTTAGTGATTTGTCACTTATATATAACATCCAGTGCTCATCATAAGTGCCCTCTTTAATGCCCATCACCCAATTACCTTGTTCCCCCCACCCAGCAATCCTCAGTTTTTCTCCTGTAGTTAAGAGTTTCTTATGGATTCCCTCCTCTCTGTTTTTATCTTATTTTATTTTTCCTTCCCTTCCCCTATATTCATCTGTTTGGTCTCTTAAATTCCACATATGAGTGAAATCATATGATATTTGTCTCTCTCTGACTGACTTATTTTGCTTAACATGATTCATTCTAGTTCCATCCACATTGCTGCAAATGACAAGATTTCATTCTTTTTGATGGCTGAGTAACATTCCTACATATATATATGTGTATATATATATATATATACACACATATATACACACCATTATATATATATAAATTCCATATATATAAAATTACATTATATATAAAATTACATTATATATATACATATATATATATAAAGTGACATTTTATGTATACACACACACACACACATACCACATTTTCTTTATCCATTCATTAGTCAATGGACATTTGGGTTCTTTCCATAATTTGGCAATTATTGATGCTGCTGCTGTAAACATTGGGGTGCATGTGCCCCTTTGAATCAGCACTTTTGCATCCTTTGGATAAATACCTAGTAGTGCAATTGCTGGGTCATAAGGTAATTCTATTTTTACCTTTTTGAGGGACCTCCATACTGTTTTCCAGAGTGACTGCACAGTTTGCATTCCTACCCATAGTGTAAGAAGGTTCCCCTTTCTTTGAATCCTCACCAACATCTGTTGTTTCCTGAGTTGTTAATCTTAGCCATTCTGACAGATGTGAGGTAGCATCTCATGGTGGTTTTGATTTGTATTTCCCTGATGTTGAATGATGTTGAGGATTTTTTCATTCATCTGTTAGTCATTTGTATGTCTTCTAGGGGGCACATGTTTCTAAAGAGAGAATGTCATGATAGCATGAAAGATTTGGGCCTAAATCCTGCTCCGTAGCTAGTTTCTAGCTGTACCACTTGTGTTCTGAGTGTTGATTTCCTTCACTGAAAAATGAATGATAATATCACTGGGTTGCTGGGAGCATTACATGACATATAACCTGGCACACAGTAAATGCTTAATAAATGTCAGTCTGCACTTCCCCCTTTGTGCTTCCTCAGCACTCTGCACATACCCCATCAGCTTCCTTGTCTGCCTCCCTCCTTGGATTACAAGTCAAGGGTTGTATCTTTCATCTTCCTACCCCAGGACTCATGGGAATTGCTCAATCATTGCTTGTTCATTGAATATAATCTTCCATTTTAGAAGCTTAGAGACATTAAAATGACCCACTCAACTCATACAGGTAGAAAATGGCTAAGTTAAGAACCACAACACAAATCTAATGCTTTTTTACAAAAAAATTTTACTTATTTATTTGAGAGAGAGAGCATGAGTGGGAGTGGGGAGGGGCAGAGGGAGAGGGAGAAGCAGACTCCCCGCTAAGCAGGGAGCCCAGTGAGGGGCTGGAGCCCAATGTGGAGCTCAATCCCAGGACCCTGGAATCATGACCTGAGCCGAAGGCAGACACTTAACCAACTGAGCCACCCAGGCACCCCACACAAATCTAATCCTTTAGCCAATACCTTTTGGTCCAACTGCATGAAACCATGATATCAATGCATACATGCATCTATGAAATAGAATCTGTGCACATCTACACAGGCATGTCTTCTCAAAGACTGGTCAAGTATTAGGCACAATCAAACTTCCCTTAATGGAAGAAGAGGATTCAGTATTTACATCCATCACTACCACTTCGACCTACCACATATTTCACTCTTCTTGTTCTACCATCTTCCTGAAATAACTCTATCATTATTTTGTTGAGCAGATAGAGTTTATATTGTGTTGTGTAACTACTATTCCCAAATTAGTCTTGTAATAGTCCATAATTTCTCCTTTTTTGGTGCAAAATTTTATTCTCCCTGGTCTGAACACTTTTGTTTGGTTGGCTTGATTTTCTAATCAAGCCTTATCAAGACTTATCCTTTCTTCAGCCCCAAATTCTCTGTCCCAGTTACCTCTCAAAATACTTGAATACAACATGTTCTGTCAATTACATTTTCTTGGGGAAATTTCTTCTGGAACATTCTGACTTCTCCAATGTGGAGTGATTAGAGAAGTGAACACCTGACATGCTGGGAGGTACCTTCACCATCATCCTGGGAATTCCCATCCCCTCTCTCCTGTGGGCAAAGTTTTGCACTGTGTTTTCTTCTTTTGTGGTGTTCTCCCTTGTTTTGGTAAAACACCTCCTCTACTAGTTTTCTGAGAAAGAGCCTCTGGGAGGAAAATGTTAGAGACCTCTCACGTCTGTAATTGACTTCAATCTCCTATTGCATAATCATTTCCTTCAGAATGTATAGGCATCCCTCTGTGGTCTTATAGCTTCCAGTATTACATCTGAAGTACAAGAACGTTCTCATTCTTGCATTCTTGTGTGCAACTTTTTCTTTAGAAGATTTTTCAGATATTCTCTTTGATATTAATGTTCCTAAGTTTCACAATAGTTTGCCTTAATGTCGATCTTTCCTTCATCTACTGTGCTAGGTATTCAGAAGGCCCTTTCAATCTACAATTTCATGCATCTCAGTTGTGAGAAAGGTTCTTGGATTATTTTGTTGATGATTTACTTCTGACCTTCACCCTTATTTTTTCTGTTCTCTCCTGTTAGAATTGATCACTTGGATATTGGTCCTTCTGGACCTGTCATCTACCTTTTATCTTCTTTAATTCTCTCTTTGTTCTGCTTTCTGGGAGATTGCCTCAACTTTTTCTTGCATTCAATTTATTTTATTTTTAAAATTTCTATAATCATAATTTTAATTTGCAAGAGTTTTTTTTTTTTTTTTGCACTGTCTTGTCTCTCTCTCTCTCTCTCTGCAGGATAATAACTATAATTTTTGAGGTTTTCTTTTCCCTGTGTGGTCTGGGTTTCATCTTAACTTCTTTTAAAGTTTTTTTTGTCATCATTTTTCACATTACAGGCTTTCCTCCTCTGGTATCCTGTGACTTTTGGTGGTCAGCTCATGTTTAAGAGTGAATGAAATACTATGAAACAGACTGGAAAATCCAAGTGAGTGAGTCGGGCTGCTGACTCTGGGTTTAGGGTAGTGTTGTGCTCCTGGAATCTGGTGCACAGATCCCAGGGAGGCTGCTAAATATCCTACATGCACAGGACAGCCCCCCACAACAAAGACTTGTCCTGTCCAAAATGTCAGTAGTCTTGGCTGAAAAATCCTTAGTAACTCATCGGACCATTTAGTTAAAAACCTCTGATTTGGGTTTGGTTTTGTTTGGTTTGGTTTTTCTTTCTCTTGGGCTGGTCAGATTCTGCCACCAAGAATCTTGCCTGAGGGGTTTAGACCTGGCTTCCAGCATTCTGGGGGCCAAGGGACAGAGGTGAGCTGGCAGTTTTAATAGTCAGAGTGCAAAGGTCACCTGATCACTCCATTGGCAATATTGTCTCCCCATCATCAGCTATGGCTAAATTCCCCCACTCCATAGACCCTTTCCAGAGGCTAAATGTTTTCATCCAGTTTTCCGCCAGAATAGAAGAAAGGCAGTTACTTGGCTGTTTGGAGTGGGGAAGGAGCTGATAGAATTTAAATTTCTTCTTAAATAGACTTTTAAGCAATCATTCTGATTTTAGCTACATCCTTACCCCCTCTTCACTCCCAGCTCCTCAACCCTTATGAGGCGGAGAGGGGAGGGGAGTTTCTGCTGAATAAAATAGTTGGTGCTCAGCTTTTTCTACAGATGACTGCTTAGATATATTATCACTTATCTATCTGCTTTCCAGTTTTCAATTCTATCTTTATAGATTATGTCTTCTTAAAAATCCCTTTACTATCTTATTAGTGAGATCTCAGAAGGGCACAAGAGTAAATGCATGTGCCCCCCCATCTATTATGTGGAGGTCCCACAATTGTATTTTTCATGTTGAAGCACTCATTGGTATTCTCCAATAAGAGAATCCCAAAAACAATGCATCTATACTGAATTCAAGGTAAAATGTCTGCATTCTGTTGACTTTTTCATGGCCAGTTTGCAGGTGAATGTTACTAAATGAGTTTTGATATCAGGAGTGGTTTGGCTATTTTTGTTTTGTTTTGTTTTGTTTTTTCTCTTAAAGAAACTACTGACTACAATGATGAGCTGATTTGGAGCCCACATAATCTGCAGGATGCAGTATGATAGGAGTCAGAAAAAAAAATTTTTTTTAAACCTAAACCCAAGAGAAAACAAGAATCTAAACATAATCTGCTAAAATTAAAATAGTGTGGAATAATTGACTAACTGAAATTCTGTGTGAACAGAATTCAGAGCTCTCCAGCTGACCAGTTCCTCAAGCAACTGGAAAAATGATTTTAACTCAGTGTCACTGGCTGCGATCTCTCTAGAAATCTAATTTTCACTGTTGTTCTTTGAAATCCGATGACTCTGGAGGGGACCTGGATTCTGCTCTGGATTTCCATCCCATGCATAGATGCTGCTCTCAACGCCAACTGGAGCATCATTTGCATAAAAAAAATCTGCTTTGAAAGCAGAGGGGGGATGTAGCCACACTTCCCAAGTACAGTGGGTGCCTGCTGTGATTGTTTCACACTTCAGCCTCAAGTCCCATTCCATTCCATCACTGAGGAGAATTTCTAATATCACGTAGAAAGCAGGATTAATACATATTTGTGTTGAAGTTGTGCAAATAAATGCAGCCCGAGTAACTGAAACCTGAGCCTAGAGTGATGTGACTCTTCCATTTTAATATCTAAGGGAATTACTTGTATGGTACCATGGCAACAGTATCACCTTCAGTGGTTCTCCTAAAGAAAATCTTGCAGAAACATGATCAGAATACATGAAGATTTGGCATTGACTTGATGAGCCAGTGGTCAAAGTCTTTCATGTCTTACTGGGTTTCATTGGGTACTTTTTAGCTTTTGAGAAATTACACAAATAATATTCAGCTTAGAAGAATTAGAGTGTACAAGTAGCTAGAGAGAACTACCAGTAGGTTCTCCATCCACATAGAAGCACTGCCTTGCAGTGATTTTTCTATGCTTATGTACCCAACTCTATTAGAGAGGCAGAGCAAAATAGGTTTTTGAGACAAAGAATGAAAGTTTCCTCTTCATAGACCTTCACTGAAAGAATTATGAAAAACTATCAGTCAAGAAAGAAATTAAGTCCAGAGTGGAATGTGAGAAAAAAAATTATGAAAAAAAAAAAAGGTAGTCTTGTTTATAAAGGTAAGTATATACTGTAAATACTTACTCTGGGCAAAGTGGGGATAAAAACAAATTAAAAAAACCAACCCTAACAAGGGGACATAGAAAATAAACTTTGACTGTGTTCAGTTAAATGTGTATTAAATGCTTAAGAGCAAACACAAATGAATAGAAATGGAATGTAAAACTTCCAGACTACTAGAGAAAAAAGTTAGTAGAGAAAACATCAATTCACTAGAAGTCGGTGTCTTAGTCTGCTCAGGCTGCCATCACATAGACCGGCTGGCTTAAACAAAAATTTATTTTCTCTTAGTTCTTGGAAGTCCAAGATCAAGCTGCTAGCCTATTCAATTCCTAGTAAGGGCTCTCTTCCTGGATTGCTGATGGCCACCTTCTTGCTAATGCCTCAGATGGAGGAGAGAGAAAGCAGGCTCCCCAGTGTCTCTTCTTATAAAGGCACTAATCGAATCATGAGGACCCCATCCTCATGACCTCATCTAAATCTCATTACCCTTAAAGGCCCTACCCCCAAATACCATGACACTGGGGATTAGGGCTTCAACATATGAATTTTGGGAGAACACAAATATTCAGGCTAAATTTTCAGTAAAGGAAGACAAGGCAACTAAACAAAACAAAACGCATAGTAATTTTTACAAAACTGCAAAATTCAGTGATAGAAGTATCAAAATGTGATTTATTCATTTGGTGCATAGTATCTAGTAGTAAAAAATGAATGAAATTATCTTCATCTATATCTATCAATAAAAATAGATCTCAAAAACCAAATGTTGAGTGAAAAAAGAGGGTGATAAGTAGACTATGGCTTAATTTGTATAAATGTTAAGCGCAGGAATCCATAACCTATGTTTTCCACAGGGATATTTAGCAGATATATGGATATTCGGGAAATGTATAAAAAATCACAGGATCAAGGGCGCCTGGGTGGCTCAGTCAGTTAAGCATCCAACTCTTGATTTTGGCTCAGGTCATGATCTCAGAGTCGTGAGATAGAGCCCCAGGTAGGGAGAGGGAGAGCAAAACATGTTTTTGAGAAAAAGTATGTAGGGCTCCACACTGAGGATGGAGCCTGCTTAAGATTCTCTCTCTCCTTCTCCCTCTGCCCTTCCCTGTACCCGCCCCCCAATCCTGCTCAAAAACAAAAACACCAAACAAACAAAAAACACAGAATCACGGATCAGAAGAACAGGCACCAGTTTCAGGAGAATGGAAAAAAAACAAAACAAAACCAAAAGCCAGAGAAGGGGACTGAGGAGGAGTACAAAGGAATTTGGTACTGAAAAGAAATTTCTTTTTTCTCAAAAATGTTTTAAACACCTGTATGGCAAGCCAAATGTTAAGTGTTGAAGACGATACAATGAGCAGAAACAGACAGGTTTCCTGTCCTTCCAGAACTAATGGTCTGAAGGGAAGGCAGATGTTAATCAAATAATTATTCTTAAAGACATAAATTTTAACCATGGTAAATTCAAGGAGGGCGGTGGGGGAGTGCAGGAGTGGGGAGGAAGGTAGCACTTTAAATGGAGAGGCCACCATACGCAAAACCGTGGCAGTGGATGTAGACATATATAAGACAGTAGGGCTACGGCTGGGGACGGGGTACAAGAAGGGGATTGGACAAGAAGAGAGGGCCAGATTATTTAGGTCTTCCAGGATGCTTGAAGGGCTTGGTCTTTACCTTCAAAGTGGCAGAAAGCCATTGAAAGGTTTTATTTGGCAGGGGGAGATTAATCAGAGTTGCAGTATTAGAAGATTGCTCTTGATTCCTTGTAGAGGGAGGATGCGGGAGCAAGAGAAGACATGTGGAAGTTATTGTAGTGTCTGGTGAGACTGGGGCTGTGAGGAAAAGGAGGAGGTGGAGGTGAAATTCATTCCACCAGAATCAAGAGATTTTTAGAAGAACATTCAAAAGGACTGGCTGATAGATTGGCCATGAGAAGTGAGGCAGAAAGAGGTGCAAAGATGAGTCCTTGGCATCCCTGTGTGGGCTCTTGCCACCTCAGAGAGATGAGAATAAGACCAGGTTTAGAGGGGAAGATTTTGAGTTTGCTTTTTGGACAAGTTGAATTTAAAGTGCCTTTGGTATCCGAGTAGAAATTCAAGGAGGTGATGGAATATAAATGTTTGCAATATAAAGGTGGGAATCAATCCTTGGGCACACGGGTAAAGTAACTTACGGAGACACTGTGGCATGGGAAGATGGCCCAAGTCGTTGTCCTGACAAGTTTCGTTATGGCTGGTAGGTGGAAGATGAACCTGCCAAGGATACGGAAAAGCAACAAGTTGGAGGAAAACCAAGAATAGAGCCGGGAAAGAAGATATTTCAACAAGAGGCAGTCATCAGTTGTGATGCAGATTGGAAAAGGCTCTCTGGGCGGGGCACCGTGGGCATCATCAGAGACCTTTACAAGAGCTGTGTCGGTGGGGTGAAGTGACAGGTTGGAGAGGGCTGAGAAGTGAGCCGGCACTAAGGAAAAGGAGGCAGCCCTTTTGAGGGGTCTGACTATGGAAAAGAGAAAGAGAACAATAACTCCAATGGAATGTTGGGTTGAGGCAGAGTGGTTTCTAATGGAAAGACTTAAATTTGCACTTTTGCTGTAGAAAATTGAGGGAGTTTCAGTCTCTGGCTTATCTTTTCTTTTTGAAGTTGGCCAGGGCAAGTCATGAAGGACAAAGAAGAGTTGGCGAGAACAGTAGGAGTAATTGTTCAAAAACTTAATGCAGAAGGTTTAAAATGGCTACTGGTTACTTGATATGTGCTCTATATAGGAACTATACTAGCCTTTAGCCTTAAATGCATTGTCTCCTTACATAGGGGCACAAATGATTTCTCCTACCTTATAAGGTCTTCATTTAATTCAGTTTAGTTTTTTCTCCATAGGAGCTCAGTCTCTAGTTCAAATTCCACACTGCACCTGAAGCTGGAGTTTGTGAAGGGATGGCCAAGTCCTGTATGTAATGTCTGAAGCCACCTAGAGCCATTCTTGGGAACCTGCTGGGTGGTGTGGTCTAGTGGAGCAGGAAAAGCTTGCACAAGTGCATGGGACGGTGTTGACAATGCAGTAGGGCCACCTCTGTCTGCTTGAAGTGGCCTTGGAGAAAGGCACAGGACCACAAAGTAAACTGGCGGCTCCCCTGTCCTGGTCCCTCCCACCACACACACACACACACACACTCCATCTAAATGTTGACTTACTTGGTCCAATCCTAAGAAGTAAAGTACTGAGAGGGAAGGAGGAGCGTCCGTGTTTATTCCTCATTCACTAATGATATTGTCAGAGGCTCTGCGTGTGAAGCTTGACTTCTTTGTATCCTGGTTTCCTGTCTGTCCTGACAGACAGCATGACAAGAGACGATCTCTTGGGTACCTAAGTCCTCACCCCTAGAATTCAGTTTCTTCATCTGTGAAACAAAGGTTTGGACTAGAAGTTCTCAGGTTCCACCCAGCGCTATCCTTCTGTGTTCTCTAAAGGGGGATGAGGTAAAAAGGGAATAGGGGAAGGGAACTGTGAACTAAACCAGATAATGTGACTGCCTCTTCCAGAAAAGGCATAGTGCTGGTGCAAGCAGCATCTATGAGGTATGCCTCAGTTCTCCTTCCAAACTTGTTTTTCCCAGGGGTTTCCTGGGGCCTCTCAGTAAGGTTCTCAATTGATCTGAAATATTCACAACTTCAAGCCTAGGGATGAAATTTTATAACACCTTAAAAAGGGGTCCACAAATCCAGGGAAATGTTCACTGACTGCAAACAAACGTTTCCATTGCATAAATTACCTCCTAAAAAGTCCATTTCCTCGGCTCATGCCAATGTTTTGTGCTGAGTGGAAGGGCATTTCCGCTTCCCCTACCGCAAAAGCTGTATTTCTTTCAATATTAAGGTTAATGAGGGCTGGGGCCCTGTAATCTACATGAGTAGGTTAATTCTCATGTGTCCTAGATAGTTGAGAGAGAAAGAGATTTAGAACTTCGGCTGAAGGGGGATGCACATACTGCCTGCAGTGGATGCGTGCAAAGAAGCAAAGAAGAACACCCCGTAAAAGGGACTGTGTGCCTCAGCTCCTCCATCTATAAGATAGAGATGCCGAACGTGACCCCATCCTCCCCTGTGCATGAATGAAAGGTGCCAGTTCATAGGTATGTGCTTCAAGTTTGATTATATTATAGTAACAAATATTTTGTCAAAAATTGGGGTGCCTGGGTGGCTCAGTAGGTTAAGGATCTGACTCTTGATTTTGGCTCAGGTCGTGATCTCAGGGTCCTGGGTTAGAGCCCCTGGTCTGGCTTCACTCAGCGGGGAGTCTGCTTGAGAATTCTTTCTCCCTCTGCCCCTCCCCCCTACTCACTCTCTCGCTCCCTCTTTCAAATAAATAGATAAGTCTTAAAAAAAAATCCCTGACTCTCCCCCTTAGGGTAGGCAGGGTTTTAAGAAATATTTTGTCAAAAATTAACAGAGCTGCCATGACATTGCTGGTGGGACCCCAATCTTGAGTATATTTTCAGAAATAGAGATGTGGTTTGAGTTGATCTCCTATCTTTTTGCCAAAGGCATGGATGGATTTGCAAGAAGCCCTGAGAACCGGTCTTCATTGACAAAGTGGAAAGCTCAAAGTTGAAAGTTAAAACATTACAAATGAATGAGGCTATTTCCACCCTTTCATTCAAAATGATAATACATTTTTCCCAAAGGCAAAAGAATGTGACTTCTACACAGCTTTCTCCCCCACTTGGCTACTATTGACATTGTTGTGATGAAAAAGGGGAGGGCAGGGAGGGCAAGAAAGCAAAAGAGATGAACCAGGGACTCCTGTTTGTTGCCCTCACAAAGAAGTCCTCGCTGTTACTGTCAAATATTTAGATGCTTCAATTTCCTAAAAAATTAAAGTTGAGAAATAGAATGATTTGGGATTCATTCTTTCTGACACTGTCTGGCTCTGTGCTAGACACGCTGTGCTAGAAAATCATGGTTTTTAAAAAAAGTTTGGTAATAGAGACAAAAGAAATAAGTAAGCTAACAATTTTAATTATGATTAGTACGAAATTCGAGAACAGCCAAAACTAATCTATAGTACTATATGTTGGCTAACTGAACATAAAAAATAAAAAAAACCTAATCTATAGTGCTAGAAAGGATTGCCTGGGATGAAGGTGGAGAGGACTGAATTTGGAGGAACAGGAGGGAATTTGAGAGGGGATAGAATGTGTGCTATGTTTTGATTGGGGTGGGGGTTACTGGGTATACACATTTGTCAAAAGTCATTGAATTGCTTGCTTAAAATGGACATGTGTTATTGTATATAAACTCCACCTCAATAAAGGTAAAACAAAAGATAATATAATATGTGATACAAAGGAAATGAACCAAGGGTGGCAATGAAGCGGGAGTCTAACTTAAATGAGTGTTTCTAGGAGTCTTCTGTGTGCAGAGGAGGTTCTTGGCCGTGAGGAGGAAAGAGGCCCATGCAGAAGGAATCCCATGCGCAAAGGCCCTGGTGGTTTCCCTTATTTTTCTTGCAGTAGAGGGACTTTATTAAGACAAGGTCATAATTTTACTCTTCCCTGGAGAGAAGGACCATGCATCTGGATCATCTCATTAGTCCTTCTAGATGTGGGTACACAGGAATAGGAGCTAAAGGGTATGAGATTTCTTTTTAAGATGATGAAAATGTTCTAAAATTGACTGTGGTGATAGCTGCATCTGCCTGTGAGTATGCTAAAAACTAATTAAATTGTATACTCTAAATGACTGACTTGTATGGGATGTGAATTATATCTTAAAGCTTTTGTTTAAAAAAATAAGATAATCCAATTCAATGATGAGGCAGGATTGGTTGCAAACTTTGGACACAAAGTACAGCAAAGTAACCTGGATGAGACCCTTCATTTTTACTTCCTGAGCATGCTGCCCACATGTTGAACCAATAAGATGTAACTTCCCATAGATCTTCTACTTGATTCATATGCCAAAGAAAAACAACCTCCCCCCAAAATTGAATAAAATTACCCAATACCAGACTTCCGTTTCTGATAGTGTGGCACTTTGGACACCGTGAACAACCGTCCCACGTGAACTAACAAAAATCCTGGGTTACAGTGATTATTGTAAACGTATTATTCAGCTGGTATACAATCGCCTCAGAGCCCTAGAGCCAAGTGAAATCCTGGGGAGGTCAGGGTCGGAAGCTGGTGCTAACAGTCAGAATAAGCTAGGTTATGCAGTGGTAACAAACAAGCTCATGGTTAACTTATGTATTTCTGGTTAGCAGTGTATTTCTCACTTACACTTTGTGTCTGCAGGAGGCACTACTCATTCTAATCCTGTGGGGACCCAGGCTGATGGAGGCTTCAATTCAACATGTGAGTATTATAGTAGATTTTTAATTCCTTGTATCATGCTTCTTTCTCTTAAGAGTTTGGGTATATATTTTATATTTTATATTTTATATCCTTCCTATTAAGATTTATATTTGGAGTAAACACTCATCAAGTTCTTCCTGCTGAAACTCTCATCCCTACCAACCGACGGTTTTCTTCTTAAAAACTAGAATCCTCATACTATATTTCAGTGACGAAGCTCCCTTTTATGTATTAAAATCAAACCAGTTATTATAACACAATGCCATTGACACTCCAGAGTAGTGGGTATAAAAGAGAATGTGGCTACTCTTTACTGTAAGATTTAAACAGATTTAAAATAAGTTGCTTCAACTTGAGAGGGGGCTCAATGTGCTACGAAAAGGGCTTCCTACATGAGAATTCAGGAAGCCAATTTAGATTTTTTTTTAAAAGGCCCTGTAATGTAAGGCCATGGTGATTATTAATTGAACTCTTTGAACCCTATGTCCTGAAGTCATGAAGTTATTTAGGTCCATCTCTCCTTCGGCAGATGAAGGAGAGTATAGCTTTACGTTCTCAGCCTTTGGAGTATGTGCTCCCTGAATTCTCTAGTTGCCCTTGGACTATTGAGTCGTTCAGCAAGTATCTCTGCTCACTAGCCCATTCTGGGGATCCAAATGCCAGAGTTCACCTTCTTTTTTTTTTTTTTTAAAGATTTTATTTATTTATTCGAGAGAGAGAGAATGAGAGATAGAGAGCACGAGAGGGAAGAGGGTCAGAGGGAGAAGCAGACTCCCTGCTGAGCAGGGAGCCCGATGTGGGACTCGATCCCGGGACTCCAGGATCATGACCTGAGCCAAAGGCAGTCGCTTAACCAACTGAGCCACCCAGGCACCCCCAGAGTTCACCTTCTTTAAATATTATTCAGTGGATCATTTCTCAGGAAACATCTCAGCAGAAAACACATTTCTCTCACATCAAATCCAAATTTCCATACTGGCCTTTCAATTCTTATGTGTGCATGCACACACACTCACACGTGTGTATAATGTATAATATATATTACATATACTATATATAAAGAAGTATATGTAAGTGTAGAAATACTAATTAATAACAATGATTATAGAGCACTAGTGAAGGTCCTACTCTGTGTCAAGGCCCGAGCATAGTATCAACTTCAGCCCATTTCATCTTCACAGCAACTTTGTAGGGCCGTTCTATCATCGTTTGTATTCATTAGGGAAGAACACTGCCCTCCTGTGTCTCCAAAGCTCACGCCTTAGTCCTCATCCTACTGGATCCCAATCTACCTGACTGCTGCCTCCCCACACATACTCTCTGCTCCTGTCAGGTCTCCCCAGTACTTTCATGTCCCCCAAACCACTCTCTGCTCATTCAGTCTCCCTCCCTTTCTCCCAAACCCTTAACACTTTCCAAGACTCAGGGCAAATCCCATCTTGGATGATGCCCTTTTTCCAGTGTAGGACTGGAGCTGCATTTGAATTACCTTGAAATTTTAATTTCCTTGAAAACACATAGTCCATTCAAGCCAGCAGTCTGGGTAGCTTCAGTTGTTCCTTCATTTTCTTGCCTGCCCCATCCAACCCACAGCACATGCTGTCATTGCTGCTTATGAAACCCATCTTTTTTTTTTTTTAAGATTTTATTTATTTATTTGACACACACAGAGAGAGAGAGAGCGCACCAGTAGGCATAGCAGTAGGCAGAGAGAGAGGGAGAAGTAGAGTTACTGCTGAGCAGAGAGCCTGATGTGGGGCTCGATCCCAGGATCCTGGGATCATGACGTAAGCCGAAGGCAGACGCTTAACCAACTGAGCCACCCAGGCGCCCCTGGGAGCATGATTTAAGTTAGCCCCTCTGTTCTGAGATTCAGAGAGGTTGTTATTTCCTTAAAAGACGCTCAACTAGTCAGTGGCAAAACCAGGATTTGAACTTAATCTTTTTGATTGAAAGCTCATGCAACATCAAAACTTCAGGTTAGTATGATATAATAATAATAATAATAAAAATAATAATAAATGATATACAGAAAACTGTTGTTAAATTATGGGTATGTTCTCTAGTGGGAAAATATGTTCTTACTTTCCCCCAGGAACATAGATTAGGTAACTGACATGTTAATTAACATGGCCTCTTCTCTAAAGGAATGTAAGTAAAGGTTAAGTGTCATCAAGATATGAGTGGTAGGGAGAGTGTCCCTGGTAGCCAGCATTGGGTGGTAGACCCTGGAAAAGAAGTCCACAAGGTAGATCCTAGAGTTAAAGGTGTCTTGGAAAAATTTCACTATTGTGCCTAAGTCAGATTTGCTTTTAAACTTCCTGCATAATGCCTGCTCTCTCATGTCCTACCCTACATGATGCCTACCCTGTCATTATCCAGTAGTATTTCCAAAGTTCTTCAAGTGAACCTGTTGACCCAAGGCCTTGCTTACACTTCACTGCAGAGTCCATTTCTCATCTACTGCTAATGCCATATTGTAATTCACCTTTACTGCAACCTTCCTTTGGGTCTGTTTTCTTTCTGTCTCCCCTCCCCAACCCTGATTGCCATGGAAGCTGCAGTGAAACAATGCTGAGCCATAAGCAAACAACACTGCTGGGAGTCCTGCAGACCACCCCTGCTTCACCTGACTCAGCTCTCCTTTGCAGGAGTCAGGGCCCAGAACCCCGATGACTGAGAGGCTGTTCTTGAACTGAAGCTCTTTATCTGCCGGGTCAGTCTTGCTCGTATCATTCATTACACACAGAGCTGATGACTGAACTGCTTCTACCATGGGGCTCACCAGTGACCAAAAGTATACTTTTGTAATCTCTCCAAGATCTTTTATCCTGTAGCTTCCTCATGGGAGTTTGGTTGCCATAACAACAGCCAATCTCTGCCAGAAGGAGAAATCCCTTGTATAAGGAGCCCCGGAACACCTTGTGAAAATAAGGGAAATCTCATTTAAAATGGAGCTGAGAAGCCCTGAAGGGGGAGCTCTCATGCATATAGCACTCTTTGCAGCCTGTGTAACCGGGGGAAGAAGGAAGATAAGAATTACTCCAGCAAGGGAGGACGTTTTTCACATAGGAATTTTGTCTCTTGCTTTTAAGAGAAGGAAGGAAGATCCCTCCCTGCCCCAGCAGCATCGCACTAACCCCCACGTGCAGCCAATGAGAAACTACAACCTCCAACTCTTGTTCTTCTCCAAAAAACTTTCGTTCTAAGCAATCCTCCCCAATGTCCTCCTAAAACCCAATAAAAGCTGACCGTCCCTTTGTCCCTTTGGACTGGCTGGTGGTTCACCATGGCTCGCTTGTCCCAAATTGCAATTCCTCTGTGATTTCCGATTAAACTCAGGGCTTTTTTTGCTGAAATAAAATTACTATTTGCTCTATTTAAAGTTAACAACCTTAAATTGAGTATTGATCTTTGTTGGTTTTGGCCTAAAAGACTCAAAATTTCTTCAGTAGCTCTCAGTTACCAGGAAATATTTATAGCATTTGTACCATGTTAATCACAAAGAATCTTCCCTCCTTCTCTTATCTGACTTATTTCTTCTTAAACACCCGGCTAATCTGGTCATAGAGAGATTTTTGGGTTCCTGGGTCTCCACAGTGGAGTCTGGAAAAAATCTGGCCAGTCACACATCCACCATCCAAAGCTTCTCAGTCTTACCCCCCAGTTTTGTGTGAGTGAAGTCATTGCTCTTCTCAAGCTCTTCTCACAACCTGTTAAATCAAATAAAACTCTCAAACTGGAAGTTGGAGCCCTCGCCCACAAACTACCATATTTCCCCTCCTGCTCGAGCTCATTAGGTATGGTGTTCATGCCATTTAGTTCTCTTTCATACCTTCCCATGGTAAGGATGGTAATGATTCAGTACTCAAGCCTGGCCAGACTTAGACTTCCCTGGAGTTTTTGACAGAATCACATAGCAAGACACTCTTTTGCTCCAGAGGCTGCTAAGTTGCTAGACCATGAATCTTGGACCATTATGCCCAACATGTGGGAAAATCTTCTGTGAGTTTGCTCAGGCTACTATAACATAATAGCACAGACTTTAAACTCTGAACTTCTTAAGCACAGAAAATGTGCTTTGATCCATCTTTGTGTCCCCCGCACCTACTACTGTGCTTAGCCCAGAGTCAGGGATCAAGAGATACTTTTGAAATGAATAATATAAAGACAAAATTATGACCCTGAATAATGACATTGGCAACTTTACTAAAGATGTCCGATGAGCCCCAAATACTCAAAATTTTGAATGCAGACTCCCAAAAGGTGTATGATAAAATGCACTAAGACCATGACTAAAGCTTTATGTCTATATGTTTATGTTTATAACTTTATGAGTATAGTTTAAGACTGAAGTTTTATGACTAAAGATGGTTTGAGACACACCATTAAATTAGATGTCAGAAAATCTGGCTTCACGTCTTGGGTATTCCACATGCTGTGTAACATTGCACCACTTACTTCATCTTTCTGTCTTGATTCCCTCATCAATAGATAAAAGTTTAATTACATCCATTCAAATGCTCCAACAGTTCATGAACAATTAACTTGAAAATGAAAAATTTCAGAGCTTCCGCAATCTGGTGGAAATTTACCTTCCCAAATTGATTTCCTAAGTCATCAGCTCCCACCAGCCTGCCCTGTGCCTTGTTAGCTGGCTTCTGCCCCACTTCTGCTGAGATTTCCTTCCGCTCTTCTCACCTCTGTGATTCGTAACCATTCTTCAAGACCCAGACCCATGTCCATCTCCTTGAAGCTTCCCAGACCGCACACACTGGGAGTCTATGTGTAGTGTATGTGAGCCCCTCAAGGACAAAGCATGACTGATTCTTTGATGCTGCCCCCAGCAGCCCTCAGAACATACTTTGCAGAGAGTCCAGCGTGGAATAAAGGGAATATTGTGGCTTCACTCCCCTTCACCTTCCGGCAGACTTCATAGCCTTCACTGCACTCAACTCCAAGGCCCAAGATTTCAAAGATATGAAGAACCCAAAGACCTCTGTCCCACAAGTTAGTTACTGATGAGGCAAAAGGATCTGGTGCAGTGCCTGTTTCCTCACATTTATTTCGAACATGCACAATGGTCTTGATCTGTTTCGGGAGTATTCGGAATGGGGCATGGCTGGGCCTAACGGTCAGCCGGCCTCTGTGTTTCACCATGGACACGCATAGCCCTCAGGAAGACAACTGAGGAGTCTAGAATTGAGAATTTAAGCCAACTTATTTAAAATAATCTTTGACTTTCTCATTACTAATATATATGTGGTTTCTACAAAGTTACAAAAACACCTGGCACATATGCTACAACTTTCATTGTCATTCACAGTAACTAATCCCAAAGAATTGTGTCTTGCTGATGTAGAGTTAAAGCTAATCTACTTTTCAGATGCGACATATATTCATGATTCTATTCCAAAGTGTAAAATTGATATTTAGTAGTGTAACTCCCGGCTAAATGTCACACCAATTCATCTGATGCACTTTGTGGTACTGTGATATTACAGTGCTCCTGGGGGCAAGCCACCAGCATTTGAATTCACACACTGAAGTAAGCCTACACTGGCCCCACCCCATGCCTCCCAGGGAAAGAAAGGAGAGAGGCTTTTGTACGTTGCAAGTCCTGGTCTGGTTTATTTATAAAGCAATAAATATTAGAAGCACAAATAAATTGCACATGTGTAAACAAACTGTACAATGATTGATGAGAGATAAGGGAGGGTGGTTCAGAAGACTCCAAGAAGCATAATACTGTCATCCTGAATGTAGACTAAGAGAGAAGTCACCTTAGAAGCATTTGCGGTGGACGATAGATGGGCCTGCCTCATCATACTCTTGCTTGCTGATCCACATTTGCTGGAAGGTGGACAGGGAGGCCAGGATGGAGCCCCCAATCCAGACAGAGTACTTACGCTCGGGGGGAGCAATAATCTGCAGAAAGAAAACAAATGCTTCCGGTGAACTCTGACACTCCAGGCAACAGATCAAGCAACATGCTGGAGAGATTCACAGAAAAGTATGAGATATTTCATACCATAAATGAATATGGCGGAATCAAGTTTTATGCATTTTCTTCTGGCTCATTCTGTCCATTATCAAAGACTCTACAAAATAGAATTGCCCCACTTCTCTGAACTAGAGTATAATGTGGCAACAAGCTAAATGTGTGATGGAGGCTAGCCCAAAAGTTGGAGACTTTTAAAATGTGTTCAAAGATTTAGGGTATTTTTTTTTCTTCCAACATCTATTATTATCCACTGCTTGAAAATGTTTTTTAAAGTCTCTTATCTTGGGAAAAGTGCTAGAAAAGCTAAGAGGTAAAGCGTATAGGAGACGGGAAGCACACAGTGTGAGTTCTGCGTGCAATCCTAAGACCCACCTTGCCTCTCCCACCCACAGGGGTTCTTTACCTTGATCTTCATGGTGCTGGGGGCCAGAGCAGTGATTTCCTTTTGCATGCGATCAGCAATACCAGGGTACATGGTGGTACCTCCCGATAGGACATTGTTGGCATACAGGTCCTTGCGGATATCAATGTCACACTTCATGATGCTATTGTAAGTGGTTTCATGGATGCCAGCAGATTCCATACCTAGAAATAAGTTTAAAAAAAAAAAAATCACACTGCACTCGGGCCAGGGGCCGAGGGTGGAGGGAAGAAAACAGGACTCCTTTTGTTGATAAACTGTCGCCCATTTGTCTCTGCAACATGTGCTCTTCTTTAAGATACACTGCAACGCGTTTGCAGAACAGGTGTCTCTCACAGTTAATCCTCAACAGACTGTCGAGACACAAACCACCGTGTTTAGCACCTGTTTGGAGTGAACACTTGAACACATGCATCAGATGTATAGAGATATGTTGGAAAGGGTGAGACACGCATTAGAGTTAGATTAATGCAATTTTTATTGATGGGCTAAAATCAGATCCTGACAAGCTTCCTCTTAGAAATCATTCCTGGGGCAAGATGTTTGGTAAACTACCAGGGTCCAGTTATTACCACGAGTATGATTCGTATGGTTGCATTTAATGATGAGTAACTTCAGAGGAAGTCCAGCTACCGGGTAATGGACTTACTGCAATAAGTCAGCACTTCTGAGTAACCATTCCTTTCCTGCAGACACAGATGCTTCAATTACTATCCTGCCTCATTCTTTATTTTGACATGAAGTCAGCGTGTCATCCTTTATCGTATCACTGCAACAGAACAGGATGGCCATCCCTTTAATGAGCCCTCAGGATCTGAGGCTGAGCTGTGTGGGACTCTGAGCTGTGACTTCTTTTAACTCAAGGGCCCCTTAATCCTTCTTGATGAGAATCAGTTTTACTCTGGGGGACCCCTAGATTTCTTAAGGAAGAGCTAGTCCCCTGCGCCAGACCCTACCACTCACCGATGAACGAGGGCTGGAATAGTGTCTCAGGGCAGCGAAAGCGCTCGTTGCCAATAGTGATGACTTGGCCATCGGGCAGCTCGTAGCTCTTTTCCAGGGATGAGGAAGAGGCAGCCGTGGCCATTTCATTCTCGAAATCCAGGGCAACATAGCACAGCTTCTCTTTAATGTCGCGGACGATTTCACGTTCAGCTGCAGAGATAAAGGGTAGCAGAGTCAAGCTCTGGAGAATGAAGTCAGCTGTAAGGGGGTAGGTAGATTCTCTGGTGGAGGAAAAAAGCAGACACGATGCTGTGGCAGATGAGACACACACACACACACACACACCAGTGGTGACAAAGGAGTAGCCACGCTCAGTGAGGATCTTCATGAGGTAGTCAGTGAGATCCCGACCAGCTAGATCCAGACGCATGATGGCGTGGGGCAAAGCGTAGCCCTCGTAGATGGGAACATTGTGAGTTACACCATCCCCAGAATCCAGAACAATGCCTGTCGGAAGAAACAGACGGGAGCAAAGTAAATCCCTGAGGACACCACTGCTTTAGTTGTGTCAAAGCCCACTTCCAATCTTGGCTAAAAGATACTCGCACTGGGCATGGATCCAGATCAAATTAGATTCCTTACACACAAAGAATAAAAATGAGCATAATGAAGGCTAAATCTGAAGGCAGCAACAGCTCACCCTTTTAAATATTGTAGTAGAAAAATTTCCCCAGGACACTTTCAAATGACCATCCCTTTTACCAGCCATTGGCACATTATGGAAGCATCCAGGCGTGTTTTTCTTTCCTCCCATCTGACTTGCACACGTTCTCTCTCTTTTGACTCAGACCCTGTAGGGAATGTCGGTTCTCCTTGGGGCCGTGTGCCCAGGGGCTGTGTTGGTATGGAACACATACCAGTGATGGCTACATTCCAGGTTTATACATCGTGTGGAGGCTTAAGTATGTGGCATCACATACTTTAGGAGAGGTAGAGATCTAACTCCATGTGCTTTCAACTCGTAGAAATGCATGGGATCTGAAACTACTGTTACCTCCTTCTCTTCTCAAGGACACCTTCCCAGGGAGTGTAAGGGAAGCTGATTCATAGCAAGGTCAGTGACTTGGGGACGTGGTGAATCAGTGAGTGTCCCCACAGCCCAAACTTACCCGTGGTACGGCCAGAAGCATAGAGGGACAGCACCGCCTGGATGGCCACATACATGGCAGGGACATTGAAGGTCTCAAACATGATCTGGGTCATCTTCTCGCGGTTGGCCTTAGGGTTCAGTGGGGCCTCCGTGAGCAGAGTGGGGTGCTCCTCAGGGGCCACGCGGAGCTCGTTGTAGAAGGTATGGTGCCAGATCTTCTCCATGTCATCCCAGTTGGTGATGATGCCATGCTCAATGGGGTACTTGAGAGTCAGGATGCCTCGCTTGCTCTGGGCCTCATCACCTACGTAGGAGTCCTTCTGACCCATACCCACCATGACTCCCTATAAGAAGAAAAAGATGGGGAAATCAAGCTTCCACTATTTTAGAAATGTAACTGATGCCTTATAAATTTACCTCTAACTGCTCAAGTCAAGGCACATCTTAGAAATACCAGAAATAATAAAAAATAGAATTTTATCCCAGTTTAGAAATATCATTTAAAATCAATCTAGTACCTTCTCCCCACCCCCACTCACACTCCCCAGGTACAATTCTGTCCTATAGAATATAACTGGGGAGAGGGGAATAAAGCTATTTCACCAGAGAAGTACAGCCTCACCTCATTTTAAAAATACCACGATGCCTTCATTAAATTATTAAGTTCATCACCCATGTCTACCAGAATATAAATGACTACCCTGTGGAATGACTGAATTAATGACACACTGTGTTTCTCCTAAGAAAAGATTTTGACATTCATCAAGTGAACATAAAAAGATGGGCTGCTATGCCATTATCACTCTGCCCCTGAAATTAGGCGGGCCCAACACTGTCCTGCGGAACCCCTCAGCCACCAGCCACGACAACACAGCTCTCCTCCTTGGCGGCTCGTCTGGCTGGGCCGGCGGCGGAGCCCAAGAGCATGGCATCTCTTTTAATAAACAAGGTGGTATGTCACTATCACCATGGCACTTGCTGCCTCTGTCACGCCCGGCTTCTAAAAATGCAACAGCCAGGAAGCGGAGAGATTTACATCCTTTGGGAGCCCAGTGAGCTGGCTGTGAACACGAGGGAGGAATGTGGGTTGGGTCCTGGTAGGTTGGGATAAGTTACAGTGTTACACGTCTTGATCGGGACTGACAAGGGAGGCCAAGTTAGAAACTGAAGTGTGTAAGGGGCAGGGAAGACAGTACTAAAAACGTAGGGCAGGGGTGAAGGAGAGAAGCTGCCGGCTTTTCACACAGGGCGTGCGACCCCTGGAGGGCTGTGTCCCTGCAAAGTGGAAGGGGGACGAGCCGCGGTGGTTGGTGGTATGTTGCTGGTGGTGTGAGCACTGCTTGTCCGGGCTTGGATTTCAGGCTAAATGCATCCTTTCCTTATTTAACCTGAGCAGTTCATGCAACAGGAAAGGCGGGTGACACATTTCTTAGATGAATGGACTGAGGAGGTGGCAGGCCGGGGACTGGCCCGGGCCAGAGCCGGACAGGCAGGGCGGGAAGTTTACCTGGTGGCGCGGGCGGCCCACGATGGAGGGGAAGACGGCGCGGGGCGCGTCATCCCCCGCGAAGCCGGCCTTCACTAGCCCGGAGCCATTGTCGCACACCAGAGCGGTGGTCTCCTCGTCGTCGCACATCCTGGCGCAGCGTCGGCGGGGTCTGCAGGTGGAGAGCAGGGCGGCCGGCGCTCAGTGCCCGCGCTCGCGCTGGCCTTCTCGCGCCCCAGGAGGGGACGGAGCAGGGGAGGGTTCGCGGTCGGAGGAGGGAAGCCTGCCAGCTCCCTTCCCCTCGGGGCAGAGTAGGCAGGGTGGGAAGAGGCTGCGGAGACCGAGGCGGACGTGCGTGGAGAAGGGGAGAGGAACCCACCCAGGCTCCCTGGCCAGGAGGCACTCTGCCCCGGGTGCAAGGAGGTGCGGTCACCCCTTAGCAAGGCCTCCCCAGCCCTTCACAGCTTTGCCTTTCCACAACCAGAGAGCCCACTTGGGCCCCAACAACACCCCCATGCCCAAGCCCCAGCGGGAGAAAAACGAGCATGAGAACAGGGACCCCAAATGCCTAGGGCACGGGGTGGGGGTGGGGCGGCGCGCAGGGCTAGCGATCTGCGCGTCTCTCTCCTGTGACGACCCAGGATCAAACAAGTTAGAACCGCATCGAAAAGTGTGGTTTTTTTGTTTTTTTTGTTTTTTTTTTTGGTTGTTGTTGTTTTTTTTTTAAAGTGGCGGCGGGCCCGGCTCGGGGGCCACGGGCTAGGGGGCCACGGGCTCGGGGCGGGCTGCGGTCGGGTGTGGCGCCGGACCCGGCGGGCGGGCGCTGACTCACCGTCCGCGGGTCGGGCTCGGCTCGGCTCGGGCGGCAGGCGCTGGGTGCCGGGCGCGGGGCGCGCCGCTTTATAGTGTGCTGATGGACGGGGTCAGTTGCAGCCGCCGGGGGCAGGGGTGGGGGGCCTGGTCGGCCACCTTGCCTTATTTGGTCTCCTTCGCACCCCTGAGGAGCGCCGAGGCCATTCATGGAGCCAAGGGCAAGGGAGAGGATCAGCCAGGGGGCTCCCAGACCATGTAAGGAAGGGGAGGGGGCAACCAGGGGGATGGCCAAATAGGGAGCTAGGGAGGGGTAGGCGGTGAGGGGTAGGGGGCAGGGGAAGACTAAGTGACGCCAGCTCACCTCCTCCCCCTTCTGGGATGGAGGTGCACCCTGGGTGCGCTGTGGGTTTGTTCCTCGCAGCCCCGCCAGTCTAAGACAATAAGCCACAGACAAGCGGGAAGGTTTGGCCCTCTGCCCTCTGCTGAGGGGTCCTGACAGCTGGACCAGGGCGGCAGGGGAGTGACAGCAGCTTCTCATCTTCCACGACTGGAAGCTGGAGGAGTAGAGCCCTGGCAGTCATCGTGGACCCCAAGGGCACAACAGCAGCACATTTGGGGTGGCCAGAAAAGGGGGCACCTGGGACAGGTCACCCTTCTGGTCTAGTCCCCACCAGCTTGGATGACTTTTTACCCAGGTTGCTGGGGCCATGCTCCTCTAGGTCAGAAAGCAGAGATTAACCAAGGCCCCTTTGATCCGCAGCTCATGCATGGCTTAGGGTCTGGCTAGGGAAGAGGCTAACAAGAACTGGAGTAAGAGCCTGGCCAAGTCTTGCTGGAGAAGGGGGCCAGGTTTACCCCAGCATGGATATCAGGTAGCTCTCCTCCTGCTGCCAAGGTTTTGCTCAAACTCAGACTCCTGTCTTCAGGCCAGAAAAGGATCCCCTGCTGCCAAAGTGCATGAAGGACCCAATGCCAAAAGCTGCCTATGTGCTTGCTGGTGAATAGATGAACCTCTGTAAACTGGGGGGAAAAGACCTTTATTCCAAGTGGAGACAAGACTGGAAGAGCAGTATTCTTGTCAAGAAGATAACAGCAGCTTCAACCAAATGAACACATCACAGGACAGCAGAGTTAGAAAAGCAGAATCCGGGCCTCCACCCGACCCCCACCCTCTGAACTACTGAATCGGAATTGGCAAGATGCCCAGTTGATTCATATATATAAACACGCACACACACACATTAGAGTAGGAGAAGCAGTCGTACAAATGGTATCAGCTCCTTCGTGGAAACAGATCTAGAAGGATCTTGGGATTTTGGAAAAGGGGACGGAAAGATGCCATGAACTGGGGAGAGGGGAAAGGAACAGGGAGACATAAGGACACAGATCACTGATTTGCTCTGGGGTGTCCCGTATTCTCCGTTCTTGACTGGCACTTTGATTTTTAATGCTTGTGTTTTCCCTCCCGCTCACACCAGTTAAAAATAGAAAACTGGGCACAGGCATTCATCTCTAGAGTGGTCTTGGATTGATATGCTGAGGAGGTCTACTGATTAGATATTTGTCCGGACTGGGGAATGTTGGGCCCTCCCCGCTGAACTCCCCAACCATGTTTGGGTTGGTCTGGAGAAGAAACTGTGGAGGCAGCTGGGTGACGGAGCCAGGTGGGGGGGGCGTGTCTGGCGGGGGTCATGCCCTGCCACACAGTAGGCCTTTTGCAAAGAAAATGCCCGTTGACAGGATGCAAAGAGTAGAGGTGCTTCAGCTCACGCAGATGCAGAAGAGCCAAGAAAAACGAGAGATGGGACTGGGGTACAGCCAGACAACCCTGAGTTCAAATCCTGCTTCTATCACTTATGGTGCATTTGGTCTCAGGCAAGTCACTTCACTTTCCTGAGCCTCAATTTTTGCCTTCAAAAAAGGACACAATAACAGTAACTCTTTTCTGGCAAGGGTCATTAATTATCAAAATAATTAGGGGCAAGTGATAGCATCCACATAGAAGATACAAAGCACATTGTCGCTACTACAATTCAGCAACTCAGATACTCTTGGGGGCAGCAGTAGCTTTCTCTTTGGAAGAACTGGGTCAATTTCATTCATTTATTGATTCAGCAAATATTTATGGGACAAGAACTGGGCTAGTCACAGGAATATAGTGATAAGGAAAGCAGAGGTGGACAATTCCAGAAAAGTCAGGGCCACGTATGGTACATGCTGGGATGAAAAAGAAGGGAATCATGGGGGTAGTCATGAAAAGAGGGATCCAAAAGAGGGCTCAGAGAAAGCCTTCTTGAAGAATATCACTTTATTGTCTTTAAAGTAGAGTAGGACTGAAGTTCATGAACATTTGTGTGGAAGAAAGTTTCGACCTAGGAGTGGCAGATGGCAGATTGCCACGTTCACGGCCATTTGCGCAAAGGGAGCTCCTGGAAAGTCCAGTGGGTCACTGAGCACCGAAGCTCTTGACCCGAATCCTCTGCAGATACTTCCAGGGCTCAGGAGGCCGATTCCAGCCTGCCCACCTTGGGATCAGTCTGCCCTGGTGGAGGTGGGTAGGTCGGAGCACAGAGACGGGTTTCAGAAGACGATCCAACCCCTCAAAATATTTTTAGAACAGTTTCATTTCTTTCCCACCTAAAACAAAACGTATTTTGATATGCATTATATTTATGGTAAGAAAGAACACTTTTTTCCCTTAAAGCTGTATGATAGTTCAATATCTGTTCATTGTAATACTGCTCAATTTCCACCTTTTAAAACTCTAGACCCTATTTTATATATTTTAAAATACAAGTCAATGGGAAAGTAAGAATCAATGACTATTTTCATTTGATACAGTCTTTGAGGGATCCATTTAATTTGAAAATTGAGATTGGCTTCTGTCACGTTTACTTATGTAAAAATGACTTATCCTCTGTGGTGCAGTCTAGATATTCCTTTTTTTAAAATTAAAAAAAATTTAAATTTAATGAACTTAAAATTTACCCTCTTCACCATTTAGAACTGTGCGGTTCAGCAGTCTTAAGTACATTCACACTGGTGTGCAATCAATCTCCCACTTGCATTTTTGATGAAAATTTTGATGAAAGGGACTTCAAAAGCCAGGAGAGGCTGCATCCTGCAGTTTGAGAAAGACTCCTCTGTATCCTCTGAGGCAGGGAAGCAATGGGGCCTCTTTTGCTAGAGGTCACAGAGCTGAGCAAAGGGAAGGGTGAGGATTCAAACCCAGGCCCCTGATTGCGCTCTGCTCTGACCACCACCCGAAATGCTTTGCCGTCTCCTCGGACTGCGGCTTCTCAGAGTGGAATATGCTAGAACCACTCGCAGCCAAATGACCTGGGCTGCCTAGTAGAAATTCAACTTCCCGGATTCCACCTTGGAAGATTGAATCTGCATTTTAAGTAAGTCACCACTCCTCTTCTCCAGGTGATTCACAGAGGAAGAAACTTGGCAGCCCTGCCTGGCTGTTTCTGCCCCTGCCCACGGAGCTCTGCTGAATGCTGCCCAAGCTGCCCGCCCTGGCTGGGGGCCAGCTTGGCTGACCTTGAGCGTCCCAGCGGGATGGCAAAGCAGGGGTATGTCCCCAGGGCTCTCAAGGGCCCTCGAGGCCCTTCTGGGCAGGGACAGGCCATGAGGGAGACATGCAGGGCAAGCTGAAGGAACAGAAGGTGGGATAGTTCCCGCTGCCCTTGCCTCGAGGGAAGCCTGTTTCATCCACCATCTGCTGGGATCTGGAAGGGAGCGGCCAGCCTCCTCCCGGCACTGGGGGATTAGCAGTCACTTATCTCAGCTGTTCCTCCTTTGGAGGTGTCGCAGTATTTACAGAGAAGTCAGAAACAGACTTGAGCCACACTTAATTCCTCCCCATGAGGCCTCCCCATCTCCTCTGTGGCCTCTCCTGCATTCCTTGGGCTAGGAGGGAGGGAGAGGCTCTTTCTAGACCAAACCAGGGGTGGGGGAGCCAACCTTCCGAAACATTTCTATTTTCTTTCCCCTGCACATTTGTTCACTCCCACTGCCCTCTGGCTGGAGCTGGGTTTTAGTTTTCATTAAAAGAAGAAAGTGACGTGACTGTGAGGGATGCGGGGCGGCGGGGCACACATCCTGGTGCTCAGAATTCAATACCAATGCATGCCTAATCTCGGCCACATGCATCCCCTGTTCCACATGCAACCACCCAGGAGATTAACTCCGGGGGAGGGTAGTTCAACTCCAAATGGATTCTGCTCTTGGCCGATTCTGGCAGTGACTGCCTTCTGACATGATAGGTGATGAACCATTTAGTGAGATTTTGAAAAGGAGGACAAAGCAAGGAGCAAGAGGAAAGGGGAAGCAGGAGGTAGAAGGGGGATTCTTCTGGATCTTGGAGTCACATGGGCCTAACCCATCTATAAGCCGCATTTTCACTCTCTTCTTTCCTGATGTAAGTCAGGGAACTCACAAAAGGATTTCTAAGAGCCTTTTTTAAAATTCCTTAAAAGGACTTTGCCCTCCAAGAACGAAATGCTGATGCTCACAGGTTTCTGCTTGGAAGGTGTTCATCTTAGCTCAGAGTTGGCTTGCTCCCCATGCCGGCCAGAACTCTATTTATGGAGTTTCAATTTTTCAGGTGTTACCTGGGGCAAGCCTACCTTTCCTGGAGAGCCCAGATGTGGCGTTGCCTAACCCAAGCCTGACCGCCCTTCGTGCTCACACAAGTGCCAGAGAGTGCGGAGGCGAGATCTGTGAGCTCAGAGACTTGGGCTCCTTTCACTCCCCTGCATACTGTGGAGCCCATCTCCTTCCCAGGAAAAGTCAGCTTTGGGCCCACATCCGACATGCGAGGATAGTCGTCAGAATACTAATCACTGACATTTACTGAGCACTTATTAGGGGCCACACACTAGCTTGAGACTATACGGGGGCATGGTCCGGATGAAGCTTCCTAGAGGGAAGCAGGACTGACTGGCAGCTGCAGCATCTGCAAAACTGCTCGTTGATGTGATGTCACCAGCCTACACCAAGGGGCTGTGTAAGGAGTACACCACCTCTGTCCCAAACGGAGGTATTACCGCCTCTCTTGCAAA
Organism: Eumetopias jubatus; assembly: GCF_037043125.1. NCBI lineage: Eukaryota > Metazoa > Chordata > Mammalia > Carnivora > Otariidae > Eumetopias > Eumetopias jubatus. The sequence goes on from NW_028274813.1 coordinate 77,423,888, forward strand.
AATGCCGTCACCGGCGTTCATCGTTCATCAGAGGACATGGTCTCCTTTACGAGCTTCTTAGAAAAATGTCCATGCTGGCTCTAGTCCCAAGAACAGTAGCACTTCCATCAAGTACCTGGTTTGTTGTGATCCTGGAGATCCTGAATCTAGTGACTCACCAGGTTTTTCTTTTGGCAGGGGCTAAGAAAAATCTTAGAAAACCACCCATGTGGCCCAATAGTTAACATCATTACAAATCGTTATGATCTGGGGTGCCTGGGTGGCTTAGTCGGGTCAAGTGTCTGCCTTCGGTTCAGGACATGGTCCCAGAGTCCTGGGATCAAGCCCCGTGTCCAGCTCCTAGCGCAGCCTGGAGTCTGCTTCTCCCTCTCCTTCTCCCTCTCCAGCTCCCCCTGCTTATGTTTTCTCTCTGCCAACTAAATAAATAAATCTTAAAAAAAAAATCTTAAAAAAACAAACAAAACCAAATTGTTATGATCCATTTTACAACCCAGTTCGACATTTCATTTTTTCTTTGTCTTCCATTTTTAACTTTTGTCTACCTTTGTAAGCTGCCATAAACCTTCTGAGGGTCAAAAAAAAGGATGAATGAACAAATAGATAAGATTGAACTCTGGGGACAGTGGGGAGAGTATTTGAAATTGGAGTCAGAGTTATCATTGATTGTACAGGTGGCCAAGAGCCCCAGATGACTTGTAGATGTCTGTAGGTTTCTTTCATCCCAGTGCAAGTGTAGTATTGTGTCAGTTTTCCTCTTAACATCATGATAGGTATAGTTGGAAACATGGAATAATATTTCCTCCACTAAAAAAATAAGATGTGCTAATTGTGGCAAACGAGACAACACGACTAGAAAAGTACAAAGGAAATGACACGTCTGGTTAAGATTTTTAAGGCCTATATCTTAACCTCCCTAAAATAAAACTAAATGTGATATAAAATTCATGAGGCCTTGGCTTCCATATCTACTTAACAGCCGCTGGACTGAAGAAAGCCAGCCTCCTATTCTGGTAGTTTGCAAGAATGTCCACTTGTTCTTCAAAGAGAGACATGCAATGCAAGGAATTTACATTTAAAGCATTTCTTGGTTTTACTCTCATAATCTAAATTATCCCTGGTCAACAGCCGGAACCAAAGAATGCCAAGTTGGGAGCAGGGTCGGCCCATGAAACTCCACCATCCATATCTCACTTATATATTTTAGAGGGCAGGTGGTAGTTTCCAACTCAGCTGTTGAACTCTTTCCAAAACTGCCATCTAAAAGCAGAGATCCACTGCTAACATAAAACTAAACCATATAAATATGTTGCTGAGTGCTTTGTCTTCATGTGGGGGGTTGGAGAGCAGTTGTTTTGGGGAACATGTTTACAGTGATTGTATGATCAGTATTTCCAAGTTCCTCTTGGTTAAGACTACAGATAACCAATTCACTTCTCCCCCACAGCCTCTAATTTAATTTCAGAAATTAGAAAAGTAATAAAGACAAAGGCTTTGCCTAAAGCCAGTGATCTGTATTAACTCGGGGAAGGAAACAGAGAGCGTGCCTCCAAAATAAAAACAACTGAAAAGCCCTCCCAAGTCCTTGAGTGTGAATGCCGGCACTCACATAAATAACCAGGACTAGGTGCCTCTGACCTTTCAGAGACAAGAGCCAGGCTTTGATAACTGAGAAGGGAAAAGAATCAGCCATTAAACCATGATGTGGCTTTGAAAAATGATCAGAAAGATCTCGGGCGTGACCCAAAGGATGTAACAGAGTAAAGTATTACATCACCAAAGAAATACCCGCAAACACTGGATAGACCTCAGGTGAGAACATTCTTTATGGATGAACAAGAAGGGTGTCCCCTGTTCAGTTAAATTCTATTTGAGTATGCAGTTTTCTGGGGAGAGATTCTAGCTGCTGTTTAATATTAGAACTCAATATTTCTAACTGCCACAAAATATTCATGACAGGTTCATCTCCCCACCAGTGGATACAGCCATCTTCTTTCTGGGTCCTCTGTCCAATGAGAAGAGAGTCCAGAGTTCTTCTTCAGAGGTACAAAAAGGGACCTCTGAAACCCTACACCAAGCTGATCCTTTAGACTGGTGTAATCCATCATTTGTGGTGTCTACCCGAGGATCACATCCTTATGCTGCTGGCTCAAGATGGTGGGTGGGGGTGAGGAGAGGGGGCAGGGAGATGGCAATGGGGGAGTGACCTACAACCCCTATACCCTTCCCATGAAACCCGACAATGTTAAAGCAGAAACACATATAGACACTGGCACAAGGACTGACGCTTTGCTTTCACACTGGGCAGTAGAAAACCTAGGGTAAGCTATGCTCATTTCGTCCAACTCAGAGACGTGGGCCCCAAAATAGCAATGGGAAATTCAAAACTGATCCCAGGAAGCAGAAAGCTTTGTTTATTAGAACGGCTCCAGTGTTCTAGAAGTGCCCACACTTCTGGCTTAAATATCAACCCTAAAATATTGTTGCATAACATAACTTTATGTAGTCCGATTTTTCTTTGATCTGGAAGCTAACCTTTATTCTGACTACATATGAAAAGTTAAATGTTAAGCTTGCCTACTTTCTCACCTGGAACATACTTGTGTGAATCAGAGAGAATCAGTTATGAGTAGAAGATTTATTGCTTCTACTTCCTAGATTTCATAGAGATGTCACATGGATAGGTGGAGTATACCTTTCCAAAGCCTCTGAGTCAGTCACAATCACATAGACAGGGTTTCAAAAGCTCAAGGTTGGTGTTGAGCAGCAGCTAAGAATGAACAGATGCCCTTTGTTTCTTCAGATATTTGTGGGTGGAGAAGTTCCAGATAACATTTTATAATGTCACCACACTGAGACTTTGATACATCTGAATACACCTTTTCCCCCCAAATGTGGCATGCTAGAAAAATATGGTGCCTGATTGTCAGAGCCCATGTCATTTCTAGGAAAGTATCTTTTACCCTCCTTGTCTCTCTGAACGGTGTTTTAAATTCTCAGCATCAACCAAAAAAAGCATCCTGTTCTCAGTGACTGGCTTTGAACAAAGGGTTTCAAATAATTTCCCTGGGAAATTCAGGCTTGTCTTCACCTGTGTGGAAACTCAAATATGCCCTTAGTCTCTCATTTTACAAATCACTTAGCAAAATTTTTCAGGTGAAGAAATTCATTGATTTGAAAAAGCATTATTTTTAACTAAATAGAATCAAAGTAGTGATGCTTATTGTGCAAATGTAGCTATGAACAGGAGGAAGAATCCAATTTTGTAGCTAACTGGGGTTCCCTTGAAATCAAGATGTGGCTTATTCAATCTGCCCATTTAATCAATATTTATTAAATGCCTTCTCTGGGTAAGGCATTGTACCACGTGGAGCCAAGAATACTACAATGAGTGAGACAATGCCTGCACACCAAGAAAATGTGTACATTATGTTAGATGGTACATAAACCCCACCATCCGCCACAAAGACCTGTGTTAAGCAGCATACAAAGATATTTCGCCAAGGCGGGAAGATGTTGGAAAAAGGGAGAGAGTCCTTGTCATGGCACTTGGGCAAGGCTTCATAGTCTATGGATTTTGAGCTGAGCCTATATAGACTAATGGATTCAACAGTTCCCTCCTTCCAGTTTGGCATCATTTTGTAAATGAGTTTTAGAGGGGGACAGGATTACTGAAGGCCAGGATTCAAAGATTTAAGAAAACAACAACAGAACTGGAACTTTAGTATAAAACTGGCAAGCTTTAGTATATTGTGCTGTTTGTGAAATTAGTTTCTTTACTAATCATTGTTCAAAAAAGTGGAGCACACAGATGAAGATCCATTGTTCCCTCTTGGAATAGTGTGTTCAACAGGCAGGCATTGAATGCCCGCTACACAGCCCATGCTGTACTTCTGAGAAGGTTCCATGTAAAGTCTGAAATGAGCACACTACTGAAGGCGTCACTGAAATAGCCTTTGCAAGTGCCAAAGTGTGCGCGCGTGTGCGCGCCTGTGCACATGTTTTAAAGGGCAGCCACGTCTTTCTCTTCATGCATTGAAAGCTGGAGCAGACTTGAGAGAGAGTTCTTCCCCACTTAAACCATCTCATTTCCCATGATTGGTTGTAAAAATCTCCTGGGACTGAGAAGTTTCAAGTTTGCTTGTACGTAGAAAAAACTTTGACTGCTGAAGCCTCTTTCTAAAAATCTAACCAAACACACCAAAACTGTTAACAGAGGGGAGGGTATTATTGAAGGGCAAGAGAGCAAGGGACTTGTTACATTTCCCATTTTATATTTATGTATTAATATTTTTCCTAGAAGCATGTATTCATTTTTATAAATATCAGAAAGGAGGAAAACAATCTAATTTAACATCCTCTTGCTTAAAGTCTGGCATGTTTTTGTCTTGCTTACCCAACTGGGGGTTTCTACATAATAACCTCCACATACTTGAAGAAAAATACTGCATCTCTGAGAGATGTTTAGGATCTTTTTCACCAGTGGTGTTACTTTCATTTTTTTAAAAAAATATTTTATTTATTTATTTGAGAGAGAGAGAATGAGAGACAGAAAGCACTAGAGGGAAGAGGGTCAGAGGGGGAAGCCGACTCCCCGCTGAGCAGGGAGCCCGATGCAGGACTTGATCCCGGGACTCCAGGATCATGACCTGAGCCGAAGGCAGTTGCTTAACCAACTGAGCCACCCGGGCGCCCATTACTTTCATTGTTTTTAACGATTTCATTTATTTATTTGAGAGAGAGAGAGAAAGAGAAAGAGCACGAGCCGGGGGAGGGGCAAAGGGAGAGGGAGAGGGACTAGCAGACTCCCCACTGAGTGTGGAGCATGGCACTGGGTTCCACATGGGGCTCAATGCAGGGCTACACATGTGGCTCCATCCCAGGACCCTGAGATCATGACCTGAGCCAAAATCAGAGGCTTAACCGACTGAGCCACCCAGTGCCCCCAGTGGTGCTGTTTTTAAAACTGTCTTCATATTTGGGGCACCTGGGTGGCTCAGTCATTAAGCCTCTACCTTTGGCTCAGGTCATGATCCCAGGGTCCAGGGATCGAGCCCCGGATAGGGCTCCCTGCTTGGCGGGAAGCCTGCTTCTCCCTCTCCCACTCCCCCTGCTTGTGTTCCCTCTCTCGCTGTGTCTCTCTCTGTCAGATAAATAAATAAAATCTTTAAAAAAAAAAACTGTCTTCATATTTGGTTAATCATCTAACTCTGCTTCAAGATACCTATGTGCAATAAAATCTCTTTTAGCCAGATTGGTATTGTATTTTAGCCAGATTGGTTAGGTATTGAGTTTCTGACACAGGAAAACAACCATTGTTTAGAGAATTAAACTCGTCTAAATACACCCACACAAAACTACAGAGAACATAATGTCATTTCCCTTGATGCTTCAGAAGTTATTTACAGAATATTCTTATTTTGAACACAAATTCTTGTCACACACACACGCACATCTACATATCAGACACAGAATGTTGACAGAGAATACTGAGCTAGACTAAAGTTATAACATCTTGAAAAGTTGCTTACATGAGTTAACTGTTGGCATCAGCATACCTGTTAGTTATTTATTTCTCTTAAAAATCAAGTATAGATTAGACCTCTGGTTCTAGCCAAGATGGAGCACCCTATTCCTTCCGGGTGCTCCCTGTTACAACTGTGGACATAATATATCAAACAAACATAGGAAGATTCAAAGGAGGAAAGAAGAAGGTGGACTGCCTGGTGACTCTGGGACTTGAGAAACAACATGGTGATGAGTGTAGGTTTCCTTACTGCCTCCCATATAGCCCAGGCTAGGTGCTAGAGTAGCCGCCATCCGGGAATCGCCGATAGGCATGGCTAAAGTAAGCTACAAGAAAAATCTGTTCCTTCTAGTCAGAGAACCAACAAAGGAGTGGCCCCACCACGGAAAGCCTTTTTGGCCACCTTCCCTACTCTGGCCAAACATTAATGCCCTAATAGGAAAACTGCATCCCCCTCTCCCTAGTTTCAATGGGGCAGAATAGGGAGCTGATCATCCTCCCCACCCGCCACCCCTGCAGAATCAGGGGGTGGTGCTCCAGGTCTGCTCCGTCGTGTTTGTGGGACTGAGGGACCGATCTTCCATTTTCTGCCAGTTGGAAGCAGGTGGTGCTCCTCACCTTTCACCAGGGTGGCGTCAGCAGGGTGGCAATGAAGGTTTCTTGTGGTGGGACGCTTCTGTATTTTGGTGGCCATTTGAATCTGTGTGTGCAGCGAAATGGCCTCGCACTAAATAGACACACAGACATATACAGAAACTGGGGGAATCTGAATGTGGTTGATGGGATATATCAATGTCAATTTGCTAGTTGTGATATTGTACTCTAGTTATACAAGTTGTTATCATTGGGGGAGAACTGGATGAACGTCTATGGGATCTCTGGATTATTTTGTACAAGTGCATGTGAATCTACAATTATCTTAAACTGTAAAAGTATTAAAAATCAAGTATAAGTTGTACAAAAAATTCAGTTTTTTGAGTTTTCCAGTCAGTTTGAGTCTGAGTGAATTAGTTCTTATATCCAGGTGATCATAATTGATGAAATTTACATAGATGCACTAAATATATCACATGCCCTATATTTATAGTAGGAGTACTGGCTGGATAGGTCTGGCATGTGGAGTTAGGCACTGCTGGGCTGACGAGTTTCCAAGGTCCATGGGCATGTTGATGACTCAGGTGTCGATGACAGTAGGCAAACTACAGGGTGATGAAAGAGCCCAGCAGGAGAACTGATACCTACTTAAGGTGGAATCTGGCACAGTGAGTGGACTCAGCATGGTAGCCATTGACACCATCCCAAATGAAACTACTCCAGGAGCAGGTGAACACTTTGAACCAAAAAGCCTATTTTGCAAACAAAGAGAGCTGCCCCACACCACTTGGCACCTGAAGGCCTCAGCTGGGAGCACACGGTAACAGAACAGAAGGTAAAGGATGGGAAGTTAGTTTCCTGCTCTGGTCCAGATCCACAGCTGAACAGCGACCGAGGCTTAGCCTGAGACGCAGCACCAGAAGGTGGCTATGAGGCCTGGCTGTTGGCAGCCAGGAGGAAGCGGCAAAGGCTGTGCAAATGACAGCCAGAGTGGATGGGGCATGGCAGTGGCCAGAGTAGCACAGTCCATACTTTACGTTGAGTGTCTGTAAGATGACCCCCAGGGACTCTTGGAAATGCCAGAGGTGGGAACCTCAAAAAGATAGGAGCGTGTGAACGCAGGGAACAGTGATAACTCAGTTTTACAGATAGGGATTATCAAGCAAACACAAATCTAGGCCAGTTGTTCTCAACCTTGGCCACACATGGGGCTGGGGTATGGGAGAGACAGCGTTGGAGTATGGGGCCTGCCAAAAAAGAGTGACCCTGGTGAACAGTCCAGGCCGTCAGCTGAGACCCACAATAAGCTCCACCTTAGCAGGTAAGAGAGATGGACAGTAATCAGACTTTGAGTCAGCTCAGTCCCAAGATAGTGTAAAGTGATTGGTCTTAACCTGTCTGCCAAAATCAAAAGGAAATAGCCTCTGGAGGAATTTAACATCCTACAGAGCTTTAAGTTATCTCTGCAGTTTTTTATATACCACGTCTGGTACATACATATACATAAGGGAGTACTTGGCAAGACCATGTAATTGTGGAAAACCCACAAGAAAAAAATGGGCAATGGAAGGAGACCATCGGGAGATCTGGATACTGAACTTATCTGACCTACATGTTAGATATGTTTTTAAAAAACTCAAGAAAATAAGCGGCAAAATAGAAAATTTCATCAAGGAATTGGAATCTTTTTAAAAAGAATCATATGAAATTTTAAAGCTAAACATATAACAAATTAATAACTCAATAGATGATTTTATGAGCAGATTGACACAGAGAGGATCAGTGAGTTTTAGGGTGGGTTAGTAGAATATATTCAGATTAAAGCAAAGAGGACGAAAGAATACATGGCTGGTTTAACATTTAAAATTCAGTTCAGGGGCGCCTGGGTGGCTCAGACGTTAAGTGTCTGTCTTTGGCTCAGGTGATGATCCCAGGGTCCTGGGATCAAGCCCCACATCAGGCTCCCTGCTCAGCGGGAAGCCTGCTTCTCCCTCTCCCACTCCCCCTGCTTGTGTTCCCTCTCTCTCAAATATATAAAATCTTTAATAAAAAAATAAAATTCAGTTCATATAATACAGCACATTAACAGAACATAGCAGAATGATCGTATGATCTGTCCAATATGCGGAAAACACATTCGATAAAAGTTAACGTCTATTCATAATAAAAACTCTTAGCAAACTAGAAATAGAAGGAAAATCCTTAATCTAATAAGGAGTATCTACAATAAATCTACAACGTTATATTTTATCTCTTGTTCCCTGAGATTGTGAGGAAGACACAGACGTCAGCTTTCATCACTTCTATTTTACATTACCCCAGTGCTCCTCAACAGTGCAGGAAATATAAATAAAAGGTATAAGAATTGGAAAGGAAGAAACAAAGCTGTCATTAATAGTGAGTGTAAAAAATTCAAAAGGATTTATAGCCAAACTATTCAATTTAATAAGTGAATATAACAAAGTGAATTAAGGGACAAAATACAAGTTAACTTTATCTTTATGTGCTAACAATAAACAAGTGAACAGATAACATTTGAAATATACCATCTAAAATAGCACCAGAAAACATCCGTACCTAGGATTAAATCCAACTAAAGATACATAAGACCACCACAGATAAAACTACAAAATATTAGTGTGATAAGTTAAAGAAGACCTAAGTAAATGGAGAGACACGTCATGTTTATGAGTCAGAAGATTCAACATTATAACAGTCAGTTCAACCTAAACTGATTTTTAGATTTAATGCAATCCCCTCCAATTACTAGCAGTGCGTGTGTGTACAGAAATGCTTATTCTAAAATTATACAGAAATGCAAAGAGCCGAGAATGGCTAAGATAACCTTAAAGAACAACAAAGCTGAAGGACATACACTACTGGATAGCAAGAGTTATGATAAAGCCAAGATAATAGAGTGCTGCATTTGTGCAACTTTAGGCAAATAGTTCAGAAACTGACCCACACATAAATGTATAATTGATTTTGACAAATGCTAACTTGAACAATACTGAGGAAGTGATGATCTTCTTAATAAATGGTTCTGGATCAGTCGGATAATCATATGAAGAAAACGATGAACCTTGACCTCATCTCACACCATATGCAAATTTCAATTCTAAGCAAATTGTAGATCTAAATGAGTGAGTTGAAAGAATTAAGTTCTTAGAATATAACACAGGATAATATATTGATTACTTTGGAATAGGCAAAGATTTTTCTTTTTTTTAAGATTTTTAATTTATTTATTTGAGATAGAGAAAGCAGAGAGAGAACACACATGAGTGGGGCGGCGGGAAGAAGGCTCAATCTCTGGATCCTGGGATCATGACCTGAGCTGAAGGCAGACACTTAACCGACTGACTCACCCAGGCGCCCCTAGGCAAAGATTTCTTAAACAGAAAACACTAACTATACAGAAATAACAAGAACTTCGCTTCAACAAAGAGTCTATTAGGGGAGAAAACACTGGGGAGAAAATATTTGCAATACATACATCCCACAAAGGGCTTAGATTCAGACTATATAAAGAATTCCTATAAATCAAGAAAAAGACAGACAAGCCAATATAAAAATGGACAAAAGACTTAGAGAGGCACTACACAAAAGAGGATATCCAAGCAGCCAATCAACATTTGAAAGTACACTCAGTCTCAATAGCAACAGGAAAAGCAAATTAAAATTAAAATGAGCTGGGGTGCCTGGGTGGCACAATCAGTTAACCCTCCGACTTCTGGTTTTGGCTCAGGTGGTGATCTCAGGATGCTGAGATCAGCCCCTTGTGGAGCCCCACATTGGGCTCCACACTCAGCAGGGAGTCTACTTGAGACTCCCTCTCCCTCCACCCCTCCCTGCCACACTCTCTCTCTTTCTCTCTCTAAAATAAATAAAAATAAAACTTAAAAAAATAAAATAAAAATTAAATTAAAATGAGCTGCCATCACAGAGAAGTAGGATGACTAAAATTTAAAAGACCGACAATACCAAATGTAGTGAAGGAAGTGACTGACGTATTAACATAACATTTGCCTTGCTGTTCTCTATCCCTTGACTTCAGAATTTTACCTCTTTAGCCAGATAACCCTACCAATTTAATCTCCAAGACTATTTCTTTCTCTCTCCCTCTTTCTCTCTCTCTCTCTGCCCAGAATATCATCTCTAATCTTTCCTGCCAAATCATGTTTCTCCTTTTCTTCTAATCTCTGTCAGCATTCCCCTTTAAAAAATCTTTCCAGTCCAACACCAAGCCAACTTGACTTCCAAAGCAAGAATAAAGTCCTTCCTGTGCCTTCATCCCCAGCCAGTTCCTGCTCTCCCCAACTCCCATCTTCTAAGCAGATACAGGTTGCTTGTTCTATGTATATGGAGATCATAAACACGTGAGCTTCAGTCAGGTGTCTTTAATATCCTCTCGGTGCTTACCCTTTCTCTCCTTTTGAAATTTAGGCTTCCAAAGGCCAGGAACCATAGTGTATATCTCCCCCACAGCCTACTAATGAGTGACAATATTGAGTGTGTAAAGCTAAGAAAAGTGAAATGTCTTTAAGAACTTTATCTTACCCATTTTTAAAAGGAACGATTATTCTATATTTTGATTATTAAGAGTGTTTGCATGCAAAAAACAAACAAAAACAAAAACCTAGGAACTTGGCCCTGAGAACCAAAGGATTATATATTTTCTGAGCAATGAACTGAGGGAGAATTCTCATCCTGTGACAAATTCTGTTGTTACATTGAAAAAAAAATTAAGGTCCCTGTAAACTGTGGAAAGGAAAGAAAGAGATACATAGCTTCTGCTGTGGGCTTAGGGTGCCGGGCTTAGGGTGCTTACATATAACACCTTGTCGATACAACGGAAAAAAATGTAACCTTGGCCAAAAAAGGAGGGAAACTTTGCCAGTGTATCAGAGACCTATGCTGGACTTATCACTCTGCCCTGCCTTCACACTCAGATTCCGATCCTGTGCTGATTTATGGATTTTTCTCTAGTAGAAAATAGGATGTGAGTCTCACCTACCCAAGTGAATTTGAGATACTTGATTTAGAAAATACACGGAAACAGGATAAAGAGCAACCAACTCACAAACTTCTTTTCATTAAAGTGTCAGTCAGCAAGTCTTCAAAACTGATGTTTTGTATTTCATATAAATGAAAAGAAAATCAGATGACACAAGGCCAGGAAAATAAACACCATGCTTATAATTAGAAGCTCTTTCCAGAGATCTGATCACGTCCATGTGTGATAGGATAGAGTGTGAACATTTCATGAGGCACCAGGAGGATAAAAAAAAAAATCCTCTCTTCAAGGAAAAAGCCCACATGACCAGGACGGCCTGCTACCCAACTGTGCTGCCGTAGGTCCTGGAGTGTCCTGGAGTGTCCTGGAGTGGCAGGGAGGGTCTCTGCGAATATTTGTGTTGTTCCCTTCTCCCCAGATCTGTTCAGCTAATTAGAGACTCCTTTGGGATTATCAAGATATTTATTTTTCCCTCTACCCCAGTGAGGGTAAGCTTATTGTATTATTAACGCACCTATTCTCAATTACTTAAATTAGGTTTTCTGCAATTTGATCATCCAAAGCAAAGATTTAGATTGGAACCAAAGCCAGTTGGTCCTTTCGCCTGGCTTGAGCTGGAGGCATGATGAAAGAAGGGGCTCTGGTGCCATTGCTATTTCTCAGTGTCTAGTTTTAGAAGAAAGCGACAGAGAAGAGTACAACCTAGCACAGGAGAGGCATACTTAGAAGACTACTGAGGAATTTGACGGTGGAGAGGAAATTTACAAAGGGGAAAAACATGTATTATTCTTATCAAGTGTCTTTATGCAAGTGACTGTTAACTGTCCTGTCGCCATAGCAAGAACTCTGCAGTGGAGAGACCACACCTCCTAATATTCATTTGAAGAAAGTATAAAACACTATCCCCAAGGCCTTTGTCCAGTCTGTGTTGAATGGAGAAAGATATTACAACAGGCTGCAGTGATCAGGGAAGGCTTCCTAGACGAGGTAGTATTTGGTCTTAAGGTCTGAGTAGAGTGCACCAGGAGGACAGGAAAGAGAATGGCATCCCAAACAAGAGGCACAGAAAAAGGAAAGCCACAGAGTTGTGAATGGTCAAGATGCTTTCAATGGAAGCTAATGAAAGTAGCCTGGCTGAAGCAGAGACATTCAGGGATATTAAATACATGTATTATTAAATACATTTAACAGTTTAATTAAAAAGAGAGAGATGCATTCCAATGGTACACTTCTTTATCAGAAACTTGTTTTTCAACCAGAGGTAATGTTAATACCAAAAGTATAAGGGTAAATCTAAGCCACCAGAACTATCATTATTATTTTTAAAGATTTTATTTGTTTATTTGAAAGAGAGCAAGAGCAAGCAGGGGGAGGGAGGGGGACAAGTAAGCAGAGTCTGCACTGAGCATGGAGCCTGATGCGGGGCTCGATCTCAGGACCCCAAGGTCATGACTTTGAGCCGAAATCAAGAGTCGGACACCTCACAGACTGAGCCACCCAGGCGCCCCTATCATTATGATTATTAAATGCAATATCCATGTGATTCAGAAAAAGCCCCCACCCTGGATGAACCCACCATCCACATTGTCTAGGCTTATATCCCAGCAAATAAAAACTTACAGAGACATCTTACCCCATGGAGCAACAGCTCCTAGTCATCTTTCTACGTTTCTCTAGTCCGTTCAGAATTTTATTCTCCACTTTTCCATCGTCTTTGAACCTTCAGTGAACTTCCACTCTTTTTTTTTTTTTTAAACTTCCACTCTTGAGACAGAGCTGTGAAAAGGAATTTTAGAAATGGAGGTGTAGGATGAATCCTGGTCACTACCAGGGGTTTGAAATGAGATATCTCTGGCAACGTTTTCTAGCATCATTTTTTAGGACTTCACTTGTCTTTTCCTTTCCTGAATTTCTCCTTCCATACTTTACACATACTAATTCCAGGGTTTTCTTCTTTGACTTATCTATTCTCTCACAATGGTTTTATAGTGTTTATAGACCCCTGTGGTATAAATACTCTCACCATGGCCGATTTCAAGCTACCACCAGCTTGAAATAGTTAACAGCCAACCCGACAGGCTGGGAGCCGGTTCTAGCTCTGTGGGCTCCCTGAGTTGTGCTGTGCTTCCTTCTTGTTCCTCACACAGCTCTTCCCATGGGCCTCTACTCTCTGGCCTTTGTAGGGATTTTGTGCTTGACAATAGGGTGACAAAAGCCAGGATCAGCTAGCTGAGTGTCCTTCAATCACTCACCTTAGACCTATGGGCTGCTAAACCACATATTCTCCTGTTCCACACGTTAGGGCTCACCTCTCATGAAGTTCCATATTCTAGCAAGACTTAGGGAAGCACAAAAAGCATCAAAAACCCTCTTCCCTCTTCAACAAAATTCTGGTTTCTTAGCATTCCTGGTTCCTGGGCATAGTTCTTTTGTATGCTTGACAAGAGGCAACTCCCCTCTCTTATGTACTCCCCTTCAATGCTTGATAAACATCAGTGTGTATGCAAATACCTGGATATCTTGTTAAAATGCAGATCTGAATTCAGGAGTGAGGTGGGCTCCGAGAGTGAATTTTTAACAAGTTCAGAGACCATGTGTATGCTGCTAGTCCAACGACTACACTTTGAGATCAGACTTGATACCCTCTAAGGCCATTCCCAACTCTGGTTGGAGAATGCGGTTGCTCACCCCAGGGGGAGTCTTGATTCTCTGCCTGTTGGGCAGGACTTTTCATCTGCACTCAACAGTTCCGAGGACTCCAGGGGTCTCTCCCAGCCTCTCAGGTCTGCGACCCCACTGCCCTCATCTTTTGTCATATCTTGACTCTGTTCTCAACTGCATCCCATCCTGGCAGTCAGTATCCTCTGCTCTTCACATGGTCATCTTCAAAGCATCTCTCCTGCCCACCCGTTCTTTCCCAGCAACTCACCTCCCTTCCCAGCTCATCCTCACTTCCCAGGCTAACACTCCCTGCCTCCAGGTCCCCAATCTAGTTTCAGCAGTGCACTTAACACGTGTGCATTTTTAATTTGGTCTCTTTATGTGGTATTGTTTTTCCATTTGTGTTCCCATGCACACAATGTCTATTTACACCCTCTCTTAGACTTCAAGAATAGACGTCATGACTTTTCTCTCTCTTTCCCTCTTCTCCAGGTCACATAGGTCACCCCAGGGAAACGACATTCACAAGTATCAACGAGTGTCTTCTGGTGTCTCATCTTCCCTATTCCTCTCTAAGTCCTTCCTTGACCAGTGACGTACCTTTCTCTATGTTGCAACCTTCTTTTTCCTCTGTCCTGTAATATCATATAGACCCAAACCATCTCAGCTTCGTCATATGAGGGAGCATAGAGTTAAGAGTCTAGACATTGGGGTAACAAGGTCCTGCCTTGTTACCACTTTCGCCTTTTATTAGATATACAAGCTCAGGTAGGTGATTTTGCCTGTCTAAAATTGTTTCTTTGTAAAAAAGGGAATAGCATGAACATACTAATTGCAACAGTTTCCTACAGTCAGGAGGGCACTGGCCCTCAGGGAGGCTTCGTGGCTTGTGACCTTGCTTGCCAGGCAGCCACAGTCTCAGATAAAGTGGTTTAGGGCCCACTTATTTTTTAATCATGAGGAATTTAGAGTAGCTCAGCATCAAGCAGAACCTCATATTCTTGTTCTATTAATAGTGCCTGGGTTCTGGCTTGATTCTTGGGACTTTATTGCCCAGATCCTGGCTTGATTCTTAGGACCTTATCGCCCAGATCCACTGGTTTTTATCCTCATAAGTTGCTGGATAATGTTGTGCTTTCTTCTCCTGAGTCCTCCCATTCATTCATCTACCTACGGTGCATCTGCTAGTATTCTAGAAACAAAGGTTTAAATCCTCCTCTGGAGTCCTATTCTCAAGCCCGGGTCCCCTCTTTCCACAGCCAGATTTCCCTAATGACAACTATTGAGCAAGTGACACCTCTTATCACTTCCAGGTGAGGCTTCCCACTCCTCCAGGAGCAACAGTTCAAGATATCAACACACTCCATGGCTGAAGGTCTCCAAGAAAGATGCAACTCACATAGGCACTGGATAGAACAATGCGTTATTCCCACAGAGAAGAGAGCAAGATCAGCTTCAGTTGTGGGTACTGGTCCCTCATGGCCAGCAGATCTCATCCTGCACTTGATGCAGGGGATGGTCTGCATGCATCCTTCTCCTGCTGTGAGATAAGGACCTGATTCCCTCCCCACCAGCAATGGATAGAATAGTGGGGTTGACCAGATGCTGTATGACACACAGACTTAAGCAGAACAAAGAAGTGCACATTTAGTCTAAAATAGGAAAAGATATTCCCACATGATGTGATAAGCTCAGCACAAGCTCAACACAAGCTGTAGGACCCTGAGATCATGACCTGAGCCAAAATCAAGAGTCAGAGACACTCAACTGACAGCCACTCAGGCACCCCTCCTCTCCCTAATTTTTAATTGGATTTGTTTTTTGTTGTCGTTTGTTTTGCTATTGAGTTGTATAGAACTGCATTTAAAAATTATTTAAGTTGTATGGAAATGCACAGTAATGTGAAGAGTCATACAGCAGAGAAAATTTGGCTATGGGGTAAAAGGAAAGAGAAAGACACATGCTGTTTCTGCAGGATATGCTATAGACCACCAAGCCAGATTAAACATAAAGGTAATATTTTTGTAATATAGGTTATAAAACTGGCAAAAAGACCAATTCTAGTAAAAGATATAACTGAAATATCTGCTAGAAATCAAATTCTTTTCAAAGTAGTGAATCAGATGCACTTCCACTTGCTTTGCTAATATAATAAAACTACAAAACCCAAAATTGTGTGGAAAGGGGGAGGAATCAAAGCTAATAGTTATCTTCTTATTAGAAAGTTTTGAAAATATGGGAGGAATTGAATGAATTGAATTGAATTGAACTGGAGAATGCACAGATTTGCAAGCAACAGACTAGAAAGACAGCTGGATCTAGGTAGAGTTTTTCTGTAATAGTCTTATAAAAATCAGTTAGATCACTGTTAGAGATTTAACAGCCCATTTTTTTCTTCTATTGAGCATTACAGCTAAAAAATACCCTTATATTTACATATAAAGCAGTGAGGTCTAAAGTTATGTTATTTTAGCATATGGCCCTATTTCTGAAATGCTAATTTTGGTAGATATTTTAGGCAGTTAGTGCAAACATTGAAATAAGAAAATCCATCACCCATATTCTACAACAGTTATATTTCCCACTTAGAGCTAATGTTTTCAAATTGTCCACACTTCATTTTAATCAACTTTTATTTTCTGTTGTCCTATTATCACTTTACTGAATCAACTTATGAAGCTTGTATTTAAAAAACAATGTTGCTCATGATTTCAGTAGCTCAGTAATCAGTCCTCTAGCTGGATGGGAAGAAATTAATCTCAAGATCAGGGGCCAAGTCTTAGGTCATCCAAAAGCATCTCTCAGCATGCATGAATTCCAGAATTTTGGCTATAAGTGCACTTTAATGAAGAGAAGATATAAAAAGCATCTCAGATCATATCTGCACCAAGCAAATTATTAATATTGCAGACTGAGTCTTTTTTTTTTTTACCAAAAGATAAAAATTATTCTCTTTTTTTGGACAGGTAAATACAGTTTGCCAAGTAAATATTTGCAGTCATTAAATAAATATTGGAATGTCAACTATGCCTAAGAACTGTGCTTGTTACTATAAAACAGGTTGAAGAAAAGATGGAAAATTTATTTTCCAAGTTTCCCAAGTTTTAAAATGTATTACCTATAAATGTTTCTCTTAGAGGCATCCGATCTATATATCATAGAATGCCATAAAAATGGCTACATTTTTGCTCATTTAGCACAAATTCTTTGAAACTTTGGCCAAACCAATCCAACTTTTTTAAAATTAAAATAAATATTTCTCCAATGTGTTTTTGGGGGGCTTAAGTTATCTAAAAAACATGTTTGAAGCAGTACCCAGAAAGCACATCCTGACAAACAGAAAATGTTGATTTTGTGAATAATTCCCTGCTTGTTAGTATATGAACATCTGGGTATCTGATGAAATGCACACTAAGATGTTACCCTCTCCACCAAATTCTCAGTTTTCTGTGTGTGCACACAGTACTTCCATGACTGGGAAGCTATTGATCATGAAACGCACCATTGATTAAGTAACAGATATTTGGGGAAAAAGAAACCGCTCTATAAAATGTATACATGGTTATAAATGTTAAAATAGAGAGAAAGGTATACCTTAGAATCCAGGTAATATAATATTCTTATAAACATGCATGTACATACATATATAATACATTTTTTCTCCTAAGCATACCTATTACCTATATATATGTTCATCTCTTTCTCTCTCTCTCTCACACATACACATACACACACATCACCTATGTGGGAAAACCTCCAACATCACAGTAAATATATTTCAATCTCACATCCCGACTAACACATGCCATCAGTAGAAACACACTTCTCACATAGTGATGCAATTCCACAGTTTGGGTGCCATTTTCCATGCTTTAAATATTACAGTGCAAACAATGATTTTAGTGTGACAATATTGTGGGGAGTTTAAATTTGCAGCAGTCGGGAAATTCCCAAAGTATGTGAAGAACTTCTAAATATCACATGTGCACACAATGACTGAATATAAATAATAAAGAATGATCTTTTTTTTTTATAAAGATTTTATTTATTAGTCAGAGAGAGAGAGAGAGCACAAGCAGGGGGAGTGACAGGGAGAAGTGGGCTTCACATTGAGCAGGGAGCCTGATGTGGGACCTGATCTCAAGACTCTGGTCTGGGATCATGACCTGAGCTGAAAACAGACGCTTAACCAACTGAGCCACCTAGGCGTCCCAATAAAGAATGATCTTAACATTGGTTTTCACTGTGTTTAGAGGCACTTAAATCATATCACAAATGAAACTGCATTATTTCTATGTTGATTTATATAATTTTAATTATTTAGGGCCAATCACTTTCTAAAACTCTAAATAAAGTAAAGAGGTTATATGTGACATTTTGAGGGGAAATTTAAACATGGCTCCTAGCCACAGGAGGAAAATATAAGGCAAAGGATAAAAGATAAACAAGAACAGAAGATGGCATAGCCATCTGTCAGCTTCCCAAAGGACATGTTGGTTTTTCATGACGGTGTTTCCTGTTTTCTTTTTCAATGCTTTATCGGGCAGCATGCTACTCAGTTAGCAACAGTCAGGTATAGGTTTGAGACAGACAGTATTGATAATAGTTAACTGACTTTAGGTATCCCTAATATATACCCTGGCTGATCCTAACAGATTTTGGACAATGGTTAAAACTTTAAGGTACAGGTTTAACCCCAGATAAGAATTTCAAAGCTAAGAAGAAAAGATAAACTTTTCACATACATGTACACATATATACATATATTTCCAATGCAAGGCAAAAAATTATATAGAAAAAGTCATTAGAGAAAGTAAAGATATCTGGCTCTAGGAGATAATGTACCAGGATAATCTTAAACTATCCCATGACAAACAACTAGAAATGTCAGATAAAATAAAGCAGTATTTTTTTGTAAGTGTATAGAAGTCTCTGTAAGAAACAGAAATCCTTAGATGCTAAAAATGTGGAGGGAACTGAAAACCTGAGAGGTAAGAATGTGTGCTCTGATACAAATAATCCAATTAAAAATGGGCAGAAGATATGAGCAGACATTTCTCCAAAGAAGACCTACAGATGGCCAACAGACACATGAAAAGATGCTCCACATCACTAATCATCAGGGAAATGCAAATCAAAACCATGATGAGATACCACCTCATACCTGTCAGAATGGCTAAAATCAAAAACACAAAAAACCACAGGTGTTGGCGAGGATATGGAGAAACGGGAATTCTTGGTGAGAATGCAAACTGTTGGTGGGAATGCAAACTGGTGCAGCCACTGTGGAAGACAATATGGAGGTTCTTCAAAAAATTAAAAATAGAACTATGATCCAGTAATTGCACAATTGGGTATTTACCCCCAAAATACAAAAATATGAATTCAAAGGGATACATGCATCCCTATGTTTATTGAAGCATTATTTACAATAGCCAAGAAATGGAAGTAACCTAAGTGTCCATCAATAGATGAATGGATAAAGAAGATATGGTATATCTATCTATCTATATACACACACACACACAAGGAGTAAAAGAATGAAATCCTGCCATTTGCAACAACATGGGTTAATCTACAGAGTATAATGCTAAGTGAAATAAGTCAGTCAGAGAAAGACAAATACCATATGATTTTACTCCTCTCTGGAATTTAAGAAACAAAACAAATGAACAAGGGGGAAAAAGAGAGAGAGAGAAATCCCAAAACAGATTCTTAACTGTAGAGAACAAAGAGATGGTCGCCAGGGAAGAGGTGGGTGGGAGGACGGGTGAATAGGTGATGGGGATCGAGAGAACATTTATCTTGACGAACACTGAGCAACATATGGGACTGTCGAATCACTATACTGTACACCTGAAATGAATGCAACACTGTATGTTAACTACACTGGAATTAATATATATATAAAAAAAGAATGTGCTCTGATGAAGGGGCTGTTTTAGAAAATAGCTATCCATTGCAGTAACCTAAGAGCTTGAATAATTTTTCCTTTTATGTTGACTTAAATTTCTATAAATCTTATCTTAAAATTATAAATCTGATGTGCACATATTTTAAGGGTGTAATTTGATGAGTTTAAAAAAAGTGTATATAGCCATGTAACCAATCAAGAGATAGAACATCTCCATCCCAGAACGTTCCCTTAGCCCCCTTCCAGGCAATCTCTCCATCCACAGGCAATTATTCTGATTCCAATCACCACAGATTCCTATCACCATGTTCTTGAATTTTACATAAATGGAATCATAATGTATGTATTCTTTTATGTATGGCTTTTTAAAAATGGCACAGGAAGATCCAGATTTCTACACATAACTATGCCCAATAGGGTTGCTTAACTCCAACAAAATTTAATAATGATGAAGGGTTTTTGTTTTTTTTTTTTTGAGAACGGCAATCTTACACTCTGCTATACTGTAAAGGGAATACAGAGGATTCTAGTATCAATCTCCTGTTCTACCTCATTAAGAAGCTGTTAGAACCCTTACCCAGTGTGGATGGATAAGAGCCTCTGTATTGGTCCCATCTTTATGGTGCAAGTAATCTCTGTCACACAGGTATAGATCTGTGTGCAAATGTTGACTTTCTCTTCAAAGATTGTAGTTTCAAGATTTGGTCTTTGCAGGGCGCCTGGGTGGCTCAGTTGGTTAAGCGGCTGCCTTCGGCTCAGGTCATGATCCTGGAGTCCCTGGATTGAGTCCTGTATCGGGCTCCCTGCTCGGCGGGGAGTCTGCTTCTCCCTCTGACCCTACCCCCTCTCATGTGCTCTCTCTCTCATTCTCTCTCTCTCAAATAAATAAATAAAATCTTTTTAAAAAAAGATTTGGTCTTTGCAGGATGCACTTATTTATAGATTGCCTTCAAACATGGAGCCCTTGTTATTTTGCTAACCTGAGAAATCCTGCAGTTTTATGTTTCTAACACAGGTTTGCTGGGTCTTCTTCTCTGGAGCTGGGGATGAGGTAGGCTTCATTCTGTTTTCCTGGGACAAAGATATGGAAAGGCTTTGCTATCTAGTTTCCTTATAAAATAGCTTACTGTGGTGCACCTGTGGGGCTCATTCGGCTAAGCATCTGCCTTCAGCTCAGGTCATGATCCTGGGGTCATGGAATAGAGCCCCATGTCGATGTCCCTGCTTAGTGGGGACCCTGCTTCTCCCTCTGCCTCTGCCCTCCACTTGTGCTCTCTCTCTCAAATAAATGAATAAAGATATTTAAAAAAAATGTCTTACTGCTTGAAGAAGCTTTTGTGCAGCACCTTTATGCCTCCTCCAATCAACAACTGCACAGAACTTCTATTTCATTAATTTTCTTCCAAAATTTTATGGGTTACATGCATTGCAAGCAGCCTGGAGCAGTGGGAGGCTGTGAGAGGGACCCTAGACTGGTTTCCTCTCACCCTTTCTAAAGATGGTGGTGAGGATAGTGGCCTAGAAATGTTATGGCATTTCTTTGGCTCTCCAGATATAGGAATTAATGAATAAATGATTTTTTTAAAAGATGCCTATGCAGACGGAGTGCCTGGGTGGTTTAGTTAGTTTAGCATCTGACTCTTGGTTTTTGCTTGGGTCATGATATCGTGGTCATGGCCTCCAGCCCCGTGAGGGCTCCATGCTCAGTGCTCAGCACAGAGTCTACTTGGGATTCTCTCCCTTCCCCTCTCCCTCCCCCTTTGCCTCTCCCTCGGACACACGCTCTCTCTAAAATAAACAAAACCTTAAAAAAAAAAAAAAACCCTGCAGAGAAGCTAAGATACCCAACTGTAAATTCCCCACCTTGAAGATATTCTTCTGCATATCACTGCATTCAAGTGAGTGAGTGTTTGGAGCTTACTAGGTAATGACGGATGCCTGTCCCGAGCTACATACAAAGTTGCAGGATGGCTGGCAGTCTTCAGGTGCTCCAAACAAGTGAGCACACGATCAGTCAAATGCCCCTGCTGAGTTGTTAAATGGGACTGTGCTAGCTTCCCAGGCTTGAAAAGAAATGCAGGTGGTAACATCCTAGCAAACCTCGGCCCACACGGCAAGCCGGTGACCTTAGCGGATGAGCTCTCTCAGCTCCTCTCCCCATGTGAACACCTGTCAATATGTGTGCCTCTTTTTCTCCCAGTGGTCAAATTTTAGATGTTTTAGTTAGTCCATGATGGCAAAGGTCTTCCTTGTTTGAAGCTCCAGGCAGGGTTTAATCACAGCTGCTCAGAGCTGGAATGGCCTTAAAGGTCTGGCTAAATCAAGGTTGCTGGGATTCAGATTTGTGCTTTGTGACATCCCACTGGAGGCCACCTCTATCACAGTGGGTGAAGGAGGGAGAAAACATTTCAGCTGGGCCAAAGCGGGAGTGGGGAGAAAAAGGGAGGTGAGTAATGGCTCCCTGACCCATGCAGGAATGGAGGCATCTAGGCTCAGGGGGAAGAAGAAACAGGCCAGTGAGGGCAAGGGGAACTGGGACAGATCTGGGGAGGGCAGTGAGAAGTTCAAGACCTCTGACACTGGGAGATCACAGCGAAGACTGAAAAGGAGCAGAACGGGACCCAGGGAAGACCGTGGGCCATGAACCACAAGCAGAAGAGAGGTAATTGAGCAGCCTTACCCCAGTGGGCACCACCTTAGCAGGAGATGGCTACTGGGCAGATGCTGGAGGCCCCCCTCTTGGCTGGGTCTGTGGCAGCTGGGTGAGGAGTCAGCGGCCCGGCAGTCATTCAACCTTTTTTGAAGCCCAGTCTCTAGTCATTTCTGAAAAAAAGAAAAAAAAAATTGAGGAGGAGCTGTGGTTTTTTCCTTCCGAAGTGATATGAGTGAACCCGTTATGTGTTTCATTAATAAAAGCAATCACAACCTAAGAGGAGCCTATGTGGGGTTGAGGAACGAATGCTACTTTAATACATTTGGTCTGTCTGTGATGTTGCTGACAGTACTGGCAAAGGATAGATATTGTTTGTCCAGCAGCAACACATAAGGATTTGTCAACATACCACCACCCCCTAGAAATACATTTCAGAAAGTAGAGTGGGGCTTTTACTCATTTAAGAGACCAGAGAGAGCTAGCTTATGTACTACATGTATTTCAGGAATAGATAAAAACGGATTTCTCAGCAGGCGCCTCTCCATATCCCCAGTGCCTCCATCTTGCTTCCGGTGGCACCGAACTGCACACACCAGCCAGTCCCTCCCCTTTCCCAAAATCTGGGTCCACCCTTCTGGGCAGCACCTCTATGCATGAACCAGTCATAGGCATATGCTCTGTACTCAAATACCCTGCTTCAAATCCTGGCTCTTACTGGTCGTATAAACTTTGGATGTGCTTTTTTTGTTGTTGTTTTTAAAGAGAGAGCGTGCAGGCAGGGGGTGGAGGGGCAGAGGGAGAGGGAGAGAGAGAATCTTGAGCAGACT
The DNA here is from genome assembly GCF_037043125.1 of Eumetopias jubatus. Classification (NCBI taxonomy): domain Eukaryota; kingdom Metazoa; phylum Chordata; class Mammalia; order Carnivora; family Otariidae; genus Eumetopias; species Eumetopias jubatus. The sequence goes on from NW_028274813.1 coordinate 77,447,078, forward strand.
CTGTGTGCAGTGTGGAGCCTCATGCAGGGCTGCATCTCATGACCCTGAGATCATGACCTGAGCCGAAACCAAGAGTCGATGCTTAACCAACTGAGCCACCCAGGTGCCGCAAGGATGTGCTTCAGTTTCTTCATCTACAAAACAGAAAATATAGGACCATAGGGTCATTGTGAGAATCACATTTAATCATTTATGTGAAACACATACCACAGTATCTGAGGCATAAGTGCTCAATAAGTATCTTCATCATCATCATTTTCTCAGGTCTTTTCCCCACTCAGTTTATGCCTGCTCTATGTCTTTCTGCCTCACCTTACAGGGACAGAGCCAGCAACAGCAGCTCCATCTCATGCACTGTCTCTGACATCAGTCTGCCAAACCAAGGTATGCCCAAAGCACGGCATTCCCACAATACCAGAGCTAGAAAAGAACATTCTTGACCAGATCTTTGTGAACCTTTTATTTTATTTGAGAGAGCGAGCATGCACAAATTGGAGGAGGGGCAGAGGGAGAGGGAGAAGCAGACTCCCTGCTGAGCAGGGAGCCCAATGTGGGGCTCAAACTCAGGGCCCTGGGATCATGACCTGAGCCAAAGGCAGACACTTAACTGACTGGCCACACAGGTGCCCTCTTTTTGAACATTTTATTTTATTTTATTTATTTATTTATTTTAAGATTTTATTTATTTATTTGACAGGGAGAGACAGCGAGAGAGGGAACACAAGCGGGGGGAATGGGAGAGAGAGAAGCAGGCTTCCCACGGAGCAGGGAGCCCGATGCAGGGCTCGATCCCAGGACCCTGGGATCATGACCTGAGCTGAAGGCAGACGCTTAATGACTGAGCCACCCAGGCACCACTTTTCGAACATTTTAAACCAAGCAATAAAGCAGGTTTCAATGGTACATATTTATTATACTATTAGTCTGTCTGATGGAAGGGTGTGGTATACAGTTAGGGCATCCTAACAATTTTTAGCCAAATAAATGATGGCTGGAACTTTTCTGACTAGCAAATCAAGTCATACGCTCCTTCTCATATCAGGTGGCTTCTAATCTTCCGGAAACAGGAAAGCCATGCTGGAATCCAATCTACCCTGGGAGAGAAGTACATCCATAGGCAAGCAACGGTAATGTCACGTGGTGATGCTGCCGTTCAGAGAGATGATAATACCATACTGCTTACTGAGTTCCCACTCTGTGTCTGGCATTATACTAGTCAGTTCCCATGTTGCGACGTATTTAGCTCTCATAACAACTCTTCAAGAAAGGTCTTATTACCCAGTGATGTAGATGAGAAGGCTAATGCAATATGGTTCAGGGTCACCGACTTAGCAAGTGGTAGAGCTACTGTAGTAACTTGTAATTTAGGTCTGTCCAACTCCAAAAGTACTAATCCACACTGGGTGCTAGGAGGCTGGGAGAGGGGTGGTAAGAGCCTGGCTGAAGAGTGACTGATTTCACAAGGAAGAGAGGAAGCATCACAAAGGAGATGAACTTGACCTTGTAGAATAAGAAGTTTGCCAGGTCAACAGGAAAGAAAGAGCATTTTAGCAAGAGGCCATGTTGGCAAAGGTGTGGAAGCATGCCATATTTGGGAAACTGTGACAGAGTGGCCCAGTGTGATGGTGGCACTGAGCACATGGATGGGGCTCTAGTCCCTTTTAAGTGGATTAGTGTGTCCCAGCACTGGGACCAGCGCCTCACTTCACTCATGACCTCCAGTGTAGACCATGTTGCCTTGTCCCATCTGGTGCCGCATTTCCAATCCATTTCTGCTTTCCTCAGCTCCCAGTGCTGTGCCACCTGACACCTAATACTGCCCTTCTGAGACAAACCACTGGCTTCTTTTCCTGATCAGCATTGATCCCTCCAACTAGTCTGCTTCCAGAAGTCAAGACAATTGACCCATCCAATCTAGCGTGAGACCAAAGACATTAACCATGCGCCTTCTGTTTCCTAGTTCCAGAAATCGGCCTGGACTTTACTCTGTAGGCCAGGAGCTCTTAACTAGGAACACATGGACAGGCTCCTTGGAATCATGAACCATTAGAATTCTAGGAAAAATATTGTCACTGAACTATTAAAGGGACATGAAGCTTTCATTAGATTCCCAAAGGGAAACATGACTTTCTCAAAAGATCAAAAACCATAGAAATGCCGCACTGTTCAATACTGTAGCCATTAGCTACATGTGGTGATTTACACTGTCTAAAATTAAATAAAATTAGAAATTCAGTTTCTCAATCTCACTAACCACATTTCAAATGCACATACAGACATTAGCACAGATTATAGGACACTTCCATCGTTGTAGGTAGTTCTATCGGGTAGTGTTGGCATAGATAATGAGGTGCCATGGAGGACGGCAAGGAGGAAGGAGGGGAACCACCTGTGGCGTAAGAGGCCAACTAACAGCAAGGTGAGGGCAGATCTCGGAAGGGAAAAGCTATGAGTTGGGAGGGTCTGGGAGGGATCAATCTCATACAGTAGGGTTGGGAATGGAAAGGAGGTCCCAAGTGTGAGAAATACGTCAGAGCACTTAGGGAAGGACTACGTGAGGGGATAGAGGCAGAGAAAGAAGTCAAAGCCAACTCTAAGTTTTCTCATTTGGAAAATGCCCACATGGGTTCCTCTCTAGCCTCCCTCTCCTTTTACTGCTTTCCCATTCTCCTTCAACAGCCTGGGCCAGGTCCTGGGTCAGGGCCCTCACCCTGCTATTCCCTCTACCTAGAATATTCTTCTTCCAGAGATCCAAATGTCTTCTTCCCTCACCAGCACGAGTGACTAAGAGATGGGGAGACAGTGAATGTCACAGAAGCAGGTGTGAGGGTGAAGAAGCTGATGAATCATTCTGCTGATGTGAGTGTGGAGGGGCCAACAAAATGCTGAGTCATCACAGATCAGTGACGCATATTCACTAAAGAAGGGCAAATAGTCACCACCGGACCTGGCCCTGAGCAGCATCGGGAAACAGGTGAAACTGCTCTCTCACTCCAGGTACCCAAGGCCCTCAAGTATTCACCATCTTTTCAGATCTTTTCTCAGGAAATGTCCTGATAAACTTATCAATACTGAGTACTAAGACACTAATGTGTACAGTATGTTAGCCAACCCAAATGCTTTTCATTTTAATGTAGGAAAGTGTCCTAAGCCGTAAGACTGAATCTCTGTGGATTTTTATGCATTGCTGACAAATCTGGTGAGAACACACTTCCCCTATTCCTTCTACTCCTGATACCTCACCGTGGCCTTCTCATCTCCTTATGAGCTGACTAACACAATTTTTTTGAAAGGCATTTAGCAAAGAGGGTGGACAGAAAAATTCTTTGTGACTAACTCTCCATTACTCAGAAAATGTAAATGGATCAAACGTCCCATCCCCTCCCCCTCTGAGCATGTTGGTAATCACAATGTTACTGTATAATGTGAAAATTTCCAAATAGAACTAAACTCAGGTCTATAAATATACATGATTAAGGCTTCAAATATAGCACTGCTTTATTTTCAGGGGGCTATTTCTGTGTGGTGATTGCTTGGCTGATTTGCAATTTCAGAATACAAATGGCTTTTCTCCATAACTAATGGGAAACTTGGCAGGGTGCTGCACACCCAGGCCCTCCTGAAAAAGTCTGTTAAATAGTGGTAAGTGCTCTTCCTCTGTATTACATAAGCAGAGCTGACAAAAGGCCACAGTACAACTCCAGAGCCTGCTAAAGTGAAATAGTGTTTGTTTGGTTTCTCTTCTTATGCTAGAGGAATACTGACTCTTCTGGTAATAAATCATGAAATTATCATGAGCACATATCCCTACGATAGTCTCCATTAAAAATACTATGGTACAAATCAGGAATAATGCCAACGGAGAGTTCTCAGACACTGGATTCACAAGGAACTAAAAAACGTTTAAATAAGAATGGTGTAAATACACTCACAACCATGGGGACAGAACCAAAAAGAAAGGAATGCCTGAAGCAAGGAGATCAATGCCTGTTATAAGCAAAACGCCGACTAAAGAGTTTCTCATCTCCATCTAATAGGGAGAACAGTGTAAGTATGACCTATGGTGATCTCAGTACCATAAAGCAAGTTTTCTAATATCATCACAGACAGTACAACCCACCTTGGAGCCAGGCTTTTGTAGATCAATATAACAAAATGGTTCTATTTTGAAGCAGTTTGGAGAATGATGCACTTTGGAGTCAAAGTTCAAATCCCAGTTCTCTCACTTATACATTTTCTGACTTTGGATAAATAAGGCTTAGAGAAGTTTTCTCAAATGTACAATGGGGATTTTAAAGTAATACCTATGTTTTAGGGTTATTAAGAAAAATCAAATGAGAGAGGATATAAAACCACAGTAAGTACCCAGTAAACATCTTTAATATTTTATCTAAAAGTCTATCTTCAGTGTCTCTCACCGATTTGTGAGCCTCCTCCTCCTGGCTCCATGGTCCCTCTTCTTGGAGAACCTTGAAACATTTCTTCCTGCCAGACACTTCTAAGGATGTAGTCAGGCCAGATGTTGAATTAGAACTCAAGTCAATGGCAGGGCCCCAAACCTTGTGTGGAAGAAACAGATCTCGCTAGAGTGGCTGTTTTCCTTAAGACAGAACTCCAGGTAAGGAGGCAGAATTAGGGGGAAGTTAATCAAGTTTCAGTTTTAAGACTCTTCTTTTGGATGGCCCCTTCTAAGACCTTATGCCTAATTTTGTATTCATAAATTTGCCTCCTTTTTCCTTAAAGATGGCTCTTAAAATTGTATACGCTTTGGGCCCACCAAAACTCACAAGTGCTCCTATTTCATAAGCTGTAAGCCCACCTGGCAGCAGGGCTGACCTGAAGATGGGGGGTCACAGGGCTAGCCCCCGGTGTCTGCTTTCCACCTTCTGCTGATGAGTCCCAGGAGTGGTCAGAGATCAGGGATAAGGCCATGCTTGCAGATGGGTCTAGAGGTTCCTAGATGAAAAGAAGAGCCAAGTGGTATCAGGAATGAGGAAGGGTCTGACCAAGCTGAGGATTAAGGGTAATTTTTCTGCAACAATACAACTCTTGAGCCTGCTAAAGTTAAATAGTGTTTGTTTGGTTTCTCTTCTTTTTTTTTTTAATTTTTATTGTTATGTTAATCACCATACATTACATCATTTGCTTTTGATGTAGTGTTCCATGATTCATTGTTTGTGCATAACACCCAGTGCTCCACGCAGAATGTGCCCTCTTTATGGTTTCTCTTCTTATACTAGAGGGGTACTGACTCAAAAGTTAAAGTTCAATAAAAGAAATAAGATGTGACAAAAACAGGTACAATAAGGCATTAAGTCAGTGTTTCTCAAGTGTGATCCAGTCCAGCTCAGATGCTATAGCCTGACCAATACTCACTGAGAACCACTTAAAAAGCTAGATTAAAGAAAAAAATCTGTTAGAAGTTACTGGAAACCTGCTGAGATACTCAGGACTTGTGGGAAGGGAAGCTAATGGAGGAAATCCTAACTTTTTCCACAGTATTTTCCTCCTAGGGGCATGCAGTGGACTGAACGTTTGTGTCCTTCCCAAATTCGTGCTGAAATCTGAACCCTCAATGTCTCAGTATTTGGAGGTGGGGCCTGCGGGATGTGATTAGGTCATGAGGGTGGAGCCCTTATGCATGAGATTAGTGCTCTTACAAAAGGGACCACAGAAAACATTCTTGCCGTCTTTCTAAAATGTGAGGTCACAGTGGAAAGACTGTACTTTATGAAACAAAGTGGGTCATCACCAGACCCGAATCTGCTGGCATGTAGATCTTGGACTCTCTAGCTCCCAGAACTGTGAGAAATAAAGGTTTGTCGTTTAAGCCACTCAGTCCATGGTATTTTTGTCATAGCAGTCCAAATGCAACAAAATAGGGCATTTGGCAATTCTTGGTGCAGGGTAAACAGTGAGAAGTCAGCAGTAATTTAATGGGACTGGGAAGATAAATACTGAAGTTTGGAGCTGCCAAGGGAATTAGGACTTAGAATTAAGATCCTAGAGAAAAATGGAATGCAAAAATGGGAGCCCACCATCAGCATCAGTTTTCCTCAGGTAATTTATTAAGTTATCCATGACAAGAGGCTTGGAAGCCAAACAGAAAATGGGTGAAATAGCAAAGCAGAGTTCTGGGTCGTTTCATAATGCTAGAGAGACAAAAACTGAGTTCAGGACTGGCCACAGAGGACTGGTTCAAAAAAATATCCCAGGCCTTCAGCTGGGACCTCTAGAGGACTCCATCCTAGGACTGAGGGTGAGTTAGAGATAGCCTGACCTTCCCAGAGACAGTAAGCCAGTCTGGGGGAGGTATGGTCCCAACTAGATGGAAGCAATCTAACATAGAAAAATTTTTACAAAATTTTATGTAAAAATAAAATGTATTAACAACAATAACACAAAGCTGGATGATTTAATGTAGTTAGTATTATAAGTCTTAGCATCATCTGAGAAGTGGAATAGGTATTCATTCTTAGTAGACTGGAATAAGTCAAGAATGTCTTTTGTGGGGTGCCTGGGTGGCTCATTCAGTTAAAGTATCCAACTCTTGGTTTCGGCTTGGGTCATGATCTCATGGTCCTGGGATCGGGCCCCATGTCAGGCTCTGCACTCAGCTCAGTCTGCTTGTCCCTCTCCCTCTGCCCTTCCCTCTGCTTGCGTGTGCTCTCATTCTCTCAAATAAATAAATAAATAAATAAATAAATAAATCTTAAAAAAAATAATGTCTTTTATAATCTTTAGGATAACTGGTAAAAGAATGTATTACTAATAAACTAAGAGAATGAGGAAATAAAACCATAAAAAATACTTTATATATACAAAGGAAGTCAAGAAAGATGAGAAAAAAAGAACACAAAACATAGGGAAAATTAAATGGTTAAAATGAACCTGAATATATCAGCAATTATATAAAAGTAAAATGATCTACTCTAGTTAAAAGACAAAAATCATTACACTAATTATATGTGTTGCTTACAAAAGAGAAATCTTAAATATAAGCATGCAGAGGGGCGCCTGGGTGGCTCAGTTGGTTAGGCGACTGCCTTCAGCTTGGGTCATGATCCTGGAGTCCTGGGATCGAGTCCTGCATCGGGCTCCCTGCTTAGCGGGGAGTCTGCTTCTCCCTCTGACCCTCTTCCCTCTCGTGCTCTCTATCTCTCATTCTCTCTTTCTCAAATAAATAAAATCTTAAAAAAAATACATAAGCATGCAGAAAGATTGAGTAGGAGGATAGAAAAAGATATGGCATGAAAAATCTAACCAAAAGAAAACCAGTACAATTATATTAACATAAGACAAGGTAGGCTTTAAGGCAAGAAGCATTACTAAAGTTAAAGAGGAACCATTTCTTCATGATAAAAAAGCCCATGAACCAGGAAGGTGTAATAATTATAAATGTGTATATATTTAATAACATAGTCTCAAAATGTATCAAGCAAGAATTGACAGAAGGTTAAGGAGAAAGAAATGAGTTCACAATCACAGACATGCTCTTGTCGGGCATGCTAAGAATACCAGACTGCTCTTTATTCAGGCCATTTCTCAAGAGGGCTGAATTTTGCAGCGAGCAACCTTGATGGATGAGGTCAAGTCTCCCTCTGGGACAATAAACAAGCCGGCTTACTGCTTGCTATCTGAGGGGTGGATTCCCCAGTGTTCCTCTGCTATAACACAATCCACTGAGCATGCAGGCATCCCTCCGGGCCCTCCACATCACATCTCTGGGACTTGGGGAACAAGAGGAACTGACACAGACAAGCATGCTGATGCCCATGCTGCTTGTGGTGCCATGAGTGATGCAGCCTTCTGTGTATCAGCTGGGAGTTCTGCGTCTTCAACGTATTGGCTTACAAGTAGGAAATCAAACTCCACACCCAGCAATATGTTGCTTATGACAGAAACATCCTAAGCATAAGGACATAGAAATTTGAGTAAGTGGGACACCGGGGTGGCTGAGTCGGTTAAGCATCTGCCTTCAGCTCAGGTCATGATCCGGGGGTCCTGGGATCGAGCCCCGCATCGGGCTCCCTGCACCAGCGGAGAGTCTGCTTTTCCCTCTGCCTGCCGCTCCCCCTTACTTGTGCTCTCTTTCTCTCTGACAAATAAATAAATAAATTCTTAAAAAAAAAAAATTTTGAGTAAGAGAATGGAAAAAATTATGCCATGCAAAAAGCAACTAAAAGAAAGCTGGTATAGCTATACTAATGTCAGAAAAGGCAGACTTTAAGGCAAGAAGAATATCTAGACATTTCTAAATAATAAAAAAAATTATCTATCAAGAAGGTATAATAATTCTGTTTGTGTGCTTTTAATAACATAGCCTCAAAATACACAAAGTAAAATTGATAAAACTAGAAGAAGAAATAACATACTGGAATATTTTTTTAAACACACCTTTCTTAGTAACTGATAGAACAACCAGACACCCCCCCCGAAAAAAAGTGAGACTATAAGGGATTTAAACAAAATAATTATAAACTTGACCTAATATATATGTAATACATGTATTATTATATAATTATATACATATTTAATATATATTATATAAAATGGTACCTTACTACTGTAGAATAGTCAGTCTTCCCAAGTGCACATGAAACATATACACAAAAGTCCTGACAAATTGAAAAGATTATCATCATACAGAGTATGTTCCCTGACTGCAGTGAAACAAAGCTAGACTCAGTAACAAAAAGATAAGAAAAATGCCCAAATGCTTGGAACTGAAGTAATCCACTTCCTAAAAAGTTTTTAATTGAGGTAAAACTCACATAATATAAAGTTAGCCATTTAAAGTGAAAAATTCAGTGATGTTTAGTGCATTCACAATGTTGTACAACCACCATCTCTACTAAGTTCTAAAACATTTCCAACAAAAATGAAAAAAAGATGGATTAAAAAGAAGTTACTATGGAAATTAAAAAAGCATTTTGAACTGGATGTTACTGAAAATATGATATGGGATGTATGGAATATAGCTCAAGCTTTGCTATGAAGATATGATACATTACTTTTGGCAATATAAATTGAACACATTCATAGAAAAACACAATTTACCAAACCAACACAACAAGAAACAGAATAGTTCTATACTATTAAATAAATTAAATCTGAAATTAAAAACCTTCCCACAAAGAAATCCCTAGGCTTAGATGATTTCACTGAATTGTTCCAAAGGCTGAAAAAAAGAATACCAATTTTACAAAATCTTTTCCAGTGAATAGAAAAAGGAGAAAACACTTTCAACTCAATTTATGAGGCCAGCATAATCTTGATGCCCAATTTGACAAGAATGATTCCATCATAATAATTATAGACCAATCTCTCTCATAAATATAAGAATCCTAATAAAAATATTAGCAAACTTAATATGACAGTTATTTTTTTAAATTAGGAATGTAAGAAATAAAAAAAAAATTTTTCATATTTGAAAAACCTATCAATGTGAGGACTTCTGCTTCTGCTCATGAAATAGTAACTCATCAACCCACTATAATCAACAAGAAAACTGGAAAAAATATAGGAAGCAACTATTTTCAGACAGTAAACAACAGGCAGCATAGTCTGTGATCCTCCAGAGAAAGGAAGAAAACAAGGTGAGCCCAATGACTGCCCTGGCCTTTTGCCCAGGGGCAATTTCCAAACAGCAGCACAGTGAAGAAGAACCTAAGTAGAAGCCTCGCAGCCCCAGCCCTAGCCCCTCGCAGCCCCTAAATTCTCCTAGCAGAATTTAGGAGCTAGAGACCTGGGCAGGCTGAGCTGCCTAGAATTTGTGGGGCAGAGTACATGAGAAAAGAGAGTTATGCATACAAAGAACTGGAGAACTCTGAAGAGGGGTCCCCTCAAAGTCTACACACGCACAAGGTCGAACTCTAGGAGGTCAAGTGAAGAATGACTAACTGCCCGCAAGCTGTAAGCTAAACAATTTCTAGAGCTTGCACAAGCCTAAGAAATGTTTAAACTTCTACCAGCTGGAGTATGATACCTCATTGAACACCTGGGACAGTGACCGCAGGAAGGGTCACAACTGACTGAACTAAATGAACCCTAGAGTTAAAGGTACTCAATGCCAGTGCAACAAAGCTTAAACACAAACACCAAAAAGATTGACCACACAATCCACAACTGCATGTCAAAGCAAATTTCACCGCTTTTTAAAGGAAGACAGCATGGGGTGTCTGGGTGGCTCAGTTGGTTAAGCAACCTTGACTCTTGGTTTCAGCTCAGGTCATGATCTTCAGGTCTTGAGATCAAAATCAAGCCCTGCAGTGGGCTCTGTGCTCAGCGTAGTCTGCTTGAGATTCTCTTCCTCTCCCTCCCTCTTGGCCCCTGCCTCTACTTGCGCACTCTCTCTCTAAAATAAATAAAATCTTAAAAAAAAAAGAATAAAATCTAAATATTCAACAACATAGCATTTGTAATTTCCAGGATCCAATAAAAATTACTAAACATGTAAAGAGTAGTAATTTTGGCCCATAACCAGAAGAAAAAAACAATCAATAGAAAAGCACATTGATGCAATTCACCACATTAATAAAGGAGAAAAGCTTATAATCATCTTGATGAATACAGAAAAAAATGTTAAAATTCAACATTCATTCATGTTGGAAAAAAACCCACTTGGCATACTAGAATAGAAGGAAACTCTTAAACTCTGATACACAGCATCACAAATCCTATAGCAAACACTGACTAGTGAAATACTGAAATCCTGTCCCCTAAGATTGGGAAGAAACAAAGATACTCATTCTGATGGCCTCTACTCAACACTGTGCCGGAGGCCCTCCATAGGTTAATATGGCAGAAAAGGGAAATAAAAAGCATATAATTAAAAAGGAAATAAAAACTATTAAGGTTATAAATAGAAATCAAAGGACTGTCATTCACAGATGACAAAATTATGTGTGTAAAAAATCCAAAAGAAACTACAAACTGTAAGAAATAGTAAGTGAATTCATCAGTATCAGTATGTACCAGGTCAACATATAAAAATATATTGTGTTTCTATATATCAGTAACAAAAAATAACAAAATGTAATAAAATGTAGTAAAAAAGTACCATTTACAATAGCATAAAAAACTAAAATACCTAGGAATAAATTTAATAAAAGATGGCCAAGACCTTTGTAAGGAAAACTACAAAACTTTACTGAGATTAAAAGGCCTAAGTAGGGACGCCTGGGTGGCTGAGTTGGTTAAACGTCTGCTTTCGGCTCAGGTCATGATCTCAGAGTCCTGGAATCAAGTCCCTCATTGGGCTCCTTGCTCATCAGGGAGCCTGCATCTCCCTCCCCGTGCTTGTACATGTGCTCTCTCTCTGACAAATAAAATCTTAAAAAAAAAAAAGTCCTAAGTAAATGGAAAGAGGTGCCATGTTCTTAGATTGTAAAGATGTCCATTTCCCCCAAATTGAATTATAGATTCAATGCCATGCCAGTAAACATCCCATCAAGTTTTTTTCTTTTGGTAGACTTTTCAAGATGATTCTGAAATTTATACACAAAGACTAAGGCCAATAAATATCTTGAAGAAGAATATAGCTAAAGCATATACACAACCAAATATCAAGATTTATTAGTGACAGTAATTAAAGCAGTGAAATGTTGACACAAGAAAACTATACAAATGAAACAAGTTCAGAAATAGACTCACACAATAAACTATCAGTTGATTTATGACAAAGGTGACATTATAGTTAACAAGGGAAAAGATGGTCTTCTAATAGTGCTCAATTTCTCTCCCTACTTCACATCATACAGAGAAATTTTTTTTTTAAGATTTTATTAGAGAGAGAGAACACAAGCAGGGCGAGGGTCATAGGGAGAGGCAGACTTCCCTCTGAGCAGGGAGTCCGCTGCAGGATTCAATCCTGGGACTCCAGGATCATGACCTGAGCAGAAGGCAGATGTTTAACATACTGAGCCACCCAGGTGCCCCATACAGATAAATCTATTTGAGAGGGCAGACACAAAAAAATCACATTCTGTATGATTCCATTTATATAAAGCTCAAAACCAAAACTAATCATGGCAGAAGACAAGATATTTCTTTTGGCAGGGAATAATGACTGGTAAAGGGCTTGACAGGGAATTTCTGGAGCTGGCAATGTTCCATTTCTTGATTTGGGTGATGATTACATGATTGTATTCACTTTATGAAAATGTACAGTTGTTCACCTGATGTGTGTACTTTTCTGTATGTATAATACACTTCACTAAAAAGTTTAAACAGAAGAAAGTGGTCTATACATGGCTGGCATCAGAACCAAAGGAGCTTGTGCATTTCACAAACAAAATACCCTTTCTATTGTCATTTTTTCCTAAAAACTATGTCAGTACTTCACACAATATATTATCAAATGTATCCCTTAGGATCCCAAAATGCATACTGATATGCAGCACGTCCTGCCTTTTTGCAAGTTCCCACTAACTTAGGAACGCCTCGTAGCTGATATTTTCAATCTATTCTGATGTCAGAGATCTTCATATTCCCGTGACCTGCATTTGACATTTCAGACTAGCCAGGTCAGGGTCACATGATTCCTGTAATTTAATTCTATACAAGGACCAATAATTTCCCATCCTATGCCCAATATTAATAGTACTATGGCAATTTAAGAGAACCATCTGACCAATTTAATTCCTCAAGCATCAATGACTGCTGACACTCATGATTCTTCACCAAAGCTAGGGCTGTATTCCTGCAGAGGAAACACATTCTCTGCTTGCTTGCATGAGCCCATTCACTTACTAACAGTTCAACTAGATCAAGAGTTACAATGGTAGCTTCTAAAAAACTTATCACAATTGATTTTGTAATCGTATGAGTGTCTTGCTTTGAGTTGTGTTGACAAGAGACTTTTACTCCTGGGAACTCTCTCACATAGATTTTCTTTTCAGCTCCCAAGTGTGCTAAGGGATTGTGGTCAGTATAGTTAAAATGGGAGGCTGAAACAGTTGATGTATAATGGTAATTTAATGTGAAGGTTTTGGTAAATCTTATCTTTCCCCTATTATTATATGTTACACTTTTGAAACTGTTATTTAACCTGTTCTGACTTTGCTTAAAAAAAAAAAAACAACTTTAAAAAAGAGAGAGGCAAACCATAAGAGACTCATAGAGAACAAACTGAGGGGTGATGGAGGGAGGTGGGTGGGGGATGGGCTAGATGGCTGATGGGTATTAAGGAGGGCACTTGTGATGAGCACAGGGTGTTGTACGTAAGTGATGAGCCACTGAATTCTACTCTGGAAACTAATATTGCACTGTATGTTAACTAACTAGAATTTAAATAAAAATTTGAAAAGAAAAATAAAAGATTATTTAGAGGGTCTCCCCCGACAAAGACTTTAGGCTTTAGCATTTCAGAGACACAGATTAAGTACTACTACTAGAGTTCCTTCCCATTCTGTTTCTCATACCTTTTTCAGAACAGAACAAGTATTAATTTGGCTTTCACCGTAAGTATAAACACTATAAACATCAAAGCATACTTTCTATAGGTCTCTCATCTCCTATCCGGATCTTGGCAACCCAGCATCCAGTATCCTCTCGGGGGCTCTAACCATGAGAGGAATTCTTTAGGAAGCTTACCTTACTCATGTGCAGAGTGTAGGTGTTGCTCCTTTTACCTTGTCTCAAGCAAATAAGTTTAAAGAACAGCATGGTAAGGGGTTTGCCTGAAAGTTGGAGGGTGGTTCTAGTCCCAGTTCAACTAACTGTAGTGTCCTAGGCAAATCACTCAATTCATTTGTGTTCTTATCTATGCATTAATGAGGTCATTTCTGGCATTGCTGCCTGTCACACAGTAGGCCCTCAATAGTCTATGAATGCATAAGAATTAAATACTTCCAAAGACATCTTCCAGCTTTTTCATATAACTCAGTTCATTTCTGTGAAAAGTAGTAAGCCAGAAAAATAAACTGCAAATTACCTAGGTCTACTCCTGTTCCACTACTATTCTTGGGACAGTCTGGGATTAGAAGAAACCACACTGGAAGGTGCTACCGGTAGCAAAGGGGTAATGAGAGTACAGTAGTACAGTAAGCACATTTATTCACGAACAACAGAACTAAAAGAAAAAAAACCAAAAACAGCCCTTCCCAAATGGTCAAAATGAACCAATGAACTAAAGTAAAAAAAAGGATAGTATTTTATATAATCAATTCTTATCCAGAACGCTGAATTTTTTGAAAAATGTCAGTAAAATCAATTTCTCAAAAGAGCTTTTCATATTAAACCAGGAATCTCCCAAGGAGAAGCGGCTACCATTGAGGATCTTGAACTTAGATTTACTGCAAGAAGAGGTATTAGGTGAGTGTATTACGGAAGCTAAAGATGGAGAGGAAGCGGATGGTGGGGACAGTCATCTCTGGAGGTCAACCAAGAGAGAATTCAACATGTCTGATGCAAGGTAACTTTTGGGGTCCTTTATGTTAAGCTTTCTTCATTTCTTCATTTCCTATATTTACTTTTATTTTCTTCTTTTATTTCTGGCCCATTCTTCTCCCTTCTTGAAACTTAAAACTTTTTAAAGAAACACACATTTAAAGGGCTGGGAAAACAAGGTATATTGGAAATATGAACTGTTCTTTCACTGCATGGTAAGGAATGAGAAAGGCCTAGTGTGAAATCCTGGAGTTTAAAGTTAAAATCTAAACAGAGAATGCTCAGTGACCTTTTCTTAGGAGGCTCACATGAAACAATGTCATGGTACATTGATCAAACTTTTGTTCATTTGCATTTTCAGGACATTGCTATTAATACCATATGACACTCAACAAATTACACTACAATGTGACATTTTGTACAAATCACTTCACCTCTAGTTTCTTCTTCAGCTGTGTTACTTCAGCCTCTGGTTAATTAGAAAAAAAAAATAAGAGTTTGTGTGTGGGGCGGGGGGAGGAAAAACTATGTCTACCTTTTTATTTAGGGTTGGTGACTGGGGCCTGTTAGTGAAATGGACAAAAGACAGGTTAACAGGAGAAGCATACACATTTAATTGATATTTTAAACTTTACTTCCATGGGGGTTACATGGAAAAGTAAAAACACAAAAGAAGTTGTTAGGCTTAGAGGCTTATATACTGTTTTAACAAAGAGTGATAAATTGTGAACCAAATAGGCAAACAAAAAGGGGGCTTGGGCTTTTAGAGGTGGCAAATTGGGGGAAAGTAAATATATGGGCAAACTAATGGAGAATAAGGGTTATTTTAGTAAGGTTTATTTATGCAGACTCATCTCAGTGCCATCTGTTTCTAGTAATAAGCGTTATTTTCCTCTTCCTAGTACAGAAGAGAGGGGACACCTTTACAAATGAAAATTGGTCACTTTTACAAAGGGACATTGATGCCCTGATTTTTGGCAGAAGCAGAGGCGAGTTCTTCCTACATCTGCTGCTTCTCAGTTGCCTTTAGGTCGAAATAATCCTGATGCCAAAGGGGCATATTTTGGGGTAGTATATTATAATGCCCTTAGTTTTCTAAGGGGAAATCAAAGTTCAAGTACTCCAGTAAAGATATTGGTTCCCAAACTACTGTGTTCTGCAGTTAGTTCCCTAACGTGTCTTTAAAAAAAGTTCTATGGTCAAATAAGTTTGGGAAATGCTGAGTTAAACAAAGTTAAATGTGATTTTTTTTCCAGCAAGAGTTCTCAGAACCTTTAATTAACTAACAATGCAATGTGATTCTGCAAAAAAATAATGCATTGTGTCCCCAAGCTTATTAGACCATGGAGCATGTTTTTCAGGATTTTTCAAGACTAGTGTTTTCTTGTTATGTATGTTGAGAAGTAATGGAATTAGCTACCCTTGCATGTAAGGGCAGAAGTTTGAGCAGCCACTGAAAGAAGGAGAAGCCAAACTAACTGAATAAAGGTGGCGCGGTGTCCGTCAGCAGTAACCATGCTACATTCTGAGTCATGCTCCAGGGGACTAAGCTCCAGTTTGTCCCTAGGAAGAAAAACTAAAGTGTCCAAAACTTCTGGATCCTATGGAATTAAAACCCTTTCTCGGGCACTAAAGAGTACTGATGGATGAAGAAAAAATGGTCTCACGTGTTCATTTCCATCCTTGGCACAGTACAGCTCCAGTTGCATTATTCTTAAACATCTATTAACATGATTGCTTCATAATTACAAAGGCTAACGGCCAAGCCTTTTTCACAGGAAGCAAGGCACTGCTTGTCTTTAACTGCTCTTCTGGCTCATGCAGAAGGGTCAGCCTTTTAAAAAATCTTTTTAATATGTAAACTGAAGAAACATCTCTAAAATGTCATTCGAGTGACTGCAAGATAAAAAGGAAAAGGCCCATTCAAAGGCACAGAGCTAACTAAATGCAACAATGAGATGATTTGGGGTTGAGGGTGTACAGGATTCAGAACTGACGGAAGTCATCAGATGCATATGGTACCCAGTGTCTTCCCTCTGGTTATCCTGTTCTGTCAGAACTTTAATTTCGGCAGAGACCATCCTCAATACTGTGATTGACTGATTCAGAGTCCCAATCAGCAGACTCAATCCTTGATCCTCCATTGTCATCTGCTGCCACGTGTACCCTTCTTCATCATCTTCCATGCTCTTGGAATAGGGGCAAAGCTAAGTACCCAAGTCAGAGGATTGGTTGGCAATATCCTATATTGTCTCAAGGATTTGGGAAAAAAAATGGAGAAAGAAGGACTAGTATCTACTGAGCAGCTAGGTGCCAGATATTTTCACAAACATTACCTCATTAACAAATAGGTGTTTTTCCAATTTTGAGAAGAAAGAAAACTGGGGCTTAGAAAGGTTATAAAACGTATCTAAGGTCAAACCAAATGCTGATGAACAAATGAGGTAAAATTTGAGCGAGGTCTGTGTGAGTCCCAAGTCAGTTTTACAATAGCATGCTGTTTCCTGATCATAAAAAACTCCATTTATATAGGAGCATGAATGACCCATTTATGCCATTTTTCTCCGTATCTAGTGCAACATCTCAATTTTTATCATCACCCTAACTTCAAGAGACCTGATAATGTTTAGATCATCTCATTCATTTGCCCAAATCAATGGAGCTATTTATTCTCAACTGCTGGTAATGAACTTCCTTAACTCAGCATTTTGTGGGAAAAAAGTCTAAATACTTGAATTGCTTCATTTCATGCTCATTCTCTTGCATACATCTTTTTGGTTTGCTTTTAAAAATAGATTCCAAAATCATGACATATTCAGATCTGAAAAACAGGATGGAGGGCAATGAGAACACTAATCTGAAATGGTCACATGGCCGGAGTACCTGTGTCTGTTGTAATCCCAATAGAAAACTCTTGAATTTATGAAGCAGTCATGCTTGTGGGCTTGATTGAAAAAAACACTAAACAAAACACTGTCCTAGGACTGTAGACTTGCATTCTACCCCGTCTTCCACAGCTGCCACCCTGGTTAAGACTATCTGACTCAGTTTCCTCATTATTTAAAATAAGAATCGCTCTCTTAAGTTCCTTTAAAAATTCCATAATTCTATAGTCAACTCTAACTCACTGATCATTCCTGTGAAAAAATAATTTAAAATAATTCAACTCCCACCATTACTGTCCCTTTTAAAATTTCTTTGACAAAAGTGAAGGACTCACCTGTCTTCCAGTTAAATTTTCTTTTTAGCGTGACAGAAAATCAAACAGCAAAGAAAAAAGCAAGTCACTACCTACACAGAGTGATACACAGTGTCTGGAAAATGATTTACTTAATGAGAAGCAGATTAATAGTTTGCTTATTTTGGTTGCAGGTATCATGATTCATATCCTCTAAAGGGTAGAGAGAAAAATCAATCTTTTCCAGGAAACACAGTAATACAGTAAAGCTTCTTTCCCGCTCAATTAGCCTGATACTAGAATATTCACAGATGAAAGTAATTCTGTGAGTGCTATTCCTCATACAGATGCCCACAACACTTGCTTCCAAATTCTTATCATCAGAGAAATTATATAACAGACTATGTGGCTCAATCCTTACTCCAGTAACAAACAGACCAAGGTTTCCCAGTACAGTTTCCTTGGCATTCACTTTCCTTTTATGTTCAGATGCAGTAACACACCTTGTAATATGAGAGCCTGACTCATCTCCACCACAACCTGGTAGAGCTGAGCAAACACCAGTCAGTCAAAAATATCATTGACTTGCCTACTTTTTCAAAGGTTCTTTGAACACTGTCAAGCCTTTAGGTGGAGGGGCTAGAGGGGATACTTCGGGGAAATACTCCCCATCAGCCATGCTAGCAGATGCCGAAATGGGGAAGAGAAGTAGTGGGCAAGTTCTCCCTACCTTCTTCTTCTCTTTTCTGGCCACCGTGCCCAGGAAACTTTAGAAGCAGAAGTCCCATGTCAGGAAACATCAGTCACACTCACTACTAACTTTACCATCACAGACTTGTCACTCTACCTCTCATTCATGTTGAGGACAGTACAACAATCTCAGAACAATGCTTCTCAAACTACACAGTACATATAAATCACCTGGGCACTTTGTTGAAAAGGAGATTCAGATTTAATAGGTCTAGGATAGAGTGCAAACTGCTACAGTTTTTTTTTTTTCAAACTGCTACAGTTTTAATGAGCCTCAGTGGATGCTGATCCTTCCGGTCTGCAAACCACACTTGAGTAGCAAGGTCCTAGCATCTCTGCCCTCCTGAATCTCGAGTACATTCTACCTTAAGATCTCCTTGTGGCTGGTTCTCTATGAAGAGAACTAAACATAGCAGAAGACTCAGAACCTCTGCATTGTGAGAATTCTATCCTATATGGGGGAGCTAAGTTCACTAACTTTCACTGTTCGGATTCTGGATCTTTCTTCTTGCCCAGATGGATTTGCCAGCTTCTTCCTGCTTAGCTGAATGACATATCCTGGCTCAGCCTTACCAGCTTGATTTGATGCCATTCCACTAGCAACTCAAACATTAGGAGCACCTGCTAAAATACAGATACCTGGGCCCTAACCCTGAGATTCTGATTTATTAGGTCTAGAGTGGCCCCAAGAATAAATAGACATCCTAGGTGATTCTAATACATTATGAGACTTTGAAGAAGGAAATACACGTAGTCTCTTCAACTGATTGGAGAAATCTGTATCTATCTATGACTGTTAATGCCTTTACATCAAGGAAGGCAGCCAAGAAAGGTAGGAAAAAAGGAAACACAACTTGAGTATCTGATACTATGAGAGAAGAAACAACTTCCTCCCAATCTGAACACTTACTTAAGGGCGTTTATAGTTAATTTCGGTGTATTCCGTCCTTTCCTTTAGAGAAGTTCACTGAAAATGGGAAGTATGTCTTGTGTATTCTATAGAAAATTCTTTTGGGTGCCTAGGTGGCTCAGTTGGTTAAGCGACTGCCTTCAGCTCAGGTCATGATCCTGGGTTCCTGGGATCGAGTTGCGCATCGGGCTCCCTGCTCAGCAGGGAGTCTGCTTCTCTCTCTGACCTACTCCCTCTCATGCTCTCTCTATCTCATTCTCTCTCTCAAATAAAATCTTAAAAAAAAATTCTTTTAATATAGGTATGATTACAGATACATTCAATTATAAAAATATCAAAGGAATGGCTATTTGCCCTTCTGACTGAATAAATGAAACTGAAGTTGTTCACACACAATACAATTTTCTTTTAAATATATCCAAGAAGACAAACACTGAGATCGGTTAACAAAATTAAGAACTGAACACTAATTAGTACCCTAAAAGAGCAGAAGCAAATATAAAATACAAAAAGTAGCTTTACTTAGACTTTATGAAAGAAATGTCCTAAGAAAGGCCACAGTTGGGCTACTTGGTCTCCTCTGGGGCCAGTGTGACATCCTGAGGGACGTGAGCTTCTGCTGGTATAGCCACAGGTCCTGCCACAGTAGCAATGAGATCAGATGCAGCAGGGGTGGCTTCTGGACTGGAACTAGCTCCTGTCTGACTAGGGGTGCTCTCCGTCTGACTGCAGGTGGTCTCAATCTGAGAGGCTGAGGATTCTTGACTAGAGGTGGCATCTGTCAGACTGGATAGGTCAGTTTGAGCAGGATTGGCCTCTTCTTCTGTTTCCAACTCTGTTTCCTGACTTTGAACTTCCTCAACTTCTTCCACCATAGCAGGTGGTAGCTGTAATAAAGTCTAATGAGAAAAAGAAAACATCAATAGGAACTCAAATGAAAAAACACTGGCTTACAGAGCTAAGCTCTCATATTAGCTTACTAATAGATACTGTTCATTCGAGAGTTCTCTAAAACACTGCTGGCCATTGTGTATTACAAACATAACTCTGATGGCAATGGCCTAGATCTTGCTGACTCCAGAGATCAAAGTATGTATTAAATCTTCAGAGAAGAAAATAATATGAAAACCGATTAGCTTTTTTAGCAAAGAAATCTGCTGTACCACTTCTGCAAAAACAGTGGCTGATTAGAACTGAGTGACACAACTAAAGAAAGGGCCAGCCTCAGTCAAGGAGCCATGTGAGGGGTGGGGAGGAACCAAGCCTTCAGACAAAACCATGACAGAGAAGGGCATGAAACTTCTGTCCGCACTCAACCAGAACACTGGAGCAG
This sequence comes from Eumetopias jubatus, assembly GCF_037043125.1. Taxonomy (NCBI): domain Eukaryota; kingdom Metazoa; phylum Chordata; class Mammalia; order Carnivora; family Otariidae; genus Eumetopias; species Eumetopias jubatus. The sequence continues at coordinate 77,467,640 of NW_028274813.1, forward strand.
CTCTACACGCTTAGCCTCCCCTTTAGAATGGCTAAAATAAAAAAGGCCATAACACGTGTGGGTGAGGGTGTGGTGCAACGACAGCTCTCATTCGCTGCTGCTGGGAATCTGATGCAACTACTTCGCAAAATGGGTGGGCAGTTTCTTAAAAAGTTGAACACATTTACTGTTTTTCAGCCATTCTACTCCTAGGGATAATCCCTCCTCCCCCCCCACAAATACAAAGACTGGTACAAGAATGTTCACAGCAGCTTCCTCTGTAACAGCCAACGTTGGAAAAAACCCAAATGTCCATCAACAGGTCAAGGGGTACACCTGGTAGGTCCCTACAGTGGAATATTATTTGGCAATATAAAGGGGCTACAGGTTGAGGGTAAGATCGTTTGCCTAGAGAAGGTGGGAAAGGGACTGGTGAAGGATGAGAAGGGTTACCAAGGGGCATGAGGAAACTTTTGGAGATAATGAGTATGTTCATTATCTTGACTGTGATGATGGTTTCACAGGTATTTACGTATGTCAGAACATATTAAATTATATGCTTTAAATATGTGGAATTTATTGTAGGCCAAATTATATCTACATAAAGGTGTTTAAAAAATATGGGTATTACATGAATAACAACAACCTTGTTTGGTTTAGCTGGTTTCCCACAGGACTTATTTTAAAGGTGCAGTCTGCAAAGAAGATTCTTTCTACAACAAGAAAAATATGAATTTTGAGAAAACTCACCTGATGATAATGATGTGTGGTCTGTATCAAATGCATGTACATGTTGTATACAAAGTTTGCCATCTGGGGCATGTTCTTTATTATCTGTACTTCATGAGATGGTCGCTCTCCATTCTAGAAGGCAAAGAGAAAGTTAAGGACAGTGAGAAGGTTGATATGCTAAAAGTGAACATTCCAGATGCCCATGTCTCCATCTTATGTAAAAGCACTACTAGGGTTTGGAGGACATCAGAATAGTTCCAGGACATTAAGATGTAAGTGTGCGTGAGAGCCCAAGAACGACTTCATAAAGAGAAGAGATTCAATTTAAATTTAGCAAAAGGTAGAGACGAGAAGAGAACTACGAGTTACTACCTTTTAATTCCAGGCTGGCAACTAAAACAGGAGTTTGGGTCTAGGAACCCATGCGGAAGAGTGAGAGCTACAGGATCATTTGAATAGAGAGAAAAATCAACATGGCCTTAAAGTACGGTCTTTAATACCTTGTATGTTCCAAAGGCAATTTTCAAGTTTATTCAGAAAGAAAATATTGAAACTATTTTTCCTATTTATGTTTTTCTAAAAATAAGCTAACATTACTGTTATTTAATATACAGACTGTTAGTCATGAGGGTGATCTCAAAAGGTTTTTTTTTATTAATAAAGTGCATGATCAAATACTAAGGTCCAAACTCTGTGGTATGTTTCAGAACTCTCTGGGGAAGGCTGTTCATTGTGGAGGTGTGTTGGCTCCAGCTCCCGGAGACGGAAATTCAGTAGGTCTGACAGAGAATGAGGGGATGCTGCCGCAGTAGTTTCTCACAACCATATGAGAAACACTACTCTACCAGTGCAGGTAAAGTGGTAAAGTGAATGAAGACAATAAAAAATTTGTACTTCTCCCTAAACCATCCTAGAATAAAGATGAACAAGTTTTCTATTTATAGTCAATTATAAAATGTTTATAAAGTCCCACCCTTTCTTACTGTAGACACAGTTCAGAAAACCATAAAGGTAAAAAGCTTCTATCAAGACAAAGGATTTTTACCATAAAGTAACAAATTAGCGCACAGAATGTCAGAAATAATAAGTGTACTAAATAGTTATTTCTCAGAATTAAGCAGGATGGCAGTATTACATGTAGGCAGGTGTTCTTTTGATAGCGGGCACTTTCTGCGAGGGTCACACCTATGTGCAAAGACTGCCATGCCGTTATAACTACGAAACATGGCCTTCACCACATGGAAGGTTTTGTGTCTGTGTTTGTCTGCTTCTTTTCTGGTGGCACCGCTGGGAGCTGCCTCTTCTGAGATGTGGCGCTAGCCATGCAGCCCTCTTGGCCTCCAACACTGGTCTCTTGAGCGGAAGATGGGGAGACGCTCTTAGCGCTCAGCCCCCTGGGTGTCGGGTAAAAGCACTGGTTTTCAAGCCTTCTGCTCATTGGCACTGCCTGATCTCCATGTGCCTCCTGGTGTGTCCTTGCGGCCTCTGCATAAGGCTGTGCCTCAGACCTTGTGCTCGGAATCTGCCTGTGTAATAATCCGCCCACAAAAGACTGAGAAACTCAGAGCTACAGGACTGTCCAGAAGCTGATACTCAAGGCTTCACACGGCCCTACCCCATCGTATCATTCCACCCTTATCCTATTCCTGCACTGCAGCATTTCTTAAGGACAGGAAGAAAAGATAAAAAAATGCACTCAGTCTTATTATAAAACAAATACACATAATTTCATCTTTTTCTTCGGAGGGAGGGAAAGAAGTGTATTGTGGACATTTAAAAGAGCTTTATTTAAAATCCAAATGGACCTCCAAGACACTGCATTAAATGAAAAATGCAAAGCCCATGGGGGCGCCTGGGTGGCTCAGTCGGTTAAGCGTCTGCCTTCGGCTCAGGTCATGGTCCCGGGGTCCTAGGATCGAGCCCCGCATCAGGCTTCCTGCTCAGTGAGGAGCCTGCTTCCCCCTCTGCCTCTGCCTCTCCCCTGCTCATGCTCTCTCTTTCTCTGCATCTGTCTCAAATGAATAAATAAAATCTTAAAAAAAAAAAAAGAAAAGAAACATGCAAAGCCCAACAGTCACAACCCTGAAGATTAGTTAGTATGCTAACCTTTATGAAAGAAAGAAAACAATATAAGAAAATAAACAGGTATTTGCTTCTTTATGCAAAAGGAATATAGGAAGGATAAACCAGGAACTAAAGGGGCTGGGGTGGGGGGTGGGAAAGGGGAGCAAGGAGGAGGGATATGAAAAGGGTAGCAGGAATGTGGAGGGAGGGGAGTGGCACTTCTGAGTATGTCCTTTGTTGCTGTCCCCTCCTACATTCTCCAAAGGGTAGGTTTCTTCAGGGTTCTCCAAGAGCTAAGCCGTTCATTACTCTATTTTCAATTAAAGAGCTGAACAGAGGCAGTAAAGTACAGTGATTAACATGGATTCTGGAGTCACACTGCCTGGGTTTTCAAATCTTGGATTCTCCATCTATGAGATGCATCACCAAACTACTTAACTTTGCTAATCCTGTTTCCCCTTACGTAAAATGGGGTTAATAAGAAAACCTACTGAACAGGACTCTTAAATGAGATGAAATGAGATAATGCATGGGAAGAGCTAATTGCCTGATACTAGTGAGTGCTTGATAAATGTTAGAATGTTATTATTATTTTGCACAGAAAATCGAATTCAGTTCCACAGTGTAAGGAGCACCCTAAACCAGTGATCGGATGATCTATGTGATGCTGGTTCCTAGGTACTGTGGTCATCTACAGGAGAGTGCTGCTCTATATGATGAAGAAGGAGTCCTACCTTTCTACTGGTTGGGAAAGGTTCTGTCGGAATTATATGCAAATGAAGTGGACGGGCAGTAAGCTGGCTGAAAGCTGGAGTTAGTTCAAAACAGTTTTGGAAGAGGGATACTCTTGCGAAGATATACAGTCCAAGTCTGGCTCTAGACATGGCCACCACTAAGCGACGGACATCCCTTTGGGAAACAAAATTAATTAGCATAGTTCAAGATTAATAACATATGCATGCAGCTTTTCTTCTTCTTCTTCTTTTTTTTTTACTTATTCTACTAAATATTCCTGTTAAGCTATGGCAATAAAAAGTTAAGCTTCTTAAAAACTGAACAGAATAAACAGATTAAGTTAATCAATATCAAGTGACTAGTTAAACCAAGTAAAGTTACTGCTTTATCACTAACCTCTGTGTTGATATTTTGGTTTTTGTGAGTGGGGGAAATCATGACTAATGCACTGATAAAAAGGTCTAAGTAGCTACGTTAGAATTATGGAACAAGAAGTCAAGTCATAAGAATGTGAAAAAGACAAAAGCACGACACAGTTTAGAAAAAAGATGGGGAGGGGACAAGGCATTATTCATGTGTTCACACTGTGAGTTCTGGGGATTTTAATTATGTAAATCATAATGATGCCCCATTCAGACAGCAGCTATAAATCTCAATGCAGGAAAGGAACTGCTTTTTAGAAAAGTTCGTCTCCAAGTACGTTTGATAAGCAAAAATAAGCCATTTTAGAATGCAATAGTTTTGAAACAATTTCTCAAAACATTATATCTTTGTTTACTCTTACATAAAAGTTATCATTCTAATGGAACTTGATCACTGGGCTAAGCTCCAAATAGATTTTGACTTAATGACAACATTAGGAGAGCTTGGAGACTTTTCTCTTTATATCCACCAAATAAAATAATAAAATGAACTCTCATTATAGTTTTGTAAGTAAGTCATATGAGATGAAGGTTTATATAAAACTAAATGGCTGCTTTGTAATAAGAAGATATTATTCCCATAAATCTCTAGCACATAAATACATCACAATAAATGATAAAAATAGGTTATTGTTTGTTTTGACTGTTCTTAATCCTGGGAGAACAAATGGTTCCTTTATCCTCTAACAGTGAAGCTGAAAGACTGTGTGAGAAAAAACGTCAGAAATCCTGTGCAATGAAAAATGTACTTTGAAGACTCTTTTTACCACCTTACCTCTTTTAATTTCTGATACTGTTTCTGACAAATGTAAGATATTAAGATTTCATAATAAAATGCTATCTCTGAGTGTTACTGAAGACTAAAAAGTAAATGTACTAAAATATTTAAGATTCAAAAAATTCAGAAGCAATGACAATAGTTAACTCTACAAAGAATATGATATTGTTATACTCCAACAAGAAGTTTGCCAAACCAAACGCTGCTGTAACAATTAATTATGCTTTAAGCTTAAAAAAATTTAAAACCACTTAGCAAAAGCAGTTCAAAATTGAAGCAGATAATAAATTTCAATAATATAAAAAAGTTTTCCTTATGTACCTCAAATGGCCCACTGCCCTGGTTCGTACTAGAGAAAGAAGAATATAATCATTCTGTTGACCTTGAAACCTGTCAACAGTTGTCACCTAGGAAGAAAAAATGGGAAATATGGTATATGTTCAAAGCACAACAATAATAATAATAATAATAATGAGAGATAATTTAAATAATATGCTAGAAATAAAAATCTTATCAAGATAATCAATCTGAAAAGAAAACATGATCATATACTTGGAATTGAGAAAACCAGTTAATGAACACTATGAAATAAACCTTAGTAACCAGAGTAGGCTATGTCCCTATGTTATACTTATAGCACTGATCTCTACCTCTGCTGACAACTGAATTACTATCTGTAGAATTAACAGTCTTCCCCTACTAGGCTGCCCAACTCCATGGATGCAGGGACCTGTTAATCTTATTACCTAGTATCCCTGTTTGATGCCCAGCAGTATAACTTAGTATGCTCACTTATTATTTAACATATTCTTAGTTCTCATGGATAGCATCCTTCTGACATACAAAAAATAAACAAGTAATTTTCATAGTACTTTTTGTTCAGTTTGAAACTATATATATAACTAGGAAAGTTCATGCAGGTTTCAATCTAATATTGACACTCAGGCATTTATCTCTTTTTCACTAATTCAACAAAAAAAGTTTAAGTGCTTATGTGCATAAGCTATAACCCACGGTCCATACCTTTAGGAATTTTACAAAACAAATCAACTTCACAGAAGTATAATTCACATATAATAAAATGCACTCCAAACTTGAAGTGCATACTTCACTTTTGAAATTTTCAAATTTACTTCGATAAATTTTGACAATATATGCTCCTAGATAAGCACCACAATGAAGATTTCCATTATTTCAGGTCCCTTTGTAGTCAAAACTGTATCCCCAAGCCCTGGGCAAACACTGATCTGCTTTCTGTCACTATAGACTACTTTTTGCCTGTTTAAAATTCCTTAAAAATGGAATCATAAAGTTTTTTGTTTTTTTTTTTTTGGCTTCTTTGACCTGGCATGTTTTTGAGATTCATCCATGTGTTGTGTCTATTAGAAGTTCATACCTTTTGACTGTTGAATAGTATTCCGATGAATAGGTACACCACATTTGTTTATCCATTTACCTGTTCATGTCATTGGGGTTGTTTTTGGTTTGGGGCTTTTTTGTTTTGTTTTAAATTTTGATTCCAGTGTAGTTAACATACAGTTATTTTAGTTTCAGGTATACAATATACTGATTCAACAATTCTACACATCACCTGGTGCTTGTCATGGCAAGTGCACTCCTTAATCCCCACCCCCTACTTCACCCAACCCACCATCCTTCTCCCCATAGAGATTGTTCTCTGTAATTGTTTCTTAATTTGTCTTCCCCCCACTTTGCTCATGTTTTGTTTCTGAAATTCCCTATCAGTGAAATCACATGGCATTTGTCTTTCTCTGCCTTATTTTGCTTAGCATTTTACTCTCTAGCTCCATCCATGTTGTTGCAAATGGCAGAATTTTAAATGGCTGCATGATATTCCATTGTGTGTGTGTGTGTGTGTGTGTGTGTATAAACAAACACATATCTCATATCTTCTTTATTCATTTATCAATTGATGGACACTTGGGCTGCTTCATAATTTGGCTATTGTAAATAATGCTGCTATAAACATAGGGGTGCACGTACCCCTATGAACTAGTGTTTTTGTATTCTTTGGGTAATTACCCAGTAGTGCGATTGCTGGATCATAGGGCAGATCTATTTTTAACTTTCTGAGGAACCTCCATACTGTTTTCCACAGTGGCTATAGCAGTTTGCATTTGTTTTGGGGCTATCCTGAATAAAGCTGCAATTCATGCATAAATATTTTTGTGGACATATATTTTCACTGTTCTCGAATGAATATCTCTAAGTGAAATTGCTTAGCTGTAAGGTAAGTGTATGTTTAACTTCATGAGAAACTGTCAAACTGTTTTCCAAAGGTGCTGTACCACTCTACACATTCACCAGCACTGTTCCAGATTCAGAGTTCCAGTTGCTCCACATCCTTGCCAACAACTGGTACACTGTCAATTTTGCCAATTTTAGCCAATCTATTTGGTGTGCAGTGTACCTCACTGTAGTTTTGATCTGCATTCCCCTGACAAGGAATGATGGTAAGCACTCTGCTTGTGCTTACTGGCCATTCCTATGTCTTCTTGTGTGAAGTGACGATTCATTCGCCAATTTTGTATTGGGCTGTGTTTATTTAACAATGACTGTTATAGATACGAGTTCTTGTATTTTGGATTTAAGTCTTTTGCTCTTATGTGTAGATGTAATCCCTGGAAATTTCTGTTGCCAACCTGACCATGTAGAAAGCTTATCTGAGAACTGGACTCACACACTCAGAATGGCAGAGCAGAAGGATGAAACAAACCTTGGTCTTTGATGACATCATGGAGTCACTCCGTAACTCAGCCCTGGAGCCATTTCACCTTTTGTCTTCTTGTTATATGAGAAGAGAGAACTTTCCTTTATTACTTAAGTTTTTCTGTTATAAATTAAAGGACTCGGATATTGAGGTTCTTCTAGTTCTAAGCTTTCTACACTTCAGTGTCACTCGTTTCTCATCTCCACTTCCTACATGGAGTGTTCAGTGGGTCCTTGTACTCCTTTCAACTTTGTCTCCATTTCTGTGCTTTTATTTTCTTCCAGCTCACATTTCATCTCTTCCTGAGTTATTAAATTTCTCTGCTTTGTAGCCTTCCCCACAGAAATGGTTACTTCATTAAGCATTTCAAAATTCACAGCCAAATGTGTATTCAAAGTTTTCAATCTGTTCCGGGCCAACATGTTTTTGAGGCAAATGTCTTGTCGGTACGTTTTGCTGCCCTCCTTTTTTTCCCTGTATAAATCGAGCTCGGACTAGGTTCCTTTTTCTCACTATTTCATCACTGAATATGTGGTTTCTTAGATTAGCTACGTGCCAGAGGTTAAGCTGGGATGAGCTGGATGGTTTCCTAAAGGCTGGCTGGTTTTCACAACAGAAGGTTCTCTCTTCCTCTGCTACTGTAGAGACAAGTCTGCTTTTGGGCAAGCACGGCTCACATGGCGGCTTCTTTGAACCAATCTGGGGCCAGGGAGGCTTCTGCTCACCCCAATTCCCACATCCACTGTTCAGTAACAGGAACGTGGCTCTTATGCTTCAGCATTCACCTTCAGAAAGTGTTTTTGCTGGTACTCTCAAGACTGGTCCTCTAAATTCTCTTCTTCCCACATTCACTTCCTGATCTTCATCCCCTGATTTGTGTCACCTCACTAAAAATGTCGTTTGTCTTTCCCTCCTCCCATTTTCCTGTTACTCTTGGATGATTTCCAAGAAAAAGTGAAAGAGCTTCCATGTTTACAACTAAAGTCTTAATTTCATCATTAGTAATATATTTTTTATTCTAACCTTTCAGCCTTTTATTGATATAATCAAGCATCTTATTTATTTGATATTACTCCATACCACGCAAAAAATAAAAAAAAGTATAAAAAAATAATCCTCAGGTCCGAAGGTACTACAATCTTTCCTTATTCTCAAGAAAAAACACTCTCCCACACACATACAATAAAAAGCAGTACAAATTTTACCTTTGCAAAAATGACAAAATAAAAAAATGCTACAATCCTATTTCTACTATAATAGTACATAAATAACATAATTTCATTATCCTCCATTTTACCAACAAAAAGTTTTAAAATCATTTATTTCTGACTACCATCAACAAAAATCTTCAATGTGGTAGTTGAGACAGAAGTTCACAGCAAACCAGTAACACTGATAGGACTGTTAGAGATTTATTTATAGTTCCTATTATTTCATTTTCTTACGTCTTAAAAGGAGATAGCAAAGAGACAAAGTAGAATAATATAAATAACTCGTAATAAATATAAATTTTCCCATCCTGCCAATATGATGAATAAGAGAACACATGATATTCGCAAAATTACCTTATTCGGTCTTCCAATCAATGGATTGCTTCCACATCGTCTATTGATGATGTCACGAATAAGATGCTTTTGCCCATTATATGTTGTTAGAATACTAATCTTATCAGCAGGGTAACCAAGTAAACACATGTACATAAAGAGTGCCACTACATATTCTGCTTCTCCAAGATTCTGTAATGTAAAAATGATCAGATTATGCATTTATTTCCTTTTGTTTCAATTCTGTAGAAAGAATGGTTAACTGGCACAACTGTTCATTTATCACACCTCAAGAAGTGAAGTCAACTTGGATAAGTGAACACCTTTCATAAAACTAAGGAATAATCCTATCCTAGGTTAACTGATAACATAACATGAAAATCAAAAAAGGAAGACAAGAAGCTGGTTTTCATGTAAAGACAAAAGTAAAATTCTCGAACACCTTCAGAAAAATCATTTATATTCTCCCCTTCTCCCTCTGCAGCCTGCACTCCCCACCCCCACTCTCTCTAATAAATTAATCTTTAAAAAAAAAAAGAACACTATACAATATATTTTACAATCTAGTTTTTTTCATTTAATATAGCATAAACATTTTCCTTGTCAGTAAACAAAGTTATAATGTTATCATACTTAGTGTCTATTCATTATATGGAATAGGTAATAGTGTAATTAATCCCTACCGATAGATACTTTCGTTGTTTCTCATTTCTAAAATAATATGCAGTAAAAGAAAAAGATCTGATGGACATTTTAGCATATAAGTCTTTGCAAACTTGTCCATTTATTTTTTAGGATAAATTCTTCAGAGTGAGGACACTGCTTTTAATACATACTGACAATCTGTTCACCAAATTGTTTTCCTTCTAGCATTGCATGAGTATAAAATTTCCCTAAACCTACTCCACACTGAGTATTATTAGAGGTGAAAATACAGTCCAGTGACTTATACTTGCTACAAATCTTTTTTTGTGAACTGCGTATTTTTATCTTTATTGCATTTTTCTGTTGGGGTGTTACTTTAAAAAGTGATTTACAGGAGTTCCTATATATATATATATATATATATATATATATATATATATATATATATATATATATTTATTTATTTATTCAGAATTTAACCCACTGTCTGTTAAATCTTGGAAATAAATTTTGGTCTCCAATCAATATTTTTATGATTTCTGCCTCTGGTAATGAGCTTAAGACCCTTCTCACCCTAATGTTATTATAAATATATATATAATATATGTATATATATATTAAATCAGTATTTTCTTCTTTCTAGTGTGTTTACAGTTTCTTTGGTGTATGTATCTTGAATCTATATGAAACAGAAATTTTTGTGTTGTGTGTGAGATGGGAACTTAATTTTTTTTTCAATGGCTAGCCAAATGGTTCAATGTCACTGATTTAGGTAGTAATTCAGCTAGTTAATGCAAAATAAACTTAAAAGTTTCACGTTTTTTCTCACCTGATAAAAATAAGGATTAGGTTCAGACTCTCCCACTCCTTGAAAATCTTCCACATTGATGAGCTGGAAGTCATAAAGCAAGCCAGCATTTGCTGTACTAAACTCTGGCAAGAGCTGCACGTGGGGTAGGTTTCCCAGATTCTTGTATCGCCAGTTGTAGAGGTTACATAAGCTTTCCAAAGACAAACCCCGCCCCCACAAACAGGAAATATTAGTGATGCAAAATTTGGGTTCCTAAGGAGCTGTGTTCTTCCTTTTAATTTTCATGTTAACCATTTTGCACTCATCTTTTTAGCAATAATGCTTTTCAACTTGCCTCCCTGCTTCAAGTAACCAAAGGTCAGAAGACTTGATGATTATAGAAATGAAGCTCTACTGTGTTCTCTGAGATAAATGCTATCTTTACTCCTTAAATAAAAAAAAAAAAAACAACCAAAAACAAACAGGGAAGAGTCTGTAAACTGAGGAATACTTTGAGGTAATTATGAGATAGGGCCTGTACACTTAATATAAGTAAGAACTGGTGTGTTTTCTTCTTGTTCACCTTTTGTTTTAGATTTCAAAATGATATTAACTATATATCTTCTGCAGGCATGAAGAAAGGGCAAGAGACAGTGAAAAGAAGCTTTAGTTTACAAGTCACATCAATTAATCTCAGTGAATTAAAGTGAAGTGCAGGAAATATCTCGGTCAGTTCACACCCAATGCAGAAGGCAATATAGGCACTTCCAGATTTGTAGATGGCAGGTTCCTAGACAACAGGGAATTCTACACTTGCTAGTGAATATGCTATCAAATAGTTGGATCATGGAGCTGGGGTCCTTAAATAGGTAGTTCTTAAGGCTCCTTTACCTTGCCCTGGCTCTCCCTTGAGCATCAAGGTCCACAGTAGGAACTCCAACCCGGACAAAGCGAGTGAAGAGAGACTGCTCCATGTTTGAATACTTCTGAAAGGCCATATTCTTAATGACTGGAGGTAACTGGTGATGATCACCAATCATAATCCAGCGTTTCAGGCGGCTAAAACCATCTTGAGGATTCTAGAAATGAAAAGTGAGGAGATGACAAAATACTCTGATTAATATATTGCCCTGTTGGTCTCTAATTGATCGCTCAAGAGTCCTGCTATTTAAAAAATGGCTTTATTGGCTTACTAATTCTTATTCACCAGTTCCACAGAGAGAAATCTGGAAAATTTATAGAATGACTTGTGAACCACAAACAGGGGCCATCACCCTTGTGACTGACAGTGCATGAGGGAGGGTAGAGGGACTGAGAAGGTGAGCATGGAATTACCCTACTTTAAGGTAGGGCAAGCCAAGGGAGACTCAGGTCAGAATTAGGCAAAGGGTGCATAGAAAGAAAAAGATGCCTGAGCAGGGAAATGGACAGATGTCAAAGTGGATACTCTGTATTACAATTAAGCCAAGAGCCAGTCTGAAAACCCCCAAAGTAGTAAAAGTTATGTCTTTAATTTCCCACACGACTACTTTGATTTCCTACTTTACACATCTTGTTCCTTGAAACATACCCTGATAAAACACATCCCAAGTTCCAAATAACTTGGCTTATAAAACAACTTTTAGAACCCAATTTATCCATAAATTAAAGCAGTCACTATTCTTAAATCGGGAATTCCACATTTTGTTTTTAATTCTTCCACAGTAAAGACTATTGTACAATAAGAAACATTCTTAAACATCGCCATTTAGCTCAGAAAAATTTAGGCATAAAATAAAGAAAAGCAATGTACTCAGTGAACATCAAAAACAATTCCAGAAACAACTAACAAAGGAAATGAAAAAAATAGCTCATCTACCCTCCAGACTGCTTAACAATGTAATTTTCTTGATTAAAATTACTGTCTTTTCAAAACTTAAAGATAAACTATGAATTTTTAAATAGTACTCCCAGAAACAAAACAAACTACTAAATAACCAGTGAATAGATTAAAGGAAGTTTATAGGCTTAAAATAGAATAGCAAACATAATGAAGTTAAAAAAAAATGTAATTATGACAATTAGCACCCCAAAACTGTAGCTTTTTGACACCGTTCCCCAGAATTCTTCAAACTCTTTCTTTGTCTCAGATCTCCGTTTCTTACCTGTAGAAGAAGAGGTATAAAAGTTTCTATCTCCAGGATTTGCGCAGCCTCTTCCATTAAAATGTTGTCATACTGAGAAATGGAGAAAAAGGAAAGCTTGTTAAAAAGACAGCTTGAAGGGCGCCTGGTGGCTCAGTCATTAAGCATCTGCCTTCGGCTCAGGTCATGATCCCAAGGTCCTGGGAGAGAGCCCCGCATCGGGCTCCCTGCCCTGCGGAAAGCCTGCTTCTCCCTCTCCCTCTGCCCCTGCTTGTGTTCCCTTTCTGTGTCTCTCTCTCTCTGTCAAATAAATAAATAAAATCTTAAAAAAAAAAATGAATCATGGAACACTACATCAAAAACTAATGATGTATAGTGATTAACATAATAAAAAAAACACAGCTTGAAAGCCAAACAACTACCACCATAACTATAACTATCCAAAAAAAACCCCAAATAATTTCAGATAAAAATAACATCATACAAATTATTCAAACAGAAAGTTCATAATCTTTTTTATCATGATGCCCCTGCTTTTCTAGTTCAAGTCTGTAACCTCAGGGAAGCCCCCTGAATATACAATTCTACCTTGAAGAGATCCTGCATATCATTTCTTGCATTGCATATCAATTTAGTTATTTTTCAACTCAGTTCCTTAAGTTCTACATAAGCAAGAATCAATTTATGATTATATATGAGGTCATTTCCATTGGTATTCTTACCCTGGGTAGTTTTTTGGGGTATTTTTTTTTCCCCCTTATGAATCCTACCCAGCACTTGACAATCTACCTCTGTTTTACCCCTGGCATTCAATTTGTCATCAAAGCATGTAATTTTATCTTCAAAACTCTCTCTCCATTTCTACTACCACCACCACTAAAATCTAAGCCACCACTCTGACTACTGCTAGAAATCTCTTTTACTAGCCCTGCCCCTTCCTGGCTTGCCTCCCCTAAACCACTGATACAACAGGCATCAGATCATGTCACCAACTGGTTTCAAATCCTTCCCTGGCTTCCACTTATCTTAGGAAAAAAGATCCCTGAAAAGGCCTGTAAAAGGTGTATTAATACAGGCCTATATTCAATTTGCCCCCCCCTCCGTCTTCCTCTCCTACTTTAAATGCCACCTTCCTCCTTACTAATTAAGCTGCAGCCACGTTGACCTATTTCATTTTCTTAGAAATGGCAAAACCATTCTGGCCTTAGGCCCTCTGCAGTACTATTTGCTCTTCATTTTTTGTCTGCTTGGCTCTTCCTCATCTTTAAAGTACCAGCTTAAAACCCACTTTATCCATGTCTTCTCCGACCTCCCAAGTTAAACCTGATTCCACAGAACTCTCTTCCTTTGTCTCATAGCACATCACAATTTGTAATTCTGTGTATCTACTTGTTTGGTGCCTGCATCCTTCCACTAGCCCAGTTTCCAGTAACATCAGGCACTGCACACTTATAAAATAATGAAAAATCAAGTCTTTCTCCAACATAAGGAAATTTCATTCTTTCTTTGATGATTACGGCTCTCCCATCTGCTCAATTCTCTTCTAGATCTATTCTCAACATGTTTTCCTTCCCCTCCACTTCTAATTCTGCTTGTTACTTAGTGTGACATCCTCTTCCTTGTCTGATTGGTAAAATACCTTCTTTGAGAATCTAAGTACAAATTAGAGTTCCTTTGTTTTGTGTTTTTAATGTTTTCTCCTCTTACTTTGTTTCCTTGGAAGGTGGAAGGTAGGAGCATATTTACTCTTTATGCTTAATTAACTTTTAACTTTTATTTTTTATTTATTTTATTACGGTAATTTTTTTTTCAATTTCAGCTCCTGCCAGGGTGCCCTATTAACTGTTTTTAAATGAGCTGTTTACATATACTGTAATTTCTGTGCTACTCATTTTTACCAAACTATGGTTGTATTTATTTGTCCAAGACAAGCAGATGACATGAATTTCCACTGGACATTCAATGATGAAAGTTAAGGTTCAATTCTTTACTGTTTCTTATTGAAAATACTTAAAGGTATGTGGATAGGTGTCTTCTCTAGCTCTATCGGATGCTGAATTTCCCTATTACAAGGATTAATTAGGTCATCCTCATGGGAGCTTAGGATGAGGAGTTCTAAGATCCATATTTTCTCACAAGTCCCTGTGTGGACTCTGAGGATAATAGATATGATATGCAAAACAGAGTGGGAGCAGCTCAAGATGGTTTAAAGAGCCTGCTTTCTGAAAAATAACTCTGAAAATCTAATGCAATTTAACTTACAAAAAATGTATCTATAGATTCTGCTTTTTAAAAGGCAACTTTAATCACAAAGCAAAATTATGACATAACCCTACTGGGCATATTAAGGCAGGAAAAGAGCACATGACTGTGCATGCATGTCTCCCTGGGGATGGCACAGGGTCAAAACACAATGTCGAAAATGCAAATTTATTTATTTGACAGAGAGAGAGAGAGAGAGAGAGAGAGAGAGAGAGAGAGAGAGAGAGAGACAGCACAAGCAGGGGGAGCGGCAGGCAGAGGGAGAAGTAGGCTCCCTGCTGGGCAGGGAGCCCAACGAGAGGCTCGATCCCAGGACCCTGGGATCATGACCTGAGCCCAAGGCAGATGCTTAACCAAGCCACCCAGGCACCCCTAAATGCAAATTTAACATTCTTTATTGATACAGATAAAAAGAACACAGAAAATACTAAGAGTTGAAAGAATGGCTAATCAGGGAAGTAGGGGACTGCCCTTTCTTCATGTTAAGTAGCTCTACAACAAGGTTTTTAAATGCATAAACCAGATGCAGGGGAAGTTTGATAAAAATGAAACTTCAAACTTAAAAATATAAAAGATCTAAGGAATACTATCAGCACTCATGCTAACTATGTATGTATAGCACATCGTAAGTAAATGATTAACGAAAGTTTGATAAGCTACAAGTAATGTTTTTTAAAATATGCATGTGAAAAGCTGCACACCATAAAATGTTAATTATGATTGCATCATTTCCCTTGTTATTAAACCGATATGATTGAATATCAAATACCAAGCATATTTTCTATGTCAGCCCCAAGAACAAAATATTTAGGTGAAAAATTCTCACTAATAATTTGCAAAAGGGTAAGTTCACACCACTAACATAAGTTCACAGACAGTTTAATAAATTATCGTGCTTGTGCTAACCTTGCGGCTGAGGAACCTTCCATCCAAGATAGCAACTACTCTGTCACCCTGAATAGTATTTAGCACTTACCCTCCAGCGAGCTCACAACATTTAAAAATTGTCAGTCACTTTCATTAACAACAAACGCTTTTCTAACTTTGAATTCAAAGCAGTACACAAACCCTATTTTAAACAACAGATAAACCAACTGCGAAGAAGTTAAACAATTTGCATTAAAGTCAGAGTTTAGGCCAGTATCACTAGCAAAGTTATAAAGAGGCTGCAAATTCAAATTTACTGCTTATTTACTACATTCCACTTTAAACAAGTCACAGGTTATCAGGCTATGGTGCCCATTAGCTCTCCTGTCTTTATCATATGACGAAATCATTTTAATATCTCATCTACAGTCTTATAAATAAGAGTATTCCATATCCTTACATAGAAGGTTTTCCATCTACTGAATGAACAAATAAGTGGGAGTGGATGTGTATTTAAAACATGAACAATGTAAGATACAGATGTCTGATAGGTGAAAAACATTGTCAAATGTTATTTTTATAGCTTTTAGTTATGTTTGGAGATTTTTTAACATAGTGAAAAATCAATTTACCTTAACAAATATTAGACTTTGTTTAGATAATCATATGGTTATGTTACTTAATTGACATATTACTGATAAGCAGACTTAGAAAAATCAGGTCTAGAGTTCATTAATCATATAAACATCAGAGATTATCATCACTTTCAGAAAAGACATTTTTAAGGAATTATAAATATGAACGTCAGTAAGAGGTAAGCCAATCTTCAAGGGAAACGGCCTCGGTAAAGGAAAGGAAAGGAAAAGAAAAGGAAAGGAAAATTTAAATAAAAATTAAAAAAGAAAAAGAAAAGGAAAGGAAAGGAAAGGAGAGAAAAGAGAAACCTAACAGCTGACCAGATGATCAACTGAGGAATGAAACTGTAAGTCCCTACCTTGAAACCTAGCTTGACTAAATCATGTCGTTTTAAGGCAGCATGAGTACAAGTCATAGCAATGATTTTGGCTTCTTTCACTAGAAGGTATTTAGATCTGTCCAGTCCACTTCGAAGCAGTTCAGAAGCTCTGAATTCCTATGGGAGTGGGGGTCAGGGAGAGAGTATTTTAGGAAAATAAACATGTTTCATGCATACATTCACACAATCCAGTTTATCAGACTTAATTCCTGATTATTAATATAATTATATCATAAACTAAGCCTAATGGATCACAATTCTGTTCATTATTAATTAGGTATTAATTGAGTTCATATAATAAGACACTCAAGCTATAATTTGGACTGTTTTTGTATAAGGTAAAATGTTGACAGTTATCAACAAGAATATTGAATAAAATATCTATCACCACAGTATCTACTCAAGGTCCTTCCACAAAAACAGGAACTTTTTCAAGTATTCATAACAAAGGAAATTTAATGCAGGGGGTTTGGTTTCACAGTTGACAAAGGAGTACATAAGCCAGCCAGGGAACGAATGGCTGAGCTAACCGAGAGATGAGCAATAGCAGGAAGTTTGACCATTCCTAGGCTAGGACAGATAAAGGAAGGAGGCAGTGGGACTGGGGTACCAGAGTAAGCTACAGCAACAAATCATAGGAAGCCAGGCCAACAGAAACTGGAGCCATGGAAGAGATGAAACCCAAGACAATTGGTGGAGCAATATCCTAGCTTCTCTATTTCTGCCACATTTTTATTGGCTAAACCCAGCCAGAAGTCAGCTAATATGGAAAGCCAAGAAATTAAACCTCCAAGGATCAGGCCCACCTCTGACCGTGGCAGAAGATCCCCATAGAGCAGGGTAAAATGATGGACAATAGATATTAAATGAGGAGCAAACAAGCCCAAGCAGAGCGCCTAATATCAAGTCCTATAAATTCTGAACATTATGTCATACTTTAGATATTTTTAACATTTTTGTTTTTTAAATAGTTAAAACATGACAGGTACAGGAGAGGGACTCTGTTTAAATCTCTCCCCACCCCTCCCAAGACAGCTACTATTATGAATTAAATGTTTTTATCCTTTTACTTTTTTTTTCTTTTACTTTGTTTATATAAACATACTCTAATATTGTTTTGTAGGTCCTAAAACTTTACTTACTATTATACTATATATTTATTATTCTGTACTTACCATCTATCCACCTCCCCCCTACCAACACCATGCATTGATATTTACTGAATATATACTATGTGCCAGATACTCCTTTAGGAAGTAGAGATATCTTATCTAAAAGGTACAAAGACAAAACAGACAAAGTCACTGCCCCTGTTACCTGAGTAATCCTAAATCATCTTACTGTGGAATCTGAGCCTGAATGTGATCTCTGAGCCTGACTGGGGCTGCTATACTCTTCAAATGTTTTCCATCATTTGGAAGTGGCAGTCTCAGATTCCAATTCAAAGAAACACTGTTGAATCTCTTGAGGGAAGCATTCCTTTCTTAAATGCTAAGACTTTTACACCAGAAAAGTCAGAATAATGGGGATTGAATATAAATCTTAATTTTTACTCACTTCTTGAACTAAAACTATAAATGTTTTCAATAATCTCACTTAAAAGTAACAATCTGGTTTGTAAGATGTGAATATTCCACACTTACTTCATTAAAAACAAAAAAACCAACTGAACTTGAAGCCTTTAAAGGCAAGTTAAAAAACCTGAGAATCCTTACCTCAAGCTGAGTGAAGATTTTCTTAATATGCCTGAAACATCCTTCAGCAATTTCCATGTCTTCTTCATAAGATCGGCCTTTAAAAATGGGCTGAGGGGCATTTGCAAAGTATTCATGAAAAGGGAAGAAAGTGGAGACTTCCGTAACATCTGGCAGCATATTACCTTTATTTTTCACTTTGCTGATATATTCTTCCCAACGAGACATGACCTATGAAAAAAAGGGACTTGAGATTAAAATTCCTAGCTAATTATTAGGTTTTAAATGATCAAATAAAAAAGAAATCTAGTAAAAATAAGATCTACTAAGTAAAGGGAAAGAAAAAGAAAAGCAATCCCTGACCTAACAGGACTATTTCTTATCTAGGTCACTGACAGAGGGCCCTTTTTTAAAAGTGACTTTTAAGATTATAGAAAAAAGGTTCTTTAATCAAAAATAGAAAAACTAGGGGTGCCTGGGTGGCTCAGTCGGTTAGATGTCTGACTCCTGGTTTCAGCTCAGGTTTTGACCTCAGGGTCATGAGATCCAGTTGGGCTCTGCACTGGGTGTGAACCCTGCATAAGATTTTCTCTCTCCCTCTGCTTCTCTTCCCCACACTGCCCACCACGCTCTCCCTCTCAGAAGAAAAAATATATGTGTATATATAAGGATAAATGAAAATATAAATAATTTATAAATATATATAAACTGGAAAGAACCTCAGTGTCATCTATGGGACTTTATCTCAGACATTTCAGATTCTCCATGTATACTCAAAATGGTATTACTGATGCTTAAAAAACAAACAAAAAACCAATTCTCTGGACAAAGAAATTCTGTATTTTTTCATTATCTCAGTTTTTCTCCATATATGGTAAGTCCTACTTTAGCAGCATTTTAGTAAATGTCAACCCTTCTCCCAGACCTTTATAATTTTTCCAATTCTCTTTAGTATATTTACAAAGCATTTCTGTTAAACTGAGTATATATTTGAAAGCTCATTTTATGACTTTTGTGATATAGTTATCCTGGTATGTTTTACTATGCCTCTACCATGCGGTTCCTGCTTAATCTCAATTTTGGTAATTCTCCCAGTCAGGGTTTCTCCAAGTGTGGTTCTTAGGCAGAACATCTGAGAGGCTAAATAAAGATTTAGATTCCTGGATACCACCTCCTACTGAAAGAAATCTCTGGGGACAGAACTTGACAATTTCCTTTTAAAATAACTTTCCCAATGTGATTCTTACATGTTGAAAATTGTCTGTACTGTGAAGCTTCAAGTTTGTTTTTCCCAAATCGATTACTTAAGTCTCCACAAATTTATTGATTATTTCTCCTACTTTTAAAGTAGTTTTCACTGAGAGCCTAGTGATTTTTATTTTGTGCCAAATATACATTTAGGCATGATCTTTACTCCATTATTCAAAGTTCTAAACTGCCTGAGTCCAATGCAGGCTACTTTGCAAGGTGATGTCTATCTTCTCTGTGTCACTAGAAACCATGAAATCTGATCATTTTGAATGGATTGAACTGGTCTGGGTATCTACTTATGAGCATACACCTATTCTTATCATATACGTTTTAAAATTTCAATGGTATAATGTGGACTTAAAAATATACAAATAGCATGAGTACAAAGAGAACAAAGTTATATAAAATTCTCCATTATATGATTATGCCTTAATCTGCTTAAAATTATTAGTAAACTGACTATTAAGATTTATTTTTGTTCATTTTATTTAGTTTTCTATTTCTTAATGGTTTTCACACCTAAAAAATTAACCCTAACCAAAGCAAAAGCACACCTCTAAATTGAAGTCAAAAGAATTTTTAACTTAAACTCCTACTTTGAAATTAGTTCTAAAATGTAATTTATTTTTGGAAATTTGAAAGGAGAGTATGTTCTTCTTCATTAGCTGATTAATATGAATAGAAGTAGGTTACAGAACTGTACTTTGTTACCACTGGGTAGCTAGCATATTTAGTTATATTTCTACAGTAATGAAAACAAAGAGAGACTAGAAAATTTGTCAGTAGCAAGAAAGAAAAAGGAAAAATATTTAAAAAGTAGCAACATTGGCCTTTCAGTGAATGAGTCATCAAGCGAAGCTATTTAGCCAAGAAAATAAAAGATAATAGGAAATACAAACATTTAATATTCACAAATATAGCTTTGGCAACAGCATACATTTTAATCTACTCAACAAAAAGACAGGCTTTCAAGAAGAATTTCAAGAACCCATCCCAGTTTCCAACGGAAGACCATATGATTTAAAAACTCTTAATCTTTTACCTGATATAAGAAGAAATAGCCTGCAGTTTCACAAGTATATGAAGCATCTCCTGGAACTCCTAGACTCTTTTGTAATCGTTTGACTTCTTCTAAAAGTTCTATTCTTCGAGCCAGGACATAATTAACTCTTCCATATCTAGAAATTTCAAAGAAGCAAAAAAGCAAAATTATGTAATGAAGAGATTTTTAAGGAAACTGTCAGCAAAACATTTAAGAAAATCGTAATAGGGGCGCCTTGGGTGGCACAGTCAGTTAAGCATCCGACTCTTGGTTTCGCCTTAGGTCGTGATCTCAGGGTCATGGGATCGAGCCCCTCATTGGGCTCCATGCTCAGCACAGAGTCTGCTTGAGATTCTCTCTCCCTCTGTGTCCTGCCAACACCCCCCACCCCCGCTCGCCGCTCTCTGTCTCCCTCTCAAAAAAATAAATCTTTAAAAAAACCATAATAAAAACTATAAATGGCCAAACAGGAAAAAAAAAAAAACCAGTAGGAAACACTCTTTATATTTAATATAAGTGGTAGTTCTTGGGTCAGTGTTGATCTGCAAACATGTTAGTTAGTGGTCTGTGAGGAAGGAAAATCAACTGTGTCTCTAAATGTACCATTTAATTCTTTTTTTTCTTTTTTTTTTTAATAACAAGACCTTCACAAAAAGGGAAACTACAGTGCATTCCGGTGCTAGTTCATCTCATCACAGACCAAGAATACATAGTTTACGGATTGGCTGCTTTGAATAACCCTGTTT
This sequence comes from Eumetopias jubatus, assembly GCF_037043125.1. Classification (NCBI taxonomy): domain Eukaryota; kingdom Metazoa; phylum Chordata; class Mammalia; order Carnivora; family Otariidae; genus Eumetopias; species Eumetopias jubatus. Next base: position 77,489,060 of record NW_028274813.1, read on the forward strand.
TACACTATCATAGAAGTAGATTAGTTCTAAAGGCTTCGAAAATTAATTTTAAAATGTATTTGATCATTCTTTGTTGTCCCAGCATGTAGCCTGGCATCTGAACCTAGTAGGTTCATAAATATTTGCTGAATGAGTAGGAAAACTGAATTTGAAGAGTACCTGGTTCAGAGGCATGTAATTAAGAAAATAGCAGTGAATCAGAACTCTTTCCACAATAACAAAAGTGCCTTCTTTTTTTTTAAATTTTATTTACTCATGAGAGACAGAGAGAGAGGGAGAGAGAGAGAGAGAGAGGCAGAGGCAGAGAGAGAGAGAGAAGCAGGCTCCCAGCCGAGCAAGGAGCCCGATGCGGAATTCGATCCCAGAACCCTGGGATCATGACCCGAGCTGAAGGCAGATGCTCAACCGACTGAGCCACTCAGGCACCCCAACAAAGTGCCTCCTATAACAACCTTTTAACATTAAACAAAAATTAAGATAGTGTAAACACTGCTGCTGTCATGTTTAAAGATTGGACAAAGAGGGAAATCATGTTCTTGAATGCCCCATAGATCAGAAATTCACCTTTGAGCCAGCAAGAATGATTGAGAATAAAGGGATATAAGACAGAGTCTATGTTTAAAGAATTTTCCAACTTAGAAGGATTTAATGTTACACCAGGTAACCTTTTTCTGTTTGCTTATCTAGAGTTTAATGCTTTTTCTATAATCAACACTTTGGTAATGAGAAAAAAATTGAAGATGCTTATAAAAAGTGTGTAATAAAATACCAAAATTCTTGTGATATAGGGTTAAATTTAAAAAGCAAAATACAATGGAACTCCATGTACTATTTACGCGATTATTCCATAAATCTCAAATTATACTAAAACCATAAAGTCTTAACTTAAAGAAGCAATGTACCACAATTATAAATAACAGCATGTTTACAGATGATTATTAAGAAAAAACTAACAAAAAGTTGTTTTGGAGTAGTGGAATTATGGATAACCATTCCCTTTCTACTATCTCACAAAGTTTGAAAAATTTTCTTTAGGGAAAATGATATTACTTTTATTATGAAATGATACTACTTTTCTTTTTAATTACAATAAAAGGAGAGAAATAAAAGAATATGTCCAACTGAACAAGCACATACCTACTAATAAGACCTGGGACTTGGCTTATGTATCAGAAAGCAAAAAGTATTTTTGTTTTCAGAAACTTATTATCTGAAATTTTTTTAAAGTTCTACTTCTATTATATTATAATATTTAAAAATAACTATAAATTCTACTGCAGTGTAATTATAATTACAGTATTTAGCATTTCACCAGCACCTTTATGTTCACTGAATGCTGGCTTATTAAATTTTAGAGTCTAGCCCACTCTTGTAAGTTGAATTTGAGGAAATATTCACGGCAAGAATTCAGAGAAGTAACTCCGGCTAATCCAAAATTAAGAATCTAGAGCCCCAAATAACTTAATGTGTGTTGTTCTTTGCCCTATGATTTCTTAAAGCTAACAAATGTTTGGTGAGCTCTGTGATACAGGAACTCAAAATAGATGCAACATAATAATTTAACACTCCTTTAGCTCTTTTGATGTCTATGATCAATTTAGTCAAAGGTCATGTTTAATAGCCAAAGGCTGTATTAAATATGTGCAGCTGTTTGTTATGATTAGTCTGAAATCATGCTTTAAAAATGGATTTAAATATAAATAAATGAACTATTATAAAGAAAGTGTGACTAGGAAACCTAAAATACTAACAGCAGAAGAAATCTGATTTGTAAAATTTTAGTCACTTTTTCATGTACTGTTAAACATAAAGTCCAGCTAAATGGCAATTAAGTAGCTATAATAAGATTTACAACCCCAAAGCTTATACTGTCATTAATCTTCAATTGTGTTTCATTAAATGAACCAATTTTTTAATTGATATCTAAAATACACGCAAATTAAATGTCTGGATGAAATGTGGAATCAGGTAAACTTGTACAGTTTGAGTTGGCAACATTAAAAATCACCTCAATAAATAGAGAACAAATGGCAATCTGCAATTTTAAAAAGATGAACAAGATAACTCTCTTTACTGAAGTAACTGTATTCTTTAGGAAAAAAAGGCATAAACACACAGAACTGGAGCTGAGGGAGATCATGACCAGACTTTTAGGTCAACTACAAGTAGGTTATGCTAGAACCTTTCAGAATCAAGTTGTATTATTCATGACTCTCGTCTCTTGGTGTTTCTTTAATAAAGAAAAAGAGGAGAAGGTTAAAAATTGTTTTGTATATCATTTCATAACTCATCCCCATTTGGTCACCTGCTGAAATCTTTCTCTGTCTCCAGCTCTTCCTCCCCATGACCAAGACGCAGGAGGTGGCGCTCATCAATGTCTAAAGCCATGATCTTCTCAAACAACTGGTTCAGGGCCTGGAGAATAAAACAAAAAGGATGATGGTGAATTTTAATGAACCAGCAGATCCTTTAAAAGTAAGAAAAACTAACATTTAGAAAGACATAAAAGAATGAGCGTTGTCCAGTCAGATAAGAATCAACTTCAAAACACAGAAAGAAACAAGTCTTACGTTAGGTCATTTACAATTTAAACGAAACAGTATTTTTCTTGATTTCTGATATTGTTGCCTACATATATTTGGCCAACTGAATAACTGAAAACCATAAAAACCACTAATCATTAAATCTTTGCTTCTAATTTACGAAAAAAAGAAAGGCTTTGGATCAGTTTCTATTTTCCCCAAATAGTAACAGTTACTAAAATAATTAATAAACACACCAAGATTTCACTCAATAGAATATCCATGGGTTGCAGGAAACTGAAACATTTTTGAGGTTGAAGGACTCTCAGGCAGTGAGTGTGTAGGTTGAATATATTAAGAGGACCACAGAGTGGAAAGATAAAGTGCATCATTCAAATCTTAGGCCAAAGGTCTAAAGTTCTCTATAACAACAATGAGCAGAGCACTCATTTATTGCAAACTATTCTGATGGAAGCCATCTGATAGAAGTCACTCCTTTCTACCTATGAAATGCTTGTATTTTAGGGTTCCCTTAAATCCTAGTATTAATTACCTGAACATCTGCAGTTACAATGTTTTGTGGAAAGGCAAAAGTTCCATTATATGGAAAGATAATGCTAATTTTAAAGACATCATTTAAAAATCAGCCAAAACTCTTAACTACCATCAATCTAAGCCTGCCCATGAAGTCAACATCCAGTCTTATAAATATCCAGGTTATAGAATGTAAAAAGAGATATCCTTTGCTATCAAAATTCTAGCAGTTAGAGCTCAGATACTGAAGAAGTTAACATAAATTTTCAGAAAAAAGTTTCCCACTATCCAAACTCTTGATGCTTTCCATCCAAAACCTGGGATCCAATGGATCAGACCACATGGCATTACTCACCATCCAAACTCAGGAACCACAAAGATTTAGAGAACAAAAAATACTCCCACACTGCACTCTCAGAAAAAAACTGCAAGATTTCATTATGAATTAAAGTAATACTGAAGAACTGTTTGCAGTAAGTATGCAAATGAAGATCTGACAAATGAAACAATTGTAAAAAATCAACAAAGCAACAATTTAATAGACATCACTGAGGATGATATGATTATTAAGGATTGTTCATTAGCAAACAATGAAGTCTTCCGTTATATTTGTAAAACAACTTTCTCTGTAATTGTACTATACAAGTCGATTATAAGTAAAAGATTCTACCGAAAGTCATTATCAAGTTATGAAAAAACTTACTAAAAATACTATGATAGAACAACAACAAATGAATTACTCTTTATTCATTTTAAGAATTGGGAAATAGGTAAGATTATTACAGATTAAATTTTACTAAATAGAAGAAAAAAAGGCCTTTATGTAATTTGTTTCTTTAATTAAGATAAAGCCTTGGTCAACTTTCTCCCCTGCACAATTTTAGTATACTGTATAATAATGCAACCACTACTTAGAAACTTCAAAGATATAAAAACAAGTGAATGAAGTGCATAGCATTAATCTTAAAAACCTCCTGTAGATTAAAAGTTGACAAATAATAGAGTAAGTGATATTTTGCATTCTAAAAACCCAGTGTTTCTTTGTAGATCAACTCTTTTAAAGAAGTGGCCAACTGAAATCACCATTTAGAAAACATAAGTACCTATGGAGGTTAGACTATCCGGCAAGTTTCATGAAATTCTGAAAGCTGCTACAAAAGAGCTAGTGAATGTTAGTTGTCCTATTCATTTCTATGATAGTGACAACTTTGGAAGAACTACCATAGCACACACATAGATATAAAGATCATTTTTCAGACATTATTTATGTGAGAAAAGTTTGTTTTTATTGCTTTAGCGGTTTGTAAATGCCTTATGTATTGAATCTACAGCATAAAATAGTCCTTCCATGATACAAACCTCATAAGGATATACAACTTAATCCAGTATTAATACATTTGAGCCCTAGTCTTTTGGTAATATTCATTCTACTAAAGGATGGAAAATATTACCAGTAATGGTTATATGCTTTCAATCTCAAAGTAAAAGCTTTAGCTTAGCATGGAAGGTGGTGGGGGTTGAGGGTGGGGAGAAATTTAATTTATCCAAATATTTGACCATAAATCCAAGTATTCTTCTTAGCTTTCCCACATTTTGACCCTCTCCATTAGAAATAAAAGATTGTTTATATATTTTCCTAATATAGTCTGGTCACGACCAGTAACAATCCAAGAGTAACTCAACAGCAAACACTATACTCATCAGCCTTTCAGGATTCTGTCGTACCTATGGTCAGGTTATCATACAAACAAATCTCCATTGTGCTTTCATTCACTCCCCACTCCTTTATCTCCCCTACCATCCATCCTACATATGTGAGTACACATGCGTGCACACACACACACACACACGTACACACTCACCTGATTAGAATGAGTAACAATCAGAGTCCTCTGCTCTGGGAAATTATGGTAGATGTTGGATATGATTTGGACTGCAACATCTGTTTTTCCAGTACCTGGTGGACCCACAACCTAAAAAGGAGATGAACATATATCAAACTACTAAGTTATCACATTGTTAGAAAATGGACATTCTAAAACTGAGATATAAATTAAAAAAAATTGCTTCATGAGTTCAATAACAGAGTGGACAAGATAGTCAGCGAAGGTGAAAACAGAGCAATAGAAATCACCCAACCTAAAATATAAGCAGAAAGAAAAGACTGAAAACAAATGAATAAAGAGAGCCTCATGAATCTATGGGGCAATACTAAAAGGTCTAACATTTATGTTACTTAAGTCTTAGAACAAGAGGAAGAAGTTTACGGCATAGAAAAAATATATGAAGAAATAATGGTTGAAAACTAAAATCTGGCAAAAGACTTAAATCTACAGACTCAGGAAGCTCAGCAAACTCCAAAGAGAATAATCCCAAAGAAATCCAAGCCCAAATACATCTTAGTTAAACAGCTGAAAATTAAAGGAAAATTCTTAATAGCAACCAGAAAAAAATGATACATTACATATAGCAAAAAGATGTTTGAAGTGACTGGGTTTCCCTCAGAAACCACAGAAGCCAGAAGGAAGTGGAATAACATTTTAAAAGTGCTGAAAAGAAAGAACTCCAGAGAAGTCTATGTCCAGTGAAAATATCTTTAAAGAATGAAGATGATTCAGAGACATTCTCACATGAAGTAAAACTAAGATATTTCATTGCTAGTAGACTTACTCTTTTTTTTTTTTTTTAAGATTTTATTTATTTTTTTGACACAGAGGGAGAGACAGCGGGAGAGGGAACACAAGCAGGGGGAGTGGGAGAGGGAGAAGCAGGCCTCCTGCTGAGCAGGGAGCCTGATGCGGGGCTTCATCCCAGGACCCTGGGATCATGACATGAACCGAAGGCAGACGCTTGATGACTGAGCCACCCAGGTGCCCCACTAGCAGACCTACTCTTAAGTGGTAAAAGAGTTCTTCAGACAGAAAGGAACTGACATCAGAGCAAACTTAAAATATCAGGAATGAAAGAAAAATGGCAAATTTATAATAGATTCTTCTCCTCTAGAGTTCACCCCTTTAAGATGTTTGACTTTCTGGGGTGCCTGGATGGCTCAGTCAGTTGAGCGTCTGACTCTTGATTTTGGCTCAGGATATGATCTCAGGATTGTGAGACAGAGCCCTGTGTCAGGCTCTGCACTCAATGCAGAGTCTGCTGGAGATTATCTCTCCCTCTCCCTCTGCCCCTCCCCGTTTGCGTGCACACCTATGCTCGCCCTCTCTCAAATAAATAATTTAAAAAAATGTTTGACTTTAACATTGCCTGACAGCATTTTCAATGTATACAGATGTAATACCCATAAAAGCTACAGCATAAAAGGGAAAGGGACCTACATGGAGGTAAGGATCTTTTATTCAACTTAAGAGACAAAATAGTATTTCTAAGTAGACTGTGAAAAATTAAGCATCTACTGTTAATTCTCTAGAGCAGCCACTAAGAGAAAACTATGTGAGATATGAAAGAACACAATAGATAAATTAAAATGAAACACTAAAAACTATGTAAATAACCCAAAAGAAGGTAAAAACAAAAAAAGAGAAACAGGAACACAAAACAAAGGGAATAAACATAAAATAAATAATAAAATGGTAGGCCTAAATCCAAACGTATCAGTTGCATTTAATGTAAGTGGTCTCAACACACCAATTAAAAGAGACTGTCAGAGCAAAGAAAATAACATACCCCAACTAGATGCTGTTTACAAGAAGTTCATGTCAAACATTAATAGGTAGGTTAGAAATAAAATAATGGGAAAAGACAGACCATGCAAACATTAATCAAAAGAAAACTGTAGTGGCTCTATTAATATCAAAGTATGTTTCAGAACAAAAAAAATTACCAGTTATGAAAAAAGACACTACATAATAAATGCATCAATTCACCAAGAAGACATTACAACCTTGAATATGTATGTATCTATCCATAAAGCTTTAAAAAACTGAAGCAAAAACTGAAAGAAATGAAAGGAGAAACAGATAAACATGTAACTGCAGTTGGAGACTTCAATACTCCACTTTCAGTAATCAACAGAAATGGTAGGTGGAATATCAGCAAGGACAGAGAAATATTGAACCAAATGAATCTGACATATATAGGACACTCCATCTCAAAACAACAGAATAAACACTTTTTTTTTTAAAGTGTGTTGAAATATTCACCAAGAGAGATCATATCCTGGACCACAAAATAAACTTGAGCAAATTAAAAAAATAAAAAAATGAAATCACACAAAGTATTGTCTCTGACCATAAAGAACTTACACCAGAAATTAGTAAGTGGAAGAGTAACAGGGAAGTCTCTAAATACTTGGAAACTAAACACACTTTTAAATCGGTTGTCAGCAGGCTTTATCTGTAAAAGGCCAGCAGGTAAACATTTCAGGCTTTGCAGGCCATATAATCTCTGCTGCAAGTACTTTAACTCTGCTGTTAACAGCAAAAAACTGGGCAGGGGCAACTCATAACCAAAAAGGCATAGCTATGTTCCATTAAAACTTAATTTATGAATACTGAAATGAGCAGTAAGCAAAATCTCCATATGGAAACAATGCCACAATGACTTACAAACACTTAAATTCAGTTGGACTTTTGTGCTTCAAATATACTCTAAACATTTGAGGCCTACTTCTTGTCTGAATCCATGTAAAAACATGTGTAACAATAGTTCTCTTACCATAGTTAGCCCAGGCTGCATTCCAGCACGGATAGCCTCTATCTGTGTGTGAGTGAACTGAATTGTATTACTGCAAATAAGAGTAAATAAAAAGTTGGTTAAAAACATGGATGAACAACATTTGGTAAAACTTTAGACAACAATGACCAGAGGTCTAAATGTCTCCTCTGTATATGCCCCATTCTCCCAATCTCTTCTCCCCCGGGTGTGTGGTTGTGTGAGTGTGCATGTGCATGTATGCGGTAAAACAAAAAACAAAAAACCATGAAATCTACCTTCTTAACAAATTTTAATAGAGTATTGTTAACTATAAGAACAATGTTGCATAATACGGTATTGTTAACTATAAGAACAATGTTGGATGGCAAATCTTCAGTACTTTTACATCTTACAACACTAAACCAATCTCTTCTGAATGATTCCCTTCACCTCCATCCTCTAATGACCAACTAAAACTGAATGAATCTTATGGAAAGAAAAGACTACAATTATTTTTCAATACACTTAGTCCATCTTACATTTCACCTGGAATGTCAAAGTTCCAGTTCCCAATCTAATACCATATATAAATGCCACTTTTTTAGTCACGGCACCCATGCATGAGGGCAGCTGCTACATGTGACACATGGTCTTAAAGTAAGAATGCTGTGCTCAAATTAAGGTAGCCCTTTAATATTTATTTCTCATAGTACCCAAAAATGTTTCTTTTGGAAATATGACTACAGAACGACCAAAAATGTCTGAGCTATTTAGCTGTCTGACAGAATACAAGGAAAGAGGGTCCAGAAACAGAAGCTTCCTGGGGTTTCTAAAGGATCAGTAAATTTTAAACTATTATTAATCCAAAATAGCAAACTATTATTTATTAGTACAATTAATACAGACAGTAAAATTACCGTTTGGGTTGGTTGTAAGGATAAGGACCCCTATTAGGAATGACATGAGGTTCAACAATTAAGGTTTTTGCCTCTTCAGTATCTTCATCTTCACCATCTGCATCTTTCCTTTTCTTCCCTTTTCCACTCCTTACTGGAAAAGTTATCCTACAAGACCAAAATCTTTGTTCATTTTTACAATTAACAATGTTTACCAAGCACCTACCTTGTGCATGACATTGTATGGAGGATAATCGATCAGAAAGAAACATTTATGTCTTAAAGGAACTCACTATCTGTACATATATTCTGAAAAGAGTAGACTTAAAAGCACTAAAATGTGTGTTAATGGTGTTCAGATTAGAAAAAGTCAACTGATTAAGGGAGAATCAAAGAAGGAGCATTTCTATAGTTATATTCAGGCACTATGAAGTCCTTTACACATTGTCCCTCCTTAAGTAAGAAAAGGCTTCGTGGGAGAGATGGCATCAAAGATGAGTTTCAAAGAAACTAGACATACAAACATGGAAGGGAAGATATTCTGGGAAGAAGTAAGACTATAGTTTCAAATACAAGTGGCCAGTTTTGCCAGAATGGTTACAATAGAGAAAATAAGGCTAGAGAGACAGGCTGGAGCCCTGTTAGGAGACTCTTGGAATATCAAGCCTTTAAGGCAGAAGTTCTTTTTTTTTTTTATTTGAGAGAGAGAGAGAGAAAGAGCATGAGCAGGGGGTAGGGGGGCAGAGGGAGAGGGAGAAGCAGGCTCCCTGCTCAGCAGGGCTCAATCCCAGGCCCCTGAGATCATGACGTGAGCCAAAGACAGACATTTAACCAACTGAGCCACCCAGGTGCCCTAAGGCAGGGCAGAAGTTTTTAGCCTGGGGTTAGGAACACCTAAGCAGGTGAGGTCAATGAATACATTAAAATTAAACTAAAAAAAAAAAGAATTCTCTATGTGCACTTTTTCCATGTAATAGAATTCAGGGAAGAGTGATGAGTTGCTGCTTCAGATACTTTGTTCCATTTCTACTCAAAATTAAAACCAAAGCTCCTTTAACGTGAATTATAACTATATTGTGAATATTTAAGTTTTGTGAAAGCAAGTAAGCTTAAAAACAGAATTTTTCCCCTGAAGACAAAAGAAAGTTCAACATACCATGACTATGTCCATTAATTAGGAAATATACCAGATTATACATAATAGACAAAGGCGTATTTCTTTAGTCAAATACTATAAATATGTTTATATATAATGCTCTTCAGACAACAAGCATTTACTGGTCCCTGTTAGACGTTAGGCTACTTTTATTATGGTCTTTATTTTTTTAAGATTTTATTTATTTATTTGACAGAGAGAGACACAGTGAGGGAGGGAACACAAGCAGGCGGAGTGGGAGAGGGAGAAGCAGGCTTCCCGCGGAGCAGGGAGCCCGATGCAGGGCTCGATCCCAGGACCCTGAGATCATGACCTGAGCCGAAGGCAGACGCTTAATGACTGAGCCACCCAGGCACCCCTACTTTTATTATGGACTTAAAATAGTTTTCTGTACTAAGAAACAGAGTCAAATAAAATAAATTTATCCCAGCCATTATATGGTGAAGGTAAAGACTGCCCAAACAAAATCAAGATATTCAAAACTTTAGCTATAGTCCAATGGCCTATGTCACACAGGCTACAGAAAGCTTGAATGGAGTATATCCAGTTCTGACTTTACCTGAAAGGGGGTATCTGTACAGCTGGGTCATCCACAGTTACTTTAACATTATGACCAGGAAAGCTGGTTTTTAAATGCTCAATGGAGAGAAATGTATCATTGAAATCAAGAGTGGCAATTTGATTGGGCATTTTTGAATAATGTGCACTACTTGGATCCCCATAACCTAAAATGATGTCATGCAGCCAGTCAGGTACCACACAATCAGTATTCATCAGGTTCCGAATGGTCTCCAGCACAGCCTGTCAGTGAAAGGACAGAAAAGGGTTGTGTCAAGAAGCCATCTCAAACATTTGCACTTCACTGGAATGCAGAGCTGGCTGCACTAATCCAGAATTCCCGAGTGTTTCAGGGCAAGAAGCTATTTTCTGCTGACAGGTGCTTGGCTAGACTAAATCAACAGCTATATTTTCAGCTGATGCCATACACTGAGTTAAACAAAAGACCAAACTTAGCAAGGACAGTTTATCCGTTAGGAGTTCATTTAGACAGAATGTCATAAATGAGTTCATCACTTGACTCCCGTTGGGTAGAATGAAAACCTAATCAGGACTACACAATAACAAGAAAATATTATAGAACAAACCCTTAAAGAGGATGCTTCCTCTTAGAAATTCCCAGAGTCTTCTCCTCTTTATATTCCATAGTTCCTCAATGCTAAGATGATACACAACCAGAAGCATATTAATATATGCCTCAGTTGTGAAACATCTCATAATTTAAAAATATTAAAACAGAAGAAATAAAATTAGAAATTTTAAATTAAAAATAGACAAAAAGATAAAAGTGAAATGTCAAATAAATTTCAGAACAAACATTCTACAATAAAAAGTCTTTATAGTTATTAACATATATACATTGTCTAAATTACCAAAAGTCAAGGTAAACTTTTAGACTTTCCAATAATTACTTCGAGAAAGTGCTCTATCCCATATATGGAAATCAGAAGGCTAGGCTATTAATTACAAAGAATAAAATAACAAAACCAACCATTTTTATGTTATAAATGCTATACACTACAACAGGACAAAAAAGTAACAGCACAGTGTATGTTAATCACACTCTTATCACATCACCTTGTTTTATTTTCTTGCACTAATCACTACCTGAAATTCTCTTATTCATGTACTTAGTTACCTGTTTACCATTTGTCTAATCCCCACTAGAATATCATTTCCATGAGAGCAGGGATCTAGGAAGTCTGACTCTGAGATGGGCAAATCACTGGATGGACAGATAAACGAGTATGTTCACATAATGATGGATAAAACAAGAGCTCTACTCTCTAAGAAAATTAAAATTTTAGTAGGGAGATGAAGTATGTCCTTAGCAATGACACAAAGCAGCAGAATTTGGTCCACAATACAGAGTATTACAAAATACAATGAGAACACGGTTCCAAGGAGGCAAGAGATGCATGCAGGGAAGACTTTTGACCTTAGGAAAGGTTTCATGGAGGAAAGTGGCATTTCAATTTAGCTCAAAGCACAGGATCTGCGAAGGAGCTGTGGTTTATTTCATCATTAATGGAAAGTCAGAGAAATGTTTTGAGAAGCTGACTGAAATGATCAGTGGAGGCATATGAAAAACAGGTGACTGACTAGGAGGAGAACAGAGCTACGGCAGAGGAAGCCATTTAGTGCAACTATTCAGGCAAGAAATAAAACACCCAGGTCAGAACAGGCACTGTACGAATGGGAAAGAGAAAAGGAAATAAGGGATGCTGCCCAGGTATATAATAAAACACTGAAGACACCAAAAGAGCATTTGTCTTTTTCCAAAACACAGGAAAGTTAATCACTGCCCGTTGCTTGGATTGGAATCTGAATGCCTCTTTTGACCTCCCATGACACTTTTTTGTTGTTGTTTTTTAAAGTTTACTTTTTTTTACTAATCTCTACACCCAACGTGGGGCTAGAACTCATGACCCTGAGATCAAGAGTCAATGCTCTTCCGACTGAGCCAGCCAGGAGCCCCTTCCATGACACTTTTCTCCGCATCCTTGTCATGACTTTTGGCACCTTCTAACATTTCATGGTAGTTATTTGTTTATATTTTTAACTTCCCTTATTAGTAGTCTAAACTCCCTAAAAATAGAAGCTCTGTCTTACTCATCTTTATTGGCTCCATACAACTAAGCCCAATGCCAGACATTAAATAAAATGGTGAAACGAATGAACATAAGTAAGGATCTTGTTTTCATTTTTAGTTAAGTGACTGAATTCAATCATTACTGAGAACCAAAACAGAGACAAACAAATGAGACCCTGCCCTCACAGACCTGCATTCTAATGGTGAAGTCAGATAAATAACAAATATATAGTCACCAGGTATAACAAAGACTGCAAGGAGAAATGAAGACAATTGGATTAAGAATGAGAAGAAGGGGAGAGGCTACATTAGGTAAGGTTTCCAGAAAAAAGCTTCTCTTAGGAATTAACGTCTAAGCAGAGCTGCCCACGTGCAGTGAGGGAACGAACGAGGGAAATACCTAGAAGACTGTGTTGGTAGAGGGAACATCATGGACAAAAGCTTGGATTTTTAAAGAACAGCAGAAAGGTCAGCACACCTGGCGTGGAGTGAATCGGGAAAAGGTGTTAGAAAATGATGTTGGGAGAGGTGGCCAGAGGACAGATAATGAAGGAGCCTCTTGGATTATAGAAATAATTTTCTACTGTGAGGGGAAACCATTAAAGTGTGTTGAACAGCGTACCAAGGCATCATTTATACTCTGTCACCGTGTGGAGAACAGCAGAAGGGGAGGGGCCGTCAAGAATGGAAGCAGGGATGTGAGAGATGAAGGTGTCTTGGATGTGGTGTCAGTGGAGGTGGTAAGCTAACCAGACTGACGGATGGCCTGGATGCACAGTGTGAGACAAAAAGAAATCAAGACTAGTTCCGTTGTTTTGTCTTCAACTATAGGGCAAAATGGGGAATAAATTCCTTTGTATGTGAAGTCTTCTTTTTTTAATCACAAGAACAGGGGAAAAAAAGGTAATAAACTGATAATGCATAAGAAGCACTATGTTTTGGGGGGAGAGAAAAAAGAAATGTACCTGTGCAGAAGGTAGTGTTACCAAATGCTAAAACCATTCAATATTTACATTTTATAATATAGTAGTTTTCAGATAATTTAAAAAATCTTTTATCAAAACTCCTTATCTCCATTAAGTTACAAAAGTAAAATTCTCTAGCCCCAAACCTCCCTTTTCCTGCTAATGAGTAAAACACATTATATCATAGAGTAATTCTGAGCTATGGGGTTTCACATCTGTATTCATAAAGTGATCTGGAAGTACACTTACCTTTGATTTAAAAAAAGAACTCCCAGTAAACAAATAAACAAGCAGTTTCCTTTACCTTATACTTGCTATCCTGAGCATCTAATACACAAAAAGCAAGGAAGGAGGCTGACCTGGATTAATTTATATTGTAAGCTTCTAAACTCATGAAAAGACAAAACAGATTTAGTAAATAAATTTTCTTAAGTTTTTATATTTAGTCTATATGTTAATAATATAAGAGAATTATTTAGAATCAGAATAAAAGCAGTGATCATTTCCTTCACAAAACATTCTTTTACCCAGGATCTACGTATTTACGTTTTAGAAGTTACTCAAATTGGACATAGTACCTTCAGTTATATAGCCTAAAAATTACCTTAAAGTTATTTTCCTTTGGTTTTCTCCTCATTATGATATTGAAAGTTTCATACACATCTTCTGCTCCATTTTGTATAGTATTGGTCATATCTTGTTGATACTGGTTTGGATCCAAGAACACTCTAAATGTCCTTGACTCTCCTCTAAGATTGGGTCTTGGCTCAGGTCCTAGACATTTTGAGAAAGTCCATAAGTGAAATATATACTTTTCAAGTATCAAAGTAACTTAGCAGTATTCCTTTTCTGGAAATGATGAGTAAATCCTCCACACTGAACCCCAGTCCTTCCCCTGACTAGAACGTTTTCCACTCATCCATTTCAAATGTCTAGAAGCTGAAAATATTTTCTCCCTTCCCTAAATTCTTCCTATTTCTTTCCCAGAAAAATGTTTGTGATGTAATATTTATGATGCAGTGCCATGGACTGCAATTGTCTGTATATGTCCTCAACCAAAATAAGAGCCCTAGAAGTCAAACAACTTTACTTTTGTCAGTTATTCAGAACTCCTATTACTTAGCTTACCTAGTGTAAGCACTCGACTGATCACTCTTTTCATCCTTCCACATTCCATTCCTAGTATCACCAGTGTGAAAGGAAATTTCATATACTAATAGCTGAAAGCTGAGAGGCTTTTTCTTGCCCCTTTGCCTCGTCTCCTTACTTTTGTCTTAGACCTCTAACGCTGGTCCCAATATGTGGCCTTACATTTATTCCACCTTTCCTATTTTCTTTTATTTTAGCAGTAAGGTCAGCTTGATTACCAGCACTTGTAGCAATGGTGCCACCTTAAAATGACAGGCAGTAGAAGTCAATTCAAGTTCTGAGAGTTTAGTAAACAAATTGGGAAATAAGCACTGGACATAGATGCAGTTATAATTTAACAGTAAGTATAACAAGAATGTCAGGACAAGATGAAGAATTTCAAAGAAAAGTCAATGATAAGCCTAAGAAATCAAAGAGCTGACAAATCCTGTAAGGCGGTATTTCTAAATGGGGTAATGTTTGCATGTTAGGTATGCCGATTCCTTCTACAAGGCAGCTCTGTTTAATTTTTTTTTTTTTTTTGAGAGAGAGTGGGGGCACGTGCGCCCGTGAGTGGGTGATGGGAAAGGGCAGAGAGAGAGGGAGAGCGAGAATCTTAAGCAGGCTCCAGGCTCAGCACAAAGCCTGATTCGGGGCTCAGTATCACGACCCTGAGATCATGACCTGAGCTGTAATCAAGAGTCAGACCTTAACCAACTGAGAAGGCAGCTCTGTTTAGATGTTTAGCATCCCTAGCCCCCATCCATCAAATGCCAATAGCTCACCATCCCCTACTCCTACCCCAGGCACAGGACAAGATAAATACCATCATACATTTCAAAATGCAGGGTAGTGCTATTCCCAATTGAGAGCCACTGCTACAATGAATCAAATCAATAAAACTTAAGAAGGAAAAATTAGACAAATATGTCATAAGAAGTGTTTAGAGATTTTAAAAAAGCAATATTGTAAAGTATTATAAAAGGAAAGTTTTAAATACGGGTAATTTCAAAAGATCCTGTCCTTTTCAATATCTAACAAAAAGTTTAGAAACCATATTATTTATTTCTAAAAGTGGGTGGTAGGTATCTTACACATATTTTATACATAATTCTTTGTGTTTAGTATGTAAAATAACTAAATAATATTACCTAAGATGCAAAAAGAAAAAAAGGCACAGAAACTTATCATTATGTACACACACGCTTTCAAAACTACAGATCACCATACCGTCTTCAATGACACGCCCTTTATCATCCAGCATGCCCTGGATTTCACAGCCTCTCACATAAACCAGGCCAATCTGCTCAATAAAAGGTCTCCTCCGGTCAAACTTAGTACCATAAGGTTTTGTGGGCCGTACAGTAATTAAAAAACATACATCATGCTTACGAAGACCTGGTAAAACAAAGACATTTTCACTTATTAGAATATCATTGTTTTTAGTCCTTTGATGGCAAATTCTCATCCTCTTAAGAGATATAAGAAACATGTAAAGTACCAGAGGTGATCAATGATTATATTTGCATTGTAATATAATTATGGGTTTTCCTATAATCTTTAAAATTCAATGTTTAACAGGAATAATTAAAGTGAAAATTTCTCTTTATATTAAAATTATAAGCTTTTATGCCATGACTACATTACTGAATAAGCCCTCCAAGTCATGTTACAGCTCCAAAACTGGATGCTCATAATTCTTATTTTTAGCATTCTTACTAACTGAAAATATGGTTGGCATATAATCCATCTATATCATATTCAGCAGGCTTCTAACATCAGTTTAAACTATCCATCACTGTCATTCCAACAACAGTCTAACTGCATTCCCTGAAAGAGGTCAACTCGAATAATTCATCAAAGCACAAAAGCATTGTTTACAGATATCATATTGAGAACATGGTTGAATATAGTTTCATTTGGCAAATAAAAATTTTTATAAGTGAATGTCCAGAAATAGGAAACTTGTACCAAAGTCCATAGCTTCTCAGTCGTTAGACCCAATACTGGACTCAACTGGATCCCCAGCTCTATTATAAGTAGAGACATGGGAAGACAAGGGACATAAATTTAGATCACATATCCATGTAATGTCATACCACTTAATCTTCATTGCTTTCCTGATTTGTTTTGTTAGCCACTGTAGGACATAAATGCAAACTTAAACAGTCTGCTTGCTCATAACCGTGGTAATAAGATATACAACTAAATCAAATCAGCAATGTCAGTGTGTAGCTAACAGTATTGGGACCATTCTGGTTTGTCTTAATATGGACTGGGGTTTAAGTGTGCTAGTAACAATCACTCTGATTCATAATAATGACTTTATCGTTTACTTCCCAACAAATTAGAAGCAGGAGAAGCAATGAGAACTAAGGAGAACTGTTCTACTCTCTGAGTTGTACCCTTTCGGACTTCTGATCTGCACAACTCATTACAACATCTAAGTCTTTGAGTCAAAGAGGTGGCCCTGAGAAGTAATTTAGTCCCGACCAGTGTCACTTTTTGGCATCATTGAGGGATGACTGCCTATTCCCTACTAAGGCAGATCATTTCACTGTGGGACATCTCAGGTCTACATTAAAAAAACCCTTATGTAACAGTGAGCTCAACTACTTTTCTCCTTTCAACCATTTGTATCCACTCCATCCTGGCTGTGCCCTTCTGGAGCAGAATCCAGCATTTCTGTGTCCTTAATTCAGTTTCCTTAATTTTAAATGGGGTAATGGAGAAGATATGGGCCTGAACGTCATACCTTTTTGAAGGAACAAGAAGATTGTTTTACATATTTAGCTTATACTCTTCAAAACTATTGTTTCTACAGGACAATATTACTACTTCCAGAATCTCCCTCTCATTTTTTGCCTCCATTTTCTATTTAGTTACTCCATCTGTGATCAACACAGGGAGTGAATTTTGACTCTGGCCTCCCAGAAAACACTTTTCTCCCCACCATGCCCCATATTATGAATCACTTGTTCCACAGTACCCTGCTGTTCCCTCTCCTGCCCATCAAAATTTATCCATTACATTTCTCATTCTATCAGAGGCCTATGTTTAAAAGAATGAAAGAAAAAAAAGACTTTAATGTCCTTCTGATATAAGTCTCCAAAGTAATGAAGGAAAGGAATTTAGGTAACTGTGTAAAAGTGTTTATTTTAATACTTTCTTAAATGCCAAAGGTAGTAAGTATAAAACCTTCTCTGGCAACTTAATGTCTCTCTTTTAAGATTTAGCAACAATAAAGATATACAGTACTCTAGATGTGTAATGCACTAGATTAGACTGGAACTTTTTTTTTTAAAGATTTTATTTATTTATTTGACAGAGCAAGACAGCGAGAGAGGGAACACAAGCAGTGGGAGAGGGAGAAGCAGGCTTCCCACTGAGCAGGGAGCCCAATGCGGGGCTCGATCCCAGACCCCTGGGATCATGACCTGAGCTGAAGGCAGACACTTAATGACTGAGCCACCCAGGCGCCCCTTTTCTGAAGGATCCAGAAATCATAAAAACAATCTGTCACGAACTACACCCACTACAGTGGCCATTTGTTAAACATGTGGCCAGCTTTGCCGCTGGATTCCTTCAGAATTACTGGATAAATTTATCATATAGTCCCTCTGGTTATAAACAGCTATACTGGGAGCAATAATTTCTGACAACTGACCCATTCAGGGACTATCCCTTTCCTTCTGGCATGCCAAGAAGGTGGAAGGAGATAAAATCTACCGGCTACTGTTTCTCACAACAGGACAGCAAGTAAGAGCTCTCACAGACAGCTGGGAGAAAAATATAAAAGTGCCACTTAAAAATTAGGTCATGTGTCAGTTCTGGCACAGGTGTTATCAATGTTTTCAGTCTTTACTTGGCTTAGTAACTCTGAACAAATCTGCCTCTAAATAAAATTCCTGTGACACAGAACTCCTGCCCCTAAAATGTTGCCTAGGAAAGAACAGGGGAAATAACTCATCTAATTTCTCTGCATCTATTATTTATCCTTGAATACACTTAATATCACTAATTCTTTACCTAACTTCCTCCCTTTAGTACAGTTAAACTATTATTATTTCTCTCTGAGATGTTTTACGAGATCTCCTTAAATTCCTTTTGAGTTTGTCTAATTTTGATTTTGTATCTTTATTTTCCAGCAACTGTATGCATCCCTATTCTCTTCACTTTGGTGACTTTTTGCTCTTAAAAACACCAATTTTCTTTACTAGCTCTGCATGTGTGCAAAGGTTATGTGTGGGTTATCCCCCCTTTCTTTAGTGAACAGTAATATTTTGATTCTTTTTATATTGATCCTACAAATTCATAAATATTGTCTTACTAAATTTGGGATTTAAAGAGATCCTCTCAGCTTTGCAAACTGCAATTCTCAAAATACTGTGATATGCATGCTATTTTATGCTTTTTACTAAAGTATTAAGACATTTAATTGTGCATGTTCCTTGATATTTTTACTACTAGTAATTATAAAGACAATTTTTAAAGATAAATTTCATAAATGTTTAGAAGGGTAATGCTTAGTAAAAGTGCTTTGCCAATTTTCTAAGTCTATACACTAAAAAGGCAAAAATGTAACTTAATTTTTTGAAATACAAAATTACCTTCCCATTCATCTTTGATGTGATCTCTGACATTCAGATTGATGGTAACATCCGCACGAACTCGGGTTGGCCAGTTTTCACCTATGTTGGGCTTGGCAACCTCAACTACAGTGAAAGCCACGATAGGCTGGGCCATTCGTGCCCAACCACCAAACACTACACCACCATACTCAGATTGCCTGAAAACCAAAGAAGTGCATGATTACTCAAACAAAAAAATGACTTTTCCCCAACTTCTGGTCAAGTAAAATCAGTAAGGAGGAACACATATTTAGCTACTAAGCCCAGACATTAGTAACTCTTATTTCTAAACTTAAAACAAAAAACAAAACAAACCAAAAAAACAAAGTCCCAATATATAAGGAATATATTCAGTAGAATGAATAGGCAAATATGGTCCAGTAAAGAAAGGCAAGTAGAGAAGAGTATCACACATACACACACATACACACACACACAGAAAAAAAAGGTAACTCTGTATACATAGAGTGGAGGCATTTGGTCAAAGAACAATCTATCCCAGGGCGCCTGGGTGGCTCAGATGGTTAAGCATCTGCCTTCGGCTCAGGTCATGATCTCTGGGGTTCTGGGACTGAGGCCCTTACTGGGCTCTGCATAGGGCTCCAGGCTCAGCTGGGGGTCTGCTTCTCCCTCTCACTCTCTGCTCTCTCAAATGAATAAATAAAATCTTAAAGAATAACCTATAATAATAATCTAGATTATAATAATATAATAATAATTCTTATCCTTTTCCTCTCTTCATCAAGATAGTCTCAACTCCTTACATTTTATGTATTTCGGTATTTCTATAAGCTGTTCTGGAACAAGTTGGAATTTTCAAAAATTAAAAACAAACCAACAAATGATAATATCTATGCAAATGCTTGCTTTAGGGCATACTATTTAAATCATTTAAAAGATACTGCCATGGACTGGGGGTAAAGATAATCGAGCTAGTTGTAATAACCAGAATCACTAACATTCAAATACCCATTCTTTCTTCTTGTGTTAGTCTAACCGGTGCTTCAGATTTTACATTAAGTAGTGTATCCGGGAAATCTATAACATAAATACTGCAGCAGCACTCCAAAACCGGAAAGTACTGCCAGAAATGACATACTTACACAGATAAAGAAAAGCTACCTCCCAGGTAAAGGCTTTGTGTTATAAGAAAAAAATTATAGAACTTCACAACATCAAAGAGTGAAACCAATTAAAATAAAAGTTCTGCATCCCGTGACTTGCTTAGTACAGGGAATTTCTAAAAGGTATTATCTTGTGTCTAAACCCTTTTGTAGTAACTGTTACCTCCTCCATTTTTTACACTTTTACCACAATATAGCTTACATACCATAAAATTCATTCATTGTAAATGCACAATTCAATGACGTTTAGTAAATTTGCAGAGTTGTGCGTCCATCACCACAATCTGAGAACACTTCCATCCTATGCATAAAAGATCCCTCTCATTTGACTACAGTCAATCCTGTTACTACCCCCAGGCAACCAGTAATCTATTCTCCCCAACTCTTTTTTCTTCCCTTATAAAATCTGCCTGCAACACGAAGGATTAAAAAGGATAGATTTCTGCCCCTCATAAATACTTTCTCCCTTATGTTGCTCAGTGGTTTCAGCAACCTGAATACATGATCATTAGTACCAAGCATTGAGTAAAATTTATGCCCTGACTTTTCCACCTTCAGCACACAAGAAACAGATAGAAGCCTGGCCTCTTTTTAGATCTCATTATTTTTAAAAGCCTTCAGTGATGGGCAATTAGGAATGAAAATCTAGAAAAATTTATTATCACAAGTTAACTCCCAAAAGTGACATTTTCTTTCCCATAGCAGAAAATAATGTAAGTTAAAAAAATGTCCTTTATTAATAGACCACAGAATTAAGTATTTTTGCTTTATTTAGCATTTAAGTAAAATATAAGTGAATTCTATTTGATAAACTGCTAGTTAATAAATCCCTAGTTTGCAAAATGGCCAAAATTAGGTCCACAATCTGAGCATGTAAACCCAAGGTTAACCATAAACTGAAAGAAGCTTTCTGATCAAGCACACCCTGGGGGTCCAAATAATGGGCAATAATTCCAGCAAAACTGTGGGCAGGGATGATCAGCCAGCGAGTATACAAACCTCACAGTGCTAGCCTGCCTACTGACTCAACTGATTATTAAGTAAAAAATATTTTATGTTATGTTTTATACTCTCACCCAGAATAACTTTTCACATAATAACTAATTAAAAAATAGAAATGTGTATGAAATAAAATGTGGAAGTGAGAAAAATAGATCATAATCACAGTGTCCATGTAGCTGTCTATAATTAGTAAGGAGAGAAGCCTGGAAGATACCTGAATCTATTCACATTCAAAAACTGTTAAGCTTTTCATACAGAACGCAATACAATTGTATGTGTATGCAATGCATAGTGTGACCAGAATATAATAAAAATCCATTTTATAGAATTAATTTTACTAGTTTATAGTCATTTGTGATATATAACTTACCCTCATCAATTTCATATGTAGAATGAAATAGTGAATGAAGGGCATTTATCTCATGTCTAAATCAGTCATGTCTAAAAAGGAAAACGGACCTTCACAAATCTCATAATGCAGAGCTGCCTACAATAACTAGAATGAAAGTCTTTTCTTAGCTAAAAGAATTCCAGACATGAGCTAGCAAGTGGGGAGTTGAGTTTAAGCAGAAGACTTCCTCAATAAAGAGACCTACTCAACTGGCCCCCAAAGTAAATCCTGATGGTTTAGTCAAGGTAATCTATGGAGGGAGGACAGGGAAAGACTTTGCAACGTTTGATTCCATGTGATGCTCAGCAATGCTCCTCATCTCTTGCCAGGTTCCTGAGAGAGGCTAACTGAGATACTGGTGACAGCCCCACAAGAGCAGCTGGGGTAGTAGAAGACCTCCTTATCATAAGCTCCCAGGACTTGAACCGTTGTCCTAGTAAAGGCCTGCTGGTCAGCCCATACCTTCCCTCTTTACCCTTTGCTAATGTCCATCCTACTCTCCCCTCTACATTTCTCCCCTCACCACCCTCCATGAATGAAGACCTCTCCTCCCTTATCCCCAGCCCCCAGCACCACACCCAAGTACCCAGACAGGTATTTTATGTTTTAGCACTTTTGGTATACACTAATCCACATTAGAGAATTTCTCAAAGAGTAAATATCTCATATTTTGGAGGGCATCTTCACACCAGGCATACTGTTTCTAAATACACTTAGGAGGTTTCTGACAGAGAGTTATGTCAGTCACTGTTTGCACCTCTTCATTACAAGTGGAACCAATTTACTAACCATGGCTTCATTCTGCTGACACTATCCTCGATGTCCTGCCTAATTTCGTAAGTTGATTCTAAGCGGAAGAGATTAAAATTCCTTAAGAGGTAATCATGAAGAGTCAAAAACTGCAAATTCAACTTGGGAAGAGCAAGACAACCTGAAAAGGAAAACAACACCCACATGTGAATTATTCTTTTAATCAGACAGCTGTGCTATGTATAAAGAAATGCACTACAAGTTTGGTTAAGAGTTTAATTTAATGATGTCTGAAATATAGCATATTTGATAAGGTTCTAGTCTTATTTTCACACAGAAACTGAAAAACCAAGTTAACAAATGCTATCTATTAAGAGTTGGGAAGTAAGGATAAATCTCATTAATACATAAAACCATGCATCAATGATTCAAACAGGCTTCTCAAAAGTATCTGAAGATACTTACAATTAATATAGTCTCAAGTAGTTTAAAAATTCTTCCTTTACCCCCTCATTTGTATTTGGCAAAGCTCGAAGTAAATAATGACCATAAACTAAGCCCATGACAAATTTACCATGAAAGCTAAGTAGTCAGTATATTACAACATATTAATCTATCTCCAATGAGCACTACTGTGCTCTGAATCTCTGCCTTTTGGCTAGACTTTAAGGTTAAGGTATTCGTTGGATGCTATTCCTGGAGTTACTTCCCTTCTCTGACTATACTAATAAACAATATTCTTTCTAATATCTTCACTAACTGCTCTTTCCCTTGGATAATAAGTGAATAAGCACTTGGCTGCAATACCAAAAAGGTAAAAAAAAAAAAAAAAAAGAACCTCAAAGTAAACACATTTTACTGGAAAATCATATTATTTTTATCAGCTGTATCCATTCTTACCAAATGGCAAAGAACTGCAAAAAAAATTTCACATCATTTGTTAGATTCTGATTTATACTCTAACTCAGTATCTTCCACGCCAGAGGCTGAGGGAAAGTGTCTCTTTAGACAGCATAATTTTATTAAAAAAAAAAAAATTTAAAATGTGACTATTTTGCAACTGTCATTGAATTAACAAATCTAGCCATTAAGCAGCAATGGCTACTTATATCATACACACACACACACAAACAACCAGACATTCTGTGCATCTGATGAGAGAATACAGCACCACCAAGAATCTTGCCAGAGAGAAAACCTAAGCCTGACCAAGACTCTGCATTCAGCTGCCAATCTGCAAGAAAAATAAAGAGAGAGAGACATACTCAACTGTACACTGAGTAGTCAGTTAGAAAAAACTAGACTGTGGGAAACTATACGGATCAAACAACTCAGGTTCTTCAAAAGAAAAGGGATACAGAGGGCATTTGTGAAGTAAAAGACATTTTAAGCAATGTACAAGATTGACTATCATACATCGATGCACAAGTAGGTGATAAAACTATGAAGAAATATATAGTGATTGCTATAGAAGTCAAGAAATGGTTACTTTCAGGTGGAGGGAGAAGCAGTAACTAGGAAGGAGCTTACAGGAGGGTTCTGGGATAGCTAATAAGGTGGTTATTTCCCTTATGATAATTTGTTAAGCCCTATATTTATGTTGTGTGGCTTTCTATATTGGTGTTTATTTTCTTAAAAAGGCTCAAAACGAGGGCATAACATTTTACAAGGATTTTCTTTACAATTCTTAACTATATTTTTTTAAATATCTGTACTGATTTCACACTTATTTTCTCTTCTTGGGAGCTAGAAGCAGGCTGCATAAACATTCAGTATTAGCTTTGATCTTTGCTTATTTATGAGCATCAGATATTGAGCCCCTAAAACACAGTGCCATCCATGGTCCCTAAAGAACAATGGCATCACATAGCCAAATATCTGAAGACAGCTTTATTACAGTTAAACCATTTGGCAACTAATATTGTTCTGAAATACTTTCCTTAACCTTCATTAATTGCAGGTGGGAAAGAAGAACAATATTTTACATACTAAGCAAATGTGTTTTAAACTCAGAGCAGCATCACTAGATAGCACCAAAAGCTAGATGAAAGACTATGTACATATTTAAGGACACATAAGCTCTGTACTGACAAGACAAAATACGAAGTGATTATTTGCCTTTTGGGAATTGGTTGGACAAAGAGTTAGATGTCATACATACACGGTC
Source organism: Eumetopias jubatus (assembly GCF_037043125.1). Taxonomy (NCBI): domain Eukaryota; kingdom Metazoa; phylum Chordata; class Mammalia; order Carnivora; family Otariidae; genus Eumetopias; species Eumetopias jubatus. The sequence goes on from NW_028274813.1 coordinate 77,513,623, forward strand.
ATAAATGCTTTTGGCATGAACAAATTAGAAAAATGAAAAAACAAGACATTGACCCTTGTAAGAATTAAAAAAATATGAAGACTGCCTATTCTGAAATCTAGCACAATTTTGGTGCACTGGCTTTACTGAAGTTATGGATACGACTTCAGGATACGACTCTGAAGTATCCATTTTTCTTTTAAATAAATTACCACTGATGATTTCTTTAAAATAGCCAAACTTCTCATAATAATGTCATTGTTCAAAAAATTTCCTTAATTTTTTTTTAAAATATGCCTTCAAATATGTCAGAATGTACTTCAGCATATACTCAATTGTGACAAATTCTCATCCTTAGTGGATGAACAAAAGCATCTAGGAAGAAATCTGTTGAAATAGATAAGTAAACCAGGGAATAACTATTTTTAATCAAAACGAAGGGTTTATTATTAACTACTGACAATTTTTGGTGGTCATTAGCTGGCTTAACAAGGAATTCAAAAGAACTTCTAAAAAAGGCTTTGAAAAATAATACACTACCAAACAAAGCCTTTTACAGCGATATAATGAGGGCTATACTTCCTTCACTATTAGGTCTCCTTAAAACACAGTTTTATGCTTACGGTCATATTTTATAAAGGATGATATATGTATATGACATATATATATATCTCATCCTAATATATGTATACATGTATACATGTGCACGTCTGAGCATGTGTGCACAGCACGCATTCGCACATGCTCACACACACATACACACACACTTTAAGGCATGGTTAAATTTAATAAAAATCTTTAATACTATGCATTCAAAATACTGAATAGTTTCCAGCTTTAAAATTAAACTTCAGGGTACCAGAAAATTACCCTAATGCATGTAACAGATAGGAGTATTTTCAGTTACATATGATAAATTCTAAACTAAATTTCATGGTACACCTGAATCCCGTACTTCTCTGCCATACCTTCCCCAGAATAGTACTCAGTTGGGACAATATTTTCATCCCATATGATTTTCTCAGTTGGATACAAAGGCATCTGGTTCAACTGCTGAATCTGAGAAATTCGACGTTCATGACGAGATACCTAAAAGAAACAGGATCATGCGGAAAGTTATAAGCATCTTTTCTTAAAATAATTTAAGGAGTAATTCACCATAAAGTATGGATTGAAAAGTTTCATGTCTTTCAGTTATGGTACCACTTAATAGGAGGGTTTTTCCCCTTTTTCCATTTTCTCCATAAGTCAAAGATGAGAGAGGCACCAATTATGATGGGCTTTGGAATCAGGCAGATCAGAGTTCAACACCAAGTACCTCTAATTTATGAGCTATGTAAAAACTGGGCACGTTCCTTTAACTTCCCTGATCTTAGCTTCTTTTTCAGTAAAACAGATAAAAAAACTCACCTCTCAGGTTTCTTATGAAAATGAAACGGAATACTGTAAAACAGTATCAAAGTGCCTGGGGCACATGCCAAGACCTTAAAAACCATAGCACTTAATATTCACCAATGTTAAGCCCTAAGTCCTAGATTATAGTTTTCATTCTACTACTAATTAAACAATATGGAAAGTTTTGTTTATTAAAAACCTGGGGGCACCTGGGTGGCTCAGTTGGTTAAGTGTCTGACTCTTGGTTTCAATTCAGGTCGTGATCTTCAGGTCAGGAGACAGAACTCAGCACTGGGCTCCACACTCAGTGTAGAGTTTGCTTCCCCTCTCCCGCTGCCCAACCCCCCTCACTCAGGCTGTTTCTCACTCTCTGAAGTAAATAAATAAATCTTTTTAAACACACACACACACACACACACACACACACACACACACACACACACACAAACTGGCCTCAGTTTTCCTTGTAAAATGAGAGTTGGACTTTATGACCTCTATGTAGACTTCCATTGTTAATATTATAGTCATCTATCTCTAACAGAAATAAGCTTGTTACCTAATTAACATGTTAAAAAGATACATGTGGAAAATGTGTCACGTTCTCTTCAGTAGGGAGAGTATTATTTTAGGAAAGAAAATAGTGTGATATCATCTAAACAATATGCATATTTCAACTTCTTTATCATAATTCAGATATTAGAAGAATACAAAGCCTAAGGAAATCCTTTAGGAGAGCAAGGAAATAAAAGATAATGCTGTAGCACTATGAATTTTTAAAACTGTTTTCTTTTTGGCAAAAATATTTAAATTTCATGGATGAATCTTAGCTGTAAGACTGTAAAAGGCATAGGATCCGCTTTATATTTAAACCTATTTTCCATTAGAAAGATTCCTGAAAAAATCCTCATTTCTTTGTATAGAAGGATTTATTATTAATCCCCAAACCTGACTTATGAGAAAAGATTTCATGCTGTCAGAAAATAGGGCAAGGAAGTTTTAGAAAGCACTTGTAGTCAGAAATAATGAAAAGGCAAAGATGGTGACTTAAGACATACATTTCACACAAGTAAGCATATCAATAAAAAAGTATTTTCCATACTTGAATTAAGTTAAAACTCCAAGAATATCTCTCCAACTGGCACTTAAAACAGCTGTCATCAGGCTTAAAACACCTGCTACCAATAGCTTCTGGTTACTATCCCCAAAACTAGCATCATCTTCTCTATAGTAAGAGACTGTATTTTACACCCTATATTAAAAGTATGAGCTTGGAATATAAGTCACAAAACTGTGTACCTATTATGGTTCCACACATGTAAAAAATGCCTATATACACCCACACAGTTTATGTTTGTAGAGTTATAAAAAACAAACTAAAAACAAAAAAATTAAAACAATTTTACCCATGCAACTGGCAGAAATTGGGATGACTCATAACATCCAAAGCTGCTTAAGGAGACACACTCTAATATACTATTGGTAGGAACATACATCTTTCAGAGGATAATTCGGCTGAATCTTATCTTTTAAATAAGCACATGCTTCAATCAAACAATTTCACTTCTAGGTACCTCTCCTAAATGTCCACACATGTGCACAGAGGCATGTGCCAGGACTACATCATTATTTGTAAAAGTGAACATTGCAAACAGCTTAAATATTCAGAGTGGGGATATAATTCCTCATGCATTTTATGAATTATTTTACTAAAGCTAAAAATAAAGTATATTCCTCGTCCTCAATTTTTTCTGTGAACCTAAAACTGCACTAAAAAAAATAAAACCTTACCAAAAAAGGATTAGTTTGAGTTAAAGTCCATTATTTCCCAAAATGACTGAAAAATCCGTTAGAATTCTTAAACCAAGTCAGTGATAATTTTTCTAACTATTCCTGAGTTTTCTAATGATAAAGGCATGCCTTAATATTCAAGGTACCATATTTAAATAACTTTTAAAATAAATAGTTAGATAAATATGAATGCATATGTATTACCTGTGTCTGTGTAACTATGACCTCTAAAAGGCAGGAATGGTGTCAATTATCTATGTATCCCTAATGCCTGAATCCAGTGCCTGACACAGAAGCTGCTCATTAATGTTTGCATGGACTGAATTCATGCCATGAAGCAGTTTTAAAAGGTTAAAGACTTAAGAAAAGAAATCTAATAGATAAGAAATCTGACAAAATCATATGATGATGTACTTGTAAAACAGGTAGCAATGACCTACTTAACCTTCAGCCCAGGAAAAAATTTGTATCAACACATGTCTTTAAGAAAGGGAAAATTTAAAGAACATTAATATTTACCAGCAATTCTAGAAGAAATTCTTTATCAAAAGTTGTGTCTTCATTTTTAGGAAGAGTTGGTAACAAGCAGAGGTATGATGCCACCTGGTGGAGTGTATTTGAACTGCAGAATAAGGAATATTTGGATCAGAATATCTTATTAACTTCCCTTACTTTACTTCTGAAACACACAATTTTACAGATTGCTTAAAAAATTTTACCTAGCAAATATAACCCTATGAAACCGCAGCAAATAAAAAAAATCAGCAATGAAAGTTAACCCCCTTAATGCAGGTTCTCAAAGGTCTTCTGCAAAACCCCTGTGGGTCCCTGAGACCTACTTCTAGTAAGTCTGCAAGAACAGTATTTCTTTCTTTTTTTTTTAAATTTTTTAAAAGATTTTATTTATTTATTTATTTGAGAGAAAGAATGAGAGAGAGAGAGAGAGAGAGCACGAGAGGGGGGAGGGTCAGAGGGAGAAGCAGACTCCCCGCCGAGCAGGGAGCCCGATGCGGGACTCGATCCAGGATCATGACCTGAGCCGAAGGCAGTCGCTTAACCAACTGAGCCACCCAGGCGCCCACAATATTTCTTTCTATTAATACTAAGACATTATTTGTTTTTTTTCACTATTTTTACATACACAGTGAAAAGCAATGGTGGGTAAAACTGCTGGCATGGGTGAAAGCGGTGGTATCAACCAGGACTATAAGGAACCATAGCATTCCTTACTGCCACATGCAGAGGGGGAAAAAAAGCCACTTTCGTTTAAGAATGCCCTTAACGAAGTAGCAAAATTAATTTATTAATTGAAATTAAATTGCTACTTAAAATTAATTATTAATATAATTAAATTTGGACTCTTGAGTATCTGTTTTTTAAAAATTCTGTGTGACAAGATAGGAAGTACACATTTTCCTCACAATTTTTACTTCAAAGAACTAGTGACAAACTATGGTTATTCAAACTTGAATAAACAGCAAAAAATTTCCAAATCTGAACAAAATAAACCAGTAACTTTAAGGAAAACAATGGATAGTATTTGTTACCAAAGATAAAATTGGAACTTCCAAGTGAAAAATGAATTCTGGAAAACGTGTATTCACCATCATGAGCTGAACAGCTTTCTATTACTTAAATATATTTTCATCACCCTCGCCGAATGCCCTCACACACTCTATCCCAGTCCCTGGTAACCAGTAACCTGTTATCTCTACAATTTTGCTTGTCCCAGAAGGTCATATAAGTGGAATCATACATTATACAGCCTTTTGATACTGGTTACTTTCATTTACCATAATGCAACTAAAATTCACCTATACTGTGTGCATTTGTAATTGGTTCCTTTTTACTGCTGAGCCATATTCCATCACACAGATGTAGCACAGTGTGTTATTCACTCACCAGTTGAAGGGTATCTGTTTTGGACAACTATAAGCCACTATATAAATTTCCCCACAGATTTTTTTGTGAACATAAATTTTCATTTGGGTATATCTATGAGAACACTAGATTGTATAGTAAATGCATGTTTAACTACAAGAAACTGTCACATTTTTCCGAAGAGGCACTACCATTTTGAAAATCCCACCAGCAATGTGCAAGAATTCCAGCTGTTCCACATCCTTGTCAAAAGTCAATACATAGCATGTTTTTTTAACAATTCTAATAGACATGTAATGGTATCTCATTAGGATTTAAACTTGCATTTATCTAATAACTAATGATGCTAAACATCTTTCTGTGGCTTACTGAAATGTATCATCTTTGGTGAAGTATCTGTTCAAATCTTTAGCTATTTTTTTTTTTAAAGATTTTATTTATTTATTTGACAGAGAGAGACAGAGAGACAACGAGAGAGGGAACACAAGCAGGGGGAGTGGGAAAGGGAGAAGCAGGCTTCCCGAGGAGCAGGGAGCCCGATGCAGGGCTCGATCCCAGGACCCTGGGATCATGACCTGAGCCAAAGGCAGCCAATTGAGCCACCCAGGCGCCCCTCTTTAGCTATTTTTAAATTGTTTTCTTATTATTGAGTTCTGAGACTTCTGGATACCAGTCCATCATCAGATATGTGTTCAGTCAATATTTTCTCCCAGTCTGGGGTTGCATTTACATTCTGTTAACAATGTCTTTCAAATAGTAAAAGTTTTAAATTTTGATAAAGTCCAATTTATCAATTTTTTTCTTTATAGATTGTGCTTTGGAAATCTATGGAAATCTTTGCACAAACCATAATCACAAAAATTTTCTCCTATATGTCCTATTAGTTCTGGTTCTGATAAATGTCTGTGATTCATTCCGAGTTAGTTTGTGTACATGATGTGAAGTGTCAAGTTTCATACTTTGCATATACGTCCAACTGTTTCACCACCGTTGTTGAAAAGACTATCCTTTCTCCAGTGAGTTGCTTTGGCATCTTAGTCAGAAATCAACTAAGATATATGTCTAGTCTATTTCTGAACTCTACTCTGTTCCACTGATCTATATGTCTATATGTCCTTTATTCAATACCATAATGTCCAGATTACTGTAGCTATATAGGCAGTCTTGAAATTAGGTAGTGGGAAAACTTCAACTTTGTTCCTTTTTTTCTTTAAAGATTTTATTTATTTGACAGAGAGAGACACAGCGAGAGAAGGAACACAAGCAGGGGGAGTGGGAGAGGGAGAAGCAGGCTTCCCGCCAAGCAGGGAGCCCGATGAGGGGCTCGATCCCAGGACCCTGGGACCATGACCTGAGCCGAACTTCGTTCTTTTTCAAAATGGTTTTGGCTAGTCTCTTTGTCTTTCTATATTAATTTTTGAATAAGCTTGTCAATTTTTAGAAAATACCTTGCTGAGTTTCTGAATTATACCTACAAATCAATTTGGGCAGAATTCATACCTTAATTGAGTCCTCTCATCCATAAGGAAGGCAAATGTCTCCATTTCTAAAATTAATTCACTTGAGTTGCACAGACTTCCTTAATATGGTTTCAGATACCACACTGAAACTAACATTTAAGAATCTACCACTTGTCAAGTTGTGATATAGTATCAAAGAAAAATATTCACAATTATCTGAAAAGGCTATTAAAATATATTTCCCTCTTGTGTAAGGGAATTTCTTCATTTACTTCAACCAAAACAGTATCTCACAATAAATGAAATACAGAAGCAGAGCTACAAATCCAACTGTCTCTGATTAAGCCAGACATTAAAGAGATTTGCAGGGGAGGAGTTAAGATGGTGGAGGAGTAGGAGGACCCTAAGCTTGTCTCATCCCTTGAACACAGCTAGTTATCATTCTGAATGCCCAAGAAATCAATTGGAGGTCTGAGAGAACAAAAACTAGTCTACAAGTAGGAAAGCGACCACCTTTTGGAAGGAGACCCAGAAGATGAAGAGAGAGAAAAAGGGACAGAAGGTTTATTTGAACAAATTATAGCTGAAAACTTCCCCAATCTGGGAAAGGACACAGACATCAAAATCCAAGAAGCACAGAGAAAACCCATTAAATTCAACGAAAGTCAACTACTGCCAAGGCATAGCATAGTCAAATTCACAAAATACACAGACAAGGAATAAATCCTGAAAGCAGCAAGGGAAAAAAAAGTCCTTAAACTACAAGGTTAGACAGATCAGATTCGCAGCAGATCTGTCCACAGAAACTTGGTGAGCCAGGAAAAAATGGCAGGATGTATTCAATGCGCTGAATGGGGAAAAATGCAGCCGAGAATTCTTTATCCAGCAAGGCTGTCATTCAGAATAGAAGGAGAGATAAAAAAGAGTTTCCCGGGCAAACAAAAACTAAAGGAATTCATGACCACTAAATCAGCCCTGCAAGAAATTTTAAGGCGCCTCTTTGAGTGGAGAAAAAAAGACCAAAAGCAACAAACACTAGAAAGGACCAGAGAACATCACCAGAAACACCAACTCTACAGGTAACACAATGGCACTAGATTCATATCTCTTAACTATCAATCTGAATGTAAATGGACTAAATGCTCCAATGAAAAGACATAAGGTATCAGAATGGATTAAAAAAAAAAAAACAAGATTCATCTATATGCTGCCTACAAGAGACTCATTTTAGACCTGAAGACACTGCAGACTGAAAGTAAGGGTATGAAGAACCATCTATCATGCTAACAGACATCAAAAGAAAGCTGGAGTAGCCATACTTAAATCAGACAAACTAGATTTTATTTTATTTTTATTTTTTTAAAGATTTATTTATTTATTTTGAGAGAGTGAGAATGAGAGAGAGAGAGTACCTGAGAGGGGGGAGGGTTAGAGGGAGAAGCAGGCTCCTCGCTGAGCAGGGAGCCCGATGCGGGACTCAATCCTGGGACTCCAGGATCATGACCTGAGCCGACGGCAGTCAGTTAACCGACTGAGCCACCCAGGTGCCCCAGACAAACTAGATTTTAAAACAAAGTCTGTAACAAGAGAGGAAGAAGGGCGTTATATCATAATTAAGGGGTATAACCATCAAGAAGATCTAACAATTGTAAATATTTATGCCCCCAACTTGGGAGCACGCAAATATATAAATCAATTAATAATAAACATAAAGAGGTTCCTCAAAAAGTTGAAAATAGAGCTATCCTACAACCCAGCAACTGCACTATTAGGGATTTACCCCAAAGATACAAATGTAATGATCTGACCCCAATGTCCATAGCAGCAATGTCTACAATAGCCAAGCTATGGAAAGAGCCCAGATGTCCACAGTCAGATGAATGGATAAAGAAGATGTGGTGTGTGTATACACACACACACACACACACACAATGGAATGTTACTCAGCCAACTAAAAAATGAAATCTTGCCATTTGCAACAATGTGGATGGAATTAGAGGGTATTATGCTAAGCAAATAAGTCAATCGGAGAAAGACAATTATCATATGATCTCACTCATATGGAATTTAAGAAACAAACAGAGGATCATAGAGGAAGAGAGGGAAAAATAAAACAAGGTGAAATCAGAGAGGGAGACAAACTATAAGTGACTGTTAATCATAGGAAAAAAACTGAGGGTTGCTGGAGTGGAGGGGAGGGAGGCGGGGGATGGGGTAACTGGGTGATGGACATTAAGTAGGGCACATGATCTAATGAGCAGTGGGTATTATATAAGACTGATGTATCAATGACCTGTCTCTGAAACCAATAATACATTATATGTTAATTAAATTTAAATTTTAAGAAATGAAATAAAAAAATAATAAACATAAAGAAAATCATTGATAATAATACAATAATAGTAGGGGACTTTAACACCCCTCTTACAGCAATGGACAGATCATCTACAGAAAATCAACAAGGAAACAATGGCTTTGAATGACACACTGGACTGGATGGACTTAACAGATACATTCAGAACATTTCATCCTAAAGCAGCAGTATACACATTCTTTTGAGTGTACACGGAACATTCTCTAGAATAGATCACATACTGCGTCGCTCAACAAGTACAAAAAGATCGTGATTATATCATGCATAGTTTCAAAACACAACACTATGAAACTTGGAAGTCAACCACAAGAAAAAATTTGAAAGACCTCAAATATATGGAGGTTAAGAACATCCTACTAAAAATGAGTGGGTTAACCAGGAAATTAAAGAAGAATGAAAAAAACACATGGAAGTAAATGAAAACACAACAGTTCAAAACCTTAGGGAAGTATATAGCAAATAGGCCTTCCTCAAGAAGCAAAAGTCTCAAATACACAACTTAACCTTACACCTAAAGGAAATAGAAAAGGAACAGCAAATGAAGTCTAAAGCCAGCAAAAGAAGGGAAATAATAAAGATTAGAGCAGAAATAAATGATACAGAAACAAAAAAACCAGTAGAACAGATTAACAAAACTAAGAGAGGGTTGACAGAATTAATAAAACTGATAAATCCCTAGCTAGATTTATCAAGAAGAAAAGAGAAAGGACCCAAACAGATAAAATCACAAATGAAAGAAGAGAGATCACAACCAATACCATAGAAATACAATTATAAGAGAATACTATGAAAAATTATATGCTAACAAACTGGGCAATCTAGAAGAAATGGACACTCCTAGAAACTTACAAACTACCAAAACTGAAAGAGGAACAAACAGAAAATTCGAACAGACCCATAACCAGCCAAAAAATTGAATCAGTAATTAAAAATCTCCCAACAAAAAAAGTCGTGGGCCAGATAGCTTCCCACGGGAATTCTACCAGACATTTAAAGAAGAGTCAATACCTATTCTTCTCAAACTGTTCCAAAAAATAGAAATGGAAGGAAAACTTCCAAACTCATTCTACAAGGCCAGCATTACCTTGATTCCAAAACCAAAGACCCCACCAAAAAGGAGAATTACAGGTCAATATCCCTGATGAACATGGATGTGAAAATTCTCAATAAAATACGAGCAAATCGAATTCAATAGTACATTAAAAGAATAATTCACCACAATCAAGTGGGATTTATTCCTGGGCTGTAAGAGTGGTTCAGTATTTGCAAATCAATCAATGTGATACACCACATTAATGAAAGGATAAGAACCATATGATCCTGTCAATAGATGCAGAAAAAGCATTTGACAAAATAAGCATCCATTCTTGATAAAAACCCTCAACAAAGTAGGGATAGTTGGAACATATCTCAACATCATAAAGGCCACATACAAAAGACGCTAATATCATCCTCAATGGGGAAAAAGTGGGAGCCTTTCCCCTACAGTCAGGAATAAGACAAGGATGCTCACTCTTACCATTATTATTTAACATAGTACTGGAAGTTTCAGCCTCAGGAATGAGACAACAAAAAGAAATAAAAGGCATCCAAATCAGCTAGGAAGAAGTCAAACTTTCACTATTTGCGGATGACATATTCTATGTAGAAAACCCAAAAGATGCCACTAAAAAATTGCTAGAACTAATACATGAATTCAGCAAAATCACAGGATATAAAATCAATGTGCAGGAACTTTTTGCTTTTCTATTCACCAATAACAAAGCAGCAGAAAAAGAAATCAAGGATTGATTCCATTTGTAATTGCACTGAAAACAGTAAGATATCTAGAGATAAACCTAACTAAAGAAAGAGGTAAAAGATCTGTACTCTGAAAACTATAGAACACTTATGAAAGAAATTGAAGAGGACACAAAGAAATGGAAAAGCATTCCATGCTCATGGATTAGAAGAACAAACATTGTTAAAATGTCTATACTACCCAAAGCAATCCACACACCTAATACAATCCCTATCAAAATACCACCAGTATTTTTCACAGACCTAGAACAAACAATCCTAAAATCTTTATGGAACCACAAAAGATCCCAAATAGCCAAAGCAATCCTGAAAAAGAAAAACAACTGGAGACATCACGATTCCAGATTTCAAGCTATATTACAAAACTGTAGTCATCAAAACAGTATGGTACTGGCACAAAACAAACACACAGATCAATGGAACAGAATAGAAAACCCAGAAATGGACCCACACCTATATGGTGAACTAATCTTCAACAAAGCAGCTAAGAATATCCAATGGAAAAAAAGAGGGTCTCTTCAACAAATGGTGTTGGGAAAACTGGACAGCAACATGCAGAAGAATGAAACTGGGCCACTTTTTTACACCACACACAAAAATAAACTGAAAATGGCGAAAGACCTAAATGTGAGACAGGACACCATCAAAGTCCTAGGGGAGAGCACAGGCAGAAACCTATTGGTTGTAGCAACTTCTTACTTCATGCTGCTGGAGGCAAGGGAAACAAAAGCAATTATGAACTACTGGGACTTCATCAAGATAAAAAGATTTTGCAGTACAGCGAAGGAAACAACAAAACTAAAAGGCAGCCTACAGAATGAGAGATTTGTAAATGACATATCTGATAAAGGGTTAGTATCTAAAATCTATAAAGAATCTATTAAACTCAACACCCAAAAAAACAAATAATCCAGTTGAGAAATGGAAAGAAGACATTTTTCCAAAGAAGACATCCAGATGGCTAATAGACACGTGAAAAAAATGCTCAGTATCACTCATCATCAGGGAAATAAAAATCAAAACCATGATGAGATACCACCTCATACCCGTCAGAATGGTTAAAATAAACAACACAAGAAACAACAGGTGTTAGTGAGGATGCAGAGAAAGAGGAACCCTCTTGCACTGCTGGTGGGAATGCAAACTGATGCAGCCATTCTGGAGAACAGTTTGGAGGTTCCCCAAAAAGTTAAAAAGAGAACTACCCTACGATCCAGCAATTGCACTACTAGGTATTTACACAAAGGATACAAAGATACAGGTTTGAAGGGGTACATGCACCCCAGTGTTTATTGCAGCATTATCAACAACAGCAAAATTATGGAGAGCCCAAATATCCACTGACTGATGAATAAAGAAGAGATGGTATATATATACAATGGAATATTACTCAGCCATCAGAAAGAATGAAATCTTGCCATTCGCAACAATGTGGATAGAGCTAGAGTATATTATGCTAAGTGAAACAGAGAAAGATAAATACCATATGATTTCACTCATATGTGGAATTTAAGAAAGAAAATAGATGAACATATGGGAATGGGGAAAAAAAGTATGAGAGGGAAGCAAACCATAGAAGACTCTTAATGATGGAGAACAAACTGAGGGTCGATGGAAGGAGATGGGTGGGGGATGGGCTAAATGGGTGATGGGCATTAGAGAGGGCACTTGCTGTGATGAGCACTGGGTGTTGTATGTAGGTGATGAATCACTGAATTCTACTTTAGAGACCAATATTACACTGTATGTTAACTAAAATTTAAATTAAAAAAAAGATTTGCAAAAATGCAAAACAATGCCACTCTTCACTATATATTTTTTTAATTTTGGACAATATATTTTTCATTAACGCTACGTATGCTAACATATAATAGGCTTTTAACTGATTTTAATAAAGTATTTAAAAATTTTCCAGTTTCAATTTCTAATATAGTAAACATAATGGCTATAATCCACATTAAAAAAGTTCTTTAGCATCTTCAATAATTTACAAGAGTATAAAGGTGCATTATGGGCAAAAATAAATTCCCCATATGGATTATGCAGCTAAATTGAATGTAAAAAAAAAAATCTATGGAAGTGTTTTAAAATATAATATTTTATAATCTTATGGTGATGAAGACCTTCTACATAAACCATTTGTTATTGTTATTAAAAAATGATTGACAGGATTAAAAATTTAAAACATTCGTAATAACAAAATACACCAAAACAAAGTTTAAAAGTGAGAAATTGAGAGAAAATAACGGCAACACAACTAGACAAAATATCAGAGCATGCAAAATACATAAAGGTTTCTTTAAAAAAAAAAATCAGTACAAGCAATGAAATACAAAATAGCAAAAGATAACAAGAAAGTTACAGAGGAAATGTAAATGGCCAGGAAAAATAGAAAGATGCTTAATTCCCCCAAGAAAATCACAGAATGCAAAGTTAAACAATGAGGATTCTTTTATTCTTGGATTGGCAAAAATGAAAGGCTAGTGTACCTACTGGGTAGAGACAGAAAGAAATCCTCATATGCTGTTGGTATAATCGATATATATTTTTGAAGGAAATTCAGCAATGTGTAACAAATTTTAAACACAACTCCTTCGAGTCAACTATACTGCTTCTGGGAATCAGTACCAAGAATTTTTATATAGATACAGAAACAATGTTGTTCATTACTGAATTGTTAGTAATGGCCAAAAATTGAGAAGGTAAAGATGTGTCAATAGTAGAGTGATTAAAAAATAGTATAGTCGACCTGTCCAATGGAACTTTATGCAGTTCATTAAGAGAATGAAACAGATTTTTGTGTTATTGTAAGAGTCATTATTAAATCTTACGAAAATCAACAACCAAACCAACTTTCAAGTTGAAACCAAATTTGTTTCATTTTAAATAGCCAACGAACTAAACATAATTTCTCCCAAGAATTAAGGACAATGGGGAGATAACAACACGGTTAAAAGTTAAGACTGCCTAGGTTTGAAATTGGAATTCCAGCTCTGCCACTTACCTGTTATTTGATCTAGGCAAATAACTTACCAATTCTGTGTCTCAGTGACCTTATTTCTAAAATGGTACCTACTCCTCACACAAATGAATGTCTTGAGGATTATTTACACACTTAGTAGAGAGCCTACCATGTACTATAAATGTATTACTACCATTTTCAAAAAAGTATATTAGCTAAGTGTCAAAGAATATTACTAATTTCATAAATTTTGAACACACAAAAATTTTTCTCATATTCTAGTATCACACATATTCTAATATCACACATTTACTGGTTTCTGTTTTATATTATGATTGATGAGATACCAGTTTTATGTTCTACTCTAAGAAAAATGTATGATTTAGGGAAAATGTTTAAGTTATGAAAAATATAAATTCTGCCCCCCAAAACAGAAGATCAATAATTATATCTAAGTGACTTAAAGATACCAACTGCTAGAGAGAAGCACTAGTTTTAGCTGTCAACAGAATGGTGCAATAAGTTACATTACCTAGTAGTGCAAAATGATTAAAAGCAAAAAGAAAATTAAAATTCAGTTTTCCTTTCATGTCGACTTACCTGAGAGGTCCAAAAAGCTTGACCAAAGATTCCCGAGTATCTACTTCTGCCACATTTGAGAGGGCAAAATCATAGAGTTCAGGGAAATGTGCAAAAGCAGCTCTCTGGAAGAGATAAAGTCAGTAACTAATGCCTACATATTAACTACAATTTATATACATTATAAAAATAATATTTAAAAAATATTAATGCACTTCTTTCTTATGCTTCTCATATGTGACCTCTGCCTTATTTAGCCAGAAGCATTCAATACAATGGGAAAAAACTAGAATTATTCCAGCAGGATTGCAAAAACAAGGAGTCAATGTTCAGTTTTTTATTTCTAATGCTGTATTCTGAAAATAAATGAAAACAGCCATGAAAGCCTTAGCTTCACTGACAGGAAGGCAGAAAAATAAAACAAAACACTTTATTATGAAGAACCGGCGCAACAAAACTAAAAGAAAGTTCCAAGGGAAATTCCCACTGGAGAGATAGCTTGAGGGAGAATTCAAAAGCACAGTGGTTTGTGCTTTTACTTTGGAACTCTGGAAAGAAAGGACCTCTCAGGGTAACACCCCCAACCAACCATGGGGTAAGCTGTAAGAAAACAGAAATAGCAGCATTACAGTGACTGGGTAAGAGTGTAAAAGGTAACATCCCTAGTCTTCCTTAAAGTCCACGTGGCACAGAGAAGATCCAGATGTTTTCATGTGCCTCATAGTAGATGGCACCACAAGTTGCCAAGGTTATTGTTGAGCATGCCATGAGATTACTACAGGTAACAGCAAACCGACGCTGCAACCCAAGCCTCAGTGAGCTGTTTAAGCTAGGAAATGAATGAGAGTCAGCTCTCAGGAGAACTCTAGCACCGCCAAGAGCAAGGTTGGAACCTCATCAGCAAGGAGGTAGCCAAGCTCCTCAGGAACCATCATCATGCCTTGCCCGGTGCCAAGAGAGCAGACCACATGCCACACGAGCTGTGGTCACTTCAAGGGCAGAAGCAGAAGGATAAAAACACTACTGCTCTGAGAAGAGCAGGAAAAGACATCTGAGCCAGGACTCTGTGCAGATCACTCCTCTTCCAAAATGATGAGGCTATCACAGTGCCTCCACATATCCAGATACCATTCTGGGAAAGAAGAGGGAGAGCAGAGTGTCCTTGAGAGAGAGTGGAATTGATTATGAAAGACAAGTTGAACTTAAGTTGACTCAGTCTTTACCCAAAAAGCCTCTTTAAAACAGAAAGAACTGAATTTCTTCAAAGTGACAAATAAAAGTTTCTTTCTGCCACCAGAAAGAGTAAGAGCAGGATGAGATCAGTAATAGAAAACAAAGGTACTTTGTGGACATAGCTGAGCTGTATTGGCAAATTTCAGTCCCATTACGGTTGTTTATTTTTAAAATGTACAAAATGCTCACACATACTTTGTCAATATATTGGAATGGTCTTTCATAAAATAAAAATGGTAAGTATATGCATCAAATTGGCCCAGTAACTGATAGAAAATTTGAGTGTCAAGTATCAGTATCGTGATTCTCAAGACTGAAGAAAGCCATTTTTTTCCCATGGATTCATCAGAATTAGCAATATTTAAAAAGTTCAATATGAAAACATCATTAAATTAGTACTTTCTTCTGTCTGTACTACACAAAACTAAATTATTTGTGACCCAACTTGATGAAGCAGAAGCATAGGCTGCACTGCATTTCAGTTACCTGTAGAGAAGTAATTCTGTCATAGTGAATTGTGGTCATCTCATTCTCTGTCAGCGCATTTCCAGTCTGGTCGTTAATCTCAAAACCAGTATAGAACTTAAGCATGTCCAAAAGCTGAAAGGATACATTTACATTACTAAACTGTGTGAACATAAGAACAAGAAACCAGGAACAAAAACTATTTATAAAGAATAAACAAGTCCATATAACTTCTCAGAGGTGCTGAAAAACTCTGGAATATAAACACTGCAACAAACACTTTAGAACATATCCAAACGTGTTATTTGTGTAAGAATAAAGTATGAGTCTACTGAATAAATTGTTAAAGTCTATTTCATATACATGGTCTACTTCTACAGAGAGGAACTTAAACTGTAATCCCAATAATGAACAGACATTAAGGATCTAAGGAAGTCAAACACTAATGGAAAAAAACTACATCACTGCAAATTTATAGAACTAGACCAGTAGGGGGAACCTGTGAGGTCCTTTACTTATGCCACTTAATACAGAATTTTCTGAATGAAGGTTTTGGAATTCATAATTAAAGATACTCTCCCCTGTGTACTGCTTCTATTAGGGAAAAGCAGCAAGGTGAGGAAAGCTAAGATATTTATTCCTCTCATCAGTCTCCATGGCCATCAAGCCCTTTCTTTGGCCTAGTTACTGCTGCTAATGAAGGCCTGGTTTCCCTTCCTAGCAATGGCATCAAGAATCTACTGGCTGCATTCAACCCATATCTTTATTATTCCTAATTCTAATCTATGGAAGATCAGATATGAGAATTTTAATATGTTGTAATGTATGTGGCAAATCACTAGACAGAAATTTAATAAGAGAATGAGAAAAAATATAGATGCAAGATAAAAGAATTCTTGGGGCGCCTGGGTGCCGCAGTCGGTTAAGTGTCCGACTCTTGGTTTAGGCTCAGGTCATGATCTCAGGGTCGTGATATTGAGCCCCGAGTGGGGCTCTGCACTCAGTGGGGAGTCTGCTTGAGATTCTCTCTCTCCCTTTCCCCAGCTTGTGCACTCTAAATTAAAAAAAAAAAAAAAAGATAAGAGAATTCTTAAAAGAGTATGTAAACACATAAAAATTGTATTTCCAAGTATGATCTCATTGAAAGGCAAGTGTTAGAAGTTTGTTAGAAGACTTTCCTCCTGAAAAGGAGATGTGAAACAAGAAATGTGAAACACTAATACTCCTTTCTACCCAAGGTAGCAAATGAACACTTCCATGCTATCAACTGTCTCTGTCACCACCATCTTATGGAAAGACAGCCATGATATTAGGGCATAGTTCTCTTGAAATTAATGCTCATCATCTATTGTATTCCACAGTGGTTACTAACATACAATATATGAGTATTTGGGACTACATTGCCAAGATCATAATTTAGTCCAATAATAAAATCACATATGATTAACAAAAGCTCTTATTAAGACTTGATTTTACTTTAAAATGACTAATTAGGAATTTACATTATTCAATTCAATATTTAGCAAAATGTCCTTTATATCATCCCCTGGTATTAGTTTCATGGCAAAAAAAAGATCAATTTAGAAATGAAAAATGTATGTAACCGTTCAGATGTATCAATGCTCACCTGGGAAAAAAGATGGCCATCCTCTTCCCTATGAACAAGATTGGAGAGGTAACAGTGAACCAAAAGGTGGGAGTCATCCAGGATGGTATTAAACCAGCGCCTTGTGGGGAGTAGGGCCTAGAGAAAATAAACATGGCAATAAGTCTGTACGATCTCTGCAGCTAGAGGTAAAATCTACTAGTCTGCTCAGAAGTGTCAATCACATACAAGGTACCGTCTAGTCTCCCAAAGTCACGGTGCACAAAGCAAGGGGTCTGGTCAATGCCGGTAAGCAAAGGCAGTGGCGATGTTTAAAAATAAAATCCAGCACTGAAGAAATTTCACAGATATATAGGCCAGTAGTTTTCAAACAAAATCCTGTATGAAATTCCAATATGTACTGTGTATAGATTTAAAAGTGGTGTTATTCTGAGAGAAAAGGGACTGGGGATCCCTACGTGGAGCCTTCTTTCTCCATATCTTCTTCCCACATCCCCCTTGTGACAGTCAGTAAGACAATGTCAAGATAGTGATAATCAGTTTGAAAACCTCTAATCTAATCAAATATCCTCATTTTATAGAGGAGGTTATCAAGATCCTCAGAGGTTATATTTTAGTTACTGGCAGAACTAGAATCTGAATAAAGATCTCATGAATGGCTGTGAGTCCAAAACCCTAATCCTTATGTCAAGAAACCACCCTCTCTCTCCAGATAAGAAATGAACACAAAGGATTTTCTTTCAATTTCCTGCAGTAAAGAGGGAAAGGAAAGGAAATGAATTCAATCTGAATTACACCAACTCTGCATCTGAACTTTCTGTCAAAATCTTGCACCTAATATTATGAAATCTTCTTTAAGAATCTTAATTTAAAAAACTGACAATAGCAGCTATATCTTTTTTCATCAACAATATTTAGGCACGTTTAGAAAAGTGAGATTATTAAAGAGACAGCCATAAACCCATCACTTCAGCCATTATTAAAACTCTATGATGGGGAAAAAAAAAAAAAGCCAAAACCCAAACCAAAAACCTCTATGATGGGGTATTAAAATATGATAGAAAATAAAATGCTATTGCTAGACTCATGTTTAATAACTACACTATATATTTTTTTCTACAAACAATAACCATCTGACAGTTATTTGAAAACCTCAAGGGCCAACTGCTTTTGACTTTCCTCTCTCTGTTACACCTAGAAACAGGTAAAAAAAACTAAGGCCACTTTGAAGTAATGAAGAAATAGTTCATATATTTCATACAGTCATATACTCAATCTTATCCCCATTAAAGATGATGTAACAGAAAAATCACTGCACATTTCTTACCTCTAGGTCAATCATAAGTTCAATGAATCTTTCACAGTAATGAACTTTATCCATAGTGACTGGTTCTAGACATAACAGAGAAAACATGTTAGAATCTTCTTTCTTAGGCCATTCAACGTACTAAATCTTAAAATTCAGAGTTATTTAGTTATTGCAACTGTCATCTGTCTATTACTCATCAGGACAGGATCATGATTCAGAGTAAGGACCCCACCTATATTTCAAAAAAGGCAGGCCTTATCCTTATGTTTAGCTCTACAAATACAAGAAAATGAAAAACCTATCTTGGGTCAGAAACACATTTAAAGTATCAGGTTTGCAAAAATATTTTTAAAGGGCTTAGATTTAGATCTACTAATGTCTGTAATAATTAGTCATAAAAAATGACCTGTACTGGGCGCCTGGGTGGCTCAGTTGGTTAAGCGACTGCCTTCGGCTCAGGTCATGATCCTGGAGTTCCAGGATCGAGTCCCGCATCGGGCTCCCTGCTCAGCAGGGAATCTGCTTCTCCCTCTGACCCTCCCCCTCTCATGTGCTCACTCTTTCTCATTCTCTCTCTCAAATAAAATAAATAAAATCTTTAAAAAAAAAATGACCTGTACTTAATGATTAGATTTGAAAAAACCGAGCGATACAAAAACTAAAAAGGCAGTCTAAAAACAGAACTAAAAAGGTGGTTTAAATCAGTTCTTGACCCACTTTCCTTCTTATCCTCACACACTGAACTTCTAGAACTTGTCTCAAACACATAAACACATATATGTATGTATACATGCAGACACAGATATCTGTAGAATGCAAAGAAAATGGGTGGGAAAGGTACACACCAAACTAAAAAAAGGGACAACTGTTAGAGGAGTTTTTTTCCACTGTGTGTGTGTATATATATATATTACTTTTTCACATTAAAATGTCAATGACAGAGCAATGAAATATTTTTAAATCACTACCTTATTTTATGCTATTCATGAGTATTAATGTACTATTTTTAAAAACATTTACTTTCGTTTTTAAATAATTACAACCTCATAACATGACAAACTTTTAGAGTACAAGTTTTGTTTTTTTTCTAATGCCAAGTAATAGTCTACCATTTTACCAGCTAAGCCATCCTGCCAAGATTCTGTCAATTAAAAAGGAAATAATTCCAGGGTCCCCACTGCTGCTTCGTCTAAGGACTCCCAGTAGCGATTAACCCCAGTGCTTAGATTTAACCTATGAATGCTTAAATAAATCCACATATTTAATTTATTTGTAGTATACAGGAAAATAGAAGGCTTCATCCGAAGAAAGAAATGTGAATACTTTTGTGACTAATATATGGAAATATTAAGTAGCACTTTTCTAGTTAACACATGCTCCAAATGCAGACCGTGAAATAACATAACCATGAAATTTCATAGCTGGAAAAGACCTCAGAGAATGCCTATCTTGGCTCATTTTCCAGGTTAGAAAGTAAAAACCAGAGAAAATGACCTGGTAAAAGTGTAGAATAAAATAATGGCTGGTTAGAACTGGAATCTAGGTTTTCTGAGACATAATCTAGTCATATAGCTGTTGAAACTAAAGAATTTAAAGAAGCAACTTATAAATTAAATCCATTCAAACTAGTCCTCTGCTATTTTTTCTTGTTACTATAGAAGGAAAATATTTTTCTCCAAAATTTAAGAAGTGAGCAAACTCTGTACTCTGTATTTTTATTTATAGTTTGAGAAAATTATTGGCAATGACCTATTTAAAATTAAAATTAGAACATGATGCTTGCCACTCAACTTCTGAGCTCTGGTGAATAAAGCTGCGTATTTTTATGTAAGTTGGCCCTACTGGGCATATTGTTTAGACACACAGCTACAATTATTTAAACAAACACACACACACACACACACACACACACACACACACACAAATATAGTATAATCACGGTATATTTTAAGTATATAGTCTACACAACATATATTTGTTTCATCAATAAGTGGAGGCCATGTGGGAGGGAAATCTTTCCCATTTTGTCTTGTAGCTCTTAGAGCTGAAACCTTGTCATTCCAATTTCAGACACCAAGATATCCTTATCATTTGCTTCTCATGTACATTGTGGGGTTTTTTTTTCCCTTTCTTCTGACAGCAGTCCTGACATCTCAGATCAACCCACACAGATTTCCTTTATAATAACCGATAGGATATGTTGTTTTTCATGACCCTGTAAAATGAAACTATGATCCTTATTTTTTTTAAAAACCAGTTTTCTGTTTTCTAATTATATAATCCATCCATCTTTACCCTCTGAACTGGCACACTACTTTCATCATCTTGTTGGTTCCTCTGCCAGAGTTAACAAATTTTGATTAAAGCTCAAGGTCAATCTAAGAAATTTTGTTTTCTGGCAATAAATAAACAATGGTAACAGCTGGTGGTTTGAAGACCGTTAAAATTAATGCAGGTCCCATGTTGCTGTTGTTACTTGATTTTCAAACCTTGCCGATGCCCCAAAATTAACATTCTATAGAGATATCCATTTTTATGACCTTAATTATGACAGGCATTAGCACTTCTATGCACTCATTACTACCTTTTTTGCCCCAAAAAAGAAATCTAAGTTTTCCTTCTAGATTTAAGCCACTTAACTGAAAGACTTAAAAATACTAATATTAAGTGACTTAGATGATTAGCATATGACAATTTTTTCTTTACACCAATGCTGGGACTAATCTTATGCCTCAAATCAGGTATAGCTGATGGACAGCATTAGCATCTGTTCCTCACTGAATCATAGGTATGATTTTCAGTTGTATAATATTACTTGGAAGATCGGCATTTATAAGTAATCCTGTTGTATTTTAGTTTAAAAAAAGCTATAATCTCTGATGCAAAAATATTAAATATACATCTACAGAGCTGTTTTTAGATTATATCCCACTCAGAAAATACAATTTTATTAGCCAATCTTATATAACATATATACACCTTTATTAAGTAAAAACTATTCTATGTACATTCACTAAATGCTTATAAAGATCTTGCAAACTCAGCATAATGTAATTAGCCCCTCTTGGTATACAGTCATTATCACACACACACACACACACACACACACACACAAATATAGTATAATCACGGTATATTTTTAAGTATATAGTCTACACAACATATATTTGTTTCATCAATAAGTGGAGGCCATGTTGGAGGGAAATCTTTCCCATTTTGTCTTGTAGCTCATATCTCAAAAATAACTCTTTCCCTTCCAAACAGTATTTGATGTTGTTTAAAAACACTATCTAGCACCATATTGTAAATTCCACGTGGGTCTGTAACTGTCTTGTTCACTACTGTATCCCTGCACCTTGCTCAGGACCTAAGTCTAGCAAGCAAACTCAAAAAATATTTGCTAGGTAAATGAGTATTTCAATAACCATGCAGGTACCTTTAAAACATGTGAATTTTTAAGGCAGTCACAATACTCAGACTGTTAATATACATGAAAAGGGGAGGACAGATATGTTGTCATTATGATTTAAAACTATTCCAAGAGCAGGTTTTAGACTGGAGACTAGTAAATACTGTAGAGGCACCTAAATGACAACTTCACAAATGAGCTAAGAGAAGATAGTTACCAGAAAGAGGCACTGATTTCAGCACAGAGATAAACTTCTGTATGAGCTGTGAAAGAAATCTTCTTTCTTGATAGGCTCTAAAATCAGAGAATAACATTGACCAAATTATTTTTGAAAAATAATTATTTCAAAAGTAAAATTAAATGTCAAACAAGCCTTTCTTGTACTGTTCAAATGTTCCATTTCTCTCTGAAACTGGGACTATAATTTGAACACACAGCTGCTTCTTTATTACTGGTATAATAAGCCAGCTAAGAAACAACCCTTTCTCTTACTATGAAAGTTTTCACTTGTGATTTAAAGGTCAGAACTAGAAAGGAGTTTTTAAAATTTCATTTATAGTCGCTCTTAAGGTTCCAAATTTTATGTTTATGTATGTAGTTAAAATAAGCAATTTTATACCTTAATATGTTTGAAGTATCACATATAATAGAATATTACAATGTCTAAAAATTCAATGTTGGTTTAAAAACAATTATCTAGGAGCGGCTGGGTGGCTCAGTCAGTTAAGTGGCTGCCTTTGGCTCAGGTCATGATCCCAGGGGCCTGGGATCGAGCCCCACGTCAGGTTCCCTGCTCAGCGGGGAGCCTGCTTCTCCCTCTCCCTCTGCCTACTTGTGCTCTCTATCTCTCTGTCAAAAATAAATAAATAAAATCTTAAAAAAAAAAAAAACTTAAAAAAACCCAACAATTTTCTTCTACATATTACTAATTTAAGATGCACTGTGTACCATAAATCAACAAACATTCATCAGGTACTGGACAGCTGCAAATGATTACGCCAGTCCTCCCGGAAATACAAAGGAGGGGAATGACTAAAATGTACTTGAATGAGAGGTATTATAATTTAAAGGTAATTAGTAACACAGACCAGCATGTAATTAATAAAACCGGCTGACATTAACTGAGCACTTAGTGTGTCAGGATCTGAGTTGTGTTAAGTACTTCACATGAATAATCTCATTTAATGCTGACAACAGTCCTATGAAATCGGTACTGCTTACTGTTCCAATCTCATACTGGTGCTGAAAGAGGTGAGATTAACTTGCCCACAGTTACACAGCAAGCAAGTGTGCAGCCTAGTTAAGTCTGACTATAGAACCTTTTCTCTAAATAACTACACATATTCTAACCATTACACAAACAGCCGGCATTTCAATAAAAAACACACAGCATGTTTTTGGAATTCAGAAGAAGAAAGCACTGTGACCTAAAGTAGTTTGTCTAGAAGTGCTTAGGTTAGCCTTCAATTAAGTGGAGTGGAGGGGAAAGGGTACTTAGGGAAGCAATGTTTAAGAAACAATTAAGAGACTGGGCCAAGGATTTGGAGTCACCGAAAAAAATAGCTGGGGGTTTTTGAATGCCACTGCAAGGAGTTTAGAGTTTACCCTATGGGAACCAGGAAACCATTGAAAGCTTGTGAATAGGAATATGGCAAAGAAAACAAAATTTTCTAAAGAGATGGCTAGTTAGGCTCATTGTTGTGGGAAAGCTGGAAGAAACACCAAATAGGAATTTATTGTAGTGCTTTAGTCAGGAGCTGTGAAGGCTTGAATTAAGACAACAGCAGTGTGAATAGACAAGAAAGAAGAAAAAGGACAAAAGATGATCCAATAGGACTGGTTGATGGGATATAAACTGCTAGTCAAAGGACTGGAGTATTCCAAGCCCTACTGTCTGGAAGAATTAAGAGAAATTGTCCAGAAAGGCAAGTTTAGGAGGAAAAACAATGACTATTACTTAAGCCAAAATAGAGTTCAGGGCAAACAGAAGTACAACTGATCCTTCAATAGCACGGGTTTTAACTGTATAGGTCTATTTACATGCAGATTTTCTTCAATAAATACACTACCGTATTGTGAATACATTTTCTCTTCCTTATGATTTTCTTACCATTTTTTATCCTCTAGCTTACTTTATTGTAAGAGTCCAGTATGTAATAGATATGGTATACAAAATATGTGTTCACTGACTGTTATTAGTAAAGCTTCTGGTCAACAGCAGGCTATTAGCAGTCAGGTTTTGGGGAAGTCACAAATTGTATGTGGACTTCTGACTGTATGGTGGGGGGGACTGGTGCTCCTAACCTCCGTGCTGTTCAAGGGCCAACTGTATACCACAATGTGTTACACAAAGACTGGAAAGCAGAGAAGACAGGGCCAGCCACAGAGATTTATGGTTAAATCATATTGAGGTAATGGTAAGAGCAGGTTTAAAAAAAAGAGTAGTCAAGTAGTACAGATGCCATGTGATTAGTTCAATCAAGAGGCTGTTGGGTGGGAAGACACCATGAGAGATGAGACTAGACTTGGAAATTAAAGAAGGAACTTTCCTACTCTGACCCTAACATCTTGTCCTTATAGTTCTCACTCCCTTACACAGAAACTCATTTCTCTGACATGCACCTTTTTACAGTTCTTTCCATTTTCAGTAACCACCAGCATAACTCCAAGTTTCACTTCCTTTTGTCCTCAACCCTCTTTTCAGGGTTTATGTATCTCACTAAATCATCTCATCCATACTCACAGCTTTCATTATTAGCTACACATGTACAGAGCACTCTAAGTGGAAGAAAAAATAAGCTAGAGCTAGAAAGTTATCCTAGGTCCAAGGGAAAGGAGTCTTCAGCATATTTCCATAAGTACAGAAAAAGGAGTGAGTGGAAAAGAACAATAAAAGATGGAAACAGAACAAGGAGTGCTGCCGCCAGCAGTCACACGTAGATAAGGCAAGGTCACAGTTAGACCAGTTAGCCTGAAAGAGAGAAAGAAAGAGAGAGAGAGAGTGCTCTCGGAGCATGCAGATCCTTCCCGTGTCCTACTAACAGCACTTTGTTTGGTGAAATAAATACTTACTGCCAGACTTACCCAACTGATTATAAATATTACTATTAAAAGAACCCATAACCCTCACCTGCTTCTTTAATCCTTATACTTGATTTATTCTTCTCCCTAGCATGTATCACCATCTAAAATAATACATAATTGATCTGTTTGCTGCTGTCTTCCCCAACTAGAATGGAAGCTCCATGGAGCAGGAATCACTTCCATTTTGTTCTCCACTATATCCCCTATACCTAGACTAGTACCTGGCAAAAATAGAAACATTCACTATTTGTTGAATGAATGAATGATGGTTGAAATGTATAAAAATCATTGTTAAGAATAAGAGAGTAAGAAAAAGAAAGAAAAGTTGGATTGACAGCCTGAAGATTGTGGAGAAAATCAAGAATCATCCATGACAGACAAACTATGGCCAAAAGGCAGACAGAAGATCAGTGATATACTTATCACTGGGGCAGGCAGAAGAGAAGAAGAAAAACATGTTGATGCTGTGGTTTTCCCTTCAGATCTTTATGAAAAATATTCCTATGATAGTAAAAGCACTTCTTATTTATTTGGTTCAGCCTTATATAAAGGAAACAACAAACCAGCCAATATCATCTAAGACTCACAACCAGTGTAACAAACCAACATGGAACAAAGCTTTGGCAACATACTGTTCTCTTGCTTCTGGATCCATCTTTTCATCATTCTTTTTAATCAAGTTCCAGAACTTTCTTAGCTTAGGTGTCTTCTTTAATTCTAATTCCAATCGTGCCTGAAAGAATGAATGTGCTTTAAAATCACCAGTAATCTCCAAGTTTACAAGGATAAAAATTAGATCCACTATTAGCTAGTTTTCTAATGTGTGGATACACAATGGAATAAAACCTGAAAGCAACATGATAAAACCTGAAAACTGAGAAACTAATAACTCTATTTTGAGAAACTGTTCTCAATTCCAGTAATTGTTAATAATAACAAGAAAAAAATAATAATAACTGCCTTTTCTTGTCAAGGTCTTAAGCTCAATAATCAATTAAATTTCTTTCTTATTTCTAAAATTAAGGCTTTAAGTATGAAAAATTAGAGCATTAACACTTATTAGTATAATCACTGAAATTTGAAAAATGAGTCTGAAACATTGAACATAGAAACAGCTGTCACAAGTAAACAAGGAAATGTCCACATGACTATATTCTTTCTAATGGTACGTATCAGTTTTAACTTAGCATTATTTATATAAGTCTGTTTTTATCACCATCAGCTGGTACCTATGAATAAGCCTGCATATCTGGCTGTGTGCAAAAACCCCATACGCAGGAAATGGAATTTTCAGTAAACTTATTATTTATCCTGAAATTTGACAGTTATAATTTTATTCCCCAAGATGACAATTAATTTGGTTTTGATAGTGACACATATGATCTAATAAGGATTTGATGAAAGAAAAAATGAAGTCATTAATATTGAACATGATCTAGACCTTCTCCTATAACTGTGTGTACATTCTAATCTAAGGAAATAAAAAATTCAAGTCTGTATTTAGTCTCATCCAAAGACACACATGAAATAATAACCACATTTTGCTAAATTAACCCTTTCTTTATGAGCTCAATAAATATTACCTTATTTTATCTCATAATAATGGCATTAGGTGAAAGATCTATTAGCTTATACATAAAAACTTTAAAATTAAAAAAACTACTTGTAGGATAAGTTCGTGCATAGTAAATTAAATATATTTTCTAAGCAGGAAAGGGGATTTTTAGTTACCATTTTATATCCATATTAAAGCTACATCCACCTATATAACACATATATACATAAGTTTCTGAAATTAGATACTTACAGGCTGTAAGCCCATCCACATTGGGAGGGAGATAAGCTGCTGTACTTGACTCCGTATCAAGTCTACTTCCTGTTTACGGCACAAAGAAAACAAATATATAAGCACACCAGTATTTTAACTTAAATCTTTACATAAGGAATATACTACCTGCAGTGAAACATGCCACTAATACTTTCAAATTAATGATATTTTAATATTTCATATTAAGGACTTGAAGTGCTGGTTAGTGTTCCTATGTGCAAAGAAGCCTGTGATGTGCCTTATGGAGAAAATATGTGTGTTACATAAGGTTTGTTTAGACTTCAGTTACAGTGCTGTTGGCCATGAGTTCAAGGTTAATAAATCAACAATATGTTATTACGTAAGGTGTCTTTAAACAGAAACACATAAAACAAGATTATGTATTGATCGACTGATGAAAATGTTGTGACTGTAGGCTTGTAGGCTCCTAAGCCTGTATTTTCCCTAGGAGCAATGGTTCAGTTTTAGCCAATTCAGTGTTTGCAACTACTTCATAGACCTAACTACCTCAAGTAATGAGAACTGATGGCATATTGAAAAATATAAAGTATTTCAATAATAGACTAGCTTTTAAGTTAACCAAACCTAGCATCAAGCTACTAATACTAAATAAATCTTTTTTTGTTCAATTTCTGACAAAGAATCACGTTTATATTTACATTTGCATTGTGTAGTTTAATAAATGTTAAGGAGGTAATAGTGGCATCAACTCAGGGCTTCATTAATCTTTTTTTAATGCCTTTACAAGATTCATATGAGGTAGTACCTCAAGTAATACAACAAGTAATAACCATCCATCTATCAACATCCAGTCTTAAGATGAAAGAACCCCATGCATTGCATGGGTCTAATGCACTGTCAGTTCAGAGGCACAGACCTTCACTTAACCACAGTAGAGAAGTGCAAATGAAATATTAATTACTGTAAATATTTAATTCTTTCAAAGATACTCTTATGAAGGATGAAAATGTATCATACACAACCCAGGAGATTTTCAAAGATCATCCACAACTGCCCCTAACCAGTCAACTCAAAACATAACTCTCCTGCTGACCTGGCAGCCTGTGCATGAAGCATGCCTGAAAAGTAATAAAGCTAGTTTCTGTGTGCAACTGTGGCACAGATCTCATTACTCAAAGTTCATACTGGCCAGACTCGATGATGCTCTACCTTTGGAGAATTTCAGTTCTGATTATCATTTTTCTTAAGAGTATAGATAGAAAAAAGGAGATCCAGTTCAAATCTATTTTAAAAGTGAATGGATCTTCTAAAATGTTTTTATTGAGAAGTGACTGAAATTAAGCTTTTGGCATTATCCTCCATCCCTATTACCATGGATGAAGAGTTGGCTATAGAGGTAATTTCATTTATGTTCAACTTAAAAAACAAGAAAATGTTAAAGTTTTCCCCAAAGATAAAGTAAAATTACCAAACTATTGAAGCAATGATCAAGAAAAAGCAGTAAGACCGTCTGTTCATGGAGTGAAAATTCACCATCGGTTTCAGCTAATGCTGCTTTCAAGATACATTTAAAAAAAAATGGGAAGTGGTCTGGCTTCTTCTTAAAAGTCTGAAAAGAGAAATAATAAAAATTTATTTTGAAATGGCTTGCTCTCCACTTTTTCTCCCTTAAACAAACATCAGTAGACTCTTTAGGAATCTATTAACAAAACCAAATAATTACAAACAAGATTATTTGCTTACTTATAATTAATGGTAGCAAGTCAAATATAGGTTTCTGGCAAGATCATGAAAGAGTTGTAGCAACCTTTACCTAATAAAATAATGTTTTGTGTGTGTGTTTTTAAAAAAATATTTTTTTCTTTTTTTTTTTTTAAGTAATCTCTATGCCGAACATGGGGGCTTGAACTCATGACTCCAAGATCTAGAGTTTCACGCTCTACTGACTGAGCCAGCCAGGTATCCCTAAAATAATGGTTTTACTTCCTTTATTTTTTCTTTTATGGATTATGCTCACATTTAACTTAGTGTTTGTTTTCTAAGGATCTGAAATGTTTTAATTCTTCTAACTTAAGAAAAAGAAACATCTTTAGCAAAAATTAGTTTCCCACTAACTAATCTCAAGGACAGTGGCTCCTGCTTTATATTAGCTCTTTACTCTTAACATCCAAGTTAATATATAAAAAGTAAACAATGTAATATATTCAAGCTTCCCTGTGACCTACCTCCCCTTTTTTCTTCTTTCAGAAGTGCTCCAAATGTGTGGTCTACACTAGTTGTTTACACTTACTTCTCTACAGCAGGCTTCCACCCCCAGGACGACCCTGAGGCTCTTGCGGCTGTCCAACCCCCTACTCCTTTTCAATGTGCTGAGGGCCCCTCTTCTTCTGTTGTGTACATAGCAGTATTTTAGGGTTCTAACCTCATTCTTCTTTTCCCCCTCCCTTGACTTTAACAACGTATGTTAATGATTCTAAATATACATCCTCTCATTAACTCTACATCCCAGGATTCCTCTGTCTACTAGACAATTTCATCTAGATATTCAAAAGGCAATTTAAACTCAGTAAGTCCAAAAATCAATTCAACAATTTTGTACCCTCCATAGTACTACTCAACTCTCTATTACTACCTATCTTGGTAAATGGCAGTATCATCTATTATACTCAGTTGCCCAAGCCTGGAAAGTTACTGAAAATAACACCCTTCCCTACTATTAATTATTCAATTATGAAATCCAGTCAATTCTACTTTCTGTATCTTTGTGTATCCTCTTCTCTTCATCTGTATTTCTCTACTTCAAGTCCTAATCACCAAAATGGTCTTTATAACATGCAAAATGATCAGGTCATTCTTTAGCTCAAAAAATCTTCCCTCTCCCTTCCTATAGTAGCTTGAAGCAACTTCAAGAAATCCCCCGGATCTTTCAATAATACACAAAGCCCATAGTTTACCCTGGGCTCTAATCTGCCCAAAGATGGCTCTTTCTTAGTGAATATCCAAGAGACGTGCCCATGGTTTTATCTTAAAGAGTTTAATACTTCCTCAGTTTACAGACCATTGCCACAAAAAGATGACAAGTACCCATGCCTTTTCTTCATTTAAAAAAGCTGATGAGCTGATCATTTTATGGCAGCCAAAGAGAACCTAGATTTTGGACCTCTACTGACCGAGCCTCTATTAAACTAGCATAAAGAAAAAATGTCAGTCTACTAGAAATTTCAAAAAGGGAAAAGCACGGGTGCCTGGGTGGCTCAGTTGGTTAAGCGACTGCCTTTGGCTCAGGTCATGATCCTGGAGTCCCAGGACTGAGTCCCACATCGGGCTCCCTGCTCAGCAGGGAGTCTGCTTCTCCCTCTGACCCTCTTCCCTCTTGTGCTCTCTATCTCTCATTCTCTCTCTCAAATAAATAAATAAAATCTTAAAAAAAAAAAAAAAAGGGAAAAGCAGATCCTAAATTGGGGATAAGGAAAAAATTGAAATTACAATATAAACATCTGTCTTGACTTTGGCAACACTACTTTATGTATGGAAAGCTATAAATATATACTCCCTGTTGTGAAAAAGGACACTGAAAAATATCTCATTTGAGCACTATCTATTTGTGCTATTTAATATAAACTTCATTTCAATCTGATGAAAAGTATACTTCGGGGTGCCTGGGTGGCTCAGTTGGTTAGACGACTGCCTTCGGCTCAGGTCATGATCCCGGAGTCCCAGAATCGAGTCCGGCATCGGGCTCCTTGCTTGGCAGGGAGTCTGCTTCTTCCTCTGACCCTAGCCCTTCTTGTGCTCGCTCTCTCTCAAATAAATAAAATAAAAATCTTAAAACAAAACAAAACAAAACAAAAAGTCTTTATACTTCATGACATTCTTCATTTCAAGCACAAAATAGAAAAATAATTTCACTTTCATAATTTTTTGGTTCATACTAAATTAGTTCGAACAAAGTATTGAAATCAAAAAAGAACAGTATTCTTCATATATCCATTTTCTTCTCAACACTTTATTTTTGGGCAAAGTTCTGTTCTAAAAGCATTATTTATTATCAGTCAAAAGTTCTACTTTTTAATGGCTTAAACACAGTATGAAAGCTCTGAAGTAATTTAAATCTGTTACCTCCCATGCAGGGACATTTTCTCTGAATTTCTCATTCACCATACAGCAGATTGACATTAAATAGGCCTTGCTGGACACCTCTGGAGAATAATTCATCCAGAGGTAATTTTCAAGATACTGGCTGTGAAGAGTGAAAAAGCACAGAATATTTCATTAGTTACCACCACGCACTATAATATGTCACTCACCTGGAAGAGCATGATTATCTACAACTTTCTGAAAACTTTTTAAAAACTACATAACTTGAAAATCCTTCAGAAATTTACCTGTAATCGAGGTCACCACTATTTGCTACCAATTTATTTATAATAACTGTAGCTTTGGAGAATAAGAGTTTAAACTTTTAAGGCAGGAAGACAGCAAAGATTACTAACATAATTTTCACTTTCAGAACATTGGGGATATTCCTTATCTAAAACTCTTTATGAAGTAAAAAATCAAAATGATATTATGGGCAATTTTAGCAGGTAAATGCATCTGAGACATTAATACTATCTCATATGAGGACCAAGTGACTTCCATAAACTAAGAAAGAGACTTAATAAAAAGAAGCATTTTAATACTTATTAGGTATTCAACATAATTCAGTTTTCAAGGTAACTGGCATTTTCCCTTCAAGATACCAAAATTTGTATTTTAAGACTGTGGTGAAAATATTCCTTAATAAATTTAAGTATTTCTGATTTCTACAACATAACTTAGCTATTTTTTTTAAATTTTATTTTACTATGTTATGTTAGTCACCATTCATTACATCATTAGTTTTTGATGTAGTGTTCCATGATTCACTGTTTGCGTATAACACCCAGTGCTCCATTCAATACGTGCCCTCCTTAATACCCATCACCCGGCTAACCTATCCTCCCACCCCCTCCCCTCTAAACCCTCAGTTTGTTTCTCAGAGTCCATAGTCTCTCATGGTTCGTCTCCCCCTCCGATTCCTCCCCCTTCATTTTTCCCGTCCTACTATCTTCTTCTTCTTCTTTTTTTTTTTTTAACATATAATGTATTATTTGTTTCAGAGGTACAGGTCTGTGATTCATCAGTCTTACACAATTCACAGCGCTCACCATAGCACAAACCCTCCCCGATGTCTATCACCCAGCCACCCCATCCCTCCCACCTCCCACCAGGCCAGCAACCCTCAGTTTGTTTCCTGAGATAAAGAATTCCTCATATCAGTGAGATCATATGATACTTGTCTTTCTCTGATTGACTTATTTCGCTTAGCAAAATAACCTCTAGACCATCCACGTTGTTGCAAATGTCAAGATTTCGTTTTCTGATATTAATATTCCATGGTATTTCTTTAACCATTCATCTGTTGATGGACATCTTGGCTCTTTCCATAGTTTGGCTATTGTGGACATTGCTGCTATAAACATTGGGGTGCACGTACCCCTTCAGATCACTACATTTGTATCCTTGGGGTAAATATCCAGTAGTGCAATTGCTGGGCCATAGGGTAGCTCTATTTTCAACTTTTTGAGGAACCTCCATACCGTTTTCCAGAGTGGCTGCACAAGCTTGCATTCCCACCAACAGTGTAGGAGGGTTCCCCTTTCTCCACATCCTCGCCAACATCTGTCGTTTCCCGACTTCTTAATTTTAGCCATTCTGACTGGTGTGAGGTGGTATCTCATTAAGGTTTTGGTTTGGATTTCCCTGATGCCAAGCGATGTTGAGTACTTTTTCAGGTGTCTGTTAGCCATGTGGATGTCTTCTTTGCAGAAATGTCTGTCCATGTCTTCTGCCCATTTCTTGATTGGATTAGTTGTTCTTTGGGTGTTGAGTTTGATAAGTTCTTTATAGATTTTGGATACTAGCCCTTTATCTGATATGTCATTTGTAAATATCTTCTCCCATTCTGTCAGTTGTCTTTTGGTTTTATTGACTGTTTCCTTTGCTGTGCAAAAGCTTTTTACCTTGATGAAGTCCCAAATAGTTCATTTTTACCCTTGCTTCCCTTGCCTTTGGTGAAGTTTCTAGGAAGAAGTTGCTGCGGCTGAGGTTGAAGAGGTTGCTGCCTGTTTTCTCCTCTAGGATTTTGATGGATTCCTGTCTCACATTGAGGTCTTTCACCCATTTTGAGTCTATTTTTGTGGGTGGTGTAAGGAAATGGTCCAGTTTCATTCTTCTGCATGTGGCTGTCCAATTTTCCCAACACCATTTGTTGAAGAGACTGTCTTTTTGCCATTGGACATTCTTTCCTGCTTTGCCAAAGATTAGTTGACCATAGAGTCTGGGGTCCATTTCTGGGCTCTCTATTTTGTTCCACTGATCTATGTGTCTGTTTTTGTGCCAGGACCATACTGTCTTGATGATTACAGCTTTGTAACAGAGCTAAAGTCCGGAACTGCGATGCCACCAGCTTTGCTTTTCTTTTTCAACATTCCTGTGGCTATTCGGGGTCTTTTCTGGTTCCATACAAATTTTAGGAATATTTGTTCCATTTCTTTGAAAAAAGTTGATGGTATTTTGATAGTGATTGCATTATATGTGTAGACTGCTCTAGGTAGCATTGACATCTTCACAATATTTGTTCTTCCAATCCATGAGCATGGAACGCTTTTCCATTTCTTTGTGTCTTCCTCAATTTCTTTCATGAGTATTCTATAGTTTTCTGAGTACAGCTTCTTCGCCTCTTTGGTTAGATTTATCCTAGGTATCTTATGGTTTTGGGTGCAATTGTAAATGGGATTGACTCCTTCATTTGTCTCTCTTCTGTCTTGTTGTTGGTGTATAGGAATGCCACTGATTTCTGTGCACTGATTTTATACGGTGCTACCTTACTGAATTCCTGTATGAGTTCTAGCAGTTTTGGGGTGGAGTCTTTTGGGTTTACCACATAAAGTATCATATTATCTGCAAAGAGTGAGAGTTTGACTTCTTCTCTGCCCATCTGGATGCCTTTGATTTCTTTTTGTTGTCTGATTGCTGTGGCTAGGACTTCTAGTACTATGTTGAATAGCAGTGGTGATAGTGGACATCCCTGTCATGTTCCTGACCTTAGGGGAAAAGCTCTCAGTTTTTCCCCCATTGAGATGATATTTTCTGTGGGTTTTTCATAGATGGCTTTTATGATATTGAGGTATGTATCCTCTATCCCTACACTCTGAAGAGTTTTAATCAAGAAAGGATATTGTACTTTGCAAAGTGCTTTTTCTGCATCTATTGAGAGGATCATATGGTTCTTGTTCTTTCTTTTATTAATGTATTGTATCATATTGGTGATTGATTTGTGGATGTTGAACCAACCTTGCAGGCCAGGAATAAATCCCGCTTGGTCGTGGTGAATAATTCTTTTAATGTACTGCTGGATTCTACTGGCTAGTATTTTGGTGAGAATTTTTGCACCCATGTTCACCAGGGATATTGGTCTGTAATTCTCCTTCTTAGTCGGGTCTTTGGTTTTGGAATCAAGGTAATGCTGGCTTTGTAGAATGAGTATGGAAGTTTTCCTTCCATTTCTATTTTTTGGAACAGGTTGAAAAGAATAGGTACTGACACTCCTTTAAATGTCTAGTAGAATTCCTGTGGGAAGCTATCAACCACGACTTGTGTTTGTTGGGAGATTTTTGATTACTGCTTCAATTTCCTTAGTGGTTATGGGTCTGTTCAGGTTTTCTATTTCTTCCTGATTCAGTTTTGGTAGTTTATACATCTCTAGGAATGCATCCATTTCTCCCAGATTATCTAATTTACTGGCATATAGTTGCTCATATGTTCTTATAATTGTTTGTATTTCTTTGGTGTTGGTTGTGATCTTTCCTCTTTCAGTCACAATTTTATTTATTTGTGTTCTCTTTTCTTTTTGATAAGTCTGGCTAGGGATTTATCAATGTTATTAATTCTTTCAAAGAACCAGCTCCTAGTTCGTTGATCTGTTCTCCTGTCTTATGGTTTCTACTTCATTGATTTCTGCTCTATTTCTCTTCTGCTGGGTTTAGGCTTTATTTGCTGTTCTTTCTCTAGCTCCTTTAGGTGCAGGGTTAGGTTGTGTATTTGAGACCTTTCTTGTTTCTTGAGAAAGGCTTGTATTGCTATATACTTTCCTCTTAACACCACCTTTGCTGCATCCCTAAGATTTTAAACAGTTGTGTTTTCATTTTCATTTGTGTCTATGAATTTTTTTTAAATTCTTCTTTAATTTCCTGGTTGACCCACTCATTCTTTAGTAGGATGCTCTTTAGCCTCCATGTATTTGAGTTCTTTCCGACTTTCCTCTTGTGATTGAGTTCTAGTTTCAAAGCATTGTGGTCTGAAAATATGCAGGGAATGATCCCAGTCTTTTGGTACCGGTTGAGACCTGATTTGTGAGCTAGGATGTGATCTATTCTGGAGAATGTTCCATGGGCACTAGAGAAGAATGTGTATTCTGTTGCTTTGGGATGGAATGTTCTGAATTTATCTGTAAAGTCCATTTGGTCCAGTGTGTCATTTAAAGCCTTTATTTTCCTGTTGATCTTTTGCTTAGATGATCTGTCCATTTCAGTGAGGGGGGTGTTAAAGTCCCCTACTACTACTGTATTGTTGTCAATGTGTTTCTTTGATTTTGTTATTAATTGGCTTATATAACTAGATGCTTCCATGTTAGGGGCATAGATATTTACAATTATTAGATCTTCTTGTTGGATAGACCCTTTAAGTAAGATATAGTGTCCTTCCTCATCTCTTATTACAGTCTTTGTTTTAAAATCTAATTTGTCTGATATAAGGACTGCCACCCCAGCTTTCTTTTGATGTCCATTAGCATGGTAAATGGTTTTCCATCCCCTCCCTTTCAATCTGGAGGTGTCTTTGGGGCTAAAATGAGGCTCTTGCAGACAGCATATCAATGGGTCTTGTTTTTTTATGCAATCTGATACCCTGTGTCTTTTGATTGGGGCATTTGGCCCATTTACATTCAGGGTAACTACTGAAAAATATGAATTTAGTGTCACTGTATTGCCTGTAAGGTGACTGTTACTGTATGTTGTCTCTATTCCTTTCTGGTCTATGTCACTTTTAGGCTCTCTCTTTGCTTAGAGGACCCCTTTCAATATTTCTTGAAGGCTGGTTTGGTGTTTGCAAATTCTCTTAGTTTTTGTTTGTCCTGGAAGCTTTTTATCTCTCCTTCTATTTTCAATGACAGCCTAGCTGGATATAGTATTCTTGGCTGCATATTTTTCTCGTTTAGAGCTCTGAATATATCATGCCAATCCTTTCTGGCCTGCCAGGTCTCGGTGGATAGGTGTGCTGCAAATCTGTTTTACCAATGTAGGTTACAGACCTCTTGTCCCAAGCTGCTTTCAGGATTTTCTCTTTGTTTGAGACTTGGGAGTTTTACTATTAGATGTCGGGGTGCTGACCTATTGATTTTGAGGGGGGTTCTCTGTGCCTCCTGGAATTTGATGCCTGTTTCCTTCCCCAAATTAGGGAAGTTCTCTGCTATAATTTGCTCCAATATACCTTCTGCCCCTCTCTCTTTCTTCTTCTTCTGGGATCCCAATTATTCTAATACTGTTTTGTCTTATGGTATCACTTATCTCTCAAATTCTGTCCTCGTGATCCTGTAGTTGTTTCTCTCTTTTTCTCAGCTTTTTTATTCTCCATCATTTGGTCTTCTATGTCACTAATTCTCTCTTCTGCCTCACTTATCCTAGCAGTTAGAGCCTCCATTTTTTTTTGCACCTCATTAATAGCCTTTTTGATTTCAACTTGGTTAGATTTTAGTTCTTTTATTTCCCTAGAAAAGGTTTCTATAGTATCTTCCATGCTTTTTTCAAGCCTAGCTAGTATCTTTATAATCGTCATTCTGAACTCTAGTTCTGACATTGTACTAATGTCCATATTGATTAGATCTGTGGCAGTCATTACTGCCTCTTGTTCTTTTTTTTGAGGTGAGTTTTTCTATCTTGTCATTTTGTCCAGAGGAGAATAGATGAATGAGAGAAGAAAATGCTAACAGGGTAACAAGAGCCCCAGAAAAATATACACTAAACAAATCAGAAGAGACCCAAAGCTGGGGGAAAAGAAAGGGAAAGAAAAAAAAAAAGAATATGATCAAATATGATCAGGCTGGTGAATAAATCAGTGCCACATACTAGATTTTGGGCATATTTTGGTCTGTTAGAAGACACTGCCTCCCAAAATTTTAAAGAAAGAAAAACTTGTATATATACAAAAATAAGGGTAAATACGATGAAGGGATGGAATATGACTGTAAAGATGAAAATTATAAAAGACTTTATAAAAGGAACTGATAAGAAGTTGGTTGGAAAAAGAAAGAAAAATTAAAAAAAAAAAGGGGAGAGAATGTGATCAGGCAGGAGATTAGAACGAAGCCATACACTAGAGATTTAGAGTATATTTTGGTATGTTAGAAGATACTGTATCCCCAAATTTTAAAGACAGAACAACTTATATATACACAAAAAATAAGGTTAACTATAATGAAGGAATAGAAAGAATATGACTCTAAAAATGAAAAACAAAAAAGATTTTAAAAAAAGGATAAGATGTTGGTTAAAAAAGGGAAAAAGAAAAATTAAAAAAAATAGAAAAAGAAAAAAAAGAAAATTAAAAAAATTAACTTTGAAAGACTAAAGAATCATGGGGAAAAAAGCCATGAATTCTGTGTGCAGTATTCCCCTAGCGCTGGAGTTCTGCCGTTCTCATTGATCGGTAAACTTGATCTTGGCTGGCTGGTCTTGGTGATCTTCTGGGGGAGGGGCCTGTTGCAGTGATTCTCAAATGTCTTTGCCTGAGGTGGAATTGCCCTGCCCTTGCCAGGGGCCAGGCTAAGTAATCTGCTCAGGTCTGCTCTCAGTAGCTTTTAGTTCCCTTTCCATACAGCTTTGGAGGATGAGGAAGAAAATGGTGACCTCCCAATCTCCACCCAGGAGGAGACGACACCTTGGGACCCCACTCCTCAGGAGCCCCCAGAGAAAAGCAGTCAATCACTCCTGTCTCCCCGGTCTCCCACCACACTCCATGCTCACCCAGCCTGTGACCCAGCATTTCTATCTCTGGCACACAACCCTGTTTGGAATCTCCAAACCCAGGAGATTCCTGCAGTGTGCTCCCACGCTGCTCCTCCCGGGGGTGGAAGGGGAGTCTCCTGGATCTGCCGCTTGTTGGGTCCCTGCTTCCAGAAAGTGGTTGCTTCTCTGTTCAGAGAGTTGCTGCTATTCTTTTCTTCGATCTCCTGTTGAGTTTGTAGGTGTTCAGAATGGTTTGATACCTATCTGGCTGAATTCCTGGGACCAGACGAAATTTAGTCTCCTACTCCTCTGCCATCTTGCTCCTCCTCCCTAACTTAGCTATTTTTTTATCATTCAAGTTATAAGCAAGAATTACCATACTGGGGTTAAAATACTCTCAAGCACCAATTAAAAAAAAAGCAAGGTGTTTTGTTCCCACATTAAATCACTCCACATGTATGTTGCAATCACTCACATACATGTGTGCAGACCTATGTACAAACCCACAGAGTTAAGTGGTTTAGACTCTGCTACAGCACTGTAATTTTTCTACTTCTTATGCTCACATCGGTATATCCATGGGTCTATCATTAGCAATACTATAAGAACCTAGGAAACTGGATATGTGGAATTTTACTTAAAATGATGGTCAAAAGGCTCCAAGTAAGACACTGAGTGCTCTTTCATAAATAAAATGCACAAAACTTCATTTCATTCCTTTCTTACAAGTTCAGATTCCTTTTTCCTGAATTATATACTTTTAAACCTCTCTCAGCAAGTTTGTTAGTATTAATCTATCTGTCTGAAATTTATTTTATGACAGTTTAGCTGGTTATACAATTCTTTCTGGGTTGTTAGTGATTTTTTTTTTCTTGTATTGGGCTCATTCTATTATATTCTCTATTACTACAACTGAGAAATCTACACTTAATCTATGCATCCTTCCTTGAGTAATGTCTTTTTTTTCCTCCAGCAGATAAGATCTTCACTCTGTCTTTGTTAGTCTTCAGTTGCTCTACTCAGAATTATTGTACTTCCTGAATCTAAAAGACTCATGTTTCTACTGTAGAAAATTCTTAACCACCATTCTTCTAAATTGCTACTCCTCCATTCTCCCTAAATCTCTTCTGAAATTCTTATTGGACTTTATAATTTTTGCCTCTGTATCTCTGAATTTCCTTTTATATTATTCATCTCTATTTCTCTTTGCTATTATCTAATTAATTTTCTATATTCCAGTTCAATAATCCCCTCTTTAGCTGTGTCTAATCCACCACAGGCCAGGCTGTTTTACTGTGCTTTGCTTTATTCAGTTTTGCAGATGTTGCATTTTTCACAAATTGAAGGTTTATGGCAATGCCGCATTGACCAAGTCTATTAGCACCCTTTTCTCCCGACAGTTTTTGCTAACTGTATGTCTGTCACATTTTGGTAATAAGAATTACCAAAGAATTTGGCAATAAGAATATTTCAAACTTTTTGATTATTATATTTGTTATGGTAATCCAGGATTTATGATCACAACTTGTTGAAAGCTCAGATGATGGTTAGCATTTTTCAGCAATAAGGTATTTTTAAATTAAGGCATATAGTTTTTTTTAGACATAATGCTGTTGCACACTTAACAGACTAAAATATAGTATAAACACAACTTTTATATGCACTAGGAAACCAAAAAAATACATTTGACTTGCTTTTTTGCAGTGGTCTGGAAATGAACCTGCAATATCTCCAAGGTGCCTGTATTTAATTTGTCCACTGAGTTTTAAAATTTCAATAATTTTTATTTCTGTTTTCCCCAAATCTATCCATTTTTAGTATCTTGTTC
The DNA here is from genome assembly GCF_037043125.1 of Eumetopias jubatus. Lineage (NCBI taxonomy): Eukaryota > Metazoa > Chordata > Mammalia > Carnivora > Otariidae > Eumetopias > Eumetopias jubatus. Next base: position 77,553,648 of record NW_028274813.1, read on the forward strand.
CATGTTTAATTTCTTCTTTTATACCTATAATAACTTTAAACATAATGATTTGACGGTGTATATCAATTATTTAATTACCTAATTAAATAGGTAATTTAATTTAGATTACCTAAGGTCCTGGGTGGGTGGGGTAGGGACCTAATTCTGATGTCATTTCACCTTTCACTTTTGCTTACAGTTATTATCCTAACATGCTTTGTAATTAGGGAATCTGAACTCACCTTTGCCAGGGTTCTACAAGAATTTTTCTGCAATGCAACTGGAATTCATATCCTTCCAGAGTATCCTTATATTTGTTTCTGCTGGATGCCTCAGAGATATCACTGGCTTGTCACATCATCTTGGGTGTTATCTGAGTACATAGTAAACTCCAAACTCATTCTTAACATTTTCAGATGTGGAACTGAGGCTATGAGAATAGATGATTTGCTCAAGATGATACAGGTAGGTGGGTCGGGGGATGGGTGAAATAGGTGACAGGTTTTTAGGAGTGCCCTTGTCAAGATGAGCACCAGTAATGTATGGAGTTGCTGAATCACTATATTGCATGTGAACCTAATATAACACTGTATGTAACTATACTAGAATAAAAAGACATGATACAGGTATCTCTATGGTATACTGACAATATAGATCTGACATCATCTTTAACCTTATCAAAGTAAAGCCTTTTAACTCACCTAAATTCCAAGAGCATTATCTTTCTGATGGCAAACCTAAAGTATAAAAATAAATAATAAAAATGTTTAAACAGAAAATATAAATATTTCAGAGTCATTAATGCAGATGCATTTTTGGAATCTTGTTTTAACACGGACCCACATATCAGAATCTTATTTTAATATGCATTGAAAAAAGCTAATTTTGCTTTTATATTTTTTCTTTGTATTTTGTCAGGGTAGTTTATTTTTAAAAAACTAAGAAAAGTTGCTTAAGTTAAATCTTATCCCACCCGTATTAACAAACACAATTAGCACCATGACATACTGAGATGTAACGCATAGGTTAATAAGGCAATTAATTTTAATGAAAACACGAATGTTCATCACAATTCATAATACTGGATCACAATTGCCAAAAGGTAGCCTATCTTAATTTCTTAAGCACTGGCCAACATTGTTTTATTTAATATTCAAAAGGAAACATTCTGAAGTCATGCCCTCCTGAAAGCACAAGGGACACATGTATCTCTATCACAAATATAGGAATCAGACTTTTCACAGGTTTCATAAGTCTTGAACTTAAGTCTACAATATGATAAAACTGTGAAATGAATATTAGATATCTCTCTTTACTAGACTGTCTTTTTAAATAGAAGTACTTTGTTTTATAAGAATAAATAATGCTGTATAAAAATGTTTTATAAGAATAAATAATTTAAATTTATTTATTTAAATAAATAAGTAATAATCTCATTACTTATAAGAATAAATAATGCTGTAGCTGTCTTTTTAAATAGAAGTACTTTGTTTTATAAGAATAAATAAATAAAACCAGGTATCTCTCCAAAGGCAGGTTCAAATGTCCACTAATTCAGTTTTATCATTTTGCATATTGGAAATAAAGTAGTCAGACCAGAACACTGCCGCTAGATAATAGCCACCAGCTTTGAAAATTAAATGTGTAGGCGTTATGAATTTATAATACCCCAAGAGACCATTATCCTGTCGAAATACTATTCCACTGATTTCTGATCTCTTAAATAGTTTCACTAAGCAAGCACTATCACAGAACTTTAGTGAGAATAAAATATAGGTTTTTACTGTGCAAAAGCACAAAGATATAACACTGACAAGGTACTGGCTTCTACAGCCAGCCAAACCACTGAGTGGATACAACATCTTGTGTGTCAGACACACTAGGTCTCCAGCTGCAGACATGTTGGTGAAGAAAATTCAGTGTCCACTATGCACTCAACTGCATGCTTAATTTCTTCAGCCACAAAAAGGACCTCATGATGAAAGAAAGAAAAAATACCAGCTCATGGGATAGAAGATAGTATTCTGGGGGTGCCCGGGTAGCTCAGTCGGTTGAGCATCTGCCTCTTGGTTTCAGCTCAGGTCATGATCTCAGGGTCATGGGATCAAGCCCTGTGTTGGGCTCTGCACTATGTGTGGAGCCTGCTTAAGATTCTCTCTCTCCATCTCCCTCTGCCCCTCCCCTGCCCCCTTGCTCTCTTGCTCTCTCCCCTTCCCTAAAAAAAAAAAAAAAAAATTAATTAAAATTAAAAAAAAAAAAAGCATATTTTGGTCATGACTCAGCGTTACCCTCATAACATCTTTTAAACATCCTGGGACCCAGTTTCCTCATATTCAAAAGTGGCAAAGTAGCCAATTTATTTTTGGATGACTGGACAAGAGAAAAAGAAGTCACGATAGGTCAAGATAAAGCAAAAACACTCAATTTCTCTTCTAGCATTCTTGGTGGTATTAAATTTGGAGTTTTATTCCGTCAATAAGCTTTGCTGCTATAATTGCCACTGCTTCTTCTCTTGGGAAATAATTGTGTGAAAACATGAGGTCTGGAATTGTGGTAGCCCTCTTGCAACCAAATAGGGAAAGCCAAAAAAAAGAAAAAAAATTGTGAAAAGGCTGACAAAGCCCTCACAGTAACTTCTGAACTACCCATTTCCAGATTTATTGTAATGTAGATGATTAAAAAAACAAATAATAGTGAACAAAAGAAGCCAGCCACAAAAGTGTATACACCGTGTGATTCCATTTATTTAAAGTTTAAAAACAAACAAAACTTCAGTGTTCATGTTTCCATACTTACATATTAAAATGTTAAAGCAAAAGGCCATGTAAGGGCTTCTGGGATGCTAACTGATATTGGTTTTTATTACCTTGGTGGTGGTTATGAATGATAATAATTTAGAAGGCTAAACATTTCTGTTTTATGCCCTTTTCTGTGTTATGTTTCATAGTAGAGGGATTTAAACATTTTTTTAAGTTGTAACAACTTATTTAAGTAATCTCTACATGCCACGTGGGTCTCAAACTCATGACCATGAGATCAAGAGTTCCATGCTCTTCTGACTAAGCCAGCCAGGCACCTTGGGGTTTAAACATTTTAAATAAAAAGAGGGCAATGGACCCTGCACTACTTAAGAAGAGTATTGGGTAAGAGTCAAAGAACCACGGGATGCCTGGGGGGCTCAGTCGGTTAAGTGTCTGCCTTCGGCTCAGGTCATGATCCCAGGGTGCTGGGATCGAGTCCCACATCGGGCTCCCTGCTCAGCGGGGAGCCTGCTTCTCCCTCTGCCTGCCGCTCTCCCTGCTTGTGCTCTTTCTGTCTCCTTCTCTCTGACAAATAAATGAATAAAATCTTTAAAAAAAAAAAAAGGAAATAAAAGAGTCAAAGAACCAGGATTTAATACCCAGCTCTTCCTCTAACTACTGGGAAATATTTTGGGCTACTTAACCTCTCTGTACTGCAGTTTCCTCATCAATAAAACAAGGATAATAACAGTGACTATCACACGGTTGTTGTGAGGAAAAATGAGCTACTATACACAAGGGTGCTTAGAACAGAATCTGGTACATGGCAAACACTCAACAAATAACAGTTATGATTATTTTTAAGATGTTAAAATCATACAGATAAAAATATTAAGATATGTTTGCCAAATCTGATAATGGTAAGGACACCAAATATGAATCAATCGTGTAATAGAACACACATTACATGGCTGACTGGGCGATATGGTATTTTACTACTTTTGAGATCCTAAAAGTTATCATTTATACCATAAGAATATTAAGAACCGATTGATTTATTTCCCAGATTCCTCCTACAGAAATAGGGTTGATATGCAAAAAATGTGTATTACAAGAACCTTAATGTATAATACTAAGAGTACCTGGGGCGCCTGGGTGGCTCAGTTGTTAAGCGTCTGCCTTCGGCTCAGGTCCTGATCCCAGGGTCCTGGGATCGAGCTCCACATTGGGCTCCCTGCTCCGCGGGAAGCCTGCTTCTCCCTCTCCCACTCCCCCTGCTTGTGTTCCCTCTCTCACTGTCTCTCTTTCTATCAAATAAATAAATAAAATCTTTAAAAAAAATACTGAGTACCTTATAGCTATAAACTGCCTATTTTGATAGCCTACAAACAAGTTAATAAATCTTGTATCAAGCCATTCCCCAATAATGAAGATGCTACCAGCACATAGCTCAGCAAAACAGCTTCCTCAGGCACTAGTCTAAAAAATAGTCATTTAAAAATGTAAATATATATTATTTTTTAGGGGATGGGAATTCAAGAGTACACTTATGATGAAAACATATATATACATTACAATTTATGTATTATAGAAGTGCACTTTTCTGAACTTTGAGATTTGAGGGGAGAATGTATCAGTTTACTTTCATTTAAGTATTCTCAACTGTGTACAAGATGAGAAAATGACTGTTAAGAGTGCCATGATAAATCCTAGTGAGCCTGGCCAACAACAGTTACTTCCTTCAGCAATTAAAAGTAATGTAGCCAAGTATATAATTTAAAAATCACTGGCAGTTTTTGGTTACTAGTTACATAAAAATTATCTTTAAGGAAGAAATATTAATAGCTAAGGTTTTGAATGAAACAAACAAAACCACAAGCAATTACTTTCCACTGGAGGAAAAGTCTGCTCTGAAGACACAGAAAACTAGTTGTGAAGGTTCAAGATAATTTTCAGATTGGTATATTCTTAATATGTAAGAAAAAAAGAATCCTAGAATTTACCTACCCACTCATCTTAAGTTTCATTAGGCAATCTCATCCATACCCATTCCCAGACCAACAAGTCTTATGTTATATATCTGCTCAAATGTCATATCTTCAGAGTATTTTTCCCTGATCATTCAATCTAAAATGGCCCTTGTCACTACCCTAAACATACTTTAATTCATAATACTACCTGTGACATTACACATCTATGTATTTCCTGTCTCGACTAGAACTACAATATAAGCTCAGTGAGTAGAGACTTTATCTGCCATGCTCACTGTTGTATCCTTAGCACTGAAATTGTGGTTGATACAAAGCAGGCTCAACTCTGTCCTCTTTTCTGAGCTCTGTATTGAGATACCCAACTGCTTATTCTACATCTCCATCTACATGGTTCTTTACTACCTAGAATTAAACATTTCCAAAAGTGGACTAACAACCTATGCCCAACTCCACCCCTAACAACAACAGCAGAAATCAGTAATGGAATCTACTAATCAATCTAAGCCAAAAACTTAGAGAAGTCACTTTTGATTTTCCCCTTTCCCTCCTCCACCACATCCAACCACCAACCATCTTGTCACTTCTATCGCAAATTGGCACACCTCTTTATCTCAATCTTCCAGGCTAGTCAAGCCATCATTACCTTGAACCTAACTACTATAGTACTCACCTAATTTCTTGCTTCTTACACCCTCCAAATTCTCTTTCTAAAATATCACCATCATGCTTACGTGCTTAATTGGCTTCCCGTTATTCTTGAGATAAGAAACAAAATCCTTAACATGGCCTTTGGTCCTGCCTCCTTTTATGCTCACAAATCAATCATTAAAGCAAAACAACTAGCCTCTCATTTTGATGCTGCCATGGATTTGCCTTCATAATATTTAGTAAAATTAACCTTCTAGGACTCAAACACATGACAAATAACTAATCTGAGATTTTATGAGGTTTTTTTACATTTATAATCTAATGTTTCCATTTCATATTAAAACATTTAGTCAATTGGCTTTTTAAAATGCTCACTGGGCATATATGTCTACAGGTGCAGATATAGAAATATGCCAAAATACATTAAAAAAAAGATAGGATGGAATGATGTGTAGAGTATAAACTTTCTGTATTAAAAAATGGGGGGGCTGGATACATATGTACATAAATAAATTGAGGGTTAAAGGACAAGGAAGATTTCTCAAAACTTACCCCCTTCTGTATATTGTACAAAAACAATTTCTATTATTTATTTTTATTATTTTACATATATTCTATACATTGTACATAAGATATATTTTATTACTTTATAAAGTATTATTATGTATGTTTTACTTTTATATATATATATTTTTTAAAGATCTGACAGAGACACAGCGAGAGAGGGAACACAAGCAGGGGGAGTGGGAGAGGGAGAAGCAGGCTTCCCGCAGAGCAGGGAGCCCGATGTGGGGCTCAATCCCAGGACCTTGGTACCATGACCTGAGCTGAAGGCAGATGCTTAACGACTGAGTCACCCAGGCGCCCCTACTTTTATAATTTTTAAATATTTTCAAAAGAGTTATCAGAAAAATGGTAAGGAAATTAGTATTAGTGAAACTGAAATAAAATCTCCATGTTTATTCTCCCTCACATTTCTTCAAAAACAAAATAAACTTGATGGGATTTAATCCCTCTAAACTAAGCCAAAAATTAGAAAGCAAAAAAATAATTTATGGTTCTTCAGCAGCTAGATATAAAAGTTTTTCTGGCCACCATCTCCTTGATGACCAAATCAAAAAGAAATTTAAAAGTTCCAAGTTATGATCACAGTTAGTTTAGAAGTGCAAAAGAGATCCAGTTTGGTCCCACCTAATCCCTAGGTATGAAAATTAAACTCATTCTTACCTCGATTTGACAATTTCTTTTTCATATATATCTTCAATGACCTGTTATCAAAAATATAAAAATGTTTAACATCTCAAACAGCATTTTTTCAGATCCTAAGTTGATAGTTTCCAGTTACTGAGATTACACAAAATAAGCTGGTTTAGGATAGATATGAAATATTACTGAAATAATATTTAAGAGACTTTTATAATCTCATCATGTTCCTCAAAATGTAAAATAACAGAAAGCAAAGTAGAAGATAAATAATAAAATATATCTACATAAAAAGATTCCTAGAAACAATCACTAAAATGATGTATTCAAGGGGGCTCTGTCATGCAATGGATAGTGCACTGGACTTCTAAAATGATGTATTCATAATACTTCTAGGAAAAATAAAAATTCACAAATCAGAATATTTTTGAAAACTTAATTTTAAGGTATATGCTATCAGACTCCATTTAAGAATCATTAAGAATGTAGTTTCAAAAGCCAGACAGTAAATTAGAAGTATGAGGATATAATAGAAGCAAATCACATCCTGTTTTCCAAATACATGTGATAAAGCCTCAGAATTTCAATTCTTCTGGGTTAGGGAGGCCAGAATGGTGTGATACTTCAGAATTCAGCACTGGTGTTAGAAGCCTGGTTCAAACCACCCACTTCATTGCAGAGAGCTAGAACCCTTGCCTAGGGACAGCTCGAAGGCTCACCTTCCCAATCCACAAAAGGATCTACTAATACAAAGTATCCCACCAGATGCTATAAATAAGATACCACATGTAAAGAATTTAGTGCAAGTCCTGGCATATTGTGAGTCTTTTTTTTTTAAAGATTTTATTTTTAAATAATCCCTATACCCAACATAGGGCTCAAACTTACAACCCCAAGATAAAGAGTTGCATGCTTTACCAACTGAGCCAGCCAACTGCCCCTGTGAGTCTTTAGTAATAGTTACCAGCAGAAGACACAGCAGTGCTAGTGGCTAGTGATAATAGCAGTTAAAAAAAAAAGTTCCTACTATAAAATTATAAAGTACTTTAATATGGTATCATATATTTTATGTAGTTATAATGTCTTTTAACTGCTCAAAGTATATTTGTCAAGGAAATGTGGGTGATATTTTTATTTTATTTTTAAAGATTTTATTTATGTATTTGAGAGAGAGATAGAGAGTACAAGCAGGGAGCAAGCAGACTCTCTACTGAGCGCAGAGCCCAAAGGGCTCGATCCCAGGACCCTGAGATCATGACCTGAGCTGAGGTCAGACACTTAACTGACTGAGCCACCCAGGCACCCCAAGTCTTGTTCAGTTTAGACAAAATTTCTGTTATTGCCTTTCTTTTTATCAAAATTCAAATTAAATATTAAAATGAAGAGCATAATCTTCAAATACCAACCTACAATAAAGTTCTTCTAAACAGGCTAAATAGCTTCATCCAGAATTACAATGATCTGGATATAATCTTTGAAAATCTCAATCTAATTAGAATCAACTAGATCTAGTAGTGTCATTAAGATATTCTTGTTATTAATGAAATATGACCCTAGGAACCCCAAGACCTAACATATACAACCACAAACACATACAAATAGCATATAAGAAGATAAAGCAACTCTACTGGTAATTAGAATTAATATATGCCATGTTTATGAATATCCTCCTGATGAATAAAAGGGATTGCTAGCAAAACAAAAATATATTCATAAATGAAACATTTAAGCTCAAATGATAAAAGAAATTTTGGGTTAAGTTCAGTTTTACCAGTGTGCCTAAAGCAGTCTGCTACTCCCCCTGCTTGCACATGCGCATGCTCGCTCGCTTGCTCTCTCTCAAATAAATAAATGAAATATTTTTTTTTAAAAAGTTATACATGGGTTTTTGACTGCATGGGGGATCAGAACCCCAACCCATGTTGTTCAAGGGTCAGCTAATGAAGACACACTTTAACCATAAGGAAGAGAAAATACATTTACAGTACTGTACTTAGGAAAAAAAAAACATGTATAAATGGACCTATGCAGTTCAAACTTGTGTTGTTCAAGAGTCAACTATACCTGTTAAATGGCATGCAATATGTCATCTCTATTTTATTTAAAGATCTCTCTTTAAGAACCCATTTCCCCACATTCAGGAATTTTTGTTTTCGTTTATCCTAAACTGCTCCACCTGAACCATAAGTCCATTCCCTAACTGAAATATTACTGGTCTTTGGTCATCTAATCCTCTACCCTAAACAACTCCTACTTCTTCCACCATTCTTATAAATCTTTATCTCAGCTCATCAACCTAAAAATAAAAAACAATAGATTCTACCCTTAATGAACTGTCAAAAAATTGTATAGAAATTTCTGTATATCTACAAAAATTTTTATTACATGGTCATTATAATAATAAATTTAAAACAAACCAAGAATCTGTAACAGGAAAACAGTTAAGTTATATACACAATTTTAAAAAAATTTAACATAACAAAATGATAGCAGAGGTTATCTCTGGGTAGTGATTTTTATTTTCTAATGTGTAACTTCTGTTATTTTCCAAATTTTCTGACATGAATAATTGTCAATCTGATAATTAGAAAACTGTAATTTGAACTTAAAAAAAAAATCATGTAATGCTTTTGTTGAATTAGCCCTTAAAAGTAAGATAAAAAGAACACACCTATTTAAAAAGAATGTTGTAAATCAAATATACTTACCTTTATATCAAAAGGTGATTTTTTCTTGCTATGAGGAGCCCAGTATTTACATGCTAACTGCAAAAGTAAATAGTATAAATAAGTCACAGGTTCATACCATTGTTGAGCGAGAAGACTGAGATCATACAGTAACAAGCTCTTTCTTAACAGGGCATTAGAGGCACTGGGAGGACAGATTAATTCCACCTTCTAAGAGGACTATATGGGCATGCAGGCCAGTTAGCATCCTTGGCCCCAACCCACTAAAAGCCAGTAATGCCCTGCACTGCACCCTGCCATTATGATTTACAAAAACAAAACATACTTTTCTAACCACCCCAAGAGAAACAGTAGGACCCAGTTAATAACCACAGTCACACATCTTCAGCATAGAGATAAGGAAACCCAGGAACCTCCTAGAAAGAATACTCTAGAATCTAGAGATTAAGTGAGCTGCCCAAGATTAGAATTAGTTAAGAGTTGAGCTAGTATTAGAAAACAGATTCAAAATCTTCAGGAATGTTTATTTGCAAAACAGTAACCTTTAAATGATTAGTAGACACCCAGACACACATAACAAAACCTAAGAAGTTTCTAATCTATAAGCAGGTTATTACAGAGAATAAAAGAGCTGGTATACTTCAGCAGATTAGACTTCACCTGGAAATTGTGAACTTTAAACACATATAACACTAATTCCAGATATTTAGATGGGTTATATAATATTATTATATGATATTAAGGAAAAACATGGTCTTACTAATATGTATTATGTTTTTTTAAAAGAAACTAAACTGCAATCTCTTGAAAAACAGAAAACTCTGGTAAGCACAGACTCAACACAACTATAAAAAAGTGTATCTGCACAGTATCTAGTGTACTGGAGAAAATCAAATAATAGCCAATGGACTGATGTATATATGTATGTACGCATGGGCGCATGGATGAATGAAAAAATAAAGTAAAATCTGAAATGTTACCTCTTCTGTGAGGCTTTCCTCAACCCTACCTAATGGTGATAATTGTTTCTTCCTTCTCTTCATCTCATAAAGAACTCTATTATAGTCTCATCTTTCTGTATTATTAATCATTTGATTGCTTATCTATCTTTCCTGTCTGCCTAAGTAGAACACTAAAGAGATGGGACTCATATCTTCTTTTCTTCTATAGTTAAGTACCTATCCCAGTAAGTATACCCAAAGGGCCTCCCAAGCAGTAAGGACATTGGCCCTGAGGAATTCTCTCCAAATCAGTACAGTAATGGCTCACTTATGTGACACCTTCCCAAACTATCAATCAACCTCCAACCCAACAGAAAATACTTTACCCCCAAATTATCCTATGGTATTCTCATTTCCTCATTCCACTGCCTATAGGCATCACACAAACTAGCCATCTTTTACTCACCTCATACCGTTAAGACAACTGAATCTGATCTGTTTTCATGGATTTAGCGTCTTCCAAACAAATATGTAAATCCTATCTTCTGATCCAAACTGCTTATTGTAAATATCTGATCTAGCTTTTCCTTGGGGTCTAACCTGTGACCTCTCAGACACTACTACCTCCAGGAATATACTGCCCTCCCCCACACTCTCCAGCCTCATGCAAAATCGAAATTTTGCATTTCCCACTTAGTATAGCTATGACAGCATAGACTGTTCAAAATAAATTTTATTGAAAGACAAAAAGGACATAAAATATAGTAGCATAAAAAACTGAATTCACAAAATTCAAATCTCTGATCTCCTTAAAACTAAATTTTAAGCTCTGCATCTTACTCATTTAATAATAATTTAAAAACACCTTCTCTGGTCAGGTACTCAGAAATGAAGAAGGAAGGAGGAAGGGGAGGAGAAGAAGAAAAAGAACCAACCACCACCTAAATCCAAGACATCCCCTCCAACTAGAAAACCCATTTCCTCATGTTCCTATTTATGTTTCAAAGTCCATCTAAAATGGCACTTTCTCAATGAGAAAATTCTTTCTTGACAGCCTTTTCTTAGACAAAAGTTTTCATTTAAAACTGTGTTCTCAAAGCATTTCCCTCACATCTCTATTCTGGCATTTATCAACTGAACTATGATGAGTCTCAAAGTCTCCTTCCAGAAACTGAACTCCCTAAACACAAGGATCACATTTTATTTACCTTTGTAGCCCAGAAGAGCCCAAAACAGAATCTTGTAAATATTAGGCATTCATGTCTGCTATCATAGTCTACTGCTGAGAATGTTCATCCCTACCACATTTTAATGCCCTGGTATGTTTATCCATTAATTCACTCATTCTTTCTTTTAAAAGATACTTACTCATCACACAATGTGTTCCTAGTACAATGCTAGGTACTGGGAGTACATGGGGAATAAATCAGACATGGTCCCCAGCCTCAGCTCTCTCAATCTAATACAGGATACAATAAATGTTATATGTTTACAAATAATATTCCCTGGGACATATCAGTCAATCCTACAGTTTTAAACACCACCTTGTCAACAAATACCAAATTTATATTCAAGCCCAGATCTTGCTCAGGTAGTCTAGACTCACATACTCAACTGCCTTCTCAATATATTCAACTGAATGTTTACTAGGCTTCTTCCATTTAACAAGGCCCAAACAGAACTCTTGATATTCCCCACTAAACCCTCTCCTTTCCTATCTCAGTAAATGTCCAAACCATTCACCTAGTTGTTCAAGCTATGCCCGATTTGTCTTTTCCTCCATCATTCCACAATCAATCATCATCAAGTCCTGCTGCCTCTAGCCTCAGAATACATCAGTCTACCCTAATCTTTAATAGTAGAGGCCACCATCATCTCCTACCTGGAGTCACTGGTAACCTTATTACTACTTTTGCTCTTTCACTCCCATCCAGTTTCCATACATTAGCCAGAAGATTCTTTCTAAAATATCATTCCCTGGATTGCAATTAAAATCTACTGGATGAATGAAACCCAAACTTCTTATCTCAGCCTCCAAAACTGTATATGATCTGATCCCTACATACTCTCTGTCCTCATCTCATACCATTCTCCCTCTTATGCTTCTATCCTGGCCTTCTTTATATTCACACCATAAAGCATCTGCACTTGCTATTCCGTGGATTGTTTCCCTGCTCTCCCCAAAACTGGCTCTTTTTTTGCATTCAGGTCTTAGTTCAAATGTCACCTCAGAGAGAACCTTCCTGACTGCCTTTCATACACCCCATCCTAGTCAGTGTCATTAACACCCTGTTTCATTTTCCTGATAGCACTTATCCCTATTTGAAACTGTACTGTTAATTTGACTCATCTCTAAAATCTAAGCTCGTTGAGTGAAAGAAACTAATAAATGGCTTTAACCATAAAAAACAAGTGTATGGGAAAAGGGAGATCTAATTTAGTTTAAGTTGTTGGGAAAGCTTCTCCCAAGTAATGTAGATGGATGACAATGAATTAACCGTGTAAAGGAAAGTGGGAAAAAAATGAGGATTCTGAGCAGAAGGAACAATGTTGAAAGACCAGGAGGTGAAAGACAGCACGACAAATTTAAGTAAATGCAGGTCAGTGTGGCTAAAGCAGAGTTAGAAAGAGAGAAAACTGGATGTATGCACATGCCAGATTACATAATACTTTGAAGGATCCTGGTCATTATCCTAAGAGAAATTAGAACTCTTTAGAGATTTTAAGAAGGTAAGTGATATGATCAGATTTGCATTTGTATAAAATCACTGGCAACAATATGAAGAATGGGCTGGAGGAGAGCAAGAGGAACCACAAGACAGGTTAGGATGCCTAGGTCCAGAGAGTAAACAACGGCAACTTGGCTTAGTGTAAGAGAAGCAGACAGATTTGAAAGATATTTATAATGTAAACATGTAGTGATTAAGGGAAAGGGGGGCTCAAAATGACTCTTGAGGCTTCTGCCTTGGCAAATCTGAGACAGAGACCAGAGAAGAAAGAAGCAGATGGCATAATAACTTCGGCAGGGAGCTATTTGCACTCTTAACCAATACCCAAAGCAGCGCACAAGGATTAGGAATGTTGCTGAGGGCTACAGGACTGTTTCCCCATCCACAGCCAACGGCGGTTCACAACCCAACACAGTAAACAGGTTCTAAATGAATGCTCTCCAATAACACGATTGCTCTCTTCATAGATGCATCTATTTGACGCAGGTGTCTTGTCAGTCTCTCGTCACTCCACTCAAAAGCGTACGTTACTCTACGGCTACGAAAAACTCTACTCCTCCCTCTCTATTAGGCATCATCTCGGCTACGAAACCTTGCCGGTCTCAGGCTGGGGTGCTGCTTCTTCTGTGAATCCATCACTTCTGCGACGGACTCCAAAACGGAAAAGCTCGCTTAGTAGCTTTCTTTTTTATTTGTCTATCTTCCCTGGAACCTGTACTCCGCAGGGCAAGGCGGCCTCTTTCACTGTGGTATCCCCAGCACCTAACACAGTGGCCGACACAGAGCAGATACTCAGCTAAAAGAGTTGAGTAAATGAATTGACGAACAAATCCCTCCTGGGTGCACCCCGTCCCAAAGAAAATCCCACCCCCAGGCCTCGCGGGCCTCGACGTCTCTTCCTTTCACACACACCATCCTCGGCCAAGCGCACCTGGGTTACGAACTCCGCGTTGATCTGGGACACCGTAGGAGCCACGATTTTCTTGGGCTGAGCAGGGGCCGCCATGGCAGCACTCTCACTCCGCTCCAGTGGAAAGGAAAGGTCCCCTCGGAGTAGCGGTGAACGTGATGCACTTCCCCTAACAGGCAGCTCTTGCTGCCCAACTCCGCGAAGCAGGAGCCCGCGGGCCGGGATATCTTCAGCCTTCACAGTCTCAGAGGTGCGCGCACTGCTGCCTGTACATCTTCCCGGAAGCGGAACGGAACAGTGCCGGAAGTTCATGCAGCCGTTGGGTCTGAGCTACAGACAGCAAGGGCTTCGGCCTCCTCCGCATGCGTCCCCTAGCGGGAAGCTGAAAGAACGCACCCAGCAGTCCGGATCGGGTCTCAAGGATTCGGCAGGTAGGTGAGAGTTCTCCAGGTAAAATTGCCCGGGTGGGGGAGACTTGGTGGTTCTCTCAAACCTAAAAAAAGCAGTAGTGAAAAAAACATAGCTGGGTATGGGGGGCTCGGTTTTAAATGTTTTTTTTTTTTTTAACAGATTCATGGAGGTATAGGTTGACATACAATGAACTGCATGTACATATTTGGAGTGTAAAATTTAATCCGTTTTCAGTCGTACATCCGTGAAACCATCACCAAAATCGGGATAATAAGCATACTCGACGCCCCGAAAAGTTTCCTCATGACTTTTGCAATCCATCCCTATTGCCCTGCTAGGTAAAAAGGGGCTACTAGGTAAAAAGGGGCTGACAGGTTAGTGAGTGAAGAGGCAATGGACAAAGTAGATGTAAAATGCATTTTCATCATAAAAGACAGAAAGATACAACAGTAACCAGAATAACAGGTAGAATTCAAGTTGTGTGTCTCAACTGTTATCTCTTTTTACGCTAGGTGCAGTGGAAATTTTTTTTTTTTTTTTTTGCCTATCCTCCCTTCTTTCCAAACACAGCTTCAATTTTGACCTAACAGCTAACCTGCATAAATGCAAATTCTTGGACCCAACACCAGACATGAGAGAAACTCTGAGGATGTGACTTAGCTATCTATGCTTCTAACAAACCCTCTGTATGATTCCTATGCAAACTAAAGTTTGAAAACCACTGATCAACAATGACAACGGAGTTATGAACAAAAGCAGTGGGAGCACAGGGAATGGCTTGTTTGGGTAAATCAGAAAGGCTTCCAGAGGAAGTAGTATTTAAGTTCAAACTCAAAGGGTGCCTGGGTGGCTCAGATGGTTAAGCATCCGCTTTCAGCTCAGGTCGTGATCCCAGAGTCCTGGGATCGAGTCCCGCATCGGGCTCCTTGCTCCTTGGGAGCGTGCTTCTCCCTCTGCCTCTCTCTCTCTCATGAATAAATAAATAAAATCTTAAAAAAAAAGAACGAATAGAAATTTGCCAGTGTAGATGCAAAATATTATGTGTTCCATATTCCTTTAATAATACCATTGTGCCACTTTTTTTTTCTCTTAATGCTAATAGAACTAGCAGTTAGCCCTGAAATTTAAGTCCTTCCAACCAATAGAAAGCAATAGAAAGCTCAAGATAGGAATTAAATGTTCTTTCCCTGCTTCTAAAAAACAGATATTCTGTATCGTTGAACAGTGTTGAACAGTCCTTGAGGCACGTGGCTGGCTCAGTAGGTGGAGCGGGAACTCTTGATCTCAGAGCCATGAGTTCAAGCCCCCACGTTCAGTGTAGAGATTACTAAAAAACAAACAAAAACAGAAAACCCAAAAATGGGTTATCTAACGTAACATGTAAATTGAAACGTTTTGGGGGCCTGGCTGGCTCAGTCAGTAGAACATGTGACTCTTGATCTCAGGGTTGTGAGTTAAAGCTCCACGTTGGGATAGAGATGACGTTAAAAAATAAATTAAGTAAAAAACCAATTCATCATTTAAAAAAAGTTTTCTGCAAGCCGGTTTTAAACACTTTAGTTTTTTCCCATAATCATGGAAAACCAAATAAAATCTGGCTCATCTAAATTTCTTCTTTGAACTAAGAGTGTTGAAGTCTGTATCTAATTTAAAATAATAGTGGGTAGACAAGATGGAGACAAGAATAGCAAGAATATGCATGGGAGGAATTAATTCTGTATTTCTTTAGCACAAATCTGGAGAAAGGCCAAAGAGGAAGATAAATGGGTAAGCAGGTAGATCATGTGACATGTAATGCAGTTAACATCCTTTTGTAGGTGATAAGAAACTATCAAAGCAATGTACTAAAAAGGAAAAGTAAAAAATAAATAAGTAAAAAGATGATTAAATATCCATGTTAGGAAATTCAGTGTAGAAGGTGAATTGGAATGCGCCCAGGAAAGTGTTTGGCCATCAGTACCTTGTTCCAGTATTACGTGATTTTTACCTTCTATTAAAAAAAAAAAAAATAGTCCAAACTGTGTAACTTGAAAGTTTATTTTTAAAATATTCTGAAATTTAAATTCTTCAAGACTCTTAACCACTATCCACTTTCCTTCAACACACACACATTTTGTCTTAAAATTGTTGGCCCTACCGCAGTACAAAACAAGAAACAATAAATCCACTAACCCAGCCAATGAAACTACTTCAGTAAGTAATCATGCTACAGCCTGGAATCACCCAAACAAAAATTTTTAATAAATCTCTTTAAAGATATTTATAAAGATTATTTTTTCAGAAAACCAAAGTAATTGATTCAACAATACTAACAGTTCTAGCATGCAGCAAATCATCATTTAATATCTAATGTTTAATTTTCTTATCATGGATGTATACAGTTTATTTTCATTCCTATAAAGTTTCCACAAGAAGCTTGCAGTGATAAAGGAAAATAAGGATTTTGTTACAGGTACTTCAAATAGCACTACAGTACATCTTTGACAAAATTTTTACAATTATTCCAACTTTCAATATGAAACAGCTTAAAAAGGCATGGGTCAAAAAAAAAAGTATAGTATTATCACTTAAGCAAATAAAGTCTAATAATCATACAAGCACAACACTGTTAGGACTCTCCCTGTTTGGGGTGGGAAAGGACTAAATGAGACATTTGCTTCAAGTAAAATTACATATATAGCTTTGGAAAATCCCCAAATACACAATTTCAAACAAAAAATCCTTGAACCTATATTCTTGGAAAATATGAGCTAATTATTCCTTGCTTTTATGTAACAGGTATGTTCTTGAAAAGTTTTGTGTAAGGCAAATTCTATAAACCCTCATCTTTCTTGCATTGGAGGAACATATCTGGAGGAAACCTAAGAGAAATTATTCTCTAAAACATATGATTCTCCTGCACATTTATACATCATTGGGCATTTTATCTTTACTGTCACATTTTATCTCTGTATATTAAACCCAAGTTTCTCAAAATGCACTTGAAAAAGAAGATACCAACTTCTCCTCCCCCCTCCTCCTATACGATTTCTTAGAGTATGATAAAGAACTTAAAATGCAAAGAATGTTTATTATTCACTTTCAACAGAGGGCTTGTCACTATATTTAGGTGTGCTAAGAAAAACACCGACCTGTTCTTCTCTTAAAAGATAATGGTTATTTTATTACTAAGAAATGTCATTCTTAAAGATTTTATTAAAAAATGGCAAATACAAAGGACAATTTGTGGTTCTTTTATAGCTTAAGATTCCCAATATTTCCCTATCATGACAGTGCTGTTGAGAAGAATGATACCCTCAATTCCATAAACACTTTATTCCTAAATGGGAATAATTACCTTACTATTCAAAACAGTTTGCTAAGGATCAAAATATTCTTTAGCATTAGAGTCTTGCAAGAAACATAGAATTCAAAACTAGAACTAGACCTAGTCATTGCCATTTGATCAAACTTAACAGATAGATTTAGTTAAGTCACAGGACCACTCAATTCAAGAGGCATTAAAACAAAGTTTTACTGAAGTAAAATAGAAGTCTTGTGGAGATGCAGATCTGTAGGTGAGTCTTAAGTCTATACAACTACTGTTGTCAATCATTTAGTAAATAGATGAATTTCATTTATTCCTCTGAAAAGATAATACTGCATACATATCATCAAAAAGATTATGGCACTTGGACAATATTCCTGATAAGTAAACATGATAAATGTATACAGGTGCATCCTAGTCTCTCTCCTACTTTCAGATCTTTTGGGAAAGATAACAACAGGCTGGGCAAAAAACCAACTCTAATACTCTGTGGAAAAGGAGGTGAAGCTACCAGAGTCCTAAGAATAAATAGCTTGCAAAAGACCAATGAAAATAATGCTGTGATTTTCTCATCCATTTTCACTTCTACTGCCTTCAGAGTTTTTAAATTTACAAGAAAAAATTTTGCAATGGAATTTGAGCCACAGGTGGACAAAATTATGCTTTCATGTGAAACAAAATAAATAAAATGTAGTGAGGCTATTTGCTGCAGCCAAAACCCAATTTTTACCTCTGTCTTTTATCTAAAAGGAGACGGCATACATTAAGAATTCTTTTAAAAAATAATGAATGAACTGAGTTATTGTACCGCATCATGGATTTACATTTTCAATACAGCCAAAATAAGTATTAAAATAAAATAAATGCTTACTGTATGGCATCAAACCATGTTCTTCCCCCTAAAAATTAATTTGGCTGTTCCTAAAACATTGTATTAATTTTCTATGTATCTTGGCTCTTACTTGCAGGACAAGCAACTGCCTATAAAATCACTCAACCTAAGGAAGGCATTTTAATGAAAATATATCTAAATGATATAGGCTTTAAGAACAAGATCACCAGAGAGACCACAAATGTGTTACTGGTTCTGTCAGTTACATAACTGAATTTGAGAACCACTTTATCTTGTGGTTGGTCATTCCTTAAAGTGAGTAAGTTGATGTCTCTTCCAGTGAGGAGCCTGTCTGAATGTTTTGCCACAAACTGAGCATTCAAATGGCTTCTGCCCTGCATGAATTAGATAGTGTCTTTCCAGTTTAGATGGAGATCTAAAACTTTTGGAACAAACGCTGCATTGGTAAAGAAGGCCATCATTCCTTTCTGCACGCCCTGAATAACCACAACAATGACTGTGTTGGCTCTGCTCTGATTGCAGAAGTGCACTAGAGAGATAAGACTGCCTGTTCCTATAGGGGGTACTGAGAATGAAATCCTCTGATTCTGCCTTAACTTTTATATCTGATATTTGATCTGACTCTGAGACCTCATATTTTTGGAAACCAAGAGTCTGACATTGTTGGGAAGCATTATAGTTAACATTTTCACCTGGATGAATGAGAAGTTGGTTCAAATTTTCAAATTCTTGGCAAAGAGATCTTCTATAAGGTATCTTATCAATATGAGTTAATTTGTGTCTTTTTAAGTGAGCTGACTGTCTAAAAGATTTCCCACAAACATTACAGCCAAATGGCCTCTGTCCAGTATGAATTAAATAGTGTCTTTGTAGTTTGGAAATAGAAGGAAACACTTTCTCACATTTGTCACAAGGACACATCTTATGTCCAGTATGGATGTTTTCACTTGGAACTGAAAAACCACACTGAAGCACTTCACAGTTATCAAAAAATTCCTCACCTGATGAACCATAGATAGATACATCTTTATTATTCACTGAATTATCTGTAGTTAACATGTTTTCTGTTGTAAGGATACCTTTCAAGTTTTTACCCATATTTTGGCTCTGGAAGTGCTTTTGCCAAGAAAATGGCAAACTCAATGTTTTCTTCTTTTTATTGCCAACTGTCTTATATGTTCCATGTTTGCCAAGAGAACCCATAAATGTTCTCTGGGCTTGTTCAGGGCTCTGCTCACCAGAAATAAGATCACAATTTTTCAAGAAATTATTTTTAAATACTTTTTTCTCAGATCGAAAACTATCTAATTTCTTACCCCCAGCACGTTTAAGTTTAGCCAAGATTTTTTTCACAATGGTTTTATAGTTGTAGCTTCTTTTGAGCCTGCTTGGAATTTTGCCACTTCTGGCAGGAAAACACTTATGTCCATTGAGAATCTGCTCTGATTCAAAACACTCTTCACACTCTGGACACTGAAAAGGGACGATATAAATAGAGTGGACATCAAGTTGATTATTCTCCTCAGATTCACCTATATCACCATTTTCAAAACCATCCTCCTTTGCATTTAACTTGTTAGGCAGGGGGCATGATTCTGGACTCTTTACCTTCAATGAAAGAGTCTGAAAGGTCTTATTCCTGGTATGGATTTGTTTATGCTTCAGAAGTTTGCTTTGAATCTTAAATCCTTTTTGACAAAAACAACATTGAAAAGGTCTTTCTTCTGAATGTGTGAGTTGATGAATTTTTAAATGAGTTGACTGTCGGAAGGATTTACTGCACAAGACACACTTAAAAGGCCTCTGACCAGTATGAATAAGTGCATGCCTATCAAGTTTTGATTGTGATGGAAACATCTTGCCACAGATTGTACAAGCGTGAATATTCTTTCTTTTCTTTGTAGGGCTGTACGTAGGATCAGACTTAGAGCATGGATGGAATGCCCATCTTTCCTCTGTGGTAAAAGTATGAAACATCCCATATACTGGCTTTTCTTGCTTGGCCTCCAACAATCTTCTGACCTGTTTAACATCATTCTGGTAGGTTTCATTGTGAAGTTGTTGGTGCTTCACAAATGTCTTCAGATTTTTAAAGTGGCGTTGACAAATGCTACATTTAAAAGGCAGATTATGAGTTAGTTGATGTCTCTCCAGATGAACCAGTTGCCTAAAGGTTTTATGACATACATCACATTCAAATGGTTTTTGACCAGTATGAATGAGATAATGCCTAGCTAATTTTGATGGTGTTTCAAAGTGCTTGAAGCAAATATTGCAAATATATGGCCTGTTTCTAGGTAGTTTGTTGGCTACTACACACTGTTGAATCTTTAGCATTTTTAAATTGTTTTCAGCCATCATATTCTTCAGTGATATACTCTGATGAACTCCATGTTCTTAAACTCCACAGATGTCTAAAAATTAAAAATAAAAATGTATTAATTTAAAAATTATTTATTCATATGAAAAGAAATAATTAAGTTGTCCTTTGGTTAAAGATATTAAGGGTATAGGGGAACCTGGACTTTTTCTATGTTTAAAAGTAAGTTAATAATCATTTTAGATGAATACTTTAGAATCATAAAACTAACTTCACACATAGAAATGGTGAGTCTTTAAAAGAAATTTCTAGGGATGCCTGGCTGGCTCAGTCAGTAGAGCATACGACTCTTGATCTCAGGATCATGAGTTCAAGCTTCATGTGGCTGTAGAGCTTACTTTAAAAAAAAAAAAAGCCAAAATAAAATAAAAAAATAAATTTCTAAAAACCTATATAATTTTAAGCTATATTTCTAATTGAGATAATACATTATAAGGAGGATAAGTTGAATTTCTTAACATTAAATAGACCTTTTAATTCCAATTTTCCTAGTTCTCTATTAAGTAGTGTCATCAATATTTAGTTGCTTTGTCATTATTTATTTATTTATTCATTTTTAAGAGAGAGAGAACCCATGTGTGAGTCAGGGTGGAGAGGGGCAGTGGGAGAGGAAGAGAATCTTAGCAGGCTCCACCCTCAGCACAGAGCCCGATGTGGGGCTCCACCTCATGACCCTGAAATCATGACCTGAGCCGAAATCAAGTTGGATGCTCCACTAAGCCACCCAGGTGTCCCGCTTTGTCATTTTTAAAAAATTAAGCTAGAAAGGTTAGAAAGTGTAAGAATTAAAATATAGAACTAAAAATAAGATATATTTGCATTTAATTATAGCATACCATGGGTGTGATCTGAGAGAATGTTTGTTACCAAGGTTGGATTTTTTTAGCCACATCATTAACAGTATTTACTTTTAATTACTTCTTTGGATCAACAAAGACAACATGGACAACTGGGAGAAAATGCGCCAGATAACCTAGTCCCGATTTGCTATCATATGATCTCAGTGGCAGAAAAAAGGAAATAGATTGTTCATCTCTAAGACTCCTGGCTGCCTACCACATCAAGTTGTGAGAATCAATGGAAATAACGCATCCAAATGTGTTGGAAAACTATGAAGCGATATACAAATGGGAGGTATTAACTTAGCTCAACACTAATCAAATTTTAGAACTTTATCCTTGTCTACATAATACATATTTTTAGGGTTTCTAACTAAGAAATAAACAAACTAAATTTACAGTTCTTTGTATTTCTTCTTTGCATTTTGTTGTGGAATTCCTAAAAGACAGGCACAGAGTTGATGCGGTAAATTGGCTACTTATATTCTTATTGATGGCTAAGTAACTGAAAGTTAAGTGTGGTTCACTTTTCAGACAATATAATAAAAGGATCATTTTGGTCTTGGAGTTAATATAAAGATAAATCTGCTTTTGCTAACATAACTCTGTAGGAAACATGCATAAGTTTACTAGGTATTTTCACAAAAACTGTATACCCTACCTTCTCATTAATCAGAGAAACCAATTTTCTTCTCATCCTACTACTACATTTACTTTAAATAAAGGAGTCAGAAATTAAAAAAAAAAAAAGCTGCTCTACCTCTCTGATTCTAATGTTGTATCTTCTAGTTGAGATCAGAAAGTTGATAAATCTACCAGAAACTGTGTTCTTTTGTCAGCTAATTTGGTGAACGTCCAACATATATGCTATTTGCTATTTACTGTTTTCTCCTAGAAGACACCTTAAACACAAAATCACAAACACATCCACTGTGGTTCTTTTCAGCAATGTGACTTAGAAACAAAAACATTCATTTATTGAACAAGTATCTTCTATTAGTTGCTTTATCATAGTGTTTTTCAGTGTTTGAAAAACACAACTGCATGTTGCTACCACTAATGCATTGTGAAATCAATTTAGTGGGTCATGATCACCAGTTTTGTTTAATAAAGAGCAGTAAATATCAGATTCCATTACATAAAGATGAAAACTATTTTGTGAAACTTCTGTTGAAAGAGGTAAGAAAGTTGTGAAAGCTGTTCCTGGTATATCTCTTCACACAACACTAGACAGAGGAACCCACAACAAATTAATCACTTTATTCAAAGTAACCAAGTAATCCATTAGGTAAGATTGGGGCCCATAGGATGAGGCAGGATTACTAATGAAAGCAACAGTATCTAATTTTCTTCACTTGGCCCATATAACCCCAAAATATTTACGAAAAAATGTAATTAGAGGCCAAATGGATATGCTATACAAGTCTATGTAAAATAAAAGAATCTGACTGCAAGCCACTATATTAATTTACAAAATATACCATATAACCCAGATATCCATGTTAGCAACAATCAACTGTTGGTGCTATTCACATGTATTTTCACTACACTGAGAGAAATTATTGGTGAACAACTTCCAGACCCCTAAACATGCTAAACATACCAATGGTTATGAGGATTAAAATTATGAATCCATTAAATTGCCAAGAACTTGGCAATTTATTTCATTCCTGTCAAGCTATCGGGTGTTGAGGTGGTCAATTAGGACAACAAGCCAAAATGAAAATAATAATCAAGCCTTTATTCACTTAACTGCCATAGTGCAAGCATGAGGCAAAACAAGGACTGGCTCCCCAGGGTCCATTACACAGAACTACACTAGGTGAGGAACAGATGGATGCAGGGCACACAATCATCTCCCTGCACAGGAGGCCAGAACAAAAGGCTTCTGCCTCTTTATGGACCTGTGGGCCAGGGGAAGAGGAAGGAAGGGCTAGGAGTGGAAAGGTCCTGAGTTAAAACGGAGAAAAGTACCTCAAGCAAGCCCCTCCCCCCACCCACCCAAGGAGGTCTTGGTAGAGATGGAGGGGCCTGGGAAGTACCCCTGCCAAGATCTTCTGAATGGAGGTAACTGAGCCAACAATGCAATCTAGTATAAGCATGGGTAGCAGGAGGGAAGGGGTGAGTCCTTGATTGCAGCTCCCTCCAGAAAACTGCAATGCACTGGCCATGCACAAGTCTGGTGTGCGGAAGGCAAGTTTCCCCCCATAAGGCTGGCCAGCCAAAGCCACGAAATTGTCTACAGTCAGGCCTGAAAGATCACACAAAGGATCTCAATTCCTGTAGCCGACCTCAATTCCTACTGTATATTTTTCCTTCTTTTTAACAGTTTCTATGGAATACTCTTGAAAGAAGTCCCAGACTAGAACCACATACCACAACCATCTCTGGTTATAACAGGAATTGACTACCCATAGTTCCTGTGCGAAAAATTGTCTATGGCTGATCAACTACCACTAGTACTAAGACTGGATACTATTGTCATTTGCCTTCACACCAGGTGGGAAAGCACTTACTGGGAGCCCTGTAATTGCTAGAACCACTGGTGGCAACAAGTGATCTCATCTGCTATTTATGTGATAGCTCAGGGATCCCCAGTGCTCCAAGTGCAGTCCCATATGTACTTCTACGGCGGGCACATTAATTTGATAGAGCTCCAAATCCCACTTCAACTGATTCTCTGTGTTCTCAATTGATCTTTTGTTATTGGTAATATTAAAACAAACAAACAAAAAAACCCAACACCGTGTACTTTTTCCTGTGAAACTGAAAATGAAAAGTAAAATTGCAAATCTCAGTGGTTCTACCTGAAGATTATTCTGACAACTGCAAGATACACTCAGTTGGAAGACTGTAAAAACCGATTTTAAAAAATTCCAATGACGCTTCAAGGCTGAAAGCCTGTTGGTTTTTTACTAACACCATAAAAGCGCAGTGAGGACATCACAAAAGCAAATGAACAAGAGACGAACGACCTGAGAGAAACTTGGAGCACTTCCAGCTGGGGAATAATCTCTGGCGACATTTATCACAGTCTTTCCTTCTTGGTGGCTGCGTCTGCCCCATTCCCCTGGCCCACGCTCTCGTCCCAGAGGGCCTGCAATGGACAGAGGACCCTGACGTCCTGCCGTTGCCCTCATCGCCCACAACCAATAAGCACCTAGAGGGTCGAGCCGAGTCCAGAGACTGCAAAATCCCACACCAGGAAAGGAAGGGCAAGGGTGAAAATGGCTTTGACGGCAGCCAGGGGGGGAAATGCCACATGCGACTCGACCCACAGCAGAGGAAAAGCATCCTTTCTGCGCCTTCCTCTCAGATTGCCGCTCCCCAAGAGACGCAGTCGGGAGGCGGGGAACTGGAAAAGGAATGGGAGCCGAGGTCGTGGCGCCTCCGCTATGGGTCCCCGGGCACCTTGGAGGGATCGAGGCAGGCCCGACCCTTCCCGGGGATCGCTCCACCTCACACACAGATTCCTCAAGTCCTCCTCACGCACCTGGAGCTGGCACGGACCCAACAGGGACACATCTCAGGGCCCAGGCGCCGCGAAGGCAGAGAGCGCACGTCCGCAGGGCTGGCGCGGCGACGGGTTGAACGCGCAGGCGCGGCGCTCCGGAGCGCCCAGGGACGCGGTCCGGCTGGAAACAGGCTCCCCCCACCCCAGGGCCGCCGTGGCTTAGGCTCGATGGGCAAGACGGCAGTGAAAGGGGGGGCTCCAGAGGTTGGTCCCCACCCCTAGCGCCGCTCACCTCGCCCTGCAGTTTCGCGGGGAAGAGAATAGAGGAGTGAAGGCTGTTTCTTCAGATTGCTGACAATTAGATAAGATGGATGTAAAGTGCTCAACATAGTGCCCAGAGCCTAGTAAGCCCTGAAGAGCTTCATCATTTATTACTCTTTTTATATTACATACAACTTTATGAAGTGATGGGATCTCATTTTAAAATGAGGAAAAGGAGATTGAGGTGTTAGGAAACTCAGTGTCACACGGCTGATAGACGATGGAGGTGGGATCTGAACACAGGCGTCTAGTACCAGACCTGCACTTTTAATTCGCTACTTCTTCCCAAGTTATAGATATCTCAGTATTTTATGTGGACACTATTAAGGGTTAAACGTTGTAGTCCAGTTACAGACGTGGGTGACACGTTATTAGGTATAAGATGCTTAGGTATCTACCGAAGATTTTAAGTACAAAAAACAGTGGAAAGTTATTGTGGATTTTTGCAGGTTCCGATTTTAACTGTTTCAGCTTGAGCGATGAGGACATGAGAACAGGTAACAAGCACATTTTCTTTCAACTGTAAGTAACTTTTTGCATTACTTGTCAAGGACCACTGACAACAAAAATTATTTCTAATGTTGGTATACCTTCCTCTGTTTAAAAAGGAAAAAGTTGGTCCATTGAAAAGTCATTCTCTATTTTCCATGTGGCAACATGAGGAAATGGCTAGTAGGACATAAACTTTGGCTTTTATTTTGTAGCAAGCTTGGAGGAGTCACGTTTGGGGAAGGCTGAAGCCCTTACTTCCAACAGAAGCAGAGATAGAGAGAGGAGGGAAAGAGCTTCCGTGTCTTAAGTGTTAACCTCAGGGTAGGGACTCTGTGTGTTCAGATAACTGTTGAAGACTTGCTCTCTTCTGCAGCTTCTCCTGGGAACTCAACCCAACCAAATCATGCAAACAATTGCATCCATCACCAGCCACATAAATCCTCAGGAAAGATACGCAGACCATAAGAGAATATCACCTGAGGTTGGGAACCAATGGAGGGTGCATTACCTGCAAAATAAGTAGGCCTTTGCACCAAGAGCCTGAATTTGGAGTGTGGAACATAGATGAGACATGGATAAGTTATTCTCCAAGGCCACATACCCTACCTCACAGCCTTCCCCATTCACCCTGAAAGTCATCTCAGGAGCCTTCTGGGGGGGGGGAAGGGGGAGTAGAGATTACTGTAAGTCATCAGGAAGATTTCACTGAATAGGTGAGATTTGAATGGGGGACTTAGCAGTGGTTTCAATATGGATAAACAGAAAATGTGGAGGGCAGGCTAGAACATTGTAGGAAGAGATGGTAGTAGTGATAAGGAAAAATAAAGGAACAGTGTGGCATATATCTTACCTCTGCAACTTACTAGTGTGTGTCTTTAAAAGTTATTTAACCTTTCTGAATCTCAGTTTCCTCATCCTCAAAATGGGGATATAATTAATCATTCATTCAATGGCCTGTCATGTACAAAGTACAAAGGATTCACTTGTAAGCATGTGAAGATGAAATGGTGAGGGCCCTGACTTCAATGTAGTTTTCAGCTCAGAAAAACATGCAAAGAAGTATACTATGATAAGAGAAGATATGTACAGGGCAGCAGTGGGGAGGAGGAGTGTTTAAATCTGCCTGGGACTTCAGGTGGAGATCGTCTTTGAGCTGAGGCATTAATTATCCATCCACCCATCCATCCATCCTACATATATTTTAAGCACTTGCTATGTGCCAAGCCCTGTTCTACATTACTGGAGATAGAGTAGGGGACAAATTAAAAAGTCGACAATTCCTGTCTTCATAGATTTTTCATTTATAGTTTTTTATATATTTATATGCCTATGGAGGGAGACAGACAATAAACTAAATAAGGAAAATATATCATATCTAATATGTAAAATAAGCACAGAAGGGGGCTATGAAGATTTGGGTGGGAGGGCTTGTCGGCATTTTAGTAGATAGCCAGGGATGACCTTACTGAGCAGTTCTGTGATTTTTGAATAGAGCCTGATAGAAATGAGAGAGCCAGTCCTCCTTATTTATGCTTCACGTTTAGAGCACCTACTGCTCACCAGGCACTTTGCAAGAAGCTGAGAAAAGCCTTAAATGCCTTGCAGAGGTTTTCTTTTTTTCTTCTTTATTTTAATCCTGTAGGCAATAGGAGATTATTTACAAATTTTGATCACAGGTATGGCAAGCTTCCATTTGTGTCATAGAAAATTCACTCAGAAGTAAGATGGATGACAAAACAGCGGTGGCAAGATTAGAATAGCCACGTTGTCAGCTAGGGGCTTCCTACTCCTTGAATATCTGGTTAACTTGGATGAAAATCCAGTTCTGTGGCCTGTGACAGTCTTCATGATACCTGTTCTCACAGTTTGCTTCTAGTGTATATGTGTCCTCGTGAGTAGTTCTTAACCTTTAGGGCTATCTACCTCCTTTTTAGCAACAACACATTGAATGTAGAACTTAGCTTCTTTGTCAGTTTCTAGAAAAATATCCAGTCATACTGGTGTGTGTGTGTGTGTGTGTGTGTGTGTGTGTGTGTGTGTGTGTGTGTATGACAGAAAGAGAGAGAGAGAGGGAGAGAGAATACTTTACTGAAGATTCAAGGGTCACTAGGGGATAGGGTTTCAACTGAAAAGATGTGGGGCCTGGAAGCAACTCAGCCAGTACCAAGTGCATCCAGGAAAATTGCGCTTGAAAGGAGTCCACACTTTGAGCATCTTTCATATGTCTTTGGAATATTTTAAAGCCAACAACTATGAAATTGAGTTTTAATGCTTGCTAAAGCTCTTCCTACTCTCAAGTGACTGGCCTGGCAGAGAGTTCAAATCTCCTGTTTTCATCTCCCCTCTTATTTTCCTCTTTCCTTTTTCTTTCTGTGGAGCAACCAATAAAACCATCCACTTGCCTCCTGCAGATAATCCACCAAAACCTGTACCCCTCAAATGTTAGTTTCTACCCCCAAGCAATTATCAAAGAATTTTTCCAACAAAGACAGCACTCCCTTTCTAAGAGGATTTTTGATGAATAAAATTCCCTCTTTCCCATCATATATTTTCTCAAGAAAAATATTTGCAGAATCTTGTGTGTTTTGCTACAGGACTTCTGAGGGGTGGCAGGGGCTGGAGGTGAGGAGTGGTAAGTTGGGATCAGAAGGTAAAACGTGGTACGACTGTATTTTACTTAAGGCAGTTAGACCACATCTGACTTCCAGGCTAGTCCCAGTCTCTTGGAGGGTTGTTAGAAATTTTCTTTAAAGCTCCACTGGTGCTAATGCCTATAGAATTTCTGGGTCTAGTTAGGCAGCGGCATCCTACCCCACCCACCCCCCATGTGTTGGTTCAAATTCCATAGTTACCCTGAAAGCAGGTGGGATTCTCACCATAGGGATTTGATCACATTTGTTCACCCTTAGAGTCAGGGCTGACCTCTGGACCCACATCGATTACAGAAACCCCTCCTACTACTTTAATATTGGGGTGTAGGTCAACCAAGGAGAGAGGGCAGAGCTATGGTATCTACCAAACGTTTTTGCTTATGGGGTCAGGAGAACCTGACACTGTGACTTCTCTCCTGTTTCTGGATCTTAATTTCTTGAGTTCTTTTCATTCCTCCAAAAAATACCTAACCTCACAAGGGCCAGAACAGATGGAAGCGTTTCTCTTCTCAGCCCCCAACCCCAATGTAGTGCTATGGGTTTTAAACCTGTCTCTGGTGGCTGCTAGATTGCAGGGGGCAAATGTGTGAGATATTACTGATCTTTTGTTTAGGACCTGGCTTCCCAACTAGATAAAAACTCAATAGTCATTGTTTGTGTTTAGGCCTAGGGATTTTTCTGGTGTGTTCTCTGACCCAAAGTAACTCACTTACCCCCTAGCCTGGGGGTGTTGGTAGTTGGGTGAACGACTGTGACCTATCTGTACTTGGATGGCTGAGCTCTGCACACTCCTCACAGTTACATGAGTATCTTCACCTCTAACCCCAAATAATCAGTCTTCTGTCTTCCTCCCTTTGAATAACTTCTTTAAAAGCAAGGAGTAGGAGGATAATCCAGATTTTCACAGGAAGTTCTGAGCTTCTCCTGTAATGTTTTGCTTTAAATTCCTCCTACAACAGCTTACCTCCAACAAGCCTGATTTTTCCACACTACTTTCCAATAGCAATGTGGGGATGCTTTGTAGCAAAAGCCTCTTAAGTTTTAACATAAATGCAAAGGTCACTTCTTCCAGCTGTTACATTGCCTAAATTCTGATTTACAAATCCAGACATTTACCACAGTGTCAAGCATGATTGCCATTAACAATGCCATTGTTAAGCATTCAGCTACCCAGTGTATCCTAGGGATGCACTGGCAACTTTGCAATCGTATAAATTCTTAAATCTAGATCCTGCAAACTTTTAATTAATCATTGTCCAATTACAACTGTTATTCCTCTAATATTTCAGGGAATGTGAAAATCCTTTTTCTGCATTACCCAAAAATGTCTTTATTTCTCGTGGCATGTAGCATTCACTAGGGGTCATAATAGGCAGTCCCCAGTTCAGATCTTTGAGGGACCCTGACTCAGTAGAAGAAACAATCATAATAGGAATCTTTCATTAGCCCTTTACAAAGTTGTAAGTTCAGGACTTCTTTTGTGTTGCTGCTTTTAATATTTTTTTCTTTATCACTATATTTTGCAAATTTAATTACAACGTCTTGGTGTTGGCCTGTGTTTGTTGATTTTGATGGGAGTTCTCTGTGCCTCCTCCATCTAGATATCTGTTTCCTTCCCTAGGTTAGGGAAATTTTCAGCTATTATGTCTTCACATAAATTTTCTGCCCTGTTTTTTCTCTTCTTCTTTTGGGACTCCTATAATGCAAACGTTATTATGTTTAATGGACTCACTGAGTTCCCTAAGTCCATTCTGCTGTTGCATAATTCTTTCTCTCTTTTGTTCAGCTTCATTATTTTCCATTATTTTGTCTTCTAGGTCACTAATTCATTCCTCCAGCCTGCTGTTCATTGCATCAAGCCTGTTTCCAATCTTGTTTATTGTACTCTTCATTTCTGATTCTTTTTTAACTCTTTAATCTCTGCAGTCAGGGTCCATCTGATGTCTTCTCTTCTTTTCTCAAGGTCAGTGAGTATCCTTATGCTTGCTTTCTAATTTCTTAATCTTCTCAACAACTTTGAAAGGAAATATTTTTGTCTCTATTTATGAATTAGGAAATATAAAGACCTAGAGTTTAGTTGACTTGTCAAGGTCATGAAGCAACTAAGTGCAGGAGTAGGTTTCTTTTCTTTTTTTTTTTTAAAGATTTTATTTATTTATATGTCAGAGAGAGAGAGAGCACAAGCAGGGGGAGCAGCAGGCAGAGGGAGAAGCAGGCTCCTTGCTAAGCAAGGAGTCTGATGCAGGACTTGATCCCAGGACTCTGGGATCATGACCTGAGCTAAAGGCAGATGCTTAACCAACTGAGCCACCCAAGTGTCCTGAGGAGTAGGTTTCAAATCCAGATTTGTCTTGACTCCAAAATCTATATTCTTTCTACTGCACCATAATATAAAACATGTAATACAATGCTTACAGCATATTTGGTGCTCAATATATTGTACTTCTTGTTCTTATTTTTTTTCACTTAGAGTAAAATTATGTGACATATATTTTGTACATTTAAATATATTTTATATTTGAAATATGTGATATTTGATATACTTATCATATGGGATATGTATATTTTATATATTCTATATTTGTTATATATGTATTATGTGTATGTGTGTCCTTTCTTGTGGTTCTGCTTCTCTGATTGAACACCACTGAAGCAGGGGCAAAAGTGAAAGCTGGTATACTTGTTAAGAGGCCAACACCATTTAGTCCAGGACCAAAGATCCAAGATGTCATCATGGAGATGGAGAGAAGTTTACCAGTTTAAGAAATGTTTTGGAGGTTGTATTATGGTTCTCTAGAGAAACAGAACCAGTTGGAAGGAGAGAGAGATAAAAGAAAGAGATTTCTCATAAGGAATTGGCTCATGAAATTATGGAGGCTGAGAAGTCCCAAGAGCAGCAGTTGGCAAGCTCGAGACCCAGAGGGGCTGATGGAGGCTGGCAGGCTTGAGACCCGATAAGAGCTGAGGTTTCAGTTTGAGTTTAAGGGCAGGAAAAGACTGATATCTCAGCTCAAGTAGTCAGGCAGAAGGAGGTCCCTCATATTTCTTGTTGTTTTTGTTCTAGTGAGGCCCTCAACTGATTGGATAAAGCCCACCCACATTAGAGGGAGCAATCTGCTTTACTCTGTCTACTGATTCATGTGTTAATCTTATCCAGAAATATTCTCAGAGACAAACCCAGAATAACGCTTAACCAAATGTCTGCGCACTCCGTGGCCCAGTCTAGTTGACACATAAAATTAACTTTCACATAGATGTGAAGGAAAAACTCAGGTTTTTTCCTTCCTATGTAGAGAAAAACCCAGTTCTCCTCTACTTTGAGTTTCTTCCCTGTGAGTTTCCTACTAACACAAACCACTTCTGACATTTCTAGTCACCAAGTATGTGTGTGGGGGGGGTTTCCTCAAAACAACAAGCAAGCCATTGACGCCAGCTGGGAGTCCTACCATTCAACTCAATTCTGACACTGTCTACCTAGACGTAGCCTCAGATCTCTTGGGTAAGCCTGCCTCTCTCCACCACTACTTCAGATGCCAGTTGCAAGTTCAGTTATTGTTTGTGCTTCTGACCCACTGCTCTAGATCAAAGGTTTCAATGACCCCCTCTGCAAGTACAATTCATTTGCTAGAGGAACTCACAGAACTCAGGGGAATACATACATTTACAGGTTTATTCAAGGATATGATAAATGAGGCAGAAGAACAAACAGATGAAGAGATGCCTAGAGTGAGGTCTGGGAGGTTCTGTCCCCGTGGAGTTGGAGTGGATCACCCTCTTGGTGTGGATGTGTACACCCACTTAGAAGCTCTTCGAAGCCCATACTTTTGGGATCTTAGGGAGGCTTTATTATGTTGGCATGATTGAAAATCCCAAGCTTCTAATCATGACTCCCTCTTTCCATTGACTAGTCTGTTATCCAGGAACCATCCAGGACTCCACCCGAAGTCACCTCATTAGAACAAAAGATGCTTGTAATGCTCTTATCACTTAGGAATTGATGTGGGTTTTAGGAGCTGTGTGCCAGGAACTGGGGACAGAGACCATATATTTTCTATTATCTCATGATAGATGTATGTATGTTGGATGCATGTCTACCTTCATATGCTCTTGCACCAGGCCCCACACTTGGGAGGACTTCACAGTTGGTTTAATGCTCTGCTGTTGCTGTCTTAAAATTCTTGGTAATTTTTCAACAAGGGGCCCTGCATATTCATTTTTTATTGGGCCCCACATAATATGTAGCAGGTCCTGATTGGATATGAGGACTGAGGGGAAAAAAAGCTCAAGGATTACACTTAGGTTTTTGGCTTAAACAGCTGTGTGGATGGTAGTGCATTTGGAGGTGGAGTTTGGGAGAGAAATTAAGAATTTTGATTTGAGCATGTTAACTTAGAGCTGCCTTTTAGACACTGTGGTAAGATATTTGTTGCTTGCTTCCCCAGCATTCATTTCCATCTTCCAGATTCCTGGCTAGACCCTGTTTCCCAGCTTTGTGGTTAGGGTTTGATTGGCTCTATTTCCAGCCACCAACATGCTGTCCTGGTATGGCAGCCTCTGCCATATAATAAGTAATCTACTAAGCCGAGTAGACTAGAGCTCTTTGTAATTCCCTTCAACCCTAGATTAAAGAATAAGGGGGAGGGGGAAGGATAAGGAGAGACTGACTCTTTGAGAAGGAGAGGCAAAGGCTGCAGAAATGGAGCCTAAAGTTTGTCTGTTTGTTTGTTTTATCCCAGGCCATGGATACTTGTGGGAGAATCTGCTTATTTTCCCAGTATCTAACCTTGCCATCTTCCACTGTTTAGCTGGGTACATGGTCTCCTGGTATAAAGACTACATTTCCCAACATTTCCTGGAGCTAAGTACACAGCCGTGTAATTATATTCTGTTTAATGGTACAGGGGGACGTGGTGTGTACATTTTGCTGGACATATCCTTAAAGAGAAGGGGATGCCATTTCTCCTCCCTTCAAATTTCAGCAGTCTAGAATTTGAATGCATTGACAGAAACGCCAGTAGTGAGCAACAGACAAGAACACTGGTCCTTTGACACCACGGAGCCATGCTAGTTTTGGATTGCCTACCTCTTCTTATCTTTTATAAGAGAGCTAAATTCTATCTTATTTAAGATAAGACTCTTATCCACCACTATTTTGGATTTCTGTCACATGTAGATAGTGTTAATCCTAAGTGATACAATGTTCATATAATTAACTCCTTTTCTTCTCATGGTACCTAAATAATGATATGTTTGTTACAAACAAGACTCTAATAAGGACAATTTTTATTACTCAGGCCATGTGCAATTTGGTCTACATACACACTGAAAAAACCCCTATTCAACCCATATTTTGCTTTGCCCTTTCAGTCCTCAAAAGAAATATAGACATTTTACTAGGATATATATTATTAAAAGCACCACTACTTTCTCTGGGAAAGCAACAATTGATCCACATTTTTCTGGCGCCAGCTCACATATCATAAACCCTTGTTTAAAATTAACCCAAACCATTAAACAACACAGAAAAAAAAAATCTTTTTAAATTACACTATAAAAACTGCCTTCTGAGAAACTGAAACAGGTGAGTTTACATGTAATCTCAGATAAGGTGACCAAATATCCAAAATTGGCTAAGACAGTCCCAACTCCCAGATTGCTGGCTGCTCTGGTTTCTGTCTCAGTACACGTCCTGTGGTTCTGGCCAGATGTCATCCAACTTTAGGACAGGAATGCCTGCCCCTACTTGGGCGAACAAGTTACTAAAAATGGGGAGAAATAACAGGAAAGTGGAAATGGCAAAAAACTAAACTTTGGTTGCAATTTTAGTTACATTTTGGTTCTTTGTTTGACAATGTTTGTAAGCATTTGTCAACACGTATTGTTTAGTTTGGGGTCTTCGGAACTGTATGGGATGATCCATTTTTAGGATTTGATCAGTATTTTTAAAAAGTGATATTGACTATAATAGACTAGAAAATGCCAACATGCATTTCACATACTAAAGATGAGTAGTTTTAAAAAATTTCTATTTATGTTTTATCTGTGAGTCTTTGGTGCAAGAGTGTGATCAAAAGAAGTTTAAAACTCACTAAATTTTAGTCATTTAGGAGTATACTCACCCACTGTCTCTTGTATCATGAAGGGATATTAAGAAATTTTAAACCTTTCATTCAATAGATATTTGACATATATAACATTAACAGTACTTGTGCATCCATCGCTTCCCTGTGTTTCCCTTAAGCCCAATTCTCACACAAGTTTTCCAGGGCTGTTCCAGGGACTTTGCAAGTGTCCAGGACTGTGGGATGGGAGTTGTCTACAGGAGATTGGTCAGTGGACAATTCAACCTCGAAGTTCACTGGACAAATGGCGTTTAAAGACTGAATTTAAGTTAGCCAGTTGGGCAAGGAAAGAAGGGCATTCCAGATAGAAGGAGCAGTATGTGTTAAACAGAAAAGAGAAGCAGTAGAGTATATAGGTTCATGATATCTTAGATGTAATTCTGAATTCCAAAAAGTTCTAAAAGCTGAAAGCATTAGGCAAGAAAACTGATTCAATCTGAACTCATTGGTGTGCTGCATTTGTCCCATGAGTTCAGATTGTTTTTATCATACTACACTGATATCCAGTCAGTCTAAAATATGGTTATGGTCCGCAAGATGTGTATTTGAGTTCTAAAAGAATATATAATTATAAAAGACTGGTGCATTAACTATTTACTTATCAGTTTTATAGAAGGTAATTTTTTTTCCTCTTTAAGTTTTTTTTTTTAAAGATTTTATTTATGGGGCGCCTGGGTGGCTCAGTTGTTAAGCGCCTGCCTTTGGCTCAGGTCATGATCCCAGGGTCCTGGGATCGAGCCCCACATCAGGCTCTCCGCTCCATGGAAGCCTGCTTCTCTCTCACTCACTCCCCCTGCTTGTGTTCCCTCTCTCGCTGTGTCTCTCTCTGTTAAATAAATAAAATCTTAAAAAAAAGATTTTATTTATGTATTTGAGAGAGAGAGAGAAAGAGAGAGCATGAGAGTGGGGAAGGTCAGAGGGAGACACAGACTCCCCGCTGAGCAGGGAGATCAACTCAGGGCTCTGTCCCCAGCATCAGAATCATGACCTGAGCTGAAGGCAGACCCTTAACTGACTGAGCCACCAGGCGCCCCTCCTCTAAGTTTTAATGAAAATAAAACCTCAGGGGCTCCTGGGTGGCTTAGTCAGTTAAGCATCCAACTCTTGATTTTGGTCAGGTCATAATTACAAGGTTGTGAGATCCAGCCCCTTATCAAGCTCTATGCTGAGTGTGGAGCCTGCTTGAGATTCTCTCTGTCCCTCTGCCCCTCCTCCCACTCGTGCCTTCACTTTCTCTCTCTCTCTCTCAAAAAAAAAAAAATATTAAAACTTCAAAATCCATAGCATTAGCAAAATAGAAATCTAGTAAAGCCAGCACAGTAATTTATGCATAATTATGGAAGAACTAGTGCATAAAGTGGTTACATGATATATCTCAGGAATCAGTTTGTCAAATTTATGCACAGCTTATTTATAATTGATGATTTCTTAATCTTTCTCCAATTGTTTAATGGTTTCCATATGCTTGCTTGCTTTAACTCGTGTGCATTTGGTGAATCTTACCTACCACAAGCAAGTAGAAGTCTATAAAGTAAAAAATTGTCTCCTTTTCACCACCATCCTCCTTCCCCTTTAGCACATTGTCCAGAGGTAACCACTCTTAAGAGAGTTGTATATATTCTTTCAGACCTTTTTCAAATTTGTATGCGAGCATGCCTTATGTCATAGATATACAAAAACAAATGTTGGGTGATGGGCATTAAGGAGGGCACGTGATGTAATGAGCAGATGTTATATGCAACTGATAAATTATTGATTACTACATCTGAAACTAATGATGTTCTATATGTTGGCTAATTGAATTTAAATTAAAAAAAAGAAAAAAAAACCCAAATGTTTCTTGTGTCATTCTCTCACAGAACTGGCATAATGCTATGAAGGTGTTCTGCAACTTGCCCTCTTCACTTATGTGTATATATCTTTTCATGGAAATATGTATAGACCAACCTGATTCTTTTTAATGATTGCCTCATGTTCTATTGCATGGATGTTCTTTAATTTAACCATTGTCCTACTGACAGGTAAATAGGGTTTTTCTAAGTTCTTATGATAGCAAATATTCCCTCAGATTTACATCCCTGTACTACCTCTTAGTCATACTTAAAAGACCTCCTCACTCTCTAAGGTCTTTAGCCAAAGCATATATTTTGTAGGAACTGATACCTTCTTTTCTCTTAAACCAAAGAGAAGTCATTCATGTTAACCTGTAAGTACAGCAACAAAAAAACATTTTGTTGATTTTTTTACGAGAATTATAAAGTAGTCACCTTTATAAGAGGGCTCTGATGTGGTAGAAACCAGTTAATCTCTTGCTGTTGACTGCTTTAGCTTACCAATCTCATCTTCTTAAGCAAGGTCATTCTGGAGGTTACTCTTAAAATTCTTCCTTAGTGTTCACTTCATCATTTCTTTCATTGTAGGAACATCTAAGAAGCACAGACCTGAGAAAGAATCTCCAGGTTAAAGAGGTGGAAGTTGCTAGAATTTAAAAGCAGTGTTTCCACACTGGAGAAGTGACCTGCTAAAGGGCCATGGCACCAGGATGCTTTCTAATTCTTTGCCTCCAACTCTGCCTCAAATAATGACCTACTCTGAGAGGAGAAGAGTGTGTTGGTTAGTAGTGTGGGCTTGTAGTCATACACCCTGGGTTCTGTCTCTTGTTAGCTCTGGGGCTTGAGCAAATGACTTAACCTCTTTGTGACTCAGTTTCTTCATCTATTAAAATGGGGACAGGGATGGTGATGATGATATCACCTACTCTGTAGGGTTGCTGTGAAAAAAATCAAAGATTAGTATTTGTAAAGCACTTACAGGGTCTGGTACATAATAAACTCGATATAGATGTTTGTTAAATAAGAATGGCAGAATGGTATGGGCACTGTGGCTGTTTCTCTGAGTTTCCTGAAGAAGCAGCTGTTCATGAAACCTTCCCAAAGCTCAAATGTAGCTGAAGTTGCCCAAAATATGGTGTGAACAATCTTCCTTCTCCTGCTCATCAGCGCCTTCACTGTAGAGGTGTCTCTATTCAGTGCTCACAGAAGTCCTATATTTCAGTGGCCTGCTCTGGATATCCAAACTTCTAATGAGAAATGATACCTTATTTATGTTAAAAAGAAGATGGACTGATATTGGGTGTACGCTTTCTAGATAGTTGTTAGCACATTCTTTGTGTTCAACAAAATATTCTCACAAGAAGAGGAGCTTTACAAAAACACATCACAGAAGAAATTGAGTTAGATTTCAGAAACATAAGTACAATGAAAATTGTCTGGATTCGCAGGAAATCTGTGACTTTCTGAGTGCAAGAAAATGATATGAAATTCATTGACAATATATAGTTATACCTCACATTTTCAGATTTTAATATTACAGCTATTAGAAATGCATCCAAAATTTATTTATACAAGAGCTGATTAGCCAGATCTGATATTTTGCAAGTTTTTTGTTCCTGTTTCCTTCCCACCCTAAACATGCAATTTTCTGCATTTTGATCAATTACAGAGTATGTGAAGTCAGGTGTGAAATTGGTTTCTCTTAATATGGTTATACTTCCAACACAGACCATATAGCTCCTCACTTTCTCTTTAGCAGGAAGTTACAGGACCAAAAGACCACACCTTCTGGGGAGCCTCCATATTCTCTGGAGTAGTTTATAGCTTGGGTTGAACACTATGACCAAGTAGTATCGTATTCTTGTGTGCTGTATCATGATTTAGTTTCCCAACAAAGTTGAGTGTCTTACTTCCTCATATTATCACTAACAGGATTTGGGGGATTGACACCAGCTTTAAACCCCAGCTTCAGGATAGAATTATACTTGCTGGGTGGGTTTTCTAATACTGAAAGAGGGAGGGAAAATTTGCATGCTGTGGATAGCCACCGAAGTACGCATGGAGAGTTGGCATTTGAGCTTTTAGACTTTGATTACAACACTTGGAAGGAAGCTGTAGC
This sequence comes from Eumetopias jubatus, assembly GCF_037043125.1. NCBI lineage: Eukaryota > Metazoa > Chordata > Mammalia > Carnivora > Otariidae > Eumetopias > Eumetopias jubatus. The sequence goes on from NW_028274813.1 coordinate 77,592,258, forward strand.
AGATACAGCTATAATCAACTTATAATTGGGTATTTTATGTCTTCGGTTTTTTTATACCTCACCTTGTTCCCAAAAGTCAAGCAGTTATGTGATTCCTCTTCCAGGACAGCATCAGGAAAAGATGGAGCTCTCATTTCTTTTCTTTCGCCTTGGCCTGCACAGGCCTGTGCTTAACTGTGTAATGATTTCTTTTCAAACTCTAGTTGCTCAGGCAACTACACTCTTTGCTCTCTAGCTTGACCCCATTTCCTGATGAATGGGCTTTTCATTTTTTCACTAAGTCCTAAAGGCTTTCACATTCTGCAATTTTCTCTGCTAAATAGCTCTAGGCATAACTGCTTAGAAAATCATAGGCAATCATAAAGCCTTAGATTTTTTTAAGGAAACTTAGAGATCATTTAATCCAACCCCCTCATTTTACACTTAAAGAAATTGAGCCCCCAAGGAGGGTAAATAACTTGTTCAATGTCATCCCGTTAATTTGTAAACTGGCTAGAATTTTTCCGAAGCTAATTTTTTGAATTGGGTACAACTACAACTAACACTGTTTTAAAGGGCACATACTTTTCCATCTTGATCTTTTAGAGCTGTCATATGAATATAATTTATAGAACCAAATTTACAAAATCATGACTCCTAATCCTAAAAAAAAACCCACTGTGATGTGAGAAATAGTTAAATGAGGTTTGGAATTACCATGCTTTTTAATAGAACATTTATCATAGCAATGGTCTCAGATGTGGTGGTTAATTGAGGGTTGACTAGGTCCAAGAAGATTGCTTTGCTTTACCTAAGATTTTATTCTGGTGGGGGAGGAAGTTGAGGGAAAATGGACCAACACATGTAGAGAGAAATGGGCATTAGGTTAGGCTCAATAATCTATTGTCACTACTGTTAATAAATTTCACACTTTGTGTCCACAAGATCACAACTCTAGTTTGTAAGAAATTATAAATTATTTTTGTGTCCAGAACTTGCATCTAGCTAGAGCCAAAGATGAAAATCAGTAGCTTCCTCATGCTCTTTCTATAGCCCACTCATTCCAGTTAGTGAGTTCTCCAACATGGCCACAAATAACTCATAGAGTCTTTGAAGAGCCACTCTTCTTTGTTGCTGTATGGCACTCTGTGCAAAGCAGGGTATCTCACAAGCACACCCATCCCTAACATTTGTGAACCTGAGATGAATGTGCAAATGGTTGTCTCCAACCTTACCCCTATCTCAATGGGCCATATACCATTCTGTCCATACTGACCTCAAAGAAACTTGTGTATAAGTGTGTAGACTTCACTCTACATATCCAAGCTATCTCCACAAGTCCGCATACAAATTGCACAAGTAGTCACCTCTTGTCTTCACTGTGGGTAATACAGTCTGCCCTTAAGAGAATAGAGAGGAGTAGAAGCCCAAGCAGGCACCTGAAGGAGGCTCAGGGATTCATGAGCAGGGAATTGTAGGTTTCCTGAATAAAGAGAGCTTGGTTAAGAAAAAGGAGAGCAGGTTCCTGATCAGAAAATCCTGACAGACCTGTCACCTTATGGGGAGGAAGAGGATAGAGGAGGGCCAGAATAAGACCTAAGGCATTGTACCCAGGAAAGAAGTCTTGGTTGATTGGATCAAGAACAGTACTGCTGACAAGAAAACTCTGGGGTTGAACCATCCTATAGGCATTGTCTCTTTGTAGGACCTGTACAAGAAATGGAAGCAAAATTGTTTCATGGCCAGAAAGAAGCCACTTCAAACAAGTTATTTTTTAAACAGTGAAGTTTCAAGAGATGTTCTAAAAGAGCATCTAAAAGAACAACACTGTTCAAAGGTATGACATGTCAAACTGGAAGGAATATTCAAGATTGTCTAATGAAGATGGAAGAGAGACCACAGAGACAAGTAACTTGCCCAAGGTCAGACTGCAAGTAGTGATAGAGCTCAGCTGAACACTTGTAGCTTGGGTTTCCAGGTTCTCAGGAATGGGTTTTTTTCCATGACCTAGTCCTGAACCCACTTGAAGTATGACTCTAAGCAGCATGGAAGAATAGACACAGGGTAGCTCTTATACTAGAAGTGTATTTTTAATGATGTGACAGCAGAACAGCAAAGACCAGTGGTTTCTACAGAAAATCAGACACCAGTCAGACTTTTGAGAGAGAGAGAGAGCACACAAGTGAGTGAGTGAGGGAGCTGGGAAATGGGGTGAAGAAAGAGGGGAAGCATTCTAATGTAAGGATCGATGCTGAGTATCAGAGAAACTTTTTCTCTTCTTATGAATCAAAAGAGAGTGATGTTATCACTATTAGGTGATCCATTTGGGGAAGTTGGTGCAATGAGAAAAGGTAGAAACAAAGAAAGGGGTTATAGGTACTCTGGATTACCCCCTCACTCTCATTTACCCCCACTTTGGGACTATATATAACTTGATTCATACCCTCCTACCCTGTCAGTAATGTTTATTTTAAATATGAAGGCCAGGAAGTAAAATGTATTGAAGTGGCAAGTATGGTCTAAGTATTAATTAATCATTTCAAAACAAATTAAAGTTTGATCTGTGAAAAAGAGAATTAGGCTGGAGTACAGAATTTGTTTTCCTGTCTTAGGCCTGCAGCAAGCCATTTAACCTCTGCAGTGCTGTTTTCCCAAAGGTAAACTGAAAATAGCAAAGCTAGCTCTTAATATTTATGATGGCAAAAAATAGAGGGAGGAAACCCAAGTGTCCAATAACAGGGAAATAGATTATGGAATATTTATATAGTATAATATTATCAACATTAAAAATTACAATTCTGAAAATTTTTAGCAATATACTAAAAAGTTACAATATAAGGTTAAGGGAAAAAGCATGATTCAGAAACTATATATATTGAGTTATGCCAACTTTCTAAAATATATGATCATAACATACTTGAGGGGGCACCTGGGTGGCTCAGTAGGTGAAGCATCTGACTCTTGATTTTGGCTCAGGTCATGATCTCAGGGTCATGAGATTGAGCCCCATGTCGGGCTCCACCTTCAGCAGGGTCTGCTTGAGATTCTCTCCCTCTTCTTCTGCCCCTCCCCCTACTTGCTCTCTTGCTCTAAAATAAATGAATAAAATCTTAAAAAAATAAAATACTTGAAACAAATACATCAACATGTTAATGTTATTATCTCTAGGTGATAGAGATGGTTTTAATTTTCTTCTTTATATAGTATTTTTACCATTTTCCAAATTGTGTCTAATGAACGTACAGTATACTAATTTAAGTTTTTATTTTAATTCCAGTTAACATACCCCATGATATTAGTGTCAGGTGTATAATATAGTGATTCAACGCTTCTATACAACACCCAGTGCTCATCACAAGTGCCCTCCTTAATCCTGATCACCTGTTTCACCCACCTCCCCTCTGGTAACCAGCAGTTTGTTCTTTATAGTTAAGAGTCTGTTTCTTGATTTGTACAGTGTATTAATTTTACCACCAGGAAAAAATGTTTTTAACAGAAGCAATGTACTCTAGCCCGATTCATAGTGTTGTTGTAAGGAAAATGGAAATAAAATAATAATTTAAAACTGAATCCTGACAAACATGTACTAAACAAGCTAAGTATTTATGTTAAAGGAAAAAATTGATGTATGTCTCCATGTGCAACTTTTTTCTTAATAATAAATAGATGTACCTGTAAATAATTAGAAGTCATTCCGAGGCATTAGAAGAGCACAGTATATGTGCCACGACCACATCAGAACTATTTGTGTGTGCTGACCCAGATGTCGAAGAAAAAGTCAAGTTGACCTGGATCAGTATACAGCAACTTTATCCAGTCATCAGGAGGGATGGCCCGCTGAGGAGTAGCTGAGGGGCCACCAGTGTCCTCCCTGCCAATTTTTCCCCAGGCTAATCAACTTCTCCTCTAAGTAAATATTTAGTAAATATATTAAATATACTGACTTGAAGAGGCAGAAATCATTGACCTGCCTCATGCATCCTCATGTTTTGGTCTGCCCTCCCTCTAACACCATGCCCACATCACCTTTTCTCTCCAAATCTTTGCACATCTAATCCCATTGCTGGGAATACTCTTCTGCTCTCTCTGACCCTCTTTCCCTTCGCCTGTATTAACATTAGTCTTGCAGGTCTTAGCTTAAACATTCCTTTCTTGGGAGGCCTCCCCAATATAGAGGTTAGAGACTCGTAATGTATGTTCTGACAACTCTGTGATAGCTCTCATCACGTTTTATTGTTCTGCATATCTAATTGCCTATTTCCCCTACACTGTGAGCTCAAGGAAGGCAGGGACCTTTTCTGTCTTGTCCTTCACTGTTTCCTCGGAGTGAGTCCAGTGTTCAAACAATCTGTATCGAGGACTGAATGAGCTGAGAATGTGAGATGGTGTGCATAGTGAGTCCCTCACCTAGAAGGAGCAAAGGCTGGGACTGGAACTGTGATTGGTTCCCAGGAAATCCAGTGGATAGAATTCTGGACTTTACCAGAGCTCAATTTTATCCAGATTATGATGCCAAGAATCCAGACATAAGAATCAGGAGCACAAGGTGTGTGACTTTTGGCCAGTTGCTTAACATCTTTCTCTCTCAGAGCTTTTCTGAGTAGCAAAGGGAAGTGTAGGAAAGTACTTTAAACACAATATAAACATGGGTGCACAGTTGTGGAGACATAGAAGAAATGGGGTCATCTCTAAAGGGCTGTGGTTGGGACTTAGAGGCCACATTCTGGTTCCTATTTTTCCCACCTCAAGCCATACGTCTGGGCAAGTCAGCACCATCAGTACAGTGGCACCCTCATCAACCCCCACTCACCACCGCCAATATCTGGTTGATTAATACAGTTTGTGTGTTATTGCAAGGGAAAGGGGAGGAGCAGAGAGAACAAAAGAGCTGCGTTTGCTGGTGTAAGAGTGTGGTGGATCTGTCAAAAACACTTTCCAGAGTCCTCATTCTCTAGGGGATAATTTTTCTCTGGTATTTCAAGATCTCAAAATTAAATACCTGTCCCAGAACTGCCATCTCCAAGGTGACAGCGCTAGAAATCTCTCTTGGCTTCTTCACATGAGAGGCTTTAAATAATAGTTGCCTTAATGAAGCACCATATGGATAACATTTTAGGACAGGTAGTCAAATGGTGTAAGAAAAACAAATTCAACTAAAAAAACAAGTGAAAGCATTTCACAATATGTACATATACCAAATCATCACATTGTACACCTTAAAACCTACTCAAAGTTATATGTCAATTACATCTCAATAAAATGGAAAAAAAATAAAGAATTAGGAGTAGGGTTGCCAGATATAGCAAATAAAAATATTTGGGACATACATTAAGAAATTATTTGTTCTTTCTATCTGAAATCCAAATTTAACTTGGTGTCCTATATTTTATCAGGCAAATTTTATGGGAAGGCATCTCTTTTTCCCTTAGTTCTGTTCTAATTATTCCATAGTGAAAAATAAAACATTTTTATTTATTTATTTATTTATTTATAAAAAGATTTTATCTATTTATTTGACAGAGAGAGAATACAAGCATGGGGAGCAGCAGAGAGAGAGAGAGAGAGGGAGAAGCAGTCTCCCCACTGAGCAGGGAGCCCAACGTGGGGCTCGATCCCAGGACCCTAAGATCATGACCTGAGCTGAAGGTAGACACTTACTTGACTGAGCCACCCAGGTGCTCCAATAAAATGTTTTCAAAAAATATTCATTCTGTACTATCATTGCTTATATGAGTTGAATGTTATCATTTAGTGTTTTAAAATTACATTTCCCTTCAAAATAACCCTGAGGCACCTGGGTGGCTCAGTCAGTTAAGCCTTGGACTCTTGATTTTGGCTCAGGTCATGATCTCAAGATGAAGTCTGCTTAGGATTCTCTCTCTCCCTCTCTCTGCAACTCCCCATTCTCCCCCACCCCCCCACCAGCATGCACTCTCTCTCAATAAATAAATAAATGAAGGGGGGGGAATCAGAGGGGGAGATGAACCATGAGAGACTATGGACTCCGAGAAACAAACTGAAGGTTTTAGAGGGGAGGGTGTTGGGGAGATGAGTTAGCCCGGTGATGGGTATTAAGGAGGGCATGTATTGCATGGAGCACTGGGTGTTATATGCAAACAATGAATCATGGAACACTACATCAAAAACTAATGATGTACTGTATGGTAACTAACATAACATAATAAAATAAAAAAAATTAAAAATAAATAAATAAATCATTCAAAATAGTCCTTTGTTTTTACTCATATTTTCATATAGGAAATTAAGATTTAATTTATCTATTCAATTATTTCATGGTTTTTTTTTGGCTCTTCTGTGTTTTAACCTTAAATCAATAAAGATTTTGATCGTTATGGTCATTTTATTGTATTATAGTTCAGTACCGTCTATTACTATGTTTTCTTTGAAGGCAAATAAATCACAACTTTACACGTGGAAAATCTTGGGCACTGCATTTCATTCATTCTGCTCAGTGCTCAGTGGCATTTTCTTTTCTTTTCTTTTAATTTTTTAAGTAGGCTCCATGCCCATTGTGGAGCCCAGAGTGGAGCTTAAACTCACAATACTGAGATCAAGATGCACGCTGAGATCAAAAGTTAGACACTTAACCAACTGAGCCATCTAGGCACCCCTATATTATTTTATTTTTTATTCAAAGTTTCAAATGTATACAAAAGGAGGAATATTTTTATGAACTTCCTGTATCATCAACTAGCTTCAACAGTTACCACCTCATGGCCTGCATTGTTTTATCTATACCTCTACTCATTCTGCCTCCCCCCACTATTTCAATTATTTTATTTTATTTTTTTATTTTATTTTTTTAAAAGATTTTATTTATTTATTTGACAGAGAGAGACACAGCGAGAGAGGGAACACAAGTGGGGAGTGGGAGAGGGAGAAGCAGGCCCCCCACGGAGCAGGGAGCCCAATGCGGGGCTTGATCCCAGGACCCCGGGATCATGACCTGAGCCGAAGGCAGACGCTTAACGACTGAGCCACCCAGGCGCCCCTATTTCAATTATTTTAGAGCAAATCCCAGACCTCAAAACATTTCCGTGATAAATATTTCAGTATATATCTGTAAAAAGAGAAAGATATTTAAAAATATATATCTATAAAAATAATCATACCTAAAACAATGTAGAGTATTTTTTTAATATTATCAAATATCTAATGAGGGTTCAAATTTCTGGTTGTCTCATAATTTTTTTATATATGTGTATTTTTTTGAATCAGAGACCAGAAACCAAAATCCCTTTCTTGTAATTTATAGATAGGTTTCTCCCTATTTTTTGAGGAAACTTGGGTTATCCACCTGAGTCTTCTACATTCCAGATTTTTAAAATTGTATCCCTATAATGTTATTCAATATGACCCCCTGTCTCTGTGCTTCTTATAAACTGGAACTTGGATGTGGAAATGTGGTCTAATGCAGGTTAATTTTGTTTTTTTTTTTTTTTTTGCAAGAGTACCTGGTAAATGGTGATGTGTATTACAAGGTATATAATATCCAATTATCTCTCTTTTTGTGAAATCAGAAACCACTGATGATCGTTGCCTAGATCCATTATTTAACTAGAAATCGGCAAAATGGAGTTTGGCTACATCATTCTTTTTCTATTTATTATTGAGAAAACTTTCCCTCACTGATTATTTTGTTATTACCTTATGGTATGTTTCATAAGGGTAAGTATCCTAGGTCAGTGCCCTGGGAAAGAGACTTTGAGGTGGAGATTGTCTGTCAGAGGCTTACAGAGGTAAGTTCTGGGGAACAACATCCCTAAGAGAGTGAGGAAAGCAGGAACTGGGTGAGGGAGAGGTTGAATGGTGAAGGAACTGCAAAGGAGGACTCAGCCAATCCCACAGGGAGCTTTGACCTCGGAAAACTTCAGAATTGAGGCTGTGCCTTTGTATTCCCACTCTACCTTTGCATTGACAAATCATTGTTTGTGGGGTGCCTCTGGAGTGAGAATGCATTCTTGTGTAAGACAACAACATTTATCCAAAGGCAATTCCTGGGGAAGGCTCAGCTGGGAGTTTAGCTGTAGAGGCTCCAGGCAGCTGAATGAATGTCTTATTCTTGAAGGGGGGGATCAGGGCAGTGCACTGAAGTATTCAAGACAAAAAGACAGGTTGAATGCTTGATTCTTTCTCTGTATTTATCAGACTTAAGAATTATGAACTGATTCCTTAACATCCTCCAAAGGTAACCAATGGGATTTTTTTAAGTATCATAAGCTCATGGATGTTAACATGTTTGATGTGTTTGCAATCCTCAGCAGTAGTTACTTCTATTGATTTCTGTCTTTTGCCAGGAGAAACTTCCTCAAGTTGGCCTATGAGCCCTTTGACATGACCTTCCCCCCTACCCCCACGAGTTTTTGATAGCTTCCTCACTTTCTTGATGACAGAATGTTAAGGCTCAAGTGCTACAGTTCCTGTCCCAGATGTGTAAATTACCAGGGAGAAATTGTGTTTAGAGGCCTCAACCAGTTTAGGAGTGGTGCTCACTGCTACTGGGTTGGCTATTGCTTAGCCTTTACAGCAGAGATAGCTAGGAAATACACAATTTCTTCAAAAGAGAAATGCATCATCAACTCTTCACTGGTATTTCTAGCTTGAATTTAGAATTACAGGGGTTTACTAAACTTCTTTGATTTTATGTTAGTTTCTCTTTTCCTCTGGAAATCCTTGTGGGAAGTTACTCGAATAAGAAGGCCAACAGCTATCAGCAGAAGGAAGGAAGGGAAAGGACATAAGCAGGGAAGGAATGTGTTTTGTTTTGCAGAACCAACAGTTTCAGCCAAGGAAACGCCAATTAGGTGTCTTGCCTGATAGCTCCTTACGTGATCCAGTTTGAGCCAGATGGGAGCTGAGGACCTTCTCAGAAGCCCCCCTGAGTTGTCCTAAAGTTACCTTTAGCTCTTTATAATACTAAGATCTCCTCCTATGGGCAGAGTTTTCTGCCATTTTTTGAATATACAATGTATACATTACCATGCTGACTTGCTAGGCATGCACAATTGAACCAAAGTGCCTAATGCAAGCCTCCTGCTTCTGCCCCCTTTCTGTTTTTTTGAAAGCTAGAGTGATCTCTTAAAAGTTTTGGTGTTTTCTTTTTGAACAAAAACCAGATGCCAGCTTTATATATTCTGCTTGCATAGAAGTGGAGAAAGAAGAGGAGAAATACAACCTGCCCTATTATTCTAAATAAAGTTCTTAAATTAATGGCCTTGATTAGTGACTCAGTGCTTAACCTTGATTCCCAAATTGGGCCCGCTTCAGGGCTTCCTAGGGAAGGACTTTTCTTACCTTTTGATGATTTGGGCTATAGGTTTCCCTATTCTTTTTCTCTATTAGTCTTCATCCTACTTTTTCCTCTAATAGTTCTTGCAACTTTCTGGTCTGATGCTGGCTCCTTTTCTTGTTTTCTGCTCAATGTATATTAATATGAATTTTATGACACTGGGAACTTTTAATCAGATATGCCACACAGCATGTTCTTAATTTGCCTTTTTGAAACCATCGTCTTGATACCATAAAAAATCAAAATCTGGTTTCCCTTACATAATACATCAGGTTGTTTCCAATTGGTTAGTGCCAGAGTTCCTTCATTAAGAAATATATGTAGAAACCTGACAGTCTGGGGCACCGGGATGGCTTGGTTGTTGGAATGTGCTACTCTTGACCTTGGGGTTATGAGTTTGAGTCCCATGTTGGGTGTAGAGATCACTAAAAAAAAATAAAATAAAATAAAAAGGAAACCTGACAGTTTGTTTTTGATTATATTTCACTCACACATCTACTTGTATTTAATTCTGCATTTACTTAGGAACTACAAGGTACCATGAACTATGCTCTTAGGATCTGTTGCTGGCCCTCTGGCTGAAGTTCTGATTCTTGTTCCGGTTGCTTAACTCACTCTTGGAAGTAGCAATAGAGAAGTGTCTGACCTCAGGGACATTTTTTTTTTTTTTCCCCTAATGCTTATTTGACTGATAGGTATTTTGGAAGGTTGAAGAAAGCAAAGCTGGACTGCAAAGCTCAAGTGATGATTCCTGCATTTTCAGAATCAGAGTGTGTAAAATATTTTTAATTTAACCTCATATTAGAAGACGGTAACCTTATAGGATATAAGACAGTAATCCTCATAGGATTAAGTGGATGTCATTCAGATGAAGCTGTCGTATTGGTACTGGGAAAATCAGCTCTGGGACGAAGGAGAGAATTCAAGGAAATGCTGCATGGGTCACAAGGCTGACCAGCTGTTTTCATTCTATCAAATGATAGGACAAAAGCACATGCACTTCAGCTGAAGCCAGAATACCTTGAAAAGAATTTCCTGGAAGTGTGAGGATCTTAATGTAGAAGATAGTTTAATAGCTTTCTCTAGAATTTGGGAAGGTTCGCATCTGTACAGGCCATAGATTCTTATCCGGGGGATGGGTTCAATAGCTAATAGCTTCTCCAAGTACTTTCTAGCCCCAGGAGTCAGTCATTTAGTGTACTTACGTAGGGATCTCCTTGACATTTTTGCACTGACTATCAGAATAAATAGGTAATAGCATATCTATATAACTTGCTAACATGTCATTTAGGCCGCTTGAGGGCTGTCGTAAATTGCTCTGCCACCTTTTTAAGCGAATATACAAATGCTAAGCATCAGTGATAAGATCATCCTGTGTTTTATTATAATTCCTCCCCTCTGGTGCTGAGAAATGAATTGCTTATGAGAGAGAAGGGAGGGTTGGCTTAATAACTTGTAATCAGATATGCCACACAGCAAATGTGAACTTCCTTTTTCCCTATTTTAGCTATCTTTTATCCCAAGAAGAACAACTGAATCTCAAATATGGGAAAGGGCAGTAGCAATCCTTGAATGGAAACTGCTCACAGGAATTAGACACAAGTGAGAATAAAACAGTGGAATAAACTTGTGATTGGTGACTATCTTACCATTCTTTTTAAAGAGTCCCAAGGGACAACTAATAATGATATCAACACACGTCTTACTGTTCTAAACACTTTACTACTAATAGTTTATGCTTATAACAACTCCATGAGGTAGACACTGGCATTATTTCCATTTTATGGATGAAGGAGCTGAAACACAGGGGGTAAGTGATTAGCCCACGGTCACACAGAGAGTACTAGATAGTATGTTAAACTGCCTCTAATGAAATACTGATTTCCTGACTGTATTTGAGTTTGTTCAATACTATGTTTCTAGGGAAGACTTAATCAGTTTTTGAGAAAACATGGCATTCAGTCCAATTTCAAATTAGGAAGAATCTTTGGCTCAATCCTTTAGTCTCTAAAAGTCCCTCAGCGCCTTTACTTGGATAATTAGTTGTGAACAATATCAATTATATCTAAGTGGACAAATTTAATTACTACAGAAGACCAATTGATTTTTTTAATTATCATTGATTGCTCAGTGGTTATCTCAGTGTAAAGATTGGTACTTTCTGAATCTTTCATTTAATTGGTTTATTAAGTAGTCCAAAGGTTGACACCAAAGTAGGAGAGGTGAATTTTCTTCCTGCTCCCTTTTTATCTCCATGAAGGATAAACATCATGGAAGCCCAAGACATTCAACAACAAAAACAACAACAATAACAAAAACAGCAATTAATATTAAATTTCTTGTAGGTTTTGGGGATCTTCTCATTTTTTGTTTTAGTAGATTTATTGGAGGCAGTGATACCCTAGGTCTTATAATGGTGAAGATAGAACTTGCCATGTTAGCTGGGGTACCACAATGCTGATATTTTTAATCTTTAAGTCAAATTCACAGTGAAGCCAGTTAAGATCATAAGGATTATTGGAAACTGATGTGGACTTAGAAAGACGAGAACTGGATTCTATACTTTAATTTATCCTTACCCACCTACCTCACCTCAGTAATAGCTGGCTGTGTGATTTAATTTTCCTGTCTCAATTTTCTTATTTTCAAAATTAGGATAATCACATTTGTCTTCTTTATCATGCAAGTCAAGTCTGTGACAGGACATTAAAAAATATTAAATGTATGTTGGGGTGCCTGGGTGGCTCAGTTGGCTGAGTAGTCTGACTCTTGGTTTTGGTTCAGGTCATGATCTTGGGGTCCTGGACTTGAAGCTCACAGTTGGCTCCATGCTTAGCAGGGAGTCTGCTAAAGATTCTCTCTCCCTCTCCCTTTGCCCCTCCCCCCTCTCTCTCAAATAAATAAATACATATTTTAAAAAATATCAAATATATGTAAATTTAAGGATCCATTACCATAATACTTGCATTATTTTGCTATAGAACTTTGACACCAATTGTATCAGTTATCTATTGCTGCATAAGAAACTACTTTAAACCTATTGGCTTAAAACAACCATTTATTATTTGCCATAAACCTACAGATCAGTTATGTGGATTGTGCTGATCTGTGCCAGGCTCAGCTATTCTTGGGCTTGCTTATGCATCTGTGATAAACTGGGGGGTTGGGATGGCCCCACTGGGGTGATGTGGCTCTCTGTCACACGATCTCTTATTCTTCAGTAGAGTAGCTCAGAATTGTTCTCAGGGCAAAGGAACAGGAGCAAAAGAGCGAGTATGCATAATGCCTCTTGAGGCCTCTGCTAAGGATGGCACCCCATCATGTCAGCCGTTCTAGAGGCCAAAGCAAGTTTCAGAACAGTTCAGTTCAAGAGGTGGGACAAATAAATGCCACATTGTGATGGGAGGAGCTGTATAGACATATTGTAAGAAGGGGGAAAATTGGAGCCATTTTTATAATTGATCTATCATATTAATTGAGTCACTTATATTTAATTAAAAGCCTTAATTATTTTTATTTATTTTACTAGGACAACAATTTTTTACCTTTTCAATTTTTATGTCACTGTGTTATATATCTTTTATATAAATACATATATCTATATCCATGGCTTGTTGCCCATATATACATCTAAGATAAGACATTTGAATATATTTGCAATTATTGTGACCAACAGGTAAGAACCTGGATAATTTATTAGATATATTCTCATTTATTAACTATTATTTGTTATATTAGCATTTGCATAAGGAAATAAAACAAACAAGATCTGATTAAAATAATTGTTGGAATTCTGAAACCCATAATGTTTTGTGCTACTGAATTCTCTATTACACTGAAATGATTAGTATGCTTCATTACTGCTCCTATAAATAGTCAGATTAAATGAAGAATTGAGACAATATAAATTGAAAATTCAGATGTGTAGCCCTGCCCTCAAGAAATTTTGTTCTGGCTTTGTTTTATTTTGTTTGAGCCAGAATGAGCCCGACTGGATGTCTACATTGGTTACATTCCCTAAATATGTGTTTAACTCATGATTTCACTTGGATTTAGGCATTTGGTTATATGCCAAACATCTGGATGTTTTTTGTCAGCAGTGCCAAATATGCATCTATGTGGAGGAATGTTCTGACTTTGGCATTTAGTTGACATCTTTATATATGCTTTTCAATCAGACGCACTATATCACCAGGGCAACTCTAGAAGTTTGGGTCAAAAGGATGTATTTCTGATTAAGTTTAACTCTATAAACTGTAAATATAAGCCATCTGAATTACACATAGGCACTTGGCAATATCCTGTAGATTCTAACATTCTCTTTCGTTATGTTGGCATCATGTTCAAGAACATTTAAAATATATTTCCATAACATTTTCTAAATGATTGTATTGTAATTTAATGTTATGTTTGGCAAACACAACCTAAAATACAGTAGCTAAGAATGTAAGCTCATTTTATTTGCATACCATTGTTAACCACTTTCATGTAATACTTACCAAATGTGTCAGATTATTATGATCTATTTAATGACTTAATGGAGGAGGTACATTGTTCTTAAGTTCAATTATACCCTCTGCACCTCTAGAATTAAGGTCACGTCAGCATTTCTATTATATAAGTGAGTGGGGTTTATCAGTTTTTAACTGAGCTATAAAAATAGGCTTCCAAATAAAATCTTAGTAATAAAGGTCACTGCCTGGGGGAATTTTTCCCCCAAATTTAGTATACATATAATTTTATGGTGCATCTCCTTCTTCCTAAAATAATCTTTTAGGAAAAATTCCATTATGGCTTTCATGTGGCAGAAGGAAAAGTCCTTAATTTCCTGTTTGCTTTATAAGACTAGGTTTTTCTTCCTTGCTGAGTAACAATCATCTTAGACACTTTGGCTTTTAATACGCTCCCCACTACTTCTTGGTTGTATGACCTTAGCGACTTTGTGCCTCAATTTGCTTATCTGTAAAATGGACTATTGATGTTACCTACCTCATAGAGTTGTAGTGAGGATTAAATGGGATAATATACACGTGTTTGGGACAGTACATATTAATTGCTCAATAAGGGTTAGCTTTTATTACTATCAGCTAGGAGATTTAATACAAGTCCATTCAGCATTAGAGAAACATCTGAAAAGAACAGGCCATTGAGGTGAGATTTGGCATTTACTGAGAAGTCTGGAAGAGGCTATTGCTATCAGCTGATTATCACCCTGTTGTCCATAAAGTTTTTTTCTTTTAGAAATGGCTGAGATCTCACTAAGGAATGAGTGAGATCTCCTTGGGGAAGAATGCAGGTGGGGAGGATGAGGAGCCAGGACCAAGGTCTGAGGAAGAGATGAGGCTAGAAGGATCTGTGGGGGGGGGGGAAGAGTGAATAGGAAATAAAGGAGTAAGTACAGTACTGTAGAACACGTACTGTGATTCTGACTCAAACAATTATCAAAATCAGTTGGAGGGCTTGGAAAACCCAGAAGGGCCTGGAGTTTCTCACTCAGCGGGTAGAGGGTAGTGCCTGGGAATTTGTATTTCTAACAAATTCCCAGGTGATGCTGCCACTACTAGCCTGAGTACCACACTTTGAGAACCACTGTCTGAACGAATACTTTAAATATGCTTGGCTGTGAATAGGCATCAGAGAACTGGAGCAGAGTAGGAATAAAGGAGGATTTCTAAAGATTGAAGATGAAAATAAAAATTGTTATTTTTATTGTTCATTCCCAGATTGCTTAGGAAGAGAACAAGACTGTATCAGGTGGGTCATTGGCCCTGCAGTGTTAAAACATTACTGTATGTGTTGCTAATGAAACACTCTAGGTAATTCCCTGCAGGTGCATGTAAATTACAAGAAGATGGACATATTTTCCTGGATTCAGGAAAAAAATCCACTCCTTTACTCTCTTAAAAATAATTCATTGATATTTTTGATTTTGCATTGACCAAGTGCTCAATTTGTTCCTGAATAGCCTGCAGAGTTCTCTTCTAAAAATGGGAAAGAAACTGATCCACTGATGGAAAAATGTTTTCCTCTGTCTGTATTCAGGCAGAATCACTGGTTTCTTAGTTGTCATGACCTCCTGTTTTTTTCAGGAGACAGGTCACTGTGTGAGAAACCACACACACAGGCATTAGAGTGGGGTGATTACACATGACTCTGTGCAGAAACCTCAGCACTGATATGCCATATTGCAAAAAATTAAAAAAAAATAAATGTGATGTGATTCAAAGCCCTTGGGAAGAATCTAATTAATATTTTTTAGAAAATTTCATTTCATTATGTGATGTCTAAATACTGAAAATTATAATTCCCAATTCAATTAATTGACTAAGTTTTCACCTCTTTTAAAATTTTTTGGACTGTTCTATTTGATCTGATTCAGGATGAAGTTGTTTTTCTCTTTGACGTAACACAGATGACATTCATACAACTACAATCTGTTGTTTGCACTCTGCCATTTTACACACAGAATCCTAGGGCTGGAAAGTCCTGCAGAACTAATTCTTATGAGTGCATATTGAATGTTCAAACCACTCTCTGTAAATGAATTTCCTCTTCTTCAAAAGCCTCTGATGGGCAAAAATCTAAATCAGGGAAAATGCTATTGTTTAGAGTCCTGGTCAGGCAGACACATCAAAGTTAAAGGAATCCAATGGTATAGAGGAGATCCAACATAAAACTCTGAAAAAATAAAGTAAGATTGTAGAGAAGAACCATTACCCATATGTTTCAGATATGTAAAAATATCCAAGCATAGTTTAAGATAACCTGCAATATTTATTTAAAAAGAACAAGCACAATAGATACCATTCAGGAGTCTAGACAACAGACCATTTATGCCATGATTTACCATCAAAAAAGAAATTAAAAATATATCAAATTTCTTTTCGAAATTCAATTAATGGTTAAAAAAGAATACACAACATAGTTCGTCAGGAATATCAAAGCTGGTATGATTTCTTTTTTTTTTTTTTTAAAGCTGGTGTGATTTCTGAAAAAAGTCTGGCATACATTAATTGACCAGAAACCATCAATATCATACAGTGGAGATTTATATTGTTCAGTGATCCATATTATATCAATACCAGTAAGAAATTAAGACAGGTGATGATACAGTATCTTAGAAAATCATTACTACTGTTCTAGAAATTCTATTTAACCAAATTAACTTGAGCAGTGGACAGCATAAATATTAGAAAGCATTTTTTTCTAAAAATTCTACTGTCAGTATAGTTCAACTAGAAAGGAAAATGCGGTATTAAAATAGAATTATGTACAGAGTAGAAAGTGTTTATATAAACGGTGGCCCCTGCATCTGGGTATCCAGACACTACCAGTACAGTGGTAGACTAATCAAGGAGCTTCATAATTAAGCTTAATGTTTATTGATCAACAATGAATTGTTATCAGTCCACTCAATGGCAGGTGCAACAGAAGATGAGAGTTTGGTTAATTTAAAGAGAATACGGACTTTACAAAAGGATGATGAACTGGCTGTGAAATCTAAAGATGTTTCTAATGTTACAGTCAGAGCATATGATATTGTGTGGCTTCATACTATTAATTGGAGAAAAATAGTCATAAAACAAGGGACAAAGTAATATATGTGCATAAACCTTCCTATCCCTTTCCTTATGAAAAATTGTTCATCCTTTTAGTCCCAACTCAGATGATTCTTCCTTTGTGAAGCTTTCTCTTACTCATAGGAGCAAAAATAATACTTCTGTGACCCCAGAGTATGTGGGTGCAATACCATACTTCTAGTATTGCACTTATTCTATTTCATTTTAATAAATTGTGTATGTGTTAGTTTTTCTATTTATTAATATAATGGGAGTTCCATGGGACCTTGTCTTATTTGGTTTTGTAGTACTGGGCACATAACAGGTCCATAATAATGTGTATTAAGTGCATGTGGTTAGTCAATATATGAGAACAAGAAATGTTCATGATATCTTTTGATACTTTTAATTCCAAAGATAATTGGGCTCACAGGCAAAATAAACCTCACAGATCAGATTTCTGTTTACCAAAATACCTACTTGTCAGATTAAATTATTCAGAGATCATCAAAGACAAAACTCTAAGAGATCTTGAAAAGTTGGAGAACTCATCTATCAAAACTCAAAATGATAATGAGTAAAAGAGCCAATAACAACTTTTTAATCTTTGATCAGATCCCGCACCCAAAAATAGGCAAAAAAAATCTTAGGGAACCAGGGAAAATCTACATTTAAAAAAATCTATGTTTATGCTAATATTTAATTTGGAAATATGTAACTCCTCTCTTTATATTTTAATGGGACAAGAGATAGTGAAGAGAGAGATGGTTGACTCTAAATTACTCAAAATGTGCTCAGTTCTTCTCCTTGTGTCCTTGCCTGGACACACTAATCACTGGTCATGTCGCATGTTTTCCCCTTGAGGGTGAAAAATATGTTATAGAGGGCGAATTTTAAAAATACCTCGATATCCAAAAGTGCCAAAACCACGACATAAGAATTCAAACACTGAGGGTATTATTTGTGACTGATACTAGTAAAATTACTGCTTTATTGAATTGTTTATCTAAAGTTGTTACAAAAAGTTTTCCTAAGCTAAATCTTTTAAGTGCTGTTTAAATATTTGCCCTTTTCAGTTTATAGATGAAACATCTGCCTTGTCAAATGAAAAGACTTGATGGTTTTGCCAGCACAATAGCCTTCCTGCCATCTTGGTGGTGTATTTCACAGGGGAGAGGAGACCATTTAGGAAAGGAGTTGGGGCCCTGGGATGATGTCTTGCTTCTGGTCTTTGCCAGCTATATCCCCTTGGGCAGTTATTGGACCCTTGTCTCAAAGTTCCATATACAAAATGATGATAATCAACTATTTCACAAGGCTGTTATGTCAATGAAATTGTGTGTACAGAAGCACTTGTAAACTGTAAAGTACCATGTAAATGTTAGTTACGATTATAGCTTCATCTACCATACATCAGGAAAGTGTCATGGAATATGGAGGGCCCATTTCCTTTTTTCACATGTACTCCTCTGCAACACAGAGAGGGGAGATTTTTTTTTTTTCACTTGCTTAGTCATTTTCCCCCCAATTTTTTTGGTGGTAAAATATAAATAATTTAAAATTTTTACTGTCTTAACAATTTTTAAGTGTATAGTTCAGTGGTACTAAGTACATTAATAATGTTGTGCAACCATCACCACCATCCATTACGAGAACTCTTTTATTTTGCAAAACTGAAACTTTATACCCAATTAAACAATAACTCCCCATTCCTCACTTCCTGCTTCCTTGTTTTTTTCAAATAGTTTAAAATTCTAATGCTGCTCCCACCTTATCCCTAACACAAAATTCATTCTCAACCAGAAGTATAATGGTGATAATCTCAGTTTTAGCTACTACCTTCATTGTTTTGGTCTTGCTAAGATAATCCGAAGAAGTGGTGAAGAAATACTGTAATATAGACTTTGCGTGATAGGAGAAATTTGCCACATGTAAAAAAGGTTTAGTAGTTTGCAAATTTCTAGGCATAATGGCTCTTCTGGAAATGTATCCTAAGGAAAGAACAAGAGAAGTACAGTTATCTGATAATGGGTAAAAAATGTAAATAGATCTTCTAAATTCTCATCAATTGCGGATCAGTTTAAAAATTGGTGGCATATATATACAATGAATATCATATAATCACTAAATATCTCATTATAGAATAATACTATGGGTGTATGGTCGTGCTATAGTATAAAGTTAAAAAAATTTTAGAAAACAGTATTGATGATATTATATCAATTAAATAATAAGAATTATTTACATATGTATATGTATACATATATATATAAAACATATATACGAAAATCCTAGTAGGTATACAGAAAATGTTAATGGTAATCTCTGGGTGACAGAATTATTAGTGATTTTAATTTCTTCTTTACAATTTTTTATGTTTTGTAATTTTTTCAATGACTATATCACTTTTATAACCAGGAACAAAATGTAATTAAATAAAAAACTCAGGCCTAGGGCCACCTCCAAAGCAAACCCAGCAGTGAACTCTGAAGTATTTCAGCTATGAACATTTTAAGTAATTGGAAATTGGGAGGACCATAAAAAGTGGTCACCAGGGGCTAGTATTTGAATGAAAAACCCAAAGAGCTTGTTTCGAATCATGTCGACTTTCACATTACTAATATAATTAAAGCAAGTAAATCAGTTGGGCAACATGCCACTCACCCTTCAGACACATGTCACAGCTGTCTGCATGCTCACTATCTTCACCTTGCTCAATTTTCACAGTTTTTAATATGAATATCAATTCCCTTTTTCATAAACCTAACCTATAAATGCCACAGCCTCTCTGAGGGATTTCCCCAGGCTTCATTTTAGGCTCCACAAGAAAGGATGTAAAAGAGACCTTTCTTTTGTAAAGTGATTCTTTAATTCTGTCCAATATCCATCATTTTCAAGGCCAAGTAATCATATTTAATAGATCCTAAATTACATTCTGTCAGGCAAGGATTCCCTTGATGATATTAACCAGAGCAGAGGACTGACAGGCAGAGGCCTGAAAGTAAGATATTGTTCTACAAAGGGCTTACGAGCTTTCCTTTGCAAGGCTTGACCTCACTAAGTTTGGGGTGCTGCAGGATCTGTGCCTTCACTGCAATCCTCAGTCTTCCCTGAGTTACCCACAAACCAACTCCTGATTTCCTGTCTTAAAGTCACTTTTAAAATTAAATTACGTGGCTCGTTTTTGACCCTTTCCTTTGAGGAAATTGCCATTGTAAATTTACTTCTACAGTATTTCACTAGCAAGACAGCTAGATGTATAAGCATGTACCTACTCTATCTCTTTTTTATCTGCTTATAGGAAACCTGAAAGAGAAAGGCTGAGGGATGGGAGCAAGTTGGAGAGATGCCTTCATGCCTTGTGCTGTTTAAATGAGTGTTATAAAGTATAAGGTTGGAGATCGTTTTTTGACAGGAAAGATTATAAGGTCATGATGCTGGAAAAGAATACAGGGACAGATTTTCCTTTGAAAAAGGAAGAAATCTTGGATCAGGTTTTCATTAGGAGGGAAGTTCTCAGCACTTTTTTGAACATCTCTATTTTTATTTTGTGGGTTTTACATCTCAAAGGTTTTAAAGAATATGAAGGTTAAAAAAAGAATAAGCATTTCCCCAAATTAAACAAAATTTAAGTTTTTAAAAAAGTTTGTTTATTTATAATCAAAAGTTTATTTATAATCTATACACTGACATGGGGCTCGAACTCATGACCCTGAGATCAAGATTTGCATGCTCTACCGACTAAGCCAGCCAGGTGCCCCACAAAATTTAAGTTTTTAATGCTTCAGTTATTAAAACAGTTCAAGTACAAATCTTCATTCAAAATACAACTGTTGAGGTCTTGCTATGCACCTGGGCCTTAGGGGCTTTATAAACATTAACTCACTACATTTTTACCAAGACTGACCTGCAGATATATTTATTCCAGTTTTAGGGATGATGCCTACAAGTCAGCCATTTCTAAAATCTTAGAGTGGCTTGGACTCCAACAGTTCAGACCACTCTTAATTTTTGATGATCTATTTTCCCACATAGAATTGTTTGTTCTTGTTCTGGAAAAAATAATCCCAACCCAGTTGCTCCACACTTCAAGATATGTGGATCTTGAAATTCTTGCCTAAAGAAAACTGAGAACACAAAAGGTAGAGTAGGAAGGAGGAAATGATGGTGGTTAGTGTTTAACATTTTTGAACAGGAAGTAGGATGATGAGCATAACTCAGTAGAAGAAAAACAAAAATATTAAACCAGTATCAAGGTATTTGTCCTATGATTTGGGGCAAAAATACTTTACACAAAAGGACCAATTCTTCCTGTTTTCTGATCAATTTTCTCCTTTTTTTTTTTTAAAGTTCTCAGGTTTCTGTGTCTTTCCTTTGCTCTTCTTCACTAATTCTTTTATTTTTACTCACAACTCTCCCTTATTTTTATCTTACCATCACTCTTTCCCTTATTTTTTCCCCTATGCCTAAAAAAGAGAAAAGATAAGACAAAATCAACCTGGTTTTTGTATTCTCCCTTTAAGTGCAATAAAACACAGGTGCAAAAATGGAAGGAAGGAACTGCCTGGTTTCATGATCATTTCTTCCATCTTTCATCATCATTAACTCCTCTTGCTACTGTCTTCTTCTTTACTTCCTCCTTTCCAATAAGTCACTTCCTTCTTTTCAATAAATCACTATGGCTAAGATTTAAAGGCACTTTACCACATTCTGATACACTACAGTAGTTTAATTTTCATATCAGTCTAACCCAAACTGATTTCTCATTGACAGAGCTCAGCTGCCACCAACTTACCCGCTGTGTTCAACAAATGGAAACTCTCAGTAAAACCTGTATTATCATTTATTTCCACTGTGGAAATATTAAACAAGCTAGGATGCAGTGATGTTTTTAATTTCTTAAATCACAACACAATTATTAGGATGATAAAAATCTCACAATTTTCCGGGGAATAAGGATGAATTTCAAAGGAAGTAATCATTTAGAATCTGACCATCAGTTCTCCAGCAGACTTTGGTCCATATCGATGCATCTTGCCTGGACATGTTAATATATTCTCTACCTTCTTCTCAGTGCTCTTATTATTAAAAAACATATAGTGACACTCTTTTATCTTTAAGTGGTTTTTTTAAATGGCTGTCCCTGTCTTTAACTCCACTGAATAAATAGTTACAGCTGTCTGTGTGTGTCACATTTTATCTTTCAGAGAACTTTCATAGCATTATCTATCTAATCCTCATTAAAACAACAAACACTTGCTGGGCATTGTGATAGGTATTGTGATCAGATGAAAACATTCCACAGCTCCTTCTTTGAGGGGGAGAGATTATGGGGGCACATGTAACAATTCCAGACAGACTAATGTATTATGGATTTTAATAATTATACATATAAGGTACTACAGGGACACTGGGTACCTAATTATTAAACATATTGTTCTCTGATAGCATTTATCACATTGCATTTTAATTTGATACATAGTATCAGTCAGTTTCTTCCACTAATTGTGATAGAGAAGACGTCTTATGCACCCCATCATCAAACACAGGGCCTTGAACATGATAGCTATATAT
Source organism: Eumetopias jubatus (assembly GCF_037043125.1). Taxonomy (NCBI): domain Eukaryota; kingdom Metazoa; phylum Chordata; class Mammalia; order Carnivora; family Otariidae; genus Eumetopias; species Eumetopias jubatus. Next base: position 77,614,680 of record NW_028274813.1, read on the forward strand.
ATATATAGCTAGCTATATGGACATTCATTTTATATATTATAAATGTATGTATAACTATATAGATACTATATATTGATTTACATGATATATATAAACATGTATAAATTATTTTACATCACATAATAATGTATACATATATAATATTATGCATTATTATATATAATATCTATCTAACATATATATGTTTAAATTAAGAATTCCAGGAAAGAGGATCTTTTATGTAATATGGGAAAAGAATTGTTTTTCAACCAACAAAAGTATTTACTGTCTGTGTTAATACAAAGTCAATATATAATAGGTTCCTATATTAGTTTTGAAATCCTGATGATGTAATTGTCAAGGTCAGACTCCTAAGATCAGATTCCCAAATTTCCTTTCACGTTAAGGAGTGAAAGCCTTCAAACCTTTCTCTTGCTCTTGCTCTTCCTTTCCAACATTACTAAAATTCATGTTTCATTTAGGAGTGTTTATCATCTTCCATCTTTGATTAATAAATACTTCTGACTAATTATGTGCCACATTCCTGTTCTATGTGTATTTTCTTCAACTGTTACACTGCTGCTTACTCACCACCATCCTAACTAGACTCCGTTATGCATTTGGGGGGGACAAAGGAAGAACTATATGACATAGGAAGAAAAGATGAACTCAAAACCTTGCTTTCTTGTCTGTAAATTGCACAGAAAATACCCGGTCAAGTTTTTGACAGGGATTCATTCCTTTCTTTTGCTCTTTGATATGTCATATTTGGAGAAATGGGCTTTATGTAGTTTTACATAAATACTGAGGGGCGCCTGGGTGCCTCAGTTTGTTGAGCATCTGCCTTTGGCTCAGGTCATGATCCCAGGGTCCTGGGATCGAGCCCCGAGTCAGGCTCCCTGCTCAGCGGGGAACCCGCTTCTCCCTCTCCTCCCTGCTCCTCCTCTCTGGTGCTATCTCTGTCTCTCTCAAATAAAGAAATAAAATCTTAAAAAAAAAACCAAACAAATGCTGAAACTAAGATGAGGATAGTACTCCTTTTTGTGAAAATGCTGCCTAAAGAACTTTTTTGTTGTATGGCTTTTTATGTAGGAATAGTAGAAGAATACATTTCAACACCAAAGTTATTTATGACACATCAATTTAGTCGTACTGTTTGCTTTGTTTCTGTTCCTCTGGTTCTGGCCCTTGAGTTCCTACTCTGCACTGATGGGCTTTTCTTATTCAGGAAGGAGAATTTAATGTGGGCCTTAATCATGGGGTCAGTGAGGAGCCCCATGCCATCTCTGGGTAGGTCTTCTTTGTTGGCTCTACTAGGATGAGCTTTAGTCATTTTTCTCTTGTTTTCCAGGGACTGGGTGCCTTATGGGAAAATGACATCAGCTGCTGACCCTTCTTGTTGGCTACATGCCGACACCAACCCTACCAGTTGCCTCAAGTGAAGATCTCTACTTAACTGCCTGCTCTGGGCCTGCCTGCCATAGACACTGCTCCCTAGGTCTCAGGAGTCTGCTGTGTCTTCCTTGTCCTTTTCCCTTTGGGCTGATTTGTTTCAGCCCCACTTCCTAGGCTCACATCTCCTTTCATAAAACAGTCATCTTCTGGCCATGATGACCTCCTGTGTGGAACTCTGACTCTCCCCAGATCCTGAACATCTCATTTTTTCCCGAACGGTTCAGCTTTCTCATTTTTTCTGGCTGCCCCACTCAGTTTTTGTTTAGGACAGTAAGAGAAACTCAGATGCACTCCTCTGTTGGAAAAAGAGAGAGTTAACTAGCTTTCTTAGGGTCCGCAAAATGATGACTTATGCAAAAACCATTTAACTGTACTCTGATAAGTACAAAGAAAGCTCCTCTGGAGCTGGCTCAGTCGTTAGGCGTCTGCCTTTGGCTCAGGTCATGATCCCAGGGTCCTGGGGTCAGGCCCCGCATTGGGCTTCCTGCTTGGCGGGAGGCCTGCTTCTCCCTCTCCCACTCCCCCTGCTTATGTTCCCTCTCTCGCTGTGTCTCTCTCTGTCAAATAAATAAATAAAACCTTAAAAAAAAAAGCTCCTCTGGATCGTTTCATCCAGAGATTATTAAGGCTAGGAACTTAGGACCTGGGGCAAAATCTCAGAAGGATTCTTTATAGCCCTTGTTTGTTATGAAACTCTCCCTTCAATGTATGCATTCCTTGGCTGATAGGTGAAAGTGGGAAAGAGGAGGAAGGTAGTCCTAGCTTACTTCTGCATTGTTTCTCATTTGCTCGTCATTGGCCCATGTAGATCCTTGATATGCTGAAGGTATCAGTCCAGGTCCCAACAAGACACAGAAGTCACACTTAATAGGGCCTTATTCAGGGAGTTTAATGAAGAGGCTATTTATAAGAGTGTAGACAGGTGTCAGGGAAACCAACAGAAGATGGTGAGGTCTTCCCGGGGCTAGCAACAGTGGGACTCTTCATCAGCCATTGGCTTAAAGGGATAGAGGAGGGAAGAGCTACCAGAACCCTGACCACTGTAGCTGTAGTAGAGTGGGGGCTGTGGCCTTTTCCAGAGGGAAGGAGCTACTGCCAAGCCTTGGTCATGCAAGGAAGGACCTCTGACCTCACTCTGCCTCCTTCTCCTCCCAACCTCATGTCCCCTGTCTATATCTTGCCGGTGCCTCGCATTAGCTAAATCTAACCAGAAGGCGGAGGGGGTGGGAGCTGAGATGAGGCAAAGCATGGGTCAGCCTCTCTTGGGACAGAGCATGTTGGGGAGGTTGGAAAGAGCATCTGGGGGGCTGAGGCTGAAGATATCTGGTACATCTAGTAATTGTTCCTCAGCTGAAGTTGCCTCTTTACACAATAAGAGAGTTTTGATGCAGTGAGTGGAACATGTCTTTAAAGTCTCTTAGAAACTTATATAGCTATGTTTTTCTATGAAAACTTTTTTCCCCCTAAAATAGTCCAGTAATATGGTAAGTAGAAGGTTTCCTACAGCCTCAGGGTCTCTCCAGATCTCTGGCTTACAGATTAGTCTCCTAGTCCTTCAGCCTCCAGCATCTTGATCTTGTGGAAGTTGCTCCCGTGGTAGCTACATTGGTGACAAAATCAGTTTTCTTTGATGCCCCTTTTAGTTGTATTCCTTTCAGTGATGGATATCAAACCACAAACAAATTCCTCTCTTCTCTTTGTCTAGAGATTAACCTTCCTTATGAGACATGTCTGGTAAGTATTGGAAGCCACACAGGGTTTTCTCCCTTTTCTCTCCCCTTAACACACCAACCTGTGGAGAATTTGAAAAAGCAGAGTCTTGATCTTCAGAGAGAGAAACAGATTCTCTGGAGGGGAACTGAGAGATTGCAGAGTTGAATGGCAGGAGACCCACCTAAATAAAGGCTCTTCTGAGCTGGTACAGCTTTATGATTCAGCATTTCTTCTGGAGATGATTCTGTGAACTCATATACACCAGATCCAAAAGGGGCAGAGGAATGTGCTATTGAGCTCTGGATATATAGGCTCTGAAACCAATGCAAGTGTGGGGAACAATATTGAAAGCAAAGGATGTCACTATTTTTTAGTGCATAAAGTTCCTTAATTCTGTGTCAACCGGAAGTGTTTAGCTTTTCTAAAGGAGAGGCTTGGAGATGGTGCCCTCTCTCTTCCATTGTGCCCTGGTCTCTTGCCACAGTTATAAAGGAGCCGTAGCAGGGCTGCTTGGCCCTCCTGTAGACATCTGCATCTGGGAGGGGAAACCTGAGGTGGACGGGGTCACCCAGTGCATGAGGGGATGCACCCACAAACTTCCGGAAGAGGATGATTAAATCATAGAAGAAGATTAGCACCAATGCTGATGCCTTGGCGGGGGCTCTGGTGAGAAATGCTTTGTAACCTGCTCCCATCCTGAGAGCTTGGAGAAGCTATCTTCCCATACTGAGCAACATGTAAGGTTCTCAAACCATGAAGCCCTGGGTACTATGGCATGTGCTAAGCAGCATGTTTCCTATGGCTCTGCCAGCTAATATATATATATATTTTAAAGATTTTATTTATTTATTTGACAGAGACACAACAGAGAGGGAACACAAGCAAGGGGAGCGGGAGAGGGAGAAGCAGGCTTCCTGCTGAGCAGGGAGCCTGACTGGGCGCTCGATCCCAGGACCCTGGGATCATGACCTGAGCCAAAGGCAGACGCTTAATGACTGAGCCACCCAGGCGCCCCTCGGCTAATATTTTTTGCTCCCGTGGTCTGTGGGGTTTGGTGTTCATTTCTTTTAGACTTAGGGTGACCAACTCATCTGGCTTTGCTTGAGACTTTCCCCGTTTTAGCACTGGAAGTCTGGTGTTCCAGGAATCCCTTTATTTGTTCACCTGAATTGGAATCTTGTGTCTGTGAGTGGTATGTGTGTGTGTGGGGGGGGGGGACCTGGACTCTGGGTGTCACATACCTGAGAGTCAGCACCCACAGAGATCAGATCTCCTCTAGGAGTGTGGCTGCAATATCACGTCCTTCTTTACCAGGTTGGCAGCGACCGTAAACTGGATATACTTACTCCCATCTCACAGAGCACTTTGGGTGGTTGTTGGCGAGCTGAAGTCCAAGTGTAATAGTACATGTTAAAGCTTTTTGGAGATTATAAAACACTATTCAGACATGATTATTTTGGTCACATCATGCTTTCCTCATTGACAATCCCTGACCCTGAGCACATGTGGATCTTTCAACTTTGGGAGAGAGAAGGAGCTAATAAATATTATTAATTTAGTATATTAAATAACAATTTAATACATTTATTAACAATTTAATATATTAAAAATGATAAATATTAAGCACCTCCTGTGCCCACTGAACATTGTGCTAAGTACTTTATGTACATCATTGCTTTTAATCGTTCTAAAAATTTTGTGAAATAATTATTATTCTCCATTGCCCCTAAAGTAATTTCCTTAATACAAGAGTCTGTTCTCTTTTGGTGTAGACTCAGTGCTGATGAAAGCAGGTAAGCCTGTATATGTCACCTGAGCTGGCTCTCAGAATGGGCCTGCTATTTGGCATATGAACAATAAATCCCGTGTGAAGACCTCTAGCTGGTCAACCCTTGGATTGGGTGAAGCCCAACCTGCCCTCGGTGGCCTTGCTCAAACATTGAGGTCTGCAGGTCTAATTTAGAGCCATCTTGAGCCGTTTGGCCCAATCTAGCATCCCAAAAGGCATAGGAGTATGGGCTTAACTCCACTGTATTATGTACATTTGAAAGCTCATATATCTTTCCTTAGTAACTAATAGAGTTTCCAGATAACGTCAACAAAGTTGTTGTACAGGCGTGATAAAAAATAATTTTCTGAAATACATGTTATACACAATACATAAAATATACAACCTATCCTCTTACTATATTTTATTTAATTTTTATTTATTTATGATCAAGTTTAAAATTTTATCCAAGTATTCATTTTTATTTCCCATTGGATTAAATGTATTTTTTAAAATGCAGGACTTACCTGCATTTTACCAATTCAGCCTTTACCTGTTAGATTTATTAAAGTCCATAGATTATCCACAATGTATTTGATGTAATAATTAAATCATGATGTTAAACCAGTTTCCACCTATCAAGAGATGTTGTTTTCTCAGGGCACTTGGATCCCACGTTCAAGGCACCAACTTGCTCATAGAAGGAATCTGAAGAAAGATCTTTTACTTCATAACAGCAGCTAAGTTTGAATTATGTTATCCAAAGGAGAAATTTCTCCACATTAGTCAAAGTGCCCAGAGCTTTCAAAGAAACCAATTTTCCATATATTTAAGGACTCTTGTGTATACATTTAATACCCTTTGATGAAATTTCTTACGCACACAAAGTAGTAAAAAAAAAATTATAGTATTTCTTCCTAAATGTTGTGTAAACACCTTCCCTTAGACAAATGGATTATAAGTCTGGGCCAAAACTTTGTTTCGAGCTAGCCACAAGGGATGAAACCTTTAAGTGTGCCGATTCAAGATTCTCTTTAGGGATTTTATAAGAAAAGTGATGGTTAATCATTGTCAAACTGGATACAAGAAAAAGTAATGTCTAGTTAAAGATTATTAGGCTGGCCAGTCAGCTGGGTGGGTAACCCTGGCTTCCCAGAAGTCCTTAATCTTAATTAGGTCTATCAGAAAATTGCTCAAGCATTTTAACAGCAATGCCAATTACATCCCAGAGGAAGTTGTGTATTATATCATGCAAAAAAGTTCTGCCCTAGACCAGGTTTGGGACAATTTTTATTCTCAATGTGAATATAACTTTTGTGCCAAAACATTTATCATCAGTTTTTTGTTCTAAAGTAATGTTTTTTTTTCCTTTAAATTTGATTTCAGGTGGTAAGCCCTTTTGGAATAAAACTATTTCTTACCTTAAAAGAGTGTTGTAAGCTTTGAAAAACATGAAAGTTAGATAAATGCAACACTTTGGAGAAACAGTAAGATTTCATAATGGAAACAGCACTAACGTAAGCTACAAATGTGATTTGAAAACAAGCCAGCAGTGTCTAGATCTACCTACTAATATATAAGAAGTACATGATAAACTCTATCATGAAGGGGTGGCAATATCCAGACCATGGGAAATTCTACGAGACTCAAGTGGTTTCTTCAGTAAGCATCCTGCAGGGAGTAGGGGGTGGGGTGGGGGGAAGAAAGGAATCTATAAAAAAAATACTTAAAAGACTTACCAATCTACTACAACATGTAGACCTTATTTGCATCCTGATTCAAACACACTACAAAATAAAATAATGACATTCATGAAGCAGTTGAAAATTTGAACTCTTACTAGAAATGTAATGATATTAAGGGATTATTGTTAATTTTTAAATTGTGACAATGGTAATGAATTTATATAAAATCACCTTTATGATTTAGAAATACACAGTGAAAAGTTTGCAGTTGAAAGGTATGCCTGGGATTTGCTTCAAAATAATACAAGAGGAAGAGAAGTGGGTGGGGAATAGATGAATTATGATCAGCCTGAATTGGCAATTACTGAAGCGAGGTGATGGGTATACAAAAGTTCATCACACTCTGCCTACTTTTTGCATATGTTAATAACTTCTTCTTCCTTTGCACCCTCTTCTTCCTCTTTTTCCTTTTCTTTTTGTTCTTTTCCATAAATGTTTCTCCCAAGAAAGAATTCTTTGGTTTGGCTTGTAGTAAGCTTGAAATAAAACTCCAACATATCTTGTAATCAGTTTGTCTGAGAACTTGCTTTCTTTAGTTTTTTTCATCACATGAAAAGAACCAAGTTGTGCATTGGCACATAATAAAAAACAGGAATTTTGGAGTTTCAAGTTCAGCCACTCATGGTATGTAGTTGGAACCTTGGAAGGAGTGGGCAGAGGAAAATCATATGCAGAGAGAGAAGCCCAACAGCAAGGCCAGAGGTGGGGACTCTGGAGGGACACAACTGGGGAGAAATTCTTATGCTTAACGTTCTACTTGATATTCTTTCCTGAGCTGTGTTATTACTACTGTTCTCCCCCATCCCAGAAAATGACAACCCCATCTTTCTACTGGCATAGGACAAAAACCTTGTTTTTTTCTTGTTTTTAATAGAGATTTTATTTATGTATTTATTCGAAGAGAGAGAGAGAGAGAGCAAGCGCAGGGGGAAGGGTTGAGGGAGAGGGAGAGGGAATCCCAAGCAGACTCCATGCTCAGCGTAGAGCCCGACATGGGGCTCAATCCCACGACCCTAAGACCATGACTTGAGCCGAAATCGAGAGTCAGACACCTAACCAACTGAGCCACCCAGGCACCCCAAAACCTTGGTTTTATCCTTGCTTCCTCTCACTCTTTTACATCTACATTTGATTCATCTGCAAAACCTGTTGGCAGACCGTCAATATATATCCATAACTTATGTATACTCCTTATCACCACACTGCTGGACGGTGGTTCCAGTCACCAGCTCTAACCTATGTGGTTTTAATAACTTCCAAAGTCATCATCCAGCTTCTACCTTTGTCTCTCTCAGTCTCTTCCCACCCCAGGAGCCAGAGAGATGATCCTTCTAAAGCAAGTCAGGTTCTAGCACTCCTCTACTCCAAAGCCTGCAACAGCTTCCCAACTCACTCTGGGTAAAAGTCAACCATCACACTGACCTACTGGCCTGCACAACCCACTTCCAACCCCTCTGATCACATTTTGGCTCTTAACTCATTTATTCCCATTGTCGTCGCACTGGCCTCAGGCTCTTCCTCCATCAGGGCCATGCATTTGCTGCTCCCTCTTCCTGGGACATCTTTCCCCCAGATCCGAGCATGGCTCTCTCCAGCACCTCCTCTACTCAATGCAAAGGCCCCTCACTGAAGCCTGCTTGGGTCATATATTTAAAAATCAACTCTCCTCCTAGCACTCTGCTTCCCTTTCCTCTGCTTTATTTTTCTCGGTGCACTTACCGTTACCAGGCACACTCTAGGGTGTCTATTGTCTGAGTGTTTCCCGTGGAATGTAGGCTCCACATGGGCAGAGATTTTTGTCTCTTTTACTTGCGGTTGAATCCCTGGAGTTCAAACAGGGTGTAGTCTATAGTAGGTGCTCAATAAATATTTGTTAAATGAATGAATTCCTAAAATGAATTAAATCCGGCACGTACAACCTTCTTACATGAGTAGTGCTTTGGGGAATGAGGCAAAGTGGCTGAGTGTAGAGGGGACAGGGCCATGGTTTCGAGCACTGAGCTACTGAGCTGGGAACACCAAGAGCTTAGCCCAGGGAACAGACATTTCTAGTGAGAGGTGACAATGGAACTTGAGGCCCTGGGAAGGACCTTTCTGACCTTTCCCACAATAGCCTGAACTATTTTCTTTGGATATTTACATAAAGGCAGTCATAAAACTTTGGAAAGACTTGGAAACACTTGGTTACTTTAATAAAATTTAAAGTTACATTTAGAGAAAAGAGACACTTCCTAATACCGGACATTTATGTGTCTGGTATTTTTGCAATTTGATTCTCAGAAACAGGTTTAAATATTTGAGATTAGACATCTGGCAACTTAAACTGGACAATCAAAGACAATCAAAGCTCTCCATTCCAGACCTGCCAGGCACAAAACACAACCTCCAGCGCTGAAACTGTGAGGGGTATGGGGTGGGGGTGGGGCGGGGAGGGAGGGGCAAGGCCGGGTGCCCTGGCTGCTTCTCTGGGGGCCCTCACAAAGGACAGAGCAGGACGCTGGTGAGGAAAGTGGAGGATGCTGTGGTTTGAGGTGCGGCCAGCCCTAGAATCAGCCTCATTTTAGGGTGGCCCAGTTGGCCTGCAGTGACCACACTATCACAGGACTCATAGAAGGACATGGTTATTTTAGTTGGCATTAAGACAATGATAAAAATTTAAGTGTAAAAGCAAAGCCCCTCTAATACCTAAGTAGAAACAGCACATGCCCCTGCCCTTCCTCCAGCCACTTGCTAATCTGTCATCCAGGCAAAATCCGGTGTCTCCCCTTCTAGTCATCTTTCAACCCAGACATCACCATTTTTAAGGTTGCTCCCCACTCCCACATAGAAGGGCATAGAGGGAGGGCCTGAATTCAGTCCCTCAGGGGTTTCACCCAGATTCCATGATACCCTGACTGTATCCAGGGGTGCCCGTGTATCCAGGAGGAACACTAATGATGCTAAGGCCCAGCTGGAAGCTTGCCAGAGGGCTCAGTGAGGTCCCTGGCGTGTCTGTGTAGAAGTCTGGGAGGTGGGATGAGCAGAGAAGAAAAATCGCCTTTTAGCTCAGGGCAGCACTGGTCTGGAGCCCAAATGAGATCTGTAGGAAGAGCTCCTCAGGATCTCTAGTAAGACCCCCAGCAAGAGTGGAGATGAGGCTGCTAGGGAGCCAGGAGGCCCCACTGGGCTTTGGCCAAGCTTGAAGAGAAACCAGAGGACAAGCTGCAAGCAGCAGGAGAAACAGGCCTTAGGCCACAGCAACTAGGTGGCTAAATGGTAAGGTCCTGCAGACCAGGGAGCCCGGGACGTCAGGCCTGAGATTCCTGACCCCACCCACCACAAGACTGCAAAGTTTTGTGATGATAACCCAACCCCATGTCTATTCAGGTATTCAGATGCCATCTGGAAGAGGAGGCAGGAAGGTGGGTGGAAGACAGAGGAATCACCAAGTACCTTTTATCTGGAAAAGTGGAACATTAAATAAGGGGACTCTAAATGTTTGCCTCGGGCCAAGGTTTAAACCAGATTGGACTTTTAGTGATTTTTCTCCTTGCTACTCTGCAGTTGAAAGTTGACAAAAGATGTTTGTCTAGTTGTCTAAAAATACCAATTTTTTTTTTTTTACCTAATACGAAGAGTAAGTAAATTGCAACCTCATAATATGTACGTGATTGTTGATAACCCTGTGTGTAGTTTTCCATATTTGAAAGCTTCTGGCTCTTTTGCAGTCAAATGCTCTACCACTGAGCTATACCCCCACGTGCTTCTGGCTCTTTTGGAATAGTGGAGAGAGGGTAGGCTATAGCCCCACATAGATCTAGGTTTGAACCTGGCCCTTGCATTCTGCTTGCTCTCTGTGGGAACATGAGGGAGTTACTTAACACCTCTGAGTCATGGTTGTCTGTAGAATGGATTTACTACGGCTGACCAGAGTCTTGTTCTGGAATTCAATGGCATCTGAGTGTAGAATTGCCCAATCCAGGGCTTGTCATGTGGAAAATGCTCAACAAATGTCAATTCTCTTTTCTTCCTACTCTGAATAATTTGCACAGTGACAAACAAATGACAAATTGTTTCCTAGTTAATTTACTCCAATTAACTACTGATATATTGACCTTAGTGTTTGATGGGATCATCCAAATTAAAATATCGACATGTTAAGCCATAGTTTTTATTTTAATCCAGTTCCAACTATGACCTGTAGATGTCTCTGTGAATCTTCTTCTGTACCCAGTTATGACTAAAGGTACAGAAGACAGCTCAGCCATTGGCATTAATGATTATTCATAAAGCACAGGGGTTGGTGTGTGAGAAGGGAGAGCACTGGGCACTCTGTCTGTTCACTTAATTTCCTCTGTCTCCCACCACAGGGTGAAATGAGACTTTCCTCAAATCCCTTTGCACTGGATCCACTCTCAGCCTTACAGTGGGAGTATAACTACAGAGCAAGGGACTCCGGGTGCAAAGGCCAAGTTCTTGGGGTCCTTCTGATGCCCCCCACCACCACCTACCTCAACCAGGGAACTCAGGGCAAACAGCTGCTTAAAGATGTCATGTGGGGCACTTTCCACAGGAAGCTGGTATTTTCCATGGGACATGATTTGACTTGCTTGTTGATTTAGGTGACACCAACTGAATAAGGGAGGGCTTCTGCCATGTCTCCCCATTTAGGACAAAACTTTCAGCTTTTGTTCCAACGGACCCAAGCAACTCAAAGTACAAGAGCTAACCATTGAAAGGGGAGGGGAAGAGGATTTAATAAGTCATTTGAGATATATATATTTCGTATATATAGATCATAAAAAAATATGTATTTTTTTTTAAGTAGGTTCCACACTCAGTGTGGAGCCCAGTGTGGGGCTTAAGCTCACAACCCTGAGATCAAGACCTGAGCTGAAATCAAGAGTCAGACACTTAGCAGAGTGATCCACCCAGGTGCCCCTGCGCAGTATTTTTTTTTAAAGATTTTATTTATTTATTTGACAGAGAGATAGAGAGCACAAGTAGGCAGAGGGAGAGGGAGAAGCAGGCTCCCTGCTTGTCAGGGAGCTGGACATGGGGCTCGATCCCAGGACCCCAGGATCATGACCTGAGCCGAAAGCAGCTGCTTAACTGACTGAGCCACCCAGGCGCCCCGTATAGTATTTTTAAATGACATTTTCTACTCCATGAAAATAGGATTCCTTAGGATCCCATAAAATGGATATAAATACCTGCTCCTGGATTGATGGGTCTGGCCTCTCCTGGGCTGTATTTTATGTGGTATAAAAGGCTCCTGGTGACTAATGGATATGGGGCAGTGGTGGGTGAGCAAAGAGCGAGGGGTTGAATCTCCCTTCTGCATTCTATTTCATTTTGAAAAGGATGAAATGAAGATTTGCTTTATTTTAGGGCAGGGCTCTGTGCTTTCTTCCTGATAAATGACTGAGACAATTTGAGCAGAACCGAGTTTGGCATTCGACTTTCTGGATTTCCTCCATCTCTTTTCATCTTCTCTTTAGTCCCCTGGAGCTTAGGACTGTTTGGTCTTCTTGAGCAACCCCGAGGAGATTGTGAGCCAGGCTCCTTTCCTCATGGAGTCCCAGGTGTCTGCTTTGTTCTGCCTGCACTTAGTCTATGCGTGCAGTAGTGGCCATGGAGGGATTCATAGAGGAGATTGAGATGGTGTCTGTGGTTCCGTTTGTCCTCAATGGAGGATGATCTCCTCCCCTTGGAGACTTGAGTGGAAGCCACATGGTGCTGTGCTTGTCAGTCAGTACATAAAGCATAAACCTAAAGCTTCTAAAGTACCAAGAAACTAGTCTAGAATGGGGCAAGGGTTTTTCTTGAGAGGCAGCAGGCTTCCTAGTTCCTACTATGTGTTCAATTTTAATCATATCCAAATTTCTTTTCATCCTTCTCTTTCTTCCTTCCTTTAGGCTAAAAAGGGTGTTTTTTTTTTTTAAGATTTTATTTATTTGACAGAGAGAGACACAGCGAGAGAGGGAATATAAGCAGGGGGAGTGGGAGAGGGAGAAGCAGGCCTCCTGCGGAGCAGGGAGCCCGATGCGGGGCTTGATCCCAGGACCCTGGGATCATGATCTGAGCCGAAGGCAGATGCTTAATGACTGAGCCACCCAGGCGCCCCAGAAGGGTGGTTTTTAAAATCAGTATTATACTGCAAATTTCTTTTTTACTAAAAGGTATATTTAATTATTTGTCTATTAATGGAGAGTCAGGATATTTCCTGGCTACAAACTACGCATGTACATATATTCTTCTGGTTTACTGTATTTACTTACTCATGTGTAAATGAAGAAATTGTAGGGTTTGGTGGGGGGATGAAATGAGATAATGGTTATAAGAGCACTTAAAATGGTACCTGGTACAGAGTAAATGTTCAATAAAGTTGGCTGTCATTCTTATTTAAATATTGATTTCATAAATTATTTTTCCTTCTCTCAAAGAGATTTATCCCTGGGCCTTCTGACCGGTGGAAATGGTGACACTATGCCCTTTCAAGGTCATAGACAGGACACAGCATGTCTACATAAAATGCCCTCCTGAAGCTTCACTTAGAACCTCACTGAGGGTTCCCAGGGAGGCCACCCAAATTCATGTGGTCTACGCTCCCCCTTAGTTCCTAATTTCAAAGCGGCTCTGACGATTTATTCATTTCTGCAGGGGCCAAAATACATTTGAATGCTGTCATTGAGATGTTAGACTTTTCTCTCATCTCTAAAGTATAAACTTCAAAACACCTAGAAAAGTGGGTGGGAGGGGTGAGAGGATGCATGGGCTCCTTGCAAAGGCTACTGAGCAGAATGAGACTGGAAGAGTGGGCCTGGCACTCCGGTGACAGGAGGTTTGTTTGGAGGGACTCCTGGAGAGACCAGGGTGGGAAGTGGCAGGGTAAAGAGCTGCCTCAACGCTTATGTTTGGAATATGTTCTTCAGATGTTCTTCCCACTCAGAAGTTATCAGCGTGACAAAGGAACAGCTGTCTGACCTCAAAGATAGGTGATCTTCTGTCCCCTGATACCTCTCTCTGCAGTCCAGGGCTTCCGAAAGGAGTCATCTCTGGATGCAAACTGATTTTCTCTGTGTTGCTTTTTTTTTTTTTTTAAAAAAAGCTTTGAGCAATGTGACAAAAGATTAAAAAAAAAAAAAAAAAGGAAGTTTTGCTCCAAATGAACAAGGTTTCCTAGAAGAGAAAAGAGCTAAGAAGCTTCTCCGCCACCTGTCCTGGTAAGGCACAGAGAGAACGTGACTTCACATGAGAAAGCTTATCAAATAAAAACTCTGCTTGTCAGAATTTTCTCTCTAGTTCCCACCCTACAGAGCCCCATAGGCTCTCTCCCCACTGACCAAAACCAAAAAGCAACAAGACAAACTAACTCAAAGCAGGGTGGTTAGGACTGAGTGTTTATGGAGCTATTAAAAACTAAGGGGAGATGGGGCGCGTGGGTGGCTCAGTCGTTGCCTTCAGCTCAGGTCATGATCATGGGGTCCTGGGATTGAGTCCCACATTGGACTCCCTGCTCAGCAGGAGGCCTGCTTTTCTCTGCCTGTTGCACTCTCTCTCTCTCTGACAAATAAATAAATGAAATCTTAAAAACAACAACAACAAACAAACAAACAAAAAAAACACCTAAGGGAAGATACTGATTCTACCCAACAAAGAAACTAGAAGTATGTCAGGAGACAGAGTGGGGAAAGAAAAGAGGAAAAAAGACTTATTATACATGTTTAATTCTGCCTACATCCAAAGACTTACAAAATTAAAAAAATGAAAATACAGAATGCATTTTAACAAAAACAGATTAGTATGTGGTAACCATGTGCCTACTTAGTGCAAAGCCTCTACTTTTCAGAGCCATAGGAGTGAAGGATGGTTCTGTTACAGACTGAATGTTTTGTCCCCCCCCAAAAGTTCACGGGCTAAAATCCTAACCCCCGATGTGATTTTATTAGGAGGTGGGGCTTCGGGGAGGTAATTAAGTCATGAAGGTGGAACCATAATGGATGGTATTAGTGCTCTTATAAGAAGAGACCTGAGAGCTTGCTCCCTCTCTTCTCCACCACGTGAGGGCACAGCAAGAGGACAGTCGTCTGCAACCCAGGACGAAGGTTCTCACCAGATACTGGATTTTCTGGTGTCTTGATCTTTGACTTTCGGCCTCTAGAACTGTGAGAAACAAATGTTTGTTGTTTCAGCCGCCCAGTCTGTGGTAATTTGTTACAGTAGCCCAAACTAAGACAGCATAGATGAATTTGGTCCACTGACACCCACCACAAAAATTTCATGTTGGCCTTTAGTTTGAATTTTCTTCTCAGCTAGAGATTCTAACAAAAGTAAACCAAACCAACTCTGAATTTCAGAAGCTTTCTTTCTTATCTCTGTACTAGTGAGTTATGAAGGTGGCTAGTGACAAACATGAAGAAAGGGAGAAGCAACAAGACTCATTTAGCCACATTGTAGGTAGCTGTAGAAAGTGGGGGTGACACCAGCTCAGCATGAGAGAGAAACGGCAAATCGGGCTCTTAGTTTTACCTTTGTTTGAAGGGGGTTGGAGACCAACGTGGTAGGGGACAGGCACGGGGTTGGTTGAAGTGCATAAATTTGCACTTAATCCTTGCCACAGCTCAGTGAGGTGGACATTTGTATCTCTGTTTTACAGAAGAAACTAGAGTTCTAAGTATCACGGTCAAAGTCACACATCTAGAAGCGGTGGGACCAATATTTGAACAAGGAAGAGCCAATGTATTTGTTGTGCAGTGAGGAGACATGTTTGCTCTGTAATTTGAACTGACAGACAGTTCTGAAAGGTTCTGTAGAGTGGGAGCCAGGTTTGGTGCCCCATCAAACCAAAGCCACAGACCCTCTGGCATCATGGTGTAGGAATCAGCAAAGGAATTAGCTCTGTTAGGCAGGAATGAAGTCCATGCAGAGAGGAGAGATCAGAGACTGCTGGGGGACAGGTGCAGGTGCAGTGTTTACAACTACAGATGCATCAGTCCCCCTCCCAGTCCCACTAATGAAAATGGCCAGCAATTTTTTTAGAGCTCCCCATGTGCTTGTGCTGTGCAGGAGTTTAGCATCCTGAAATAGCTTAAGTAGGATTCTGTTCCTTGCCACCTTATACTCCCTCACTCTTTCTGGCCCCTTGTCCTCTCTACTATAGCTTATTGCCTTTCCTAAACATAGAAATACAGTAGGTAGGTCAAGAGCAAGATAACACAGAAAAGGGGAATGCAAAGACAGAATCTGATGTGATGGCTTATCTCCTCCCAGACCAACTAAACTGACATTTTTTTGCAGATGTCTTTGTTCAACACTATCAGAGTTTGCTGAAGGAATGAGGAATCTCTTCTCTCGGATATTTGCAAAGAGGCTCTAGTGCCACTTGCTAGTAGGACTCTGTCTTCTTGGAACATTCTTCAGAAAATCTTGACTAATCCTTAAGCTTCAGAAATGTGAATTTGTCTTCTTATTTATTTTATTTTAAAGATTTATTTATTTATTTTAGAGAGTAAGAGAGAGAGCATGAACTGGAGGGTCAGGGGGAGAGGGAGAGAGAATCTCAAGCAGATTCCACACTGAGTGTGGAGCCTGACGTGGGGCCCGATCTCAAGACCCTGAGATCATGACCTGAGCCGAAACCAAGAGTCAGATGCTCAACCGACTGTGCCACTCAGGTGCCCCATGAATTTGTCTTTTTATTTCTTTTTAAAAAAATGTTTAAAAAGAAGTGCAGTGAAGTATCAAGTCTGACCTCAACGTGGGTGTAGAGGGGATAGAGTGTGTGCACACCATCTTGGTGGCACTCAGGCGAAACATATTTAACAGCTACAAAGAAACAGAGAGAGGGTTAGAAGGTTGTAAGTGAGCAGAAGCTATTAGTGGTCTTGTCCCTTTCATTGGTTTGATCAATTAAAAAAATCTTTTCAGGCACAAAACCTTCTTTTCTAGGTAGGATAAAAGTACAGCAGCCACATTCCAAACAAGGCATTCTAAAATCATCATCATCATCATCATCATCATCACAGTGAAGTACAAACTATTAGAAAACAATCCTTGCCCCTTGACCCATACTTTGCTTTGAATTGGACATTTTATGATTTGGGGGATGATTAGGTGGTTTGTAAATTTTCCAGATCTTTGTTGTGATGGGCTGTGGAACAGAAAGTGATCTATCCAGGTCAAGACCAGTACAGGTCTTACAGGTGAAGGATCCTTCAGCTTTTAACGATGAGAGGTTGGGCATAGAAGAGTCTAGTCTGTTCCTTCTACCACCCACTGGGGATGTTAGCAAAATGCTCATTAGTAGGGGAAGTTGAAAAATTTGAATTTTCAAATTTGAAGTGTGATTTCAATTTTTGGCATTTTATCAGATACTTGGTGAACATACCAATGAGGATAAGGGAAGGTCACTCATTCAAAATATTATTCATAGGATATTTCGTCCATGCCAGGCACTGTGCTCAGCACTGGAAGTAAGATAGCCCTTGCCTTCATGGTCTATTTTATTCTCTCCATGCTTCAGTCTTTAGGACAATATTCAGTTGTATTTTTCATTTTATTTATTTATTTTTTAAGATTTTGTTTATTTATCTCACAGACACAGCGAGAGAGGGAACACAAGCAGGGGGAGTGGGAGAGGGAGAAGCAGGCTTCCCGCCGAGCAGGGAGCCCGATGCGGGGCTCGATCCCAGCACCCTGGGACCATGACCTGAGCTGAAGGCAGACGCTTAACGACTGAGCCACCCAGGCGCCACCTCAGTTGTATTTTTCAGAACAAGTTTGTTCTATCACTTACAGCTTGATACAGAGCTACTAAGAGCTCTGAGGATACCCCACCCCAACCATCTATCCAGGAATACATCAACTTCACCAAGTATCCTATGCTGATGTTCCTGTTCAGAATACTAAATTTAAGGATCATGATAGAATTTTCCATCTGGAAGAAGAGCTTAAGTCATAATTATGTCTCTTCTGTAATTAAAACAAAACAAAATTAAAATCAACCTAGAAGGTTATCAGTGTCCATGCTAACAGTGCTATGGAATATAAAATTTACATTAGTCACATTACTGTTCTCACTCATGGCCTATGAAATTTACATGTAAATTTCAAACAAAACAAAACAAAACAAAACAAACCAGGTTCCTGCCCCTTAAAGCGAAGGAATAGTAAGAAATCAAACCAAAGCATATCTGGAAAAACCAACTTGCTAACTTTTAGAATCTACAACTAACACTGAGCCAAAGAGGCTGGTGTGATATTTCAACATGCTATGAAGATAGTCACATTACTATCTGGGAGGGGTGCATGGTTAAGTGTGGAAGGAGGAGGGGACTGGAGTTTAGGGAGAATGGAGAACAGCAATTTTAGTCCTTCATCAAGTCAGGGGAAACGAAGCAGAATCCAGAGCCACTTTTCCAACCTTAACCTGTCAACTTAGAAGAAATTTGCCTTGTCAGTGTTTCAAGAACTTTGTCTAAGATGGTGGCTTGTTTATTCATTTCTTGGATTTATGGATCAAGCTTCCTCCCGAAGGACTTTCTGCTAAAATTTAAACATGGTTTAGATCTCTTCTTCCTGTCATCATCCCCTACCTCAAAGGAGAGCCGTGTTGTCCTGCTGTGTGATAACAATGGTGTTTGCAACCCCATTTGACACACACATTTATTGTTACATATTAATTCATCTTTTTTTTTTGAAGAAAAGAGATTGACAACAATTTTCATGTGGACACGATGTGTTCTTTCTTGTTCTGTATTATGTTTTTCCATGTGTTCCCTGCTCAGCCTCTTGGGGGAGATTATTTTCCTTTCTCATCACTGTGTTTCCTTCTCAGCCGTTCTGGCTGCTCATCTGGGCTGTTTTCCACCTTACAAACCTTTAAACAACTCACAAATTCAAACTTCTCTGGTCACAATTTTGAAATCACAAATTAAATGGTTTTGTCAGCTCAATAAACTCTCTTCACTTATAAATAAATAAATAAATAAATAAATAAATAAATAAATAAAGGATTAACAGGCACCTGGAAGAGAGATTTGTGTCTTGGGAAGAAAGAGTAGGCTTTTCCCAAAGGTTTCATGGGATTTAGTGAAGAAAGGACACCACAGAACTGGCCAAATTTGTTTCCTCTCATATCTTAAATATTAATAATAAGACGGTTAAAGCCGTCCTAATGATTTGTATGTGTCTATGCATGTTTGTGGGTTCAGGGAGAGCCAGCGGTTAGGGGACCTGCAACAGTCACAGGACTCTGCTCTGCTGTGTGGAAGTAGCAGCCGATAAGACTCTCCCTCTGTAATGATTTCCCGCTCCTCTTTACAGAAGGTAAACTTCTAGACTTTTAGACTTCTAGAATATTGGAGACTTCTGGATGTCTAGACTTCTGGAGAATTCTGTGGTTGGGTTACCCATCAAAAATTAAATAGCATGTACGCTCATGCTTGGGAAAGAATTGGTTACTGCACTGCCTAATGCTTAACTTTCATTTTCTTTACTGGTTTTACATGAGATTCTGAGGGCAACGGGAAACTCCAGCAGGGAGCCACCTGCCTTGTGAAAATGTCACTCCTTACTTCTAGATGGGAAGCCTGGACCATCCGGGCTCTGCAAGCCTTTTGGCACCAAGCCTTCTATGTCCCTCCTACTAGCAGGTACATTCAGGCTGAATCTGAAAGTGGGCAAAATCAGTAGAAGAACAAAGTCAACAGAAGCTGATTCCTCAATGAAAGGGTTACTGAGTGGGATAGGTTTTGTCTTTACTAGCATAGGGGCTGGCATGGAATAGATACTTAACTCTTTGCTAAATGGTTGAATGAATCTGAATGCCTGCTTTAAATGGCACTGCCAATGAAGACAGTTGGCTTGACTGCCTTGCTGCGCAAAGATGGCCTTTTGAGAGAATCCTAGGCCTCATTAATCTATCTATCCAGTTAACAAATACTAGTGAGCACCTCCTGTATGTCTTTGAGCACTTCATTTGAAATTACCTGGTTCATTTATACGCTCCACCCCTAGCCAACTGGGCCTAGAATGTAAGCTCCAAGACAGCAGTGATATTGCTGGTCCTGTCCATGGCTGTATCTTTAGCTCCTAGAAGGGTGCTTAGGGACAGATAAGAGCCCCCAAAACATGACAGAATTTTCTGCTGGCTAGTATTGCCCGACTTGCAAATGGCTCCAAATCATTCCATGTACTGAAACTGAGTGGTGGCTTGGCCAGGTGGCTCAGTGGGCTTGGGAGCTTCTTTCACAGGCCTCGTCCTCATCTGCTGATCAGCCTAGCTGTCGCCCCAGTCCACATCCCACGCTCACCCTGCATCCCACACCAGCTCATTGGATTAGAGCAGATATACAAATCCCAGAGTTCTCCATATCTTCTCAAAGTTCAGTTTTTAAGATATAGAGTCTAACATTCCTTTGTTTTAGTATTTCTGTTCTTATCGTATTTCATAAAAATCCATAAAATGCTGGAGTTCAAAGGTGCAATTCCCTCTAGTAGAAAAATGCTTGACTAATGTCTTTGACAAAACCGTTTTCTCTGTGCCGCTGGGTTAGGATGGGTCTCATAAACCTCCCCGACTTCAGGCTAGAAAAGAATAACTTCTAGAGTGCAGCCTGCCTGCAAGATTTCCCCAGGCCCCTGGAATGTCCTTTATTTTATAGTTGCTTCCTGAGTCCCAATTATGAACCTACTTTCCATGACAGAGGGGAAGAAGCTAAGAGGGAGAAAGATATTTGCATAGAATGCCATAGTTTACAAAGCTATTTCATATGTTATCTTTTTAAAATCTGTGCCATTAAACTGTGAAATATATCTCAGTTTTAGAGATGAGGAAATAGAGGCTTACAGAGGTTAAATAATGCATAGACCATTATGTTAGATTTTATTCTAATCCAGATCTCTTAGATATGACCCTCCATGTCTTTCCACTCCTATGCTGTGTCATAAGTGAGTGTCCAGAGTTTCCTAGGTTTTTTGTATGTTTGTTTCCTGGTTACTCCCCTGTAGATATTGTGGTTCCCCAAACTTATTAAGCTGGTTCACATCTTTCCGCCTGTATATAATGCTGGGCCCTCTGCGTACAAGATCTTGTCCTCTCCTTTATTAATTTGTTTAGATAACTCTTGTTTATCCCCCAAATCTGAGCTCAAGACATGAGATCACAGGCCTAAGATTCAGCCTTGGAGTTGCATGGTCTGGGCATAAATTTGGGTGTTGCCGTTTATTCTCTGTTAGACCTGGTGTGGTAGCTTAATCTCTCAGTCCTTTGTTTTCCCATCTGTATGATGGGGAGAATTTTATTTTATTTTTTTAAAGATTTTATTTATTTATTTGACAGAGGAGAGAGAGAGAGAGCGCAAGCAGCAGGGAGAGGCAGTGGGAGAAGCAGACTCCCTGCTGAGCTGGGGGCCCGACACAGGACTCAATCCCCGGACCCTGGGATCATGACTTGAGCCGAAGGCAGATGCTTAACCAACTGAGCCACCCAGGCATCCCTGATGGGGAGAATTTTAGTGCTTTTCTTCAAGGGCCAGCAAATAAGGAATATAAATACCACATTGCTTAAAGAGTATTCAGTTTGCTGCTACTCCTGCCCAATTTAGAATCACATTACCAATGTCCCCTGATTCTCTAAAATTGCCTCTTGATCATCCTGGGGCTTCCAATAAATCACCCCTCCCCAGAGAGTGGGGAAAAGGAGGGAAGAGAGAAAAGAAGAGGAAGGAGCAAAAAGAGAAAAACATCAGCTTTGGAGAAGACTTTGCCAGTTGAAAAGAAAGAAGGACTATTAAATGTATCAGTGTAGTTCTGGGAAGGGTTGGGGAGAAGAGAGGAGAGAAATAGCTAAAGACGACGCTGCCCAACCTGGCAGACATGTCCTGGCTCAGAAGGATCACTCTGTATCCAGGAACCAGCACAGGGATCTGGAACCCAACTCAGCAGCTCTGAGGGAGAAGGAAAATATGAGAAGAGCTGGAAGGAGGATGACAGGAATCATCTTTGTATAAATCCAAGTGACAGTTGGGATGTATTTATGTTTTAAAGAATTATGTGGGGTTTTTTTTTGAAAAAAAAAAGAAAAAAGAAAAACAGGACAACAAGTTTTTTATACACTTTTTTGCTTAGCAACAAGACCCACAAAAGGCATGTGTTCAGCCAGGATGTCAGTTGTTCAGCTCATTAAAATATTAAGTGAAACATTGATGACAATTACACAGCACAAGCCTTTTTGTCTGCCAAAGTGTGCCTTTCAATGCATAACAAAGTAGGTCAAAAGTTTGTTTTGTTATTTTATTGTTTCTTTTTATCTTCGACTTTTGATGGAGTTTCCTTTCGGTAGGTAAAATGGTTGTCAAATTTGGTGGAGATAATTTGAGGACAGGGACACTTCAATTACTTAGAAGTCTACTTCTGGGTGACAGATGAAGGCTCCCTGAATTTCTCTCTGGGATATCATCCATTCATTCAATAAAAATTTTTCTGGGCCTTTAACACACAGGATTGATTTCTGTTAGTGGGACTTCAGGCATAATACACGCTTTCACTTATGTGACATTCCCACGGGCCTACCTTTATTGTGATGGTTCTGATATAGAGTTAACATTTATTGAGTGCTTACTAAGTACCAAGAAGTGTGCTAAGCATTTTCAAAGAACAAACTCATTTCATCTTTAAATTCTCTAAGTTGTGAAGAACTGCAAGGGATCTGAGATTTTGCTCTATTGCCAAGGACACAAGTATCCTGGGTCAGAGACAAAGGACTTTATTACTCATGACTCAGCCTGCAGCACGAGCGTCAGCATATTTGTGTAGTTCTTCTGGCCCTGAAGTTCCATGGGGAAGCCAGCATACACAGGGGACTGTGTTGTAGAAGAGGAGCCCTAAGCTTAGTAAACCTAAATCTTTTATAATAGGCATAATGCCTGCCCTCTGCTCTGAGGGAGACCCTATGTCTATGTTCCAAGGCTGCTTGCTCTACAAATCCTTGAGAAGGTAACCTAGAACAATGGGAAGTCAGTGTCTTCCTAAGATAGGTAATAATATGAGAGACCCATGGAGAACTATGCCCCCCAAATAGACACAGTGAATATCCTCATATTATACTGACTAATCTGAGACATAGGGAGGTTAAGTGACTTGCCTAAGGTCACTAAATTAGTACATATGCAACTAGCATTTGAGCTAAGCAGTCTGATGCCTGAGTACATGCTCCGCGTCAGTAGTGTTTTAGTTTACATTGCCTGAAAGCAAAATCTGTGGGCTTGTTTAGGAGGTTTTTGAGTAGACACCAAGAGCAGAACTTATCTAGATGGCACCCCTTAGCTGTTTGTTAATTTTCATATTTTAAACCATTATGTCACTGAACTGAACCTGATGCATACCTAGACAAGAGTTTTGTGTTACAAAAAGGTTGACCACCTCTACTGCACAATTTTGTATACTGTTATTTTTTATTTCATTACGTTCTTATATCTCTCATTTCTAAAACTTCCCTTAATTATCCAATCTGTCTGTACTTACACAATTTTGCGGCAGATTAAACAGGGAATGCAAAAGTGATACATTCATTTCCCTGAGGATAGCATAGGCAATTATTATATACTTATGTAACCAGGTGAATAACACCAACTGAGGTTGAGTTGGAAAGTGCTAATTTTGATAATTTTTACTAGAAATATAATGTATGGGAGGTTAAGCATACATCTTCAGAATTTTACTTATTTACATATTAGCATGCTAAGCAGAGTTTTTAGAGATCACTTTAGCCTCACAATATTTATGCAGCAAATCTAAATAGCCTAACCCACTTGGTTGTCATACCAAGAAACTTTATGTCTTATTCTCCCACTCTGAATCTCCTAAGCCAAGTGGAGATGTTATGAAAGATAGAATAAAAGGAGACAAAGAGCAGAGCTGAGATTGGCCACTAGTGAGCTCTGCAAGCATAAGCCAGACTCTTCTAGCTTCAGTTTCCTAGTCCATTAAATGGTGGTGGGGTACCTAATATTTGCTTCCCCCCCTGCCAGTACTAACTAGAATATGATTCTGAGCTAGTAAACTCTATTGGCAAGCCAGAACCTAGAACTGAGTTATTCCTGTATATTTATAGTTAAGAACAAGGACTGGAGAGCTGGACAGACCTACGTTTGAATCCTAGCTCTGCTGATTATATGACTTCGGGTAAATTGCTTAACCTCTTTGATTCTCTATAAAATAGGAATGATAATACTTTCCTTTCCAACAGTATTTCTACATAAAATCAAACAAAAACCTCCTCTGACCTTACATTTCTATTCCATTATCACCCTGTGTTCTTATTTTTCTTTCATAGAGAAGCTTCCTAAGAATTGTCTCACTGTTGTCTTTACTTTCCCATCTTCCCTTGACCTTATAACAATGTGACTTCTATTCTTATGACTTCCATGGATATTATTTTCACTAAGGTCACCAACGACTGCCTTCTGGCTAAAACCAAAGAACATTGCTCAGCTATCTCTCAGCAAAATCCAACATTGCCAACCACTTTGTCCTTCCTGAAGCACTCTTTTCCTCTGGCTTCCAAAAATTTGCCTTCCATGTTCTTGTTGCTTCCTTCCCTGTGTCCTGTGGAGCCCTTCTTCTGTTTGCCCTTTATATGTGTTGTCCTGCAAGTTTCTCTTCTAGACCCTCTCTTTCTTTCTCTACAAAATCTTTTGGATATCTTATGTATTTGCATGTTTTCGAGTACCACCAACCACATATGCTGATGAATCCTGTATCTTAATCTTTAGGCCATACTTTTTTCTGAGGTTCAAATCCACATACACAACTGTGTCCTAATTATTTCCACTTGCTTGTCTCACAAACATACCCCACAACACGTCCAAATAAAACTCATTATCCCTCTGCCCATATTAGTTCCCTCGTATTGGTGATGGAATCTCCATCCACTCCATGGCTCAAGCCAGAAGCCTGGACATATTTTTCCTTTCCTTTCCCCTCATCTCCCATATTCAACCACAACCACATCTTGTTGATTCTACTTCTTGAGTAGAATCTTCTACCCCTTAAATCCATCTCAATGGTCATTTGCTGAATTAGACCACCATTGTCTCTCATCTCAATTACCACAACATTCTCCTCACTAATCTCATTCATCAACCTTGCTGTCATTCTTAAACTACAGAACAAAAAACAAAAAATGTGATCTGATCACATCATTGTCCTGATTATAATCTTTCAATAGGCTTACATTGTCCTCCAGCTGAAGTCCAGACTTTTTACAATTACTTATATAGCCCTTTATGATGTAGACTCTGCCCACCTCTCCAGCCTGACCTTCCCCTCCTTGCCCCACTGTGTCTCCCGTACACTTAATGCTCCTTTGAAACAGAGCTTTTTCCAGTTCCTCAGAAGAGCCACGCTCTTTCCCACCCTGGGCCCGTGT
The DNA here is from genome assembly GCF_037043125.1 of Eumetopias jubatus. NCBI lineage: Eukaryota > Metazoa > Chordata > Mammalia > Carnivora > Otariidae > Eumetopias > Eumetopias jubatus. Next base: position 77,639,752 of record NW_028274813.1, read on the forward strand.
GAATGTGTTATCCTCTTTACCGGAAAACTGCGTTCCAAAGTCCTCACCCATCTCTCTCTCTCTCCACCTCCAACAAGCCTTTTGTGATCTATGAAGTTCCTGCTAAGTGTACTCCTTGGATGCTCCCCCTTGTATTTACTTTATCATCACATTTGCTACATTGTATTGTAACTGTCTGTTTATCAGTATCTCCAACTGCAATAAACTCTGTGAAAGCAGGGGCCCCATTTGTTTCACAGGTATCCCCCATTGTTAGGAGAGTCTGGCACGTGGTAAGAACATAATCCACAGTGTTTACTGAATAAGCAAATGTATGGAAATCACACATTAGCCTGTTTAACAAGTGCTTCTCTTTAGCCAGAATGAATAATAGATATTAGAATATTTAAAAAAAAGTATTGGGGTTCCTATGGCTATGATCTCCACCATTGGTTTCTGTCTATGTTCAGGAAAGCCGTAACTCCCCCGAGGGAACCCGATGGCTTCCATCATGAGAGAAGGGGAGGGAGGGAGAAGAGAATGGTGGTAGAGGCTCACTGGGCAGGACTCCGGGTCCCTAACTTGGCTTTAACCAGAGCAGCTCAGAATTTGTTTGTTTGTTTGTTTTACACAGTAGTGTGGCATATTATATTTTATATGGGGAGAAAAAAAGGAAGAAAAAAGAGAAACGAAAAGGAGAAAAGCCCTGATGTAAGTAGACTATCAAAACACATCTTATAAAGATGGTTCTACAGGTAGGTAAGGAAACACGAAATTGCTGCTTTAAAAGACGTGACGAGGGCAGATACTGTGGTCACTACAGCACAGGATATGCTGGTATGACCAAGAAAGGATATCATCCTCTTAAAGACCCTCCTGGTACGGAGGGTTTGCGATGGGGTTGCGTATCCATGAGTTTATGTCTCAAATCAGTTAAACGAAATCATACTACTACCAACTGACATTTGATTATTGAAAAGACTGTGAGAATTTTCTTTGTCATTATGTTCTTTTCTATTTCTTTCCTGTGTGTTTCCATTGTTTTAGAAAACTGTACCTGCCTACAATAGGACTTTTTGCTGAGTAGACGAGGGGAAACACAGATAATCAGACTTTTAAGAAATTAAATTAAACCTAGCACTAGTAATTTGCTGTTCTAATCTGCTGCCTCTGCCAATGCATGGGCAGGGATTGTATACCTTCCAGGTTCCTTTAGTGAAATTCTGCCTAGATCTCCACGTCCCACTTTCCCAACCTTGGAGATGACAAGATGTTAGACACAAATATTGTTATTGGGAGAGAAGTTTTAGGAGATAAAGAGTCTCTATCATTCATTCAGAAATATTTATCGAGAGTCGGCTATGTACCAAACACCTGCAACGTTTTCTAGTGTTGGGGGATCTATGAGTGGAAAGAAAATAAAGTTCCTGCTGTTATAAAGGTTATATTGTGATGGGGGAGAGAGAGACAGTAAATAAGGAAACAAATAAACATAATTTTGAAAAGCGATGAGCTGTATTGAGCCAGAAGAGCGGTCACATGCTGGGGATTGGCACTCTGGGAGGGTGGGGGCGTAGTGGGGCTGCTGTAGCCAAGTGGCCTCTGAGCTGAGCTAAGTGATGGGAAGGAACCAGCCATGTGAGGAAATAAGGACACAGCCTTCCAACTGAAAGGGGCAGTGAGAAAAAACGTCCACCCCGAGCCTTTCCCAGTGGTCCTCTAGTAGCCAGCCCCTGAGGTGTAAGAGAGGTGCCAAGCTTCCCCAGACCTCTTTAAGGGCCGGGGCCCAGCGGTTTGCTGGGAAGGCCAACTGCTTGCATTATGTAGAAACATCATGGAAAAACGAGCGAAAGGAAGAGGAGGAGAGTCAGACGAGTTCTTTTATAAGAAGTTATGTGTTTTGGGGCGTCTGGGTGGCTCAGTCGTTAAGCATCTGCCTTCAGGTCATGATCCCAGGGTCCTGGGATCGAGCCCCGCGTCGGGCTCCCTGCTCCGCGGGAAGCCTGCTTCTCCCTCTCCCACTCCCCCTGCTTGTGTTCCCTCTCTCGCCGTCTCTTTCTGTCAAATAAATAAACTTTAAAAATCTTCAAAAAAATTAAAAAAAAAGAAGTTATGTGTTTTGGTAAAATGATGTCTGTCTTTTCAATTCAAGATCTCAAAGCAAAGTAATCTCAAAACTGCTGATGAAATCCCCAACAAAAGATGCCCCTAAATATTACGGGAATTTAACTGGAACCTGTGCTTATCTCAATTGGCCACTAGAGGGCAGCATTGCCCATCAAATGTATCGGAAGGCCTGTACTTCAGAGTGCCGTTTAGAGGGAGCACATCAGTCCCCAAAGTACATCTCTTCTCCCATCTCAGGTTCCCGTTTTTTCCTGGACCTTCCCCATAATCCACCCTTTAACTCTCTGCTGTCCACCTATCCAAGAACACCATCTCATTGTTCTGGCTAAGCTTTATGTTTAGAGAAAAACCTCTGACGCGGCAGGAAGAGATAAAATCAGCACATTGAACATGGTTGAAGTTGTTCGGACCCTAGCCCGCACCGTGGACTTTCTCAATGGGCAGCAGTGAGAGTCTCCGGGGGGCCTCTGTGCCAGGGGTTGGCTCATTCTGTCCAGTTCTGAAGGATCAGACCCATTGTTGTGGGGGGACAGGTTAACATGTTTAGCCTAGGGAGAAAGGAGCTTTTTTCCTTCTGTGTGTTGTTAGATTGGCTGTCAGCTGGTAGGTTTGGTGGCAGCGGACCTGGCCTCCCTGGGCTCAGGGACCTTGCTCCCTTCTTTCTGAGCCGCCCCAGCTCTGGCCACCTGCATGTAAGTGTCCTGTTCTACATTTTAGCTGTATTTTTAAATTGGGGCCTTTTATGAAATAGTATGCAAGAGAACCAGATCAACAAGAGAAAAAAGGAGGAGAAGGAAATGACAAAATTTTACCTGTAGCTACACCGGAAGAGTAAGCATAAGATTTTTACATACAATATAAGAATTTTATGCAAATAAAATGTGAGAACTTCTATTATGGACTGTTTCCTTCCAAAGAACCATTTGAGGCACACAACCCTATGAATGTAGAGTAATTTATTCTTTCAAGATATATTTAGTGCACTCCATTTATGTGCTAGGAACCAGGGGAGTCTAGGTGAACAAGGCAGACATGGGTTATGCTCTTACGCAGCTTCTATTGTAATTAAGTAAGGGTATGAATGAGATCAGAAATCATATAAGAATGTGTGTGTGTGTGTGTGTGTGTGTGTGTGTGTGTGTGTGTGTGTGTGTTGGGAGGTGCTTCAGAGCTGGAAGAATCATAAAGATCATCATCTCCAATAGACATCACTTTATGGATGAAGAAATCATAGTTCAGAAATATTGTGACTGTGGCGTCTGGGTGGCTCAGTTGGTTAAGTGTCTGCCTTCGGCTCAAGTCATGATCTCGGGGTCCTGGGATCCAGTCCCGAGTTGGGCTTTCTGCTCAGCAGAGAGCCTGCTTCTCCCTCTGCCTGCCGCTCCCCCTGCTTGCGTGCTCTCTCTCTCTGACAAATAAATAAATAAAATCTTAAAAAAAAGAGAAATATAGTGACTGATTCAGAGATGAAACAATGAGCTCATTTGAGCACTAAATTTCCTCTGAGCAAATTGGACAACACTCTGGGTCACTTAACTTTGAGTGTTTGATAAAAGGAAAGAGAACTGTCTGGAAAGGGAAACTTCTTGGTGGGGGGCTGGTAATTTACGGATCAATGAGCATATGGATTCTTATATCATGGACATGGAGGGACAATGAAGCATTCTTCAAATGACTATTGAAAAATCGTCAGACCTTCATGAGATTAAGTCAAGTAGTATTGAGTTGTATTTCAGTGAGGGGATTTCTGTGTGGGGTTGAACTATTACATAGCCCAAGAATGGAACTTTCTTTAATCTAACTTGACATAATTTAGTCTAACTTGACACAGGATAGAACCAAAAGAATCTGGAGAAATGTTTGCCTGTTTTGAAGTCCAGCATTGAACAACCACTCAAACTCTTCCAATGAACCCACTCCCCCCACCAGGCTGTTTGATCTAATCGGCTCCCCTCCTTTTTTAATGGCATGTTTCTGGGCCCTAAGTTATCCGTCTAGGTGCCTCAATATCCACTTATTGCTTATGTAGACTTGTCTTAAAAGAGAGAGATAGAAGGGAAAAATACTGGTAAGAGAAAGAAACCGGGAGGTTTGCATGTGTTGTCTGTCTGTCTTTTCATTAGAACGTAAACTCCTAAAGCTGGAATTATGTCTTGGATTTTTGGTTCTGCTGGTAGCACACTGTGCTCAAAAAAAATTAACCCATCAATCAACAGGACAGAAAATCCTATCCTGCCAGAAGCAATACCTCCTGTTTGCCCCACAGAAAGCCAATTAGAGTGTTAGGATGTGGTAATGGATACAGAAACTAAGGAAAGTGGGGGAAAAATGCCCCAAAATCTCAAATAAAAAATAAAACCAAATGGAAAAAAATGGATCACAGTAGAGTATTCAGGGAAAGCTACTACCCACTTCAGTTTCTCCCCTTGACAGTCTCTTTCAGCGTATCCTCAATGTAATGGAAGTTTGACAGGGTAGCATCTTGGAGGCGCCATTTCCCTCCCAGGAGCTGCTGCTTAGGGCAGGTGCAGGAGGCACCATCCATCTTCCTAACAGCCCACCCACAGGGCCCTCCCTGCACCCCCCCACCCCCAGGGGTCTTGCCATTTACCTGCCACCACCACTACCACCACTCTGGCTCAGCCTCACTTGTTCAGAAAACAAAAGAACAATTCATCTGGGAGGAGATTAATAGGAAGCTGGAGAGAGAGAGAGAGAGAAGAGAGAGAGCTGTTGACTTCAGAGAAGCAAGGGAAGGAAAGTGAGACAGGCAAACTGGGAATTCTTCCTGTCATCAACCCTCCTGAGAATTGATTAAAGCCTCGAAGCCTTTCTTCAGAACACAAACATATGCATATGCTCACACAATTTTGCATATAATTTCATGAATCTTCCTTACACACAAACATACCTTTTTTTAAAAGATTTTATTTATTTATTTGACAGAGAGAGACACAGCGAGAGAGGGAACACAAGCAGGGGGAGTGGGAGAGGGAGAAGCAGGCTTCCCGCTGAGCAGGGAGCCCGATGCGGGGCTCGATCCCAGGACCCTGGGATCATGACCTGAAGGCAGATGCTTAACGACTGAGCCACCCAGGCGCCCCCATACCTTTTGTTTTAAAAACTTAAACTCTAGAAGCTATAAATTTCCAAATCTTATTAATAACCAAGAAATTCTGAAAACTCTTTAATCACGGCAACTTTTTTATTTTAAAGGCTTTTCTTTTTCCATTTGTTGTTTTGTATGTTTCAAATACATTCAGTTTTAGAAGCAATTCCTTGAATAAAAAGAGTGATCAAAAGGGACAAAATAGACAAGGATAAAAACACTTATTTTTTTCTCATGTGGCAAAGCACACCTTATTGGAGGTGTCTGTATATTCATTTACCTAAAAGTAATTTTGTTTAGAAGAAAGAAGGCTTTATTTCATTAGCAAATTCTAGAGGGGCTCAAATCACCTGATAGTTAACTATTCAGTGCTCTTTTGGGAAAATAAAAACCACAAAAGAAAACAACATTTTCATCAGTGTATCGGGTTTGTGCATTCTGTGTCCTAAATGGAGGGGGCACATTTTCAAGTCCAGTTAGAGATGTGCTAAGTACAAATTGCACGTTCTTCCACTGGTTTATCAGATGAACATGAGGCTCACGCCGATCTCTTCAGGAATGTAGGTCTAGGGCCCTTGGCTTATCTGCATTTTGAAACCACGCAGAGGAGAGGTTCGTGCCTGAGATGGGAGCACTAAGGTGGTAGGGAAAGCAGCCAAAGACACGGGAGAAAGCCTCTTCACCTGCCCTGTCAGTGAGTGGGGGAGCAGGGGCAGGGGCAGAGGTAACAGTTGGCAAAGAGAAAATGTAGGAGGAAGTGAGAGGAAATCAATAACGCAGAGTGAAAAGATAATGTGCTCTCTCCACGCCATAAAGGAAAACCATGATAAAGGCCCAAGTTAACTCCCATAATGCTTCCAAGGTTCAGAGAAATGACACTATCAAAATACAACATTAGTTTTCTGAAGCCTACAGGCTGAATTTTATTTATTTAAAGTTAACTCCCATTTTAATATAAAACAAAAGATAGCATATTCTACATCAAAGGGAGAAAAACTTTTCCTAATGTAGCCATTTCTCTTCTGGAGTACACAAGCTGTCACCATATAATGCTTTTCGGTGTTTTCTCAACTGTGCTGGTTTTTCTTTTCATCAGGAAATGCACAGTCAACAGACTCAAGCTGGGGGCTGCTGGTTCTCTGTGCCAAAATGGCAATTGTTTGATTTTGTGCGAGTTTTTAAATGCATTTTTAGTTTTAACTAAGATGAATATATGCTGCATGAATGACGTTTCAAAGCAGGAGAGAGAGAGAATGAGAATCAGACATAGATATGAAATCAGTCCTTGGCCCGTCGCATAAAGGTGTGAACCGCAACCTGTCGAGAGGAGTGGGCTGGGGTAGCTTCTGGGGCATCACTCAGTTTTCCCTTGGAAAAGTTTCCCCTTGGAAGTTCAGCTGATGGTCGCCTGGGTCTGGTCAGATCTTGACCTCTTGGTGAGGATAGCACTGCCTACAAGCTTTCTGGATATTGTTTCCATAGCTGTGAGAATAGACCAAAATTACTGTCCTCAATTGCTGGTCTTCTCACTGTTCATGGGATTTACTTTGCTCATTTCTGAGTCTGAGCATTAGCTAGTTTTCTGTGTGTATAATCGAGTAGGTAAGACCATGAACTCAGCAGTCTGACAGCCTGGGTTCCAATCCCTGGCCTAACTTGTACTAGCCGTGTGATCAATTCCTTTACATCTCCATGCCTTGGCTTCCTTGTCTGAAAATGGGGATAAGATTAGCTCCTTCACAGGGTATAGGACGAGTAAATAAGCAACATATGAGTGTTGTCTAGAATAGTACCCAGTGAGTAAGTTTTTTAGTACTCATAGTAAGTTCTTTATCATAGAGTGTTTTAGTGATGGTGATTTTTGTTATTTTTCTGGTAATAGCATTACAGTTTTTTTCTTCCCTAATCTTGTTCTGATGTGGCTCAGATGGGGCTGACCCCACCTGCTTCTGTTCCAAGGGTGGAGACATAATCCAGACCTGGCCAATCAGTTAATTCCATCCTCGTTGCTACAATGATTGACTCAGGGGTGAGAAAATGATATAAGTTGGTCCAATCAGAGTAAGTCACAGGAGTTTGTTTAGAACTTAGGGAAGAGAAGTTGTCTCTTGTGTTGGGTGGTTGATGGGGTAAACTGTGAACCTGGCAGCTACCAAATGGAGTCAGTAGTCTGAAACAAAAGCCAATGCAGGGGAAAGCAGAGCCAGGGGAGGGAGAGAAACTAGTTCAAATGATAGGACCCCATGACTCCAGCCATGTAGAAGCCCCTGGACCACTCCCGCATAAGTCTGTTTGTTCTGGGCTTCTGTTCTTGGGAATTGAAAGAGCCATTGCTAATCAGGCTCCCACATGGCACTATCTAGCTCCTCTACCTATTCAAATTGGATCCATCCTTTGGGAAACAGTGCAAAGCTCACCTCTTCTGGAAGTTATGCCTCTTTTTCTAAGTTCCCATAGCACTTACTATCTGTGCCATATATTTGATACTTATTACCCACAGTAGAAAATTTACCTTTGCAAATGCATTTACTGCATCTCTCCAATTCCATGGATTGGTTCCATGTTCTACTCTCTGGTGACTTCCATAACCACTATCACATCTGGTATTTTGCAGTGAGTTAACCAAATAATTATTATTTGAATTCCTTTTATCTTCTCATACCCATCAGAAGTGGACTCTATGCTTCAGTACACACAGGAATGTAAGCATAGGAAAACATGAAGTAAACTGGAGAAGAGGTAGAATGGGGTCGTTCCATGTAGACAATTTCAAGGGAAGTGTCCAGCCCCTTGTCCTGTGTGAAGAGCAACAGTGGAATACGAACTTGATTCTATGCTTCCCACCTGTCTGTGAGCTTCTTAGGGTAAGGACTGGCTCTATATTTTAAATGCTGTTCCCAGTACTTTACACAGTACCTAACATTTATTGTAGGTGCTCAATAAATATTTATTGAATGAATACTGCATTGCAGTTACAGTGCAGGGGGCTCAGCTCAATCACCTAACCCTTTAGGAACATGTAAAGGAAATGAAGTAAGAAAGGAATTGCTGGTTCTATGAAGCCAACACCTTCCTCCCATTATTCTGAGCCCTTTCTACCATCACCTCATTTCTCCAAATCGCAAGAATAAATAAAGCCATTCCTTAGGTTGACAGATGAGGTGTAATGACAATAGCATGTTTGGAATTTCTTGGTCTGTGAGAAAACTGGTATGAATTCCAGACCCAACAAGGAAAGGCTTATACCATCATCAGAATGAGTGGAGTGGCGGGGTCTGAGAGCTGGCTCAGATTTAGAAAAAGGCACTGCATCGGCATGTTCAATCTACACACAAAGAATTCTGGGTTTGAATCAGTTTTCTTATCTTAGGTAACATTAGGTAGCATTAGTTCTATAGCTGCTTATAGATCGATGAAAATATAAACCACTTTTTCTTTAAACTAGTTGATTCTCTCCCACAGAAAGTATTAATACAATTGTCATCCCCTGTTCTAATGCAACATTTTCTATTCATTCATTCATTCATTATTCACAGATCAAAATGATCATTCTAAAAATTATTTTCTTTTTTCTTTTTTTAAGTTTTTATTTATTTGACAGAGAGAGAGACAGCAAGAGAGAGAACACAAGCTGGAGGAGTGGGAGAGAGAAGCAGGCTTCCCGCTGAGCAGGGAGCCCGATGCGGGGCTCGATCCCAGGACCCTGGGATCATGACCCGAGCCAAAGGCAGACGCTCAACGACTGAGCCACCCAGGTGCCCCTATTTTTTATTTTTTAAAGATTTTATTTCTTTATTCATGAGAGACAGAGAGAGAGAGAGAGAGAGAGGCAGAGGGAGAAGCAGGCTCTCAAGGAGCAGGGAGCCCGATGCGGGACTCAATCTCAGGACTCTGGGATCATGATCTGAGCCGAAGGCAGACACTTAACCATCTGAGCCACCCAGGTGCCCCAAAATTATTTTCATTATGTCTATACTCTTGTCAAAAATTTCAGTTGCTCCTATAGCATAAAATCCAACCTAAACCAGATAGCCAAGGCCTTCAATAATTTGACGCCAGCCCATCTTTCCATGTGTAAACTTTTCCACTGCTCCCTCATCCAAACCTTTCTTGGATGTAGACACTTGTCTACTTAACTGTTGCCTCTCACTGTCTTCTCACTTTCGGACTTCTGAATCTTTCTGTCTATTCAAGCATGTGTTTTCTTTTTTGTGATATTCTTTATTTTCTTTAACTATTCCAAGTGAAGATGAGCTTTCCTTCATTAATTTCTAGAGCATTTTATGGTCTATCTCACTTGTTCCTTTTATGATCTCAGATTATTATCATTTCACGTGAATGTGTCTTATGTTCTTTACTATGAACTTCTTAAGGGCAGAGATCACATCTTGGCTTCTTTGCATTTTGTTTTACATATAAATGGGTTATTTCAGTGATTAGTATGGTAATAACTTAGGTTATACAAAGCTAGGTCCTTTTACTTTTCATACCTGGGGAGGTTTTGTCCTTTTTCACTTAGTAATGCCAATTACCATAAAACTTTCAAATTTATAAATATTGCCCATGAATGAAATTAATTAAAATTTCTTCCCAACTTTTCTGTTTTTACAAAGATCTTAATCTATCAAGAGCAGTACAAAGCAATAAGAAAAACACCACATATACCTGAGAAAATTGGGAATGGGGTATGAACTAATGAAAGACTACTGAAATATGAAAAGATGCACATCTTTACTTCAAGAAGGGGAATTCCCTCTTTGACTTTGGAGACTGATAATGATTAAAAACATAAAATTGCCAAAGAATAGTGTGAGCAACAGTGTGAGGAAATAGGAACATACATGTACTCGGGAGTACAAATTTGATATAACTTTTTTGAAGGGCCAGTTAGCAATATACATGAACATTTTAAGTTTACCTAATCTTAGAGCGAAGAAGTCCACTTTTAGGAATTGTCCCTACAGGTATAAACATATAAATGCACAAACACGTCTATGTGTTAAAAGATGTTCATTGTAGTATTATATACAATAACAATAGGCCTCTTAATACTCTTCAGTAGGGATTAACTCAGAGTTAAGTACCAAGCTATGGTGGGGCTGGGACTTGAATCTAAGCAAGCTAACTGTATGCTAATACATGGAAGGCTTTATTACTGCCAACTGAACTCACTGAGAGCTATTCTCTTAGGAGCTCAAAATCTTCTATAGACATTGTTCTGGTTTTTGGCCAGAGATAAGAGTAGTTAGGAATAAGTGATAAACACACTACAGTCATTAAACAAGTCAGCAATAGAAACAAGACTAGAATTCTTATCTTCTTGACTCTCAATCCATAAAGCACTCTGCCATTTCTCATCTGTTTTGAGTTGACATACATTTATTTAACTTGGTGACAGTGTCTGCAAAAGAAATGTTCTACTGAATCTTTCAGGGTGTTCTGATAGTTTCTCTGTTTTGAAGTATATCTGATGAATGATTTATGTGTTAGATTTATTAAAAACACATCCATTACTTTGGGGCCTTGGGTAGATATTTAAAGGAAGAATATGGCATTTCAACCCAGCAGTTAAGATTACCCATAAATAGCTAAGGGATGACCCACCAGGGGATGTCAGATCAAAAAGATGCTCTGAGAAGGTGAGTGGATGGGTGCCTGGGTGTCTCAGTCAGTTAAGTGTCTGCCTTCAGTTCAGGTCATGATCTCTGGGTCCTGAAATTGAGCCCTGCCTCAGGCTCTTGCTCAGCGGTGAGTATGCTTCTTCTCCCTCTGTGATCTCTCTTTCTCAAAAAAATAAATAAAATCTTAAAAAAGAAAGAAAGAAAGAAGAAAGAAAAAAGAAAGAAAGAAAGAAAGAAAGAAAGAAAGAAAGAAAGAAAGAAAGAAAGAAAGAAAGAAAGAAAGAAAGAAAGAAAGGTGAGTGGACTTGGCCTCTCTAACTCAAGATGCAGAAGCAAAACCACCACAGAAAATAGTCTTGCCTCCATGCCCTGTGGCTCCAAATTCCAAATTTCTTTTGCAAAGACAGGCAACTGATTTTTCTGTTTGGTTTGACCTACCAAACTCCCATTACATTTGGACAAAAATGCAGTTCTCAAACTAGGATGCAAACGCAAGTGCCAGTGTGCCCAGTGAACTTAGGGACAATGAATGATCAAAAATAAAGATCTTTCATCACCAACATTGGGTACATAGATATGCAATTCCTTTTAGGGAGTCAGCTAGAAAGGGCACTAGATGGGCAGAATATTAGGGTGAGGTTCACTCTCCCTGTCTCTGTTTTCTAATTAAACTTTAGGACATGGCAAAAATATTCTAGAGTTTGGAAGAGAACAAAGTAAAAGGGTTGCAAGAGTGCAAGATTTCAAGATTCATCTCTGATAGCTAGGTTAATATATCAAACTGGATTAGTCTGCCAAAAATATAAAAATATAAAAACACTATAAATTAGTCAGTTGTCCATGGCTATAATCTGTTTGCCTGAAGCCAGATGTACTTATGATAGGAAAAACAGGTGGCTTTAAAATAGCTGGAAAACGTTAAGCGCTTATATAAGACAACAGATCTTTTTTTTTTTTTTTTATCAAATGGGTTGGTATCTTATTAGGGTATTCAGTTTAAAAGAAGTGGCTATGATTTAACTGGGACCGATGGTAATTTTCTCATTTTAGGATTTCAGTGTTCATTTAGGGAACTAAATACCATGTAGTCCAAACCCTTTATTAAATTAATGCATTCATTATCTGAAATAAAATTTTATTCAATCACTGTATTTTGAGACTAGACTATTGCACACAGATAGGAGACAATGGATTGAAGAGAGTGTCCTTGAAGGAGAGGAGCTCTGCCCTCCCTTCTCTGCACATTCCCAGAAGGCAGTTTCCTACACCATCAAGACTTCAGAAAACTGCCAGGGCCTGTGAGCCAGTCCTATGTGGTATAACAAATCAGTGCATGAACCAGTTACCCACGTAACTGGTAAGAGGAAAGAATGAAATCATTCTTGCTTAAAATCTCTCCATGTCATCTTGTAACCTGTTTGGGGCGATTGGCTTAGCTGGCTTTATGGAAACTCAGCCATGTGTATGGTCAGGACTCACTAGAAGCCAGCATCAAAGCTAGTAAGTCTGTTTCTGCTATCTACAAGCTCTACTCACTTAGCCTGATCTGTCCATCTGTCTCACTTCCCAACAGTCAGAGGAAGGGCAGGGAGAGCTCTTGAGGGAGACAGGAGAGAGGATGAGACCTAGTAGGCAGATGTGCAGATGTGCACACACACCACATAGACCCAGGAAAAAAAGTACTGAGAGGTATTTTCATAGCCAGATACACACAAGCAAGAAGGAAATTAAGACTCATTTACAAAAATGCTCATTTTCCCGTAACTGCTTACAACTTGATTTGTGTACTGCAAGAGGCTTCTAACATACCTTTGTTTTAGGGTGCTGGAATAGTCATCAGCATAGCCTAAATCTGACACAATCACTACATCCTAAATTCTTCTGGCAAGAGGGCACGGTTGATGAAATCAAGGAAACAATAAAATTAGTCCACATATATTCTTAAAAAGATTCTAGAAACAAAAATCAAATATATATTTGTGTATTCTAAGATTAAAACCTTGCTAGTTAAATATTGATCGCCTAATGGCAAAAATTTCTTAAGTTTCAAATCTTAATGGCATTCCCCTCCACACAGTGTCCCGGGTTTCTTGAAATCATGATCTGGATACATATGTTGCCACAGAGATCTCTGGGAAAAGCTTTTTGGCAGCAGATATGGGAAATTATAATGAAAAACACTCACTAGCACAAATTGTGTAAAAAGATGGTTATGCTACTTCCTGAGCATTTAATAGCTATTTGCATTTATTTACACACATGTCACATCACCATGTTGATATAAAATGTTTCTGTTAAAAGTCTGAGGATGTGACAGGGAGAAGAGAAGAGAGAAAAAAGAACCAGTGGCTTGGGCAGGACAAGTCAGCAGCCTCTCACTCTCCCCAAAGCATTTCAAAAACTATCTTTCTCATAGGGATGACTTCAATTTCTTCCACCTCATAAAAGGAAAGGAGATAATTCTTGACTGGAGAGGAATTATCTTATGACATGTCTTGAACCTCTATTATTTCCCCACTTTTCTTTTTCTTCCTTCCTTCCTACCTTCCTTCCTGCCTTCCTGTCTTCCTTCCTTCCTCTCTCTCTTTCTCTTTCTTTCTTTCTTTCTTTCTTTCTTTCTTTCTTTCTTTCTTTCTTTCTTTCTTTCTTTCTTTCTTTCAAAGCGTGAGTGGGAAGAGGGACAGAGGGAGAGGGAGAGAGAGAATCTTAAGCAGACTCCATGCTCAGCACAGAGCCCATTGTGGGGCTCTAGCTCATGACCCTGAGATCATGACCTGAGGCGAAATCAAGAGTCAGGTGCTTAACCAACTGAGCCACCCAGGCGCCCTTATTTCCCTACTTTCCAACACATGAGTGAAAAGAGGATGGGGATAGTGACCGCCCTTCTGAAGATAGGAAGGTCTGAGTTTGGCCCAGCTCCACATCCAGGTCACAGTCAATGCCGCATGCACCGCATTGCCCACCTAGAGCTCAAATGCAGTGCTGAAATGCATTGGGTTGCATGTGACCACTTTTTCTGGGCACAGCATGAGAATGATTTATGATGGAGGAGACAGAAATGGCTGAGATCTGCAAAACACAGTGTCTTCCTACCACCTAAGAATCCCCTGCTCACACCTGACTAACACAGAAACAAGGGAAATTTGCAGGATTCTAAAAAGACTCCTAGTCAACAGACTGTAGAAGGCACAATACTCCCTACTTTGACCTGAGATTAAGACCCTTTTGAAAAGAGCACTTTTCTTCACATGAAAGGAACCATTCAAGTGTTGGGTGTTTCGGAGGTCCCGGGGTCAGCATGTAGGCTGATATATTAGGTAGCAAGTACCTGACTCCCTTTTTAACAAGGCCAACATTTGTTCCATTGAAGTGGCTAATACATTCACCTTTAGATCCCTTACTCAGTTTTTTACTAACTACAAAACTCCCCCCAAAGTATTACATTGTTTTCCTAGGTTCTCAGTGCTAGAAAAGAGGCAGTGTTTCTATTTTCTTCTTATACTGACATTAGGGCTTGGCTTTTGACAATTTAAACTCAGTAAGAAATGCTAAAATTTTGAAGTATTGTTTTTATTCACTCATTAAGGAACAAAGCCCCTTTCCAAAACAAATAGACTTGAGGTCTAGACTGGGGAAGCCTTGAAGGAGTAAGGCCAGGCATAGAAGAACTGTCTTTCAAAACTCACAAAACAGTACAGAGGTACAGAGTGGCTTAGCTACAACTTGAGGGGATAAATGAGATCATGGATATTGGTGTGGGCTGAATTGTGTCCCCCACTCCTGCCCCTTGCATATGTCGAAGTCTTAACCTTCAATACCTTAGAATACACCCGCATTTGGAAATAGGGCCTTTAAAGAGTTAATGAAGGTAAAATGAACTCATATGGGCGGGCCTTAATCCAATATGACTGGTGCATTTATAGAAAGAGATGACCATCTGCAGGCCAAGGAGAGAGGCCTCAGAGGAAACCAACCTGCTGACACCTTGATCTTGGACTTCTAGCCTCCAGAGCTGTAAGAAAACAAATTTCTGCTGAGGCACCCAGTCTAGGGTATTTTGTTATGGCAATCCTTGAAAACTAAGATTCGAAGGTGCTTGGAAATTTGTGGAGTATTTTACAAATGCTAGTTATCATGATTATTATTAGGAGGGGTATCAGGGCGGAGCCAGGGGATGGAAACCAGCCTGGACATACAGAAACAACACATATCAATAAAAATGTATTAAATGCTGACTATGCCCTTGGGTATATGGAAATGAACGAGATAGGCTTTTTGACCTGTAGCAAATGTCAACATGACACGGAAGATACTGAAAGAGCTCAAGAGGCTCAGGGAGAAGGCAGTTACTTCTGCTTGTTGGGGGTGGTGAGTGGAGGTGGGGGAGAGGAGTTTACCAAGGTTTCATGAAAAGAGAGTGGAATTTAGAGACTCAAAACCTGAGTAAGACTTTGCCAGGCAGATGCGGTGGGGGCAGAGGAGGAAACGTAATCAAGGGCACTCACATGGGTAAGTGTGCTGTGTCTCTAGGAAAAAGCCCACAGTGTGACGGCGGGACAGAAAACACAGGGAGGGGCACCTGGGTGACTCGGTCATTGGGCATCTGCCTTTGGCTCAGGTCATGATCCCAGGGTCCTGGGATTGAGCCCTGCGTCAGGCTCCTTGCTCTCTGGGAAGCCTCCTTCTCCCTTTCCGACTCCCCCTGCTTGTGTTCCCTCTCCCACTGTGTCTCTCTGTCAAATAAATAAATAAAATCTTAAAAAAAACACACACACACAGGGAGAGTGCTGGCGGAGGAGTCTTACAGAGAGGGTTGGCGTCAACTTGTAGAGGACCTTGAGTGCTGTGTGAAGGGATTTGGGTGCCAGCATGTAAGCAATAGTGAAGGCAAATGTGTTCTTCTTTTTATTCTCTCAACATTTCTTTACTTTCTGCTGTGATCTGTTTTTCTTGCATTCATTGCACACCTTCACCCAGACTTCAAGTGTCTCTTCTCTCCTGGTCCACCAGGTTCCATCAGCCAAACTTCTCCTTAAAAACCATTTTTTCTAGAGGCTTAAGTGATTTTCCACTGATGCCCACCCTTGAAAGGTGAACGCTAGCCTGGATGTCTTAGACCCCGAGCAAGCTTTGCCACCAATTTGATGGATCTTTTAGGGCAAGTCATTTTTGCAATTTTGTTAAGAACTGACAATAGTGATCACTCACTGAGATCAGCCAAAGTGTGTTGGGGTCTCAAAAAACATTGATTGCGTGAATAGAATGTGTCCAAAAGCTGACGTATATCCCATTCTCTGGCCTGACCATTCTCTCTTTCCCTCACCTTTTTTTTTTTTTTTGTATCTGAATTAAAATAACATCTATCAATTATGGAACATGGCCAAATAGTTAAAGACAAGTTATGAGATTAATTGGAAATGCATGCCATTCCTTAGAGAAATTTCAAGAGGAACCTTAACTGACTCATGTTTATATATCACAGGGAAAAATGAAAGTCACATTCACCTTTTATTCAAAATAGTCCTCATCACATATACTCAAATAGCTGTGCAGAACCTTTTGACTACGGTGGGAAAGCTAAAGCTAAATTCTTTGTCTGAACAATTAGGTGGTGGAAGAATGGGCTAAATGTTTTACAAAGGCAGAAAGAGTCTTTCATCACCACATTTTCTGCTCCTGCATACCAACTTGTAAATTAGAAGTAAATGTATATGCCTCTGATGTCTACCTCTATCTGCGGGACACTAAGAAGAAGCGTCCATTTTGATCAAGTTAGTTTTTATGTTCTTAGAATTCACTGTAAAGTCTAATAGATTTTTTAAAAATTTATGATCTAATTTTAATTATGGAAAGATGATTCTTAGAGAAGCAGTCTAAAGGAAGTGATTAAAAACAAGAGCTCTGGTATCAGATGACCTTGGTTCAAGTTCTGGTTCTCTAGTTTGTAATGACCCTCTCCAAGTCATTTTAATCTCTTTAAACCTTTGAGGATCTCTGTGAGGATTAAATGAAATAATCTGGGCAAAATGTGTGCTTAGCACAATAGTGGATGAATACAATCTGTGATATAGGAAAGAACATTCTCTGCCAAATGCTGGGTCTTAAAAGTGAGTCGACAAGGGAAGCCATATAGAAATGCCAGATACAATTCTCATCCACAGCTACAATTTCTCTGGTCAGTGGACAAGAAATGATGGTGCTGACATAATTGGTAAACCACAATGAGAAAAATCAGTCCATTTACATTTCAAATGGCTCAGAAGAAGCTGACTTACAGAGCTGTAGCAGGGAGCTAACAGTTCAGGGAATTTGTGTTAACAGGAAATATTTTTGAACCCTTGAAGCAAAACACATATTTATACTTAGGTAGAACAGTTTCTTTGGGGTCTTACCACTTAACTGTGAACTTCAGTATTAAAATCCTTAGGCCAGCTTTGCACAGTAAGACAAAGACATTTCAGAATGGTGCTGAGGACAGTTAGTGTAAAAGTTTGTTCCTCAAGCAGAATGGTGGAATGTTTGTTTGGTGATCTAGGTGCTAAGCCAGCCTACCAGACGGATAATTTCTCCTTGGGGTAAATGGGTCGTGTGTCCCAGAACCAATGTGGGTAACATCTTGTCCATCTCTACTCCCAGCAATGTCTGGAACTCTAAAATGCAAAAACAGAAAAATGATGAGTTTTCACTGTTGACCTTGCACAGAGCAGGTGCACAATCAATAGCTGTTGAATACATTTATCTACCACTGCAAAGTCAATTTCTTTGGGGGTGGGATAGGGATAAAGATTCTTGTGTCTTGCACAGGTCTGACAGCCAGCGAGCCTCCATCGTGTCTGGTTCTATAGTATGTTTTGCCTGAGGAGTTCTCCATTATCACACCAAATGAAACTAATGTTAAAATATTAGGTCTCCAACTTTTCTGGTTTGTAATCTTAGTAGAAATTCTACTTGTAACATGATTGAAATAAAAATGCCTTTCCCTAGGTCTGGAAATGATGTTCAGGTTGAAGTTACTTAAAATAAAACACAGGAAACCAACCCTAAAGAAACATTTAAGACAAATGATGATGATGATGATAAAAATCAGCATTATCATTTGCTGTTAGTTTGGTAATGTTAATCATAGAAGAGAAGCATGAGATACTGTACGTTATAAATATGGGATTGGGAGAAATATTAAGTATATGTTTTATTAATAAATAATGAAAGCACAAGAGGAAAACAAAAATATTTTCAAATATCATCCAACTTCTAAGTACAATAAAAATTTCTCGTATGGGAGAATTTCTTCTCTAAACTGAGAAATTCTCATGTAACTAAAACTATCACGAAGTTGCCACATTAGACTAATGACCTTTAGTTATAATTGGATAATTGAATTTAAATTGTCAAGAAAATGGAACTGAAATTCATAAAACTTGCCAAGAGAATAACTCTTTGATACACATTTGACAATCTGAAAAATACCACAGCTTAAGAAAAATGAACCTGCTATTGCATTATCCAAGGGCAAAGCAAGCACTTGAATATTCCTTTTCCCTGCCATGATCTCAGGATTAAAAAACAGCTCAGCTACTTTTGTTGAATTTGTGGTGCATTTGCTTTGAGTCTCCTTTAGAGTAACATTTTATCAGTTAAGATTTTTGCGTGAGTCCTGTACCTCATATGAGGATCATTTATAGCTAACTTTCTTATTGTAATGACATTTCGTGATATACTCACAATGATGCCCAATCTCCAATCATTAATTAAGAGTACAGAGGAAATAAGCAAATTATTTAACTGGATAGAAATTGTAATGCATAAGAATTAAATATTTTGAATGTCTGTCGATTAAAAAGACTATCCATTCCTGAATATATTCCACATTGAAAATTGTTGACACTAGAGGCAAGTATTGACAGAAGTAGGGATGATCAATAGGGTCAAAGGACTCCATGCTTAGTGTAATAAGCAACCTAGTTAAGGTATCACAGAGTTTCGGTATAGTAACAGTTATTAAGGGTCAGGCAAGGTTTCTTTGATAAACTCTAATTTGGGGAGGCTTGCATAGTTCCAGAGTCTACAAAGGCATGAGATAGTATGATTGAAGCAAGATGATGGCTTGGAAATAAATAAAGAGAAAGTGAGTCATTACACTAAAAGTTGAGGAATTAGATTATTTCCACTCCCCACATTCAAATCCCATCTTTTTTTTTACAGAACTTTTATGAAATCTCTAAACCTAGGAAGCTTTAGATGAGAGGTAAATCTCTTTTAAGTTTTGAAATGGCTTGAAATCTTTATTTTTGAAAATAATCTAGCACATTCAAGTAGGCTATAAATTATGAATATTACCAAAGGGAGCTCTGTATCTATTCAGCCAGATAAGGTGCAATGAAATCTCAGAAACACCCTCTACACTTTCCACTTAGTTGTGTGGAGAACATTAGTACCACATGGAAATCATTTTTCTTCATTCAAACATACTTGATCATATTGGCCTACTGAATTGCTTACGGTTTGGTTTTCCAGCAACTCTGACTCTTAATGTAACTAAGAAATAGTTTTTAATTATTTATTTAAAATTTTGTTGGACACATTGGATTCGAACTTGGAAAAAAGCAAGCAATAACCTAAATATATGCCAATTTTTTATAATAATAAAACGATGATGAAATAATCACATAGACATAAGTGTGTATTGCCTGGCCTGGCATTTAAGAACATAATTTATTTCCTTATTGTTATTTTCTTAAATTAATGTAAAACTTGAAAATTAACATGGAAAAGTTTAAGATTATGGGTTTGAAAGAAATGATGGCATATCTGAACATAGAAGAGGAGGAGCGAAGTGCTAACTCAAGTACTTTCTACCTACTGAGCCCCATATAAACACTATTCTGACTCTTCGAGTCCTTCCTGGGCAGACACTAAGTGCTCTGCCCTCTGTGACCTTTCTTCTAGAATTCAGAATGTATAGATACATTCAAACAACAGAAGTGGGCATTGATCAGTCAAGGAAGAAGCCGTGCACTTTCAGTTTCCATTACATTAAACAAAATACTCATTAGTGCTTGGCATTTTCCCAAGCAGACACAATCTAGGTGTCCACTGAGGCCTCACTGTGCAGTTAAGAAGTTTAAAAAGACCTTCTAGACATCAGCTAGGGACAATTAAGGGATGGGTAAAACTCCAGGGTAAGAAGGCTGAAATTACTGGAAACAAACACACATAGAATAGCAACTGCAAACTAGACAAACTATCTTTAAGATCAGTTAGATATTCAAAGAGACAAAGACTAAAGATCCCTTTGCTTAATAATCATTATCCTCCTTAATGAAACCACAATACACTTACTGTGGGAGTATTCAGTTATATTAAAACAAAATCACTTCTAGATATGTGGTAGAAAAAAACATAGTCTGATGGAAACCTGTCATCACAACGTAATTATTCCTATCGTTTACCCAACAAGGAAACTAAGTGCTACTATTATTAAGAGGTCATAATAACGTAAGTTAGCTCTGAAATCCATATCCATTAAAACTGTTGAAACATGTTTTATTGCTAAACGTCCATTCCCAGATCCAAAACAGCTTCTAGAAAATGTTAGAGAACAACTACTTACATGCAGGTCAGACGGACAAACTGTTTTCCCAAGTGTTTCTTTCCCTTTTGCCTTGCTTTCTTCCATCCATCCATCCATCCATCCATCCATCCATCCATCCATCCTTCAACCAGCAAGCATTTATTAAGTACAGTCTGTGTGCCAAGTTCAGGGGCCACAATAGTGAGCAAATCCAACAAGGGTTAAGTATACATGAAGTTACAGGCTAGCACCCGAGGCAAAAAATTTTATATGATTTCTGTTGCTGTTGGTATTAAAACAACCATATTTGAGAAATTTTCATGCAAGACCATTAAAATGAGTTCAGTTTCAAAAATCATTCACATCACCTATTTCTTACCCTCTGGGTAGGGGAATGGGAAGAAAAGCTTTTCGTGACACAGTTTCTCTTATTTTAAGGAAACATTTATTTTTCCACTTAGGCTGGTGCAACCTAATCTACCAGCAAGTTGTAGGAACAAATATCAAATATAAACTGTTTCTCAAAGGGTTGCTGTGCTATTTATTCACAAGGAATGTATGAAAGAAGAAGAAAAAGGAAAGACCACAAGCTTAATATGGAACATGAAAACCTCCTTGAGGTTGCTACAATATACTCTCCCTGCTTTTTAACTCAAAGACACCATTTTATCAGTACTTAACACAGATCTTTAAATCCCAGAGCTAATAACGCTTCCCAGCTACATACAGCTGGATGCATCTGACAAGCAGCATGTAGTAGGAACCTCACAGGGGATAAGGTTCCTAACAGTCAACTAAGAGTTCAAATCCCAAAAGAGGTGCCCCTGGTGTGCAGAGCACTTAACCCTTCGACCAGTACCAACATGACTATTCACAAATTATTGATGTCCCTAAATCCCTGACAGATTGCAGACAGTTCTTCTATCCACTGAAGCCCAGGCATATGGTCACTAATGGGATGGCTAAAAAAAAAAAAAATACACACATTCAGTCTTTGCTACATGAATATAAAGCCACTGAAATGCTAGAAGGTGATTGAACTGGACGGAACACTGTTAAATACATGCTTAGCCTCATGTTATGGATCATTTCCATTGACATCTATCTGCGTCCTTGGTACAGTTTAATTAAAGCTGTCTGGAACAGGTCTGCCCTCCAAATGATCGTCAGCGCAATGAAAAGGTGAAACACGAGGAGGCTTGAGGCTTTTTTTGTAAAGCATTCGAAAGACTGTCTCTGCGGTTACAAATAGCAGTGGGAGAGAAATTCATTTTCAAAATTAACCAGCCATAAGACTTTTTTTGTGAGAGAAAGTGGGGCTCCTTCTGATGTCATCTTGGAGTACTAGAAACTGAATTAGGTCATGCCAGATCTTAAGAACTCAAACTGGGCCATGTTCTGGTCTAAGATGGATACACTTTTTTTGGTCCTAAAGTAGTAAATTCTACAGCAAGCTTTCATGTTTGTAATTTATTTGGCAAAATAGAACTGCCAAATGAAACAATTTTGCCTAAACTAGTCTCTTTTATAAGACAATTTTGCAACTAGAAGGAAGGAACGTCATTTATTTAATTTGGTTTTGTAGTATATAAAACACTAGCACAGCAAGTAAGTAGCTTCAAAGAATTCAGATATTTATTGAATACCTTTTATATTTCCAGTGCTCTTACAGAACCAGAGAAACAAAATAAAATATTCGGGGTTTAAGAAATGTGGGACATAGTTTAGAGACTGAATCTTAACTAATTATACTTAACTTCTTGTGGCACTTTCTCCCCTTTAGTATGTTTTATTTAAAGAGATGTAAATTACACTTGCTCTTTAATACCAGAATTAACTGTACTTTATGAAAGGGTCCAAAGGACTGTGCCGTGTTTAAAATTTTCATTCATTGGCTTCTCCACACGAATCCATCAGTCATGATGTGGGTTTATCCTTTTCATTTAATGTTTATTTGGTATCTACTTCATATACAACACTGAGTTATAGCTTGTGTCCTTCCCCCACCCCCAAATGCCTCCGTCTCTCTCTGTCCATCATAATATGTTCATCCAGACTGGTGAAAGGTAATAGTAACACTGAATAGAAGAGCACTCCTAAATTCAGTTGGGATGCCATTCAGGAGTGCAGATTGTCTTAGCCTTGATGCCTAACAGAAATTAGACCTAGAAGATATTATAGTCAACAAATAGGTTGTAAGTTAAAGCCAATGAATCAGGGCAATATGTATTGAGTGCTGACGGTGCACTGGCATTGTGCTGGGAACTCTGGGGACCAAGGAACAGCAGAAGCATTCTCAACAAACAGCAAACTGGGAAGATGTACACATTGGAAGTCACCCAGGAACGGTGGAGTTGGAGGACCAAACCCTAGAATGATGTTGAAAGGCTTTCTGATGAAGAAAGAGCTTGAGCTGTCTTTGAAGAATGAGGCCAGATGTCCAAGCCAAAAATATAGTGACAGGAACATGGCGGGTAAAAGACCAGCTAGGAAATTGCCCTGCTTTGAGTGGATGCTTTGTGTTGAGGACTATATCTCTTGGGGTCTGATCAGGAGACTAGAAACCACTTTAAGTATTTAACACAGACGAAATTTAATACAGGGAACTGATTTTACAGGTGATGACCTGAGATGACCAATAGGAGACAGTGTGGCAATTAAAGATGAGCAAGTTCAGGAAGCTGCCAGCAACACTTGGGGTGGAAGAACAAGGGAGAAGATAGAGTGTTTGGAGCTCAGAGACCAGGGTCACCCAGCGGAGGACAGAACTAGAGAAGACCTAACCAGTAGGTGCTGGAACAATGGAGAAATACAAATGCAGTTGCTACTAGAGATCTACATGAAGCAGAGAGAAGAGGGGAAATACCTGGCTTCTTCCTGTCTGTTCCCCTGCTCCATCACCTGGCAATGTCTCCCATGGACCAAGTCCAGAAGGAAGCTGACAAGGAGCCCATGGAAAAAAATGCAGGGGTCAATCTCCCTATAATGCAGAATGGAGTAAATGAAAGTAAGGAATATTTATAAGAGCAAACAGGCTAATGATCAGCGAAGAGACTAATACAAAATGATGTAATATTGTTACAGCAGAACCCTATTAATAATAGGTTTTTAAAACTAGGGAGGGGAGTTTAAACCAAATAGGCAAGAGAAAGCCATTTGAGGCTTCTGGGAAGGAAAGGGACATCATGAAATTGGTATTTTAGGAGTATCCAACCAGAGTTTGGAAAAAGATCTGAGGCAAAGAGAGAAGTTACGACGTAGGAGATTAAAGGTGGCCCCCAACTCTTTGACATTCTTCTCTCTGAGAGGTGGGGTGTATTTCCTTTCTCCTTGAATCTGAGCTGGCCTGAAGAAGAAGGGATGCTGTGTCAGTTCTGGAACTAGCCTTTAAGAAGCCTGGAAGATGAATACCTGGGAACCCTGATTTGCTGTGTAAGAAGGTCAACCACCTTACTGAAGTGGTCATGCAGAGAGGCCCTGACTCTCCTGAGTCCACCAGACAAGCCAGTGGCCAGCTAAATTCCAGTGAGTGACTCTCATGAATGCCACATGGAACAGAACAATTGCTCAGTTGAGAATTGTCCAAGTTTTTGATCCACAAAATCATGAGGTATAAAACAATGGTGGTTGTTTTAAGTCATTAAGTTTTGGAGTATTCTGTTATGCAGTAATATGTAACTAGAACGGAGGGTATGTGATAATGTGAACATATGAACATATGCCTCCAAATTGTAGGAACTGTGAGGAGACCCCCATGTTTTGGGAAAAGACCCTAAGTTCTCTTTGTGTTTATGATGGGTTGACGAATTTTTTCTGTAAAGGGCCAGATAGTAAATATTTTTTGCTTTGTGGGCTGTATGGTCTCTGCTACTACTATTCAACTCTATCACTGCAGGGTAAAGAAAGTCATAGACAATAGGTGTAGGGGAGTTTCAGTAAAACTTTATTTACAAAACAGGCAGTTGGCCCAGAGTTGGCTGCAGATCATAGATTGCTTACTCCTGGTTTATGATGTTCAAGATGTTAAGGAAAATTCAACTGGAAATATGCTATACATAGATGACACAGAGGAAATGAGATGTAGATTGAAGAGTAGATAACTATTCTTGAAGAGGGCCTAGGATACTGCTATTGTATCTTCTTAAAGTCTACTTCATTATTTCTTTTAAATGATACTAGGATAGTTGGTAAGTATATTAGTAGGCTGAGAGATTATTTGAATTTATAAGGTGGGGCCCTTGAACCAGATGATTTATAGTCTGGAGACACACAGAGGACAAAATCAAACAGATTTTCCAATATATGAGTAGTAGTCTTGGGTCCACTCTTAATGGTTTTCAAATTTATATAATTTCAACCCAATGTGTTTTATGAGTAAACTGGACTATTCTAGAGCCATTTTTTTAAGTGTGACTAACATCCTTCTAATTTTTAATTTATATCACATTTATGATTTATTTGCACAATTATGAGTTTGGCAGTATTTCTTGCTTGCATTTGTAAAGCATTTATAACATTAATCTCAAGGTATTTATATCCCAAACTATCCTGAAAAGTCAATGGTTATTTTCCATAATTTACGATACATTGAAGGCATTTTATCATGCTATTTACTGTTATGTCATAGGAAAAAAGTGTGACCTTTGAAGAAATAAAACAAGCAGCTTTTTAGTTCTCTTGCATATCTGTTAAATTTATGGATATTTATTTTAGGCTTTATAAAAATTCTATCAGGCAGCTGAACAATTTAGAGTCACATAGCATGTAAATTCTATTAAACAAGGGCTCTTTACCCTTTCACCTAAAGCCCTGCATGTGCTTGGTACAGTGGTACAACTCTTCAGAACAAACACTAATAGTCTGCTTAAAATCCTTAATATAACTGATGCAGGTATGCTAGAGGATACTAGTGAATATTCAAAGGGGGTTTTATCCATTAAGGCCGAGAATGGTCGAGCAATTCTGTTTTTGGCCTCAAAAAGAGCAACCTGGTTAAGAGGTGAAGCCTTCCTGTAGTTCCTGCATTTGATAAAGTACGGACTTTGCAGCCTTCCCTCGTAGATCTGTGACCTCAAGTCCTGGCCTTTGGACTTTTCTCCTCCTTGAGGGTAGAATGATTAGCAAGTTCCTTCTATTAGATATGTTAGCAGTTTCTGCTAAGAAGAGGATTTTAATAACATTAAATTGCAAGGAATTACGAGGCAAGGCTTGCTCCTAGACACTAAGACAAACCCAGTTTCAGCTGATGACACAGCTTCTATGAAGGGCCATCTGTTTAGCTCTAACAGCATTTTCCTTGTTTCACCTTTGTAGCTTGGTTTCAAACCCTGTCTGGGACACCTGTTCAATGTGAAATGAGATTGGTGGGTCTCAGTCCATTTGTGGCTGGCTGAAATTTCCCATCTTCCTTTCCAGAAAAATGGTCCATAAGGAAATTAAGTGAAAAGAGTTAGACGTCACGCATGGATTCACGTGTAGGTGTACTGAAGGCCTAGATAATCTTCCTGTGTGAAAAGTACAATATAAATTCAACACTGGTTCATTGGTTCATCTACTTTGCCTCTCAGCAGCTCTATAACACCTGGGGTCTCCTGTATCCTGAAGATGATGCAACTTTAGGGACATCTTTGTACTATTCTAAGCCACTGCATAATTTGAGCTGAGATTGTAACGTGGCTTGAAATTGGCTGTGATTTGATGCTTCATTTAAACAGGGATGGTGTATGAAAGTAGCATAAGAGGTACACGTTCTGTGCTTTTTTTATATTATGTAAATAGAACTGAAGTCTCCATAAATAACAATTAAAGAATATTCATAGGCTAAGAGTAAACAGATTAGATGCCTTCAGATCATCCATTACCCAAGAGAGAAAGTAGAACACTGTAATGTATTATAACCCAAGCCAATATTACCTTAAAATGGTATGAATTTTGATTTCAAAAGTCAATAAGGTCTTTTCCATATAAATTTAAAGCCACCAAAAATTGCACTAAACTTACTAAATACACAATTAGTTTCTTGTTACAGATAATTTCTATTGATCCAAATCTGGTTTGTCAGCATGGATTAATCAAAATCGTCAGGGATTGAGATCTGGATGGCTCAAGGGATCAGTTCCTGGGCTATGAGCCTTTCACCCTCAGGTCACTGTTTCCAATACTTGTAGTAGTTTTGAGAGGCCTATTTGACAGCTGATGTGAAACAAAGCAGCACTTTCAACTGAGTGCCTTGCATGGATTCATTGTCCCTTGTATTCAGAGACGTTATCCCTTACAGGCTGAGGGAATATGTAAGGTGAAAAGCTACTGCATTATCAGCAATCCTAGTTATTATTCATAGATATGTCCATATTTATAATCTCCTATGGTAAGCGATCGTAATTGCTGTCTGCAAGGCTTGCTGCAACCAGTTATGGAACATTTATTTCTGGGTGACACTTTCCGGCAAACCAAACCAGTTGATCTCTGATTGGTTGCCCCAGGCTGTTATATATTCTTTTCTTTGTAGGATAAACTGTAGAAATATTTCTTTTCTAGAGATCATACGTATGTGCATCTCCTTTCTTTGTTTGCCTTTCAGGTCTTTTCTAAAGTACAAGTTACAACATTCTTATCTTTTATTACATAAAAACTCCGGGTCCAGGTCCTTACCAGACAGAAGGCTTTCCCAAAGAAATACTGTTCTCTGCAGTTCTTGGGTTGGATGAGTATCCTTCACTTGCTCATAGTCTTTAGGAAGATTTTAATCCCAACCGGGGCATCCATAGTGATGTGCTGGGTAGTACAGATGCCCTGATCTTTGGCTACCTGATCTCATCCCACTAGTCCAAGAAACTCTCTAAAGATCTTCTTCTCTTCTGCCCTCATTCTGTCGGAAGCTCCTAACAGCTTTCTTTATTCAAGGCGAGTCAGGCAACCTGTTCTTAAGATTTTTCTAGTTGTAGTCCCACAGATTTTGTTGCCAGGAGCCAAACACCCTGTTTTTGCCCTGTAGAAGAATTAACAGACTTTGATTACAAAGATACTTGCCATTTTTAGGTGGAAGAGGAAGAACTTTGGTTACCAGGGTTGGAAGAAAAGGGATTTTAGCTATCCTAGATCATTTATGAAGTTTTTCCTTTTCTTTACTGGGGCATTTTCAGTTTCTGGCTGTTCTATAAAACTGTACATCTGGGAAGCTAAACATAGTGACTAGTACCTACCCTGACTGCTCTACTATGAACTCAAGTTCATGGTTCTTAATAATAGAAAGAATGGGAAGTATCTTGTACTTTCTGGAGTATTCTCAGAGGGAGCTCATGGTGCCTTTTGGATTTGTGGAGGAAATATTGTGGTTCTCTACTATTGGGCCATGTCCATGCAGTGAGGCCAGCCCAATTGGTGGAATGTCCTGATGATGATAATCATCTGTTAGGGAGGCCAAGGAAACTGATAGTTTGTTTCTAGTTATCCATATATCTATGGCTACTTAATTTCAAGTTTCATTGCTGTGAAGTTAAAAGTGGAGGTGTAGGAGGTTTTAATTAAACCAAGCACTGTACCTTCATGGATTCCAGATGTCAGGGAACTGGCCCAAGAGAGTTATTTTCCAATTCCGGATTGCTGACATGAATTGCCCCAAATTGATCTGAGTGCTCCTGGCTCATAAAGCTCTAGGTGTGGAAGGAAAAAGAAAGAGCCTCTGATTCCAAGTAAATCAGTGGAGATGGGACCTAACCAAGTGTTTTCCTTCTTAGTCCAGGGAAGGGGAAGCAGGCAGTCACTTTTATAAAACTTCTTAGTTGAGGATGAAGCTATTCTGGATTCTCCCTTAGAGGATCTACTAATCTCCTGGAGACAGGCTGTCGACAAGTAAAAGCACTGAATTCCTTGGGCTTCCTTTCTTCCCCAGTGCTATCACAGTACCTTGTATACATTTCAATTGCAGCATCATGCTGAACTGCTGTCATTTACCTGGTTTTCCTTTCCAATGGATAATGGAAGCAGTAACCCTACATTTTATGTCCTCAGACCGTGGGTAGATTCTGACGCATTACCTGCACACCACAAACGTATAACAGTAGACACCAGAGAGGAATACCTGGTCTTCCACACTTCTTTGTAATCCTACTCTTTCCTTCCTAGAGATGGAATTATTCCCATGATAGTAAAGTGTAGTATAGTTGGTAAGCACATCAATGCCATGTGCTTAATTTGAATCATGATTCTGATACTTTGTAGTTATGTGATTTTTGAATAAGACTTAAATGCCTTCCTCTGTAGAATTAGAATAATACTTATGTCATTTGGGATATGAGAATTAAATAAATTAACCTGTAGTGCCTGGCACATATAAGTTATATTATTTTTATTATTATCACCGCCATCAAAGTGAGAATATGGCCAGTTTGCTGCTGTTGAGTCTAGGTGAGAGGGAGAAAAGATCTGTAACAGCAGGTAAGAGTGCCAGAATTACTGTTATGAACACCACTCATGGATCAACTAACTCATAGTTATTGTGCGTCCTCTGTGTGGTTTGATTTCCCAGGTGGACATATGGGGCTTCCTTGTTCTAATTTCCTTTAGAGAGATAAAATCTGATGATTTAGTCCAGGGGATCTCCTTTGGCTTCCAGGTGGTCCGGAAGTGTGTGTGGATGACTGATCTGAGCTGTGTTTAGATATCCAGCAACTAACTGTTTAGGCAGAGAGGGAATGTGGGTGTGCAGCGGCATGGGATGCCAACATTCTGACCAAGCCAGAGAATGCTCCCAGATTCCTAGGTGGGGCCTAGAAATGCAAGGGAAAGGAGGCACTGGTGGACAGAAAGTTCTGGAAGCCTGGCATGGGACGGGAAGACGTAGGAGACATATAGAGGAATAGTGGAGAAAACATCCTAGCCTAGTACCTTTTGTACGCAGCAGCAGAATAGTGTAGCACACTAGAAATAGAGGTACTGAGTGCCCATAAAACCAGTATAACATCCGA
The DNA here is from genome assembly GCF_037043125.1 of Eumetopias jubatus. NCBI lineage: Eukaryota > Metazoa > Chordata > Mammalia > Carnivora > Otariidae > Eumetopias > Eumetopias jubatus. The sequence continues at coordinate 77,669,125 of NW_028274813.1, forward strand.
AAAACATTCTAGAAAGACGAGACAATGTCTAGGGTCTATATTGCTCTGAAGGAATGTGATCATTTCATATTTAGGTTTCTTTCAGTTAGCATCTTTTACTTAACCTTAAGTCTCTCTCTGTTACCTTTTTTTTTTTTGGACTTTATTTGTGCTCATAGCTCTGCTAAAATAAATTGGTGACCGGGAACTGCACAGACTCTGTTTTTCTCTCACCATTGCCAGTTCTAAATAATCAACAAATACCCAAACCTTGATTTGAAGGAGATCTTGAAGATTTACAATATGCTAAACTAGGTGAAAACTTGGGAATAATCAGCACAATACATTTTGCTCTCCATTATAATCAGTTTTTCAGCCTCTGTGTCGATAAAACTTTTTCTCCTTTTCCACAATGGTTTACAACTTAAATAATTTAATACAACAGTTGTTATATTTTTATTGCAAGCTTATAAAACTGGAACCATAAGTCTTTTCTATGCAATATATTACCAAAAAGTGACACTGGAGAAAGGGAGCTGATGATTACTGAAACTGTAATTCAATCTTCAAGTTCTGAAGATGTCATAAAAACGGCTTCTGCTTTACTTGCATATGGCAGATACCATCAAGATGCCTCAAATGAACTCTCTCTGGGTATTCAATCTCTCCCTCAGCATTATTTCATATACAATAAAAACAAAAATGGGACTCCGCAATGCAAATGCAACTGTGACTCAAGCACAATAGTTCTTTTGTCAAATAGGATTTTCTTTTATGAAGTTTCATTTTAGAATTAATTTTGATATCAATGCCTGTCAAGCTGTGGAAATTGAACTGAACCGACTGAGTCTATTCCTATTTGAGCTGACTTGTAGGAAGTGGTAATTAGAAAAAATGCAGAGAATTTGTACTGTGCTAAAGAAAATTAAACCGCTCATGCTATATACTGTCAATCTGGTTAAAAGTATATGTGTGGTAAACAGCAACATTCCAGAAATGCCCATTTTTTCATATAATTTTAAATTGACCGCTCTTCACCCTGCCATATGAGTTGTCAGAAAATAATTTCCTAATTCTGACTGATTCTTTCAATGATCCAAAAGGTGTGTGAATTAAATAACAGATTCTTAGGGTGTTTACGATGAAAAGCGTCCCACATAACTTGGGGCTCTAGCGTGGAAGAAAATACCTTTTAGATAAAGAGGATGGTTAGTTATTTGTAACTTCTTGCCAATCAATGATTGTCATTCGGCGGACTTGTCACATCTGTATTGACTTCAGCCCAAGACGAAGAAGCATCAAATTCCCCAAACCTCTTTTTAATATGCCCAACATGCACTTAGTCTACTGACGATGTTGCAAATGAAATTTAAGAGCTGTTATGTTTCTATTAAAAACGTCACTCTGCCTTCTGCATTACGGCACTACGGCGAGACTCTACAAACTCTTTTCGTGATCCTGTCAGGATGAGAATAAATTAGTTCCTCGAGGGAGGAGGAGGAATTGAAATTCCATAATATGGCTACTGAGGATCAACACATGCGGCCGGAAAGTGAAAATTTCCATTTACTCCCCCAGTCTGAGAGAGCGCAGGCGGCACCCTGACAGTTTCTGCATTTTGTCTCTCGGCCAAGGTGACTCCTGCCTGGCCCGCCGTGGGGAGGGGCCACAGACGCTCCGTGAGTGGTGTTTAATTCTTACCACAACACAGACTGCTCATCACCTAACTTCCAGGTGACTTATGGCGATTCCAGCAGGAATGGAGAGACGAAACAGCAGAAACAGCACCAGTAGGGGCTTGTGATGGGTGCAAAGAAAGGAGGTGCTTTCCTGGCCCGGTGCAAGGGGTTTGATTGGATTCTGGAAACCTTCGGTGAAAGACACCTTGCCCCTTCCAGGTTAGCTTTTTCTAAACCATCCCGGTAGTAAGTAGAGAGAGACACAGAGCCCATTTAACAGTTTCCCGCGATGAAAGGGGTGCAAAACTTTCTCCTCCCACATGCTGAGGTCCCAGAAGTCTACAGAGTAGAAACACATTTCCGGCTCACTGCTTTCCAGCAGGCCTCCGCTTCTTACAGCTGTTGGCTTCTGCACCCTGCGTGGACTTTTCCTCTTTCGGTTGCATTTTACTCTTCTACATATGTAACCCCTGGAATGGATTTCACTTTCCCTTAGGAATGCTGGAGGAATAATCAAGGGGAAGAGGCTCTTCCTGGGTGTTTTTAAAGTTAAGCAAAGTTGCTTGCATGTTTTAAAATCAGAAAAAATCAGGCACTGGCTATCGAGTGAGGTGAAGAATAGCTAACTTATATAGTTAGTCTCTACTATTTGGATAGTTTGCTTTTCGCATTTCAGGGCAAAAAAAAAAAAGAATAAAAGCTTAATAGTATGTTCATTGTCCCTAAGTTGAAATGCTCTGCAACATGAGTTGTTTTCCCAAACCAAGAGAGGCGGAGATATCTAGAAGCCAAGAATTGCAAGGGGAAATTGAGCCACCATCAGCCCCCAAGTTTAGCTGTAGGATACCGGTTTATGAGAAGCACTCATTAACTGAACTCTTCAAATATACAAATGAAGATATAGTTTGTGTATGTATGCATATATACACACACATATATATACACATACACATATATAAATTTTGTATATGTACATATATAGAGAGAGAGATAAAGAGGGAAGGAGGGAGGGTGGGAGAGAAGTAAAGAGGGAGAGGGAGGTTTCAGGCATATTTATAAACTAAAGGTAGCACACTACATTTTACCAGGAAGTCAAAAAGTAGTCCTGGTCGACAAAATAAATGAAGTTGATACATATATTCTGTGCAAATAACGCTATAAAGCAAATAGTCTCATATGTTCCAGCTAAGGCATCTGGATAGTTTTTAAAGATTTTTTTTTCTTCTTAAAATATGATGCAATGATCCAATGTGGAGGAAATGCAGGTGACAGAAATCTATGACAAAATCTGAACCATGAAGAAAAAGTTCAACACTCTGGTATAGTCCCAAAGAAGCAACCCCAAGTGCTTTTTAAAATACTGTGTTGTCAAGGCCAACTGCTATGAAGTTGGAATGATTCCAAACTCTTGTGTAGGTGATTTATCTCATATCGTCGTATCCCACCCATTCTGACTGGTTGGATGTTGGCTTGGTGAGGTAGTTTTGGGCTAAAAAGTGCTGGAGTGGAAGGTCCTGTTAAACTTTCAGCTGATATAAAAATATTGAGATTGAAAAGTTGCAGGACTACTGAGGCAAATGGCTAATTGAATGCATACATCTTATTTGAGTCCTGCACCACAAGAAGTAATGACCATCATAGCCATAATAATAACTAAAACTACATTATTTACTGGAGACAGGCGTTGTATTAGGTACATTCCACGCATTGTCTCATTCACTCCTCACAACATCCAGAGGCTGCCTTTGGATCTTACCTCTCTCTTACAGATGAAAAAATGGAGGATCAGAGAAGTTAAATAACCAGGCTCTCTGAATTGGGTGAAAATTTGGGCTCTACTGAGTTTCAGAAACATTCTGGGCTAACAAATTGAATCATCCTGCTCTTCTGTGATTATTGGCTCTTAGCAGCATTGCAGCTTTAGGAATCAATATAGTGCACGAGTTCTATAAATGTGCCTCTTAATAAGTTAATAAAACAGAGATATTCTCATTGCCTCTCCATCAAAGTTTCAGGGAAAAAATGAGAATATTAAATGCAGTAGGATAGGGAAGATCTGCTCCATTTGCTCTGCAATGATAATCTTTTACAAAAGAGGATTTTTATTATTAATTCTTTGCCTTCTGGGGATATTATAATTTTCTAGAATACAGAACTGCCTTAAGCACAGTAATTTGCTGAGCTAGACTGAATCTCAAAATGTTTCAAATGAGCTGATAAACAACTGCATAATTAGCCATTATTAGATCAAGTCTGTATGTTACTGATATCCAGATGAATAAACCAATGGATAGGCAAATTGTAGATATAGTTTTAAAAACTAAGAGTCTGTGTTATATTTTTGCATGCTTTGTAACTTGTCCTTTAAAAAATTAAAAACCACGTTTCATTTGCCTTTTTAAAAAAAGACATTTAGATTATTCTATCAAATAAATCCTTAGAGACTTAATCATTAAACACATACTTCCATGTATGAATAATGAAGGATTTATGTGTTGAACGCAGCTCATGCTTTAAAAATGAATAGATGGTGGGATTTTTTTTTTTTTCAATTAGAACTTGCCTCAAATTTATTGCTTGCATGGATAATGTTCTTTCATTCCCCTTTTGAGTTCTGGTTCAAGTCCAGAGTACAAAATACATTTGGCCCTGATTATGAAAATAAAAGGTATTGCATGCTCAAATCAGAAAAGACAAATACAGTCAGCTTTTATGCTTAAACACACACACCTTATTCAATTGGTTAACATCCAGTCCAAAATGTATCCACATTACAGTTAAATCTCTCTTTCCTCTCATTTTTCATTTTTCAAGAACTTGACACTGGATCATAAAATGTTGCTTTGGGCTGGAATTCGTCATGCAGGTTTACAGCCTAGGAGTAAGTTTTTTTTTTTTAATATTAAAATCAGCTCAGCAGTTTTGAAGATCAAATAAAGAAAAGAGACATTTGCAGAAAGGAAAAAATTCTAAGCTGGCTTAATTTAAATAAAATTGTAGTTTATGCTCTGAACTCAGGGGCCACAAAGCAAAACAGGTAAATGTGTTAAATTATCTTTGAACAGAAAGAACTGCAGCAGAAATTTTCCTGAGGATTTCTAAAATTAGACAGGTGATATTTTGTCTTGAATGGTTTAAATATCTGTTTAGGGGGCAGACCAGATCATTTCTTGAGGTTCTTTGAAGATCAATGATTCTGTGATTTATATCTGTTGGTAGTTTGGATGCCTCTAATAAACTGTGAACTGCCAATGTGCAATAGTGCAATGGGCACAAGGCCATATGTGAATGAGCCTAGTCGGAAAATGAATGTGTTGCTAGATTAAAACAAAGTATTTTGACCTTTGACGATTTTAACAGCTTCCAAAATTTTTATGCCCTTCTTATGCTTCCCATTATCACTGATCCTCCATTTGATGCCAACTGATAGCCTTAGGTAAAATTTTATTGTTGTTGGATTCAAGTTCTGCTTTTATTACAATGATTATATTTATCCACAGTCTGAGGTTTTTTTGTTTCTTTTGGGGGGCAGGTTTTTTTTTTTTCTCAGTTTCAGCCTTTATTTATTACAGATCTTGGATCCCTGTTAATGTTCTTACATTTACATTTCTTCAAATAGTCCTTTCACTTGGTAAATTGGCATGCATTTTCTTTGCATATTTACATGGTTCCAGAAACAGACCATTTATATCCTCAAAGTTAAAGCCATAAGGCCATCTGGGCTACAAACCTAACAAGGGGTGCCAATTTTTCTTTCTATAGGTGTGTCTACTGTACCCAAGTCACAAGAAGAAAATAAAATCTTTGGTTCATAAGGCATCAGCATAATTACTTTGCTGTTTTACAAAGGCATTAGAAAAGTTTTCGACTTTCTTAGAATGGTCCGGTTTCGTCAGGAACATTTTGCTGTTGTGTATTTGATAAGAAATCTTATCTTTACATTTTACAACTTTCCATACTTAACTCATAAAAATGACATGAGTATTCTCCAGAATCCAAGATGCCTTGTTAGGATTTTATTAATGAGCCTTTTAAAGATACTCTCTCCCTAAAAGGGAAATTATATTTCGTTCAGAATAAATGAAGCTACACACTTAAAGATCTGAGTTGATTTAAGTCTCTCAGAAGCAAAGAAACTTCAGCAGATTTCAAATTTGGAGATATATAGTATCATAGCCCCAGAATAAGAAGATTATATCTAATTTGATTATACTATCACAACATGTAATGCTACACATATTTTCAGAGTTAAGTAAATATTTTTACAGAAATCTGGGTCATTACTGGGCTGCAGTGCAATGCATAAATAAAATAAGGTAGGGAGAACATTTCACTAAATTTTATTTCAATTCCTTGCTTTCCCTGCATATTTCATCACTGACATTATTGTATTGAAACAAACCACAGTTTTGCTGTTGATGAGAGACACACAAAACAGCTTGTCTGGCATTCGATTCCTATACAGACTTTAAGGTCAAAAGTTATTTCTCGTAAGTGTATGACTTCAGTGGATATTGAATATTTGAGCTGGGTTTTGACCTGAAAGGGTTTTGAACAAGACTTATGAGGGGCAATATTTGTATTGTTACATTAAAACACCCAGGAAACCAAAAACTAATGATGCAATGTATGGTGATTAACATAACATTAAAAAGAAAAACCACCCAGGACACCAATTGAAAACACAATTGACGTTGCTATAATCAAAGGAGGAAAAAAGATCCCCAGTCATTTTAGGTAAGTTATTTTCTTACAAATGGGAACAGAAACACACTGCAAAATAAACTACAAAATCAAAAGTTAACAGACCATGATCATAACTGTCATTTTTTTCTGACTTGTATGAAGAAGTAAGTAAAACTACCTTGGGGTAAAAGAAAAATGTGAACTTATATCCTTTATTTTAACTTTTCACTTTTTATTTGTTTTCCAGTTTTATTGAGAAATCATGGACATACATCACTCTATAAGTTTTATCTGTGTAGCTGGTGTGATTTACATATGCTGTGAAATGATTATCATAAGTTCAGCTAACATCTGTCGTCTCATATAGATACAGTATAAAGAAGAGAAGGAAGAAAAAAATGTTCTCCTTGTGAGGGGAACTCTTAGGATTTATACTCTTAACAATTTTCCTGCTTATCATACAACAGTGTCAACTATAGTCATCGCATTGTATATTACATCCCCAGGATGTCTTCATCTTATAACTGGAAGTTTGTTCCTTTTGACCATCTTCCTCCAATTCCTCCTCTTCCCAATCCCCTGCCTCTGGTAACCACAAATCTGGTTTCTTTCTCTATGAGTTTGTGGTCCTTCAAGGTCCATCCATGTTGTCACAAATGGTAGATTTCTTCATCTTTTATGGCTAACTAATATTCCATTGTGTATATATATATATATATATATATACAGATATATATATATATCTCACAACTTCTTTATCTATTTATCCATCAGTGGTCACTTAGGTTGTTTCCATGTCTTGGCTATCATAAAGATTGCTGCAATAAACATAAGGATGCATGTATCCTTTTGAATTAGTGTTATTGTTTCTTTCAGACATATTTCCAGAAGTGGAACTGCTGGATCGTATGGTAGTTCTATTTTTAATTTTTTGAGGCTCCCTCTTACTGTTTTCCATAGCGGCTGCACCCATTTACATGCCCACCAGCAGTACACAAGGTAAACCGAAATTCTGATGAACAAATTTCACAGTAAATAATTCTTCTGCTTTTGGGTTTCTGCCATCAAAACACAATTAATAATTAAGAATCAGAAGCCACGAATCACCAAGAAAAATCCATGGACAGCTTCCAGAGAAATAAAAGAGCACATATGGCTGTAGACATCCTGGACTAGAAACAGTGGAATTTATACAAGATGTTTGCACCAGCAAATAAGAGCTATTAAAGGGTGAGTGTGATGTTTGTTTTAAATTATTTTACTGAAACCAGTAGTGAGGATAATTATTATTTGAATTTAAGCTTTGAAACCATTAAACTAACTATATTAGTTCTGTTAAAAATATTTGCGTGGCAGTTCCTCAAAATTTGTATGACAGGTTCTCAAAAAATTAAACTCACAAGTACCACTGATCCAACAATTCCACTTCAGGGTATATACCCTAAATAATGGAAAGCAGGGACTCAAACAGATATTTGTACACCCATGTATATAGCAGCTTTATTCACAATAGCCGAAAGGTGGAAACAGTTCAGATGTTCATCAACACATAATTGGATAAACAGAATATATACAACAGTGATATATAGATACAAGGAATATTTAGTCTTAAAAGGAGTGAAATTCTTACATATGGTACAATATATATAAACCTTGAAGATCTTATGCTAAGTTAAATGAGCCACACGCAAAGGACAAATATTATATGATTTCACGTATATGTGGTACCTAGAGTAGTCAAATTTATAGAGATGTAAAGTAGAATAGTGGTTACTGGGGTTGGAGGGAGGGAAGAATGGGGAATTATTGTTTAATGGAATTGGAGTTTTTGTTTGGGATGATAAAAACGTTCTGGAGGTGGATAGTGGTGGTTGTTCCTCAACAGTCTGAATGCACTTAAAGCCATTCAACTCTACACTTAAACATGGATAACATGGCAGATGTTGTATTTTACCCAAATAAAAAATAATAAGGGGCACCTGGGTGGCTCAGATGGTTGAGCATCTGCCTTCGGCTCAGGTCATGATCCCAGGGTCCTGGGATCGAGTCCTGCATTGGGCTCCCTGCTCCTTGGGAGCCTGTTTCTCCCTCTGCCTCTCTCTCTCTCTCTCTCTGTCTCTCATGAATAAATAAATAAAATCTTAAAAAAAATAAAAAAATATTCACATGGAGTAACAAAAATTATGTCATATTTAAGCATCGTAAACAGTGCGGTTGACCCCTGGTATTTACAATAGATTTGGAGACTTTTGTGAATCCCTAATTTTATACATATGGGAATGTTTGTTTTGACTTTATTTTGACTTCTGGCTTCCACCCCAGTTACTTTTCCACTGATAGTTCCTTCTGGCACATCTCCTAACACCAGTACCAGGTGAATAAGTAAGCCTACGAATGAAGAAAGTTCCAGGAAAGACAGTGCTGTCCTTCCTTCCCTTTACTCAACTCTAAGGAGTAGGGACTGGCCTCTTTGTTCTTCTCAACCTGGCACTGGGAAACCATATTGCTTTTTCTGAGTCGTGCGGCCAAGTTCATAGAAAGAGGTTTGTACAACTAGATAAGCCATAACATATCAACTGATTTAAACTGGAGATTTAGGAGAAAAGACTACCAAAAGTTGAAATGGTTAATGAGAATAACTTTATATCAGGAAAGGGAAGGTATAGAAGGAAGGCTTGCCTAGGAACAGAAAAGGAATACACTGTTTTGTCAGCTTTTTATGCACAGAAGGATAGATTTTAAAAAATATTATCCTTAGGAAAGTGAGTAAAACTGCAGAGATGAAAACACTGTATTTTATTAATTTAATTTAAAAATGTTAACAGAGTGAATTAAGACATTATTTTCCCATTAATGAATGTTTCCTTTCTAAGCTTGGGGAAATAGCAGGTTTGTCTTGCCACATGGTAAGTGAATCTTACAGTTATAGCCATTAGAAATTCCCCCATCATTTCTGAGTGGGTAATTATTACTTGAAATAGCTCTTTCAGAGTGATTATTATGAAATGTACCTATCTTCTGTTGATCTACTGCTTTATTTATCTCATGTTAAAAGATCTTTAGAAACCTTTCTATCATTAATGGGCAAATTCCACTGTACGGATACATCCATTAGTTGCCAAGAATAATTCTGATCTGCTTAAAGGATAACCATTTAAAGTCCACTAATTCACATATTAAATGCTTAGGGTTGTACATTGTTAAAGACCTTACATCTCTAGACCCATTATCCTTTTTCTCTTCGTAGAAGACAATAAATGAGGGCCTCAAATATCGGATGGATCTTTCATCTAGACTGGAGAAAAAGAGGGATACAAAAATGAATGTACAGTTTGAAGAATCCTTCCAAAAGGATGTTCAAGGATCGGTGTAGATATTATGAAATAACAAAATATCACAAGTCTCTTTGAGATGGAGGGAAGTTCATTAAAAAGGAAAATATTCTTCCACGATTATGATCTTAAATGAGTATTTAAGGAAATAAACATGACAAAATATTTCTAATATCTATGAAGTGCTTCTCAGAAGGATAAACGTTAATTTACTCTTCTCATAATAGCTGTTTTCCATGTGGCTAAGATCATAAATAGAATTTATCTGTTTTTAGGAGCAGCAATAAATACTAGAGAGGCAGAAAGAGAAATATACCGATTTTTGGCAAAATCTACGGGTAGATTGTAAACCTCTTGAAGGCAGGGCCCTAATTTATCTCACTCCCTCTCCTTAGAGCCTGACATTCATCCTGATAAATGTTAATCAATAAATATTTGCTGAATGAATACCTTCAACTAGTATGTATCAGGTTTTGTAAACTTGGTAGAGAATCCACAACCTACAAAGGTGCTAAATTCCAAAAGAATTTTGAGGCAGAATGTTTGCAACTTAAAATACATTTCCCCGCAGGACAAGCTATCATTCATGGATGGTATGGGGGTGACCAGGCCAGGCTTGTGAATGTCACTTAATCTACCACGTAGCAGAAACGTTATACATTTGAGATGAACAAGTAGCAGGAAAAAAAAAAATACTGCAGCAATAAAACCAAAGAGAGAAATAATAAAATTGCATAAAAACTTAAAATTTTTTTTGTCCCTCAATGCTTGAAGAGAAGCAGATTTAAATATGAGAAAATGAAGAGATGTATGGAGATTGTCATGGAGAGGCTTAGAAGCTCAGGGAATTTAGAAGCTGATGGCTTTTTAAAAATTACATAGATTTCCCCTGCAAAACACCGTTCTACTTATCCGTGATAAAAGTCTTTCAGTAACATTATTTTAACTCTTATCAGCCGAGATTAAGGTACTTTTTAAGATTCAAAAATGGAATGGTGAAACTTTAAGCATAGTAAGGGGAATCAAACTCATAAGCGAGTAAGTGTGGCCGTTGTGATAAAGACCATGATGAAAGTAACTGGGTACAATGGGGCCAGAAAGAGGACAGTGGCCAGAGCCTCCTGAGGGGGTCACGAAGGCTGGGGTGAATCCTGAAGAAAGAACAGGTGCTTCTCAGGCAACTGCAGAAAGACAACAATCCAGCCTCTGAGAACAGTGTGAGCAGATCAATGCGTGCAGAGTAGGGATGCTAAGCTGGAGAGAAGGAATGCCCTGGGAGGTGGGAATGGGGTGGTGAGCTGGGCCGGCTGGAACGAGGAAAGGCTTCCGCGGTCCCCTTGTGAAGCGGCCTGACTCATCCTGCAGATGACTGGAAATGTGAGGGTTTTAAACAGGGAAATAACATGATCAAACAGGCATTTTCAAAAGATCACTCTGGCAGCATGATGGAGGATGGATTGGAGGTGTGAAATACTGGTGGCAGAGAAACCTGTTAGAAAACCGCGAGAGAATGAAAGCAGGGAGTAAATAGCAGGCTAATTATAGAGGGAGCAGGGGAGCCGTTTGGTCTGTTCTCATCTTCATGTAGGGCCTCAGATTTAGACTCCTGATGTTGTCTCCTAATGAGGCTATCCACACTATCACTGAGATTCATTGTCAAGACTGAACTTTTAAAACATGCCACAAATTTTGTAAACCTCATTTTAACATATCTTTAATTTTTAGTGTACTGGGAGCCTCAAAAAATGGAAGGGATCTGAGTCCCTCCCAATCTCAGAGAAGCCTGCTAACCTGCTCTGTGTGGTTTGTGCACAATCTTCCTGAAGAGTAAGAATGGGAGGTGCGGTGCCTGGCTGGCTCAGTCCGTAGAGCATGTGACTCCTGATCTCGGGGTTGGAAGTTCAAATCCCACCTGGGGTGCAGAGATTAGTTAAAAATAAAATCTTAAAAAAAAAAAAAAGACTAAGAATGGGAGCGATAGAAAAGAGAGGTAGAGCTAGAAAGCTTCCATAACTGACACAGTTTAGCTTTGAAGAGGCAGTGTGACGAAAGTGTGCATCCCTTTACTCATGAGTTTTTGACGTTTGCAAGATGGGTGTTCACAGCTTGGGAGCACCTGAGCCATTGTTACATAATTCTTTCTTTACCTACTTATCATCCAGTTGGAGGCCTGGATTGGAAATATTTAGGAAAAGGTATTCTGTATCTCTAAATTACTCTGTTTTCCTGACAGAGAAGATGGACTTTGAGAAATGACCCAGAGTTAATCGTTTTTAAGCTAAGTTATTGAAAGCGACTTACTTCTCTTATGTTTATGCTTCTGGTGCTATGGTTTTTTATGCCTGATGAAAAGCAGTCTAATCTGAAAAAGAAGTATTTTGTCCTTCTTGACTACAAAGGATGAAATTTATTTTTAATTTTTGTTTTCTTAACACATTTAATTAGTTTTTGTTGAAAGGAGGACCAGACCTGGGGAAACATTAGTCAGGGGCTATTTGTTTCCAGGTAATTACAATGGTATCACCCAATGAATAATAAAAGAGTACACAGTATGTTTGAAAACGTGAATTTTGAAGTTCTTTTTTATTTTTTTATTTTTTTAAAAGATTTTATTTATTTATTTGAGAGAGCAAGAATGAGAGAGAGAGAGAGAGAGAGAGAGAGAGCACATGAGAGGGGGGAGGGTCAGAGGGAGAAGCAGACTCCCCGCTGAGCAGGGAGCCGGATGCGGGACTCGATCCCGGGACTCCAGGATCATGACCTGAGCCGAAGGCAGTCGCTTAACCAACTGAGCCACCCAGGCGCCCGAAATTCTTTTTTTAAACATTCATTCACTAAATGCAATTGATTATTAGCACTTTGCTAATTGATTAAAATACACCTATACTTAACGATACTATCTATCCTTCATGAAAGGTCTATAAATCTAATATCTACAAAAATAAAAATACACCTTCAGAACAAAGTGACATGGTTTTAAGACCAAACTTGAGTGAAAATAAAATGTCTTTTGTCTTGTATAAATTCAGACTCTAAATAAAACTAATTTATGCCTTCTGAGCTCAGTTGTCCTTGACATAGAAAACCACAAAAACATATCTCTTTGCAGAAAGAAAACACTTTTTCCATCTAGTGTATGACTAGATCTTTATCCATGTTGGGGGAAGTGATAAAAATGATAGAAGTATCACAATATTAAGATGAAGAAAGAGGGTCTTCATATTTTTAAAGTTCGCTGTTTCACAATAAGCCAAGGACACAGAAGGGCTCTTTCTCTTTTGAAACATTTGACTTAACATTTATGTCCAAAGCTCTGAGCCTTGGATAAAGATCACTTCTTTCCTTTTCCTCTGCTTCTGCATTGGGCATGCCCTATCTGGACGGCCTGGATAGTGAGGGGACCAAGCAAAAGAACCCACTGGCTTTATGCTCTGAGGCTTCAGACAATCTGAGGATCTTCATGGCAGGGAGGGGTCTCTTAGCTTCCTTCTCGTTGCTGGATCAAGCTGAGCATGGTTCTGATGGTTGGCACTGAAACATATCATGCAGATATGAAGTTGTACATAAGTATTTATTGACTGAATGCATATATAGCTTCAAGATCTTTCTTTCAGTATTTGAACTGAGATTGTCCAAGAGGAATTGTTAGCATGTTTTAAAAAGTTTAAAGTATTTCTCTCATCAGATTTGTTTCTTGACCTAGAATTCCTGTATGAAGATGCCCCAGGAATGGTCATCTATGAAGCAAAGAACTTTATGAAGCAAATTATGATCCTTTTTTATGTTGAAATATGTTCTCTTCAGTGATGTGTTGATTTCATCAGACTTTTTTGGGGGGGGGGTGGTAGTGAGGAAATTGTTACTGTCAAGTATACTGCATTAATTAGCTTTTGGCCTTTTCTTTGGCAAGACAGTCATAGGTCCCTTGACAGTGAAGTGATTAATTATTGTATCCCCACATCACTGATGTGTGACTCAAATTTTATGGCATAAATTTTCAACCAGTAGTTTTATTTTTTTCTGCCTTTTTTTTTTAAATTGGCATCAACCTTACATCTTATTCAGCTTAGAGAAAAAACAGAAAGGTCTTATCTTTAGAACAATTCACATAGAATCTCCCAATATATTATCTTTACTTTTGCAACAAACTCAAATAAAAAAATCAGAGCTTCCAAGACGGTTACAGTGAAGAAAGCAGTCTCATGGGTATAGTCGTCGGCCTGTTCCAATACTCACTTCTGTCAGCCGACCTTCCTTAACTTCACTTCTCTCATGTGATAATGATTAACTGGAAACTGACAAGAGGAACTTGGGGTTTTATGATGACTAGTCTACATGCTTATATTAAACATTTAGCCATCATGCTGGGAAGGGCTGATTTACTTTTGGGTATTTAACTCACTGGGTATTCTAAATGTCAGGTTTCCCATAACACAAAAATACAGAGGCTATCAGGTGCCCAAAGTAGTTCCATGTTTTAAGATTTCTTCTCATGAGTAGCATTCACTGGCCTCAGTCCATCTGTACATCAAAAAAAAAAAAAAATCTGATTCTAAGTATGGATTCTAGATTCTAAAGCCTGAGAATAATGAATAAAATCTGAACTATGGAAAACTGAACAACTTCCTAAAATGTTGCTATTTGCTGGAGACATTTGCATTCAGATCTTTCCTCAAATTAGATCTCTGGCATTGCTTCCTTGCTTTCTAGCATTGCTCCAATGTTATATCTGTTCATGGCTGGGAGGAAGCCAATTTCAAGGATTTATTGCACAAAGAGCTATTTACTGAGACATATGCAATGCTTTCACTATGAAATAAACAGGGGTAGCATGCCTGTAATATACGTTTTGACAAGAAGAAATGGGATGTATTTGTCTTCAGCCCTCTCACACTGTGAAATGCAGGGGAAACACCTTTGGTATTTATTATAGTGTAGTACCTTTCATGGTTTGGGGGACACATAATTTTCTTAGCTTAGTTTCACATTTCACCTTCCACATGCCTTTACATCGTTTCCCAAAAGGTGAAAAGCTATTACCTTCCACATTTTTAAAAGAGGAGGCCTTTTCATACTGGTGCATGAGTGTCCTGTATTCTATCACGCCAGTGTCCTTCTCTGCCTGCTAGGTTGGAAAGAGTCATTCTGACTCTTTCCTATACTTGGCAAAATTCTGGCAACTTGTCCTCATTTGCGAATTCCCTCAAATACAGATCCTACTTTAGGGCCTGTCATCATTTCAACCCTTCTAGGACAGACGTTCAAACTGTAGTGTGCTTAGAAGAAACAAAGGAAACTCATAACAGTCAGATTCTTGATCCCAATATTCGGTAGTCTTAGGAAAGGCACAGGAAACTGCATTTTAATAAATCACTTACATAGCCCTTGTCCAGATTTTAAGAAATTCTATCCTATAGTTTTCTTATCTCTATCAGGACTTATAAACTATTTCCAAACAAAGATTCCTAAAGATTATACCATGTCCATTCATTCACTTAGACTTTCAACGATTTATTGAGTACCCAGTGTGTTCTAGGCATTGGGTTTATAGTAGTGACTGAAGCAAGCATCACTGACTTCATGGAATTCACAGTCTCTGTTTACCTAGGTTTAAGAAGGGTACCTCTATAACTTATCAGATTTGACCCAAACTTTCTTAGTTTGATGTTGAAGATCTTAAGTGACCTCATCTCTTAACTATCATTCAACAAAGATGGTCCCCTGTAGTCAAGTAATTCTCTCTTCCTGTTCATCAGCCTTCCTGTCTCCATACCAACCCAATCTACCTCTGGTCATTGATGCTATCATTCCCCATCAGGAATATTGTCCAGTGTTGTAGACAGGGCAGAGAGATGGGAAAGTGAGGTTCATCTATCCATTACATACACTTATTGAGAGCAAAGCACTGTTGTAGAGATGGGGGAATTCAGCAGTGAACAAGACAGAAAATAAACATACAATCAAAAAACCAACAAGAAATATCAGATAAGTGCTATGCAGGGTGTGGTGACAATGTCCTAACAGCTACTTGATATTGGGTATATTAAGCTGAGAGCTTGATGACAAAGATAGTGGCCATGCAAAGTTTAGGGAGAAAAACATTATTGGGAGAAGGAAAAAGCTAGTGAAGACTGTCAGTGAAAATGTATGTAAGAAGAATATAAGGAAGGCCAGTGAGGTTGCTGCATAGTGGGAGATGCTAAGGTGGTAAAGGCTGGGGTCAAACAGGTCCACATGAGCCAGATGATATAGGGGCAGAAGTATGGATTTTATTCTAGGTAGAATGGAATGTCACTGGACGGTTTTAAACAGGGTGTTAGGTGATCTGATTTATGTTTTAACGTAGCTCTCATCAGATGTGTGGAAACTGGATTGTAGAGAGGCAAGAAGAGACCAAATAGGAAGTACTCTAGTTGCCCAGTGAAATGATAATGGTGGTTCAGATAGGTGTTAATTCAAATGGACAGACTGGGCAGATGTTATGCAAGTAGTGTCAAGGGGCTTGGTGGTGGATTGAATGTGGGGGGTGCAAGAGAGGACTCAAAGATAATTCCTAGGGTTTTTACTTGAGTAACTGGCTGGCTGGTCATATCATTTATTGATCTAGAGAAGGTTTGGGTGAGGGAGTGGTAATCAAATGTCCAAATGGGGGGGGTGATGTGGCTGAAAAGATAGATTGCCATTGCCAGACTGCAAAGGGTTTAAGAGATTAAGAAACTCAATCTTTTTCTGAATTGTGACTCAGGAAACATACATTGATGTGTAGGATAAGCTGAAAGGGGTAGAAACTGCATGTCTGCAGTAGGATTTGGGGAGTAAGAATGGCAGGGGGGGCAGTTGGATATGAGACAGAGAGTCAAAAGTGACAAGAATAATTGTAAAAGAGCCAGAGTTGGCAAAGAGGTCAAACAAACAGAAAGCGTTTTTATTTGAAGATGTAAACAGAGTAAGAGTGGAGTAGGATTAAACATAGATGGTTTCTTGGTTCGTAATTTTGAGAAGAGGTGATGTAGTGAGTAGAAAGGAGAGAGTACAACCAGCTCCTAAGAGAAGGGCTAAGTCTGCTTCAGAAGGAGGAATTCCTCAGCTATGGTTGGGTCCCACATACACACTGGCATGGGAAAGAACTTGGGTTGAATGAAGAGAGAAGACTTTTCGATCTACATCTGGTCATTCCCTCCACTGGTGGTAAGAGAACTGGAGTGTGTGTGTGTGTGTGTGTGTGTGTGTGTGTGTGTGTGTGTGTGTGTGTGAATAGCAACCTCATCTACATTTTAGTTACCACATATCTTTTTACCATAAAAAAATTTGGCAACCCTATTACTATTGGGATCATCTAACAGGTTATCTGATGAAGTTTATAAATTGTAGCACTTCCAGAGCTTGAAATATTGTTTCGTAAAATGGGAAACTTTTCCTCACCTTTATGAGTTCTATTGTCAATGAACAGTATCTTCCAAAACAGGATGTTAGTAAAGAAGATCTTTGTCACATCAGGGGAGAAAAACTGTTCCTCTTTATGAGAAAAATGTTTCCAGTTTACTGGAATTTTACTGAATTTTCTTTCTTTCTTTCTCCAATATAACAGGCTAGACCAATAAGAACTCTGCATCTATAACTTAGGAAATCTAGATAGGGAAAATCATCAAAGAGAAAGCAAATGATGAAGAAAATTGATATGCTTACCTTCTTGGTACTCCTTCATTTTCCACTTCTCTTGTCTTCACCAAAACCTCACCACCAAAGCTAAATGAATCACCAGAATGAATTTTTTCTAGAGAAACAAATTTTGGTTCATTTGTGTCAATTGCAAAAGCAGCTGCTTTCCTATATGAACCATTTTCTGAATAAGTGATTTTTTTTTTTGTTTGTTTGGTTGGCAAGCTAAGGGATTTTGCCTTAGTCAATAGTTGGCATTGTCATCAAATAGGAGGCAAATTAGTCACTGCAAATGAATTAATATCTTCCAGAACCAGAGTTATTTATGCCCTGAATGATAAACTTGGGAACTGTTAATCAGTGCACTGACAGAATTTGTAAATGAGATCAATACATCACTGTTGGGGATCTTCCAGGAATGATGGAGGACAGGATGGCTGCCAGAGGACTGGATTCATTCGTTTGCTGGCTCCTTCCTTCCTCTCCTTCCTTTCCTCTCCCTTCCTTTCTCCCTCTTCCTTCCTCTCTTCCTCCCTTTCTTCCTCCCTCCCTCTCTTTCTTCCTTCTTTCCCATATATTGGTGATCTATTCCATACCAAGTGTCAGGGACATCCTTAGGGAAAACATGTCCCCCACCTTAAGAATCTAGTGGGGCAAAGAAATACATGAAGACATCAGACATCATTAGAGTACAATGCCTTAAACATGATAATAAAGGTCTATGAAAATGTTTTAATGTACAGACAAGGAAGAGCCTAACTTTCCCTGTAGGGGTTAGGGAGGGCCTCATTGAGAAAAATAAACATGAATATGCCAGGTGGACAAGGCGGTATTTTAGGCAGAAGAAAAAAAAGATATGTGTAAAGCCATGGATTTGGGGGAAGACATGATCATCACTACTGCAGCAATCACAATAGTAAGTAACTTTTACTGTGCACTATGTGCCAGACGCCATGTTATGAGCTTTTCGTAAATTAATGCTTTTAATTCTTACAGCTGCTCTCTAAGATAGGCATTATTCCCATTTTTCTGATAAGAATATGAAGTTCCAAATGGTAAAGAAACGTGTCCCAAGGAGGAACTGGTATGTTTTTGGAGTTGTAACCACTTCAGTTTATTGGTGTATGTGTGTGAGAGGTGGGTAGTGAGAAATGTCAAAAGATGAGGCTGGAAAGATCATTAGCAGTGTGTGTTAATAAACACTAAGATGCACTACAGAAAAGGGCTTAGGTTCATTCTTAAGCAGGACAAATTTGTCCATCTATCCCTCTGTCTAACCACTCATTTATTAAATATATTTACATATGGAATTTTAAGCAGTATACAGAGAATGAGTAAAAATGAGGGTGAAAGATGAGAAAAGATGAGGGAAAAGATGCAATGAAGTTATCTTTGTGTGGAAGTTAAAGAACCAGTTGAGGAAAGAATGGCAAACTATGCTGAGTGAGCTGAAATTGTACCCACTGGAAAAGGCCAGACTCTTTCAAAATAATTACTTTCAAGTCACTTATTCAGATGGACAGATGGGTGATAGATATAGTTGGTAATATTTTCACTTGAAAATAATTTTTTTTGAGAAATATTTTTTTTTGAGCAGCGGGCAGGGAGGGGCAGAGGGAGAGGGAGAGAGAAAATCTCAAGCAGACTCCACGCTCAGCATGGAGCCTGACGTGGGGCTCGATCTCACGACTCTGAGATCATGACCTGAGCTGAAATCAAGTCAGTGCTTAACTGACAGAGCCACCCACGTGCCCCAACTTGAAGATAATTTTTAAAGGAGGTATAACCAAATGCCTCCTCCATCAAAACACAGTCTTCATAAAGCCCTCGAGGAACGTCTGTCTTTAATAATTCTATTGCCCAAATATTTGCTAAGATGACTTATTCATGATATTTGTACCAATCCAAATAAATAAGTTAACTTGTTGCTTGACTTGTTATTTTTAAGCCAAGTAAAAGATGCATTCTTTTAACGAATTCACTAACATGTTGACATGTAGCTCTTCCTTTTGACAGTGGTTAGTTAGCAGGAGGAATTGCCTGTGTAGGCTATTCTGAGTTTGCAAGACCCAAATTGCATCAGCCAAATAGTCTCTACTATAAAGGAGCTTTAATTGAGTATATCCAGATCTGCTTCTAAGACTGTTTAGAAGCAAGTTCAAAAGAAGAGGGGACAGAACGCAAACTATGAAAAATTTAACTGCTGTGTTAAAAGATCATCCTGACAGAAGCTGATTCTAGTGTCAGTCATCTGACTCTATTTTTGTGTAAACATTAGAGAGATAGGATGAGAGTAGTCTGTGTGGAGCTTATGTTTCTTGGCCTATAACTGAGTCCTGTCCTCAGAGGCAAAAGTTAATAAAAGCTGCACATAATCTGAAAGCTCTCCTGGTAGCTATCTCCATGAAAGGGGAGAACACATGACAGTGTGGTGGCAGTTTGTAGTGCAGTAGGCTAGATCTAAAGGTCACCAGTTCCTCATGATGTCCTGAGTAACTAAGCAATTAGTCAGGCATGTGGGTTGTGTATGATTCAGGTCAACAGTCAAGTGGTCTTGGAAGTCTATGATTTGGGGGAACAGAGGTCATCCTTTCCGAAAATGGAATAAACAATGGATTCCCACCAGGAGCTACTATGCCCAGAGTCAACAACAGTATAAAATGAGCCATCGAGGAGAAAAGATCTCAGTTCAGAAAAGTCACTGATTAGCTTTGAGGGCAAAATATCTCAACCAGAGCCTTTACTGGTTTCTATTTTCAATCAGCCCTACAATTGAGGGCCTGCCTGACAAAAAGTTGAGGCAGTTAACTGTGTTGTAAGGTGGTGAGAAATGAGCCCTCTAAGTCAGCTGGACAATTCTTCCCCACCTATTTCATATCTATGTTAACTCTGTCTAGAATCTATCCTTTTTGTCCAGTGAAATCTGGTGGCATGGCTCTGGTCCTCCTATACCTATTATGAGAACCAAGGTTTTCCTGAGGTAATAAAATTAAAAGCTTTAAATTTTACAAGGTCATCGCCTCTTGTTTAATTGTGTTACTTTAAGCTTCTCAGCAAATCTTGTCAAACTAGGTACTAGAAAAATGAAAAATGGAACCTGTAATTTCTGTGAAATTTTATTTTTTAGGTAAAATTGGTTTTAAAATCTGCTAATAAGTGGAAAGAGATCAGCTTCTCTCAAGTTACAGAGCAGAGATTCAACTGTCCTATACAATGAAAGGTCTTCAGTGAAGGTTGAAGCTTCAATTGTACCACTCTGAGCTCTCCTGACCTCCCTAATCCAGTCATTTATGCTCACAGCTCATAGGTGTGCAGGGCAGTTATGTCTAGGGCTATCCCAGGACAAAAATGGTTACTTACCACCCAGTTGAAATAGCCTATCTATGGAAGATAAGAATCCCAGAAAATCTGTGAGGCTGGCTTTTGGAGTAGAGCCATGGGTAAAACCTTCTTTAGGTTTTCCCAATGTATTATGATTCAACTTATCAGATTAATGAGTTGTTAGGGAATTTTCACTTAAAGTGACAAGTTTACTTCCAATAAAATATTCCATAGGGACACAGTCTTTATTTGTTAGCAATTTTGGATTGCCACGGATGCCCAGAGGAACAAAAGATATTTAGCCTTGGGGTGACATCTGAGCTACTCTCCAATACCTCTAGACTGTTATGTAGAAGTAGGAGTATACTTATTCTCCATAGCTGTATCAGTGTCACAAAATCTTAGTAATTGTAGTTGTCCGAAGATGAAATAAACTACTTTGGAGGGTGTGACTCCCATCGCTCACCCCTGGAGATGTTCAATAAACGTGTAGATAATCCTTTGGCAGAAAGTCCTGTGTCAGAGAGTACCTGGACTAGATGATATAAAAGAGCTCTCCAAAGCTAGAAGAATCTAAGAATCTGTAATGAGTAATGAGTATTTCTAAAAATTACTTTAAGCCTTTTTTCTGCATGGGGGGAGATTAAATCTGAGGAAGGGCTGTTTGCTGGAAGTAAAATGTATGCCTATATTTTTATACTTTTAAGTTTTAAAATTGTTGCATTATTTTATCTTTTTTCAGATAGCTCGCTGGAAATAAATATGGAAATTTCCTAAGAGCCTGAATACTAATGAGGTTGTAACTGAATTTGGAATTCTCTCCTGGACACAATTCCTTGGATGATATAAGGTCCTACATTTATTTATGTTTCACCTTTTTAGTTTGGAAAAGTTAAAACCTATAAAAATTGATAGACTAGTATAATGAACTCTTAGGTGCCCATCATCTAGCTTCAAGAATTATTAACTCACAGGGTAGAATAATGGTCTCTGCAAAGATGTCCATGTCCTAAAGCCTAGAACTTGTGAATCTGTGTGAGATTACATATGTAAGTAGGAATTGTGGTTGCAGATGGAATTAAAGTTGCTAATCAACTGACCTCGAGATGGCGAGACATGTGTGATTCGATTGGTCCCACCCGGAGAATCATATTAGCAATTTAAATATTTAAATTTGGTAGCATATATTCAAATCTATTTTTATAGGTATTCAGAATGATATCTATCCCCATTATAGACAAAGCCCACGAATGAGAGCATTGTCTTTCTTTGCTAAGTTGGAAAATAACTTGTTTTACTTGATAATACATGCAAAGAAATTTCTAGCTTTACCCTTAAGGATTATTTTATCCTTTTCATACTTTGTCTTTCTCTTTTCTTTTTTTTCTTTATAGAAATTTCTTTAGAGCTGCTATAAAAAATTACCACAAACTTAGTGGCTTAAAACAACACAAATGTATTATTTTGTAGCTCTTATTGGTGGGAGTACAAGAGGAAGGCAGAGGAGAGGGACCCGGAGAGATGGCCATGCGGGCAGGGCTTGGCTTCATGTCACTCGCTGCTGGATGCAGATGGAGGGAGGGGCCCTGAGCCAGGGAAGGCTGGTGGCCTCTGGAAGCTGGAAAGGATGAGGAAATGGATTCTCCCTCTTAAAGGAAGGCGAGCTTGTTGACACCTTGATTTTAGCCTTGTGAGACCCACTTCTGATCTCTCATCTGTAAGAACTATGCTATTTATCATCCAATTTCAATACACAGGTGAATATTGAAGAAGAAAAAAACTGAATTATTTTATAAAAGCCAGTGACACTGTTTATCCTTATTAAGATAGGGGACTTTCAATAAAATTAACTAAAATCTATGATCGTTTTCTTCAAAATTCCCATTTATATTTATAGGTGTTTTTTTTTCCTAGTCTTGATAAATAAAGTATTTGAGTTAAAAAATCAACCACTCAACCAACTGAATGACTCACTCTGCAAACATAAGCATGAGCAAAAACAAAAAATAAAATAAAATGAGACAAAACCAAAGCATTTAAAGTTTATAAGCAGTCACTTGAAAATCGATGCCAATGGCTTGAATGAAATTTCTAATATATTATTTTTATCTTGCTAGTATTGAAACAAAGGACAAAAGCTCAATGCCTGGTTACTGAAGTCATATATTCTAATGGGCCATTTATTTCTTTTATGTTTAAGTCCTCTCTCTTCAAAGATATTAGCCATATTATTCAGAATCTGGAGTGGAGTTCTTTAAATGCTATCATTGGAGGTATATTCAGCTGGTGTGTCTGAGACACACAGATTATATTCCTTTGGAAGGTTGCAGGAGAAATGCTTTGGTAGCATATACTTGTTTTACCAGCGTAAGTTAGAAACACACACCAGTAAGACTGAGCATATGGCACAAACTTTCACACACACACACACACACACACACACTCACACACACACACACACAGAGGCACGGGAAAATCCAATACTATTTAACATTCTACTTAATATTTAATACATCATCTCATTCTTAGACACAATGAGAAACCAAAATGTACAAAGTTAAGGGTTGTTGCTAAAACTATCGTGATGTGTAAACTTGGCTAGGCTATAATGCCCGGTTACTTAAACACCAGTCTAGATGTTGTTACAAAAGTAGGTTTTAGATGTGAGTAACATTTATAATCAGTAGACTTTAAATTAAGGAGATTCACTCCATAATGTGGATGGGCCTCATCTAATCAGTTAAAGGCTCTAACAGCAAAGACTGAGGTTTCCTGAGGAAAAAGCAATTCAGCCTCAATATTGCAACATGGAAACATTGCCTGAGCTTCCCACCTTTTGGCCTACATTACAGATTCTGGACTCAAGACTGCAACATCAACTCTTACCTGAATTTCTAGCCTGTTGGCCTCCCCTATGGATTTCAGACTTCCTAGCCCCTACAATTGTGTAAGTCAGTTTCTTAAAATCTCTCGATAGATAGATAGATAGGGAAAGAGAGAGAGATGATAGCTAGATCTCCTATTGGGTTTGTTCCTCAGGAGAACCCTTCATAATATAGCTATTATTGTTCAAACATCCTTCAAAGAAGACAATACCTTGATTAATTCTGAAATAATTCTATAATCTCATTTTGGGCACCTATTGAGTCAAAATATTTTATTCTTTTTAAGCCCAGATTGATAATAGAAACTTGAAAAGCTCACAAGAACTTATTCTTTCTATCCAGTATTGCTGTTTCTTGTGTTTCTTTCTCCACCCTAAACCAGTCTCCAACCACTTCCCTATCCAGCCCATGAATCATTCCTAACACACACTTCATTTTTCTAAAATACAAGATCAATGAAGAGCTCTATAGATATCCTATCATAGTTTTTGGGTTTATTTGCTTTTTTGGCTTAAATCTCTTTTCAGTGACCATCGCTACTGTGTTTCTATTCTCGCTGGTGACTATTTTCTATCAATTTATGTTTAGCCAACAGTTAAAATAATGTGTGTTGAGATACTAGCTGAAATAAGCTGAGACTCTAGCTCATTTACCATAAGGCTATCCTAAGAAAACTTGCTTTGTCTACCTTAAAACAAAACCCTTTACTAAGGTTTAAGATAAAGTCATGTCTTCATTTTCTCTTTAGGTTCCAAGTAACTAATTATGGCCAAAACTCTAAAAAGAATTGGAAGTAATCAGTTAATTAAAGAATGCAGTCCATGATCGAGAGGCCTAAGTTCCTCAGTTGATAAAATATTTCAAAATGCATAATAATATTGGACTTTTTCAAAGCAAAGATAAAGTTCAAAATAACAAAACTGCTCTTCTGCTGTTGCTTAAGAGGGATTTGCTCACTATGCAATTTATGACTCTGATTATCTTCTTAAACAAATGTTACCCAAATAAACCTTCCTTGAAATCAATAGTACTGGTGTTCAAACATTTTCCTTTATATGGAGCTAAGTGTGTCCACTATCATCTGACTGAACCAGCTAAAGCCATTTCTCTTAAAGACATCAACAGCTCAAGGAAAAAAAGTTTTCTCTCCAGGGCTGGGGGAGGACTTTTGCTTTGTACTTTAAAATGTTTGCTCTGTTCCAAGAAGATATTAGGATCAGTTGACTGACAACAGGAAAAATTTTCCTGGCAGAGGAGGAAGCCAGAGGAGATTCACATGCAGACAAAATTTTAACTATCAGGCTGTTTGTTCCCCATGTCTATTCTAATATGCCAAGCTGGGATAAATCAAATGGGCTCTAAAAATGGTAGATAAAAATGTGATTGCACAATAATTCTGGAGTTTTGCAGAATATCCATCTTAAGCACTTCTTTTTTTCCAAGGAGTTATTTATTACTGGGCAAAGCTATACGGCTATTTCAATATATGTACTACTCTAAGAAAAAAAAAAATCCTTGAAAACTTTACATTTGAAAAGTGTTATAAAGATATGACGGTTTTGTTGAAGTGCTAGTGTGAGTTTAAACAGACTGGGACCCAGGCAGAGACGCCTGAAATCTGAAGCGAGGAGGGAAACCGGGTCAGATGATGTAGTGCAGTGCTGGGGGGATGTGTCCATGGTCCGGTTGGCCGGCCCTCCTCGGGGAGGCCCGGACGGAAGGGTCCTGCCTCACGGTGTGGGGCGCGTGTGTACACAATTTGTCTTTATTATGAGCCCCCAGGGCTGGCAATCTCTTATTGATGTGGGAATTGAACTCCCGGCAGAAATGCAAAGAGAATCAAGGACACATGAAGGCGATGTTGGGTAAATTCACGAAGCAAATATTTCAGAGACCTCAGGACAGACTTTTCTAGTCAGCGTTTCATAGCAACTATAATCATTCAGTTTTCCT
This sequence comes from Eumetopias jubatus, assembly GCF_037043125.1. Lineage (NCBI taxonomy): Eukaryota > Metazoa > Chordata > Mammalia > Carnivora > Otariidae > Eumetopias > Eumetopias jubatus. Next base: position 77,694,619 of record NW_028274813.1, read on the forward strand.
TCTTTTCTCAAAGAAAATATTGTCCTTGTAAGGATTAGCAGAGTAACTGTTTAATCCAGGCCATAATTCATACTCTAAAAATCCCTCAGAGAGTGGAGGAAATTCTAATTGCTGAGATTGAGGGGACACAAACAGCAGATAGGCCCTTCTCTCTTACCGTCTTCAGGGCCCTCACCTGTGCCCCCCCCCCCCTTTGTTGGTATGAGCCTTGGGCTGTTTTTCTTACTAGAACATTTCACACAGGCAAAACAGGGGGTGTAAATGAAAATTCAAAAGGAAGGCACTCAGAGTTAATTCATGGTCTGCTAGACCTATCCACATCCAACTTTAAACGAACTAAGACTGAAAATATACCTGGTCTAAATATAATCTCATCACAGCAATCCAAGGAGAATGTAATTAGGACTTACCCTCATTCTTCCCTGAAGGAGGCTCATTGTGACAACTATTGAAGAAATAATTGAACTTAAATTTGATATAAACTGGACCAAAAAACTGAATAAAAAGCTACAGTGATAAAAAACAACGTTAAAAAAGAAAAGCCCCCAAACACAGATGACTCTGAGACTTAATGTAGTTGGAAATTACTTACGGTAAACAGCATATATGATTTTATTCAAAAAATATAAACAATTCAAAAAGAATGGAATCTATTTTATTAATGATAACTTGATCAAGCTATTAGCTTCCTAATGATTTTTCAGGTTAGAAGTTGCCTTAGGGTTCTTGAATTTAGTTTTTCAATTTTAATTGTTAAATATTAATTTAATTATTTTCTTATTTTTAGGGGTCATTTCTCAAAAAACCTTACTTTCTGTCACTTCCCAAATGCATAGTATTTTATCAGAAAGCTATCTTTGGCTAGATATCTTTTTCATCAGTCCTGGGAATTAGACTTTTCTTCTCTGTCTCCTTCCTCTCAAAAACCGAATTTATTTCAAACTAGTGCCAATAAATAGGAATTTTCCACAATTGTTCATCTGGGCTAACTGAACCATACTGATAAACCAAAAACTTTAGGAACTGAGTCATTGGCCTAGTTAGAACCTGACAAACGTTAACATAAATAAAACAAAAACACTGAAAAAGCTTTTTCTATAATGAATCATTTTTAATGAATTTTGGTTTGTCCTTTTTTCTTTCCTTGGTAAGAACTTTGAATTTTAAGGGTTGCGAGGTGAAGACTTTTGTTGAGATCTAATTATAGGGAAATAACACTAACCTTAATGGCTAATTTTACCTTAATTTTCTTTCCTTTCTAGGTTATTAAAATAATTATTATTCTGTCTTCTTATAATATGTTCTTTCCGCAATATCAGAAATTTATAAAGAGGAAAACCCAAATCACCTGTAAACCTATTTTTATATATAGATAACCTCTTTTAACATTTTTTTGGTAAATTTTCTTTCGGCCTTTTGTGTACACACATGCATTTCCCGGTGACTAATTTTAGATTTTGTAGCAAGGAGGTGCTATGTTTTATATGTTTGGCACTCACAGTGAGTGAGTCCTTTAATTGAAGTCCTAGTGTCCTTTAACTGAAGTTCTTCTGTTATGTAAATCACACTGGCCTAGAATCAGGAAAACCAGCGATTGGCAGTGACTGTCCATTAGAGGAGTTAGAAGGTGAACATACTTTTTGGGAGCTCTTGATGGCAGCCCCCTGGAAAGCTCAGAATCCACTTGCTCAGAAATACGCATTCCCTGCTCCTTTCTCAGTGCGGCAGATCCCTTCAGTTTGTCAAAATTCTTCTACCATTTCTCCCTTTGCTGCAATAGAGTCCTGAATACTTAATGAACAATGATTGACTTCACTGGAACACACAGAGATGAAAATAGCTCCAGGTTCTGAAGTAGTGACCTTAGCCAGCAATCAAAGAGAAATTTTATTTATGCACCATGAAAAGGGTGGCTGGAGATATTTCTATCTGTACATCCATTTATCTATCTTGAGGTGCAAAAACATTCTCTTACATAGTTTCATTTTTTTTAAGAGATTTATTTATTTATTTGAGAGAGAGCGAGAGAGCGTGTGCAAGTGGGAGGAGGGGCAGAGGGAGAGAGAGAGAAGCAAACTCCCCAGAGTGCACAGCCCAGTGCGGGGCTCCATCTCTGGATCCTGAGCTCATGACCTGAGCTGAAACCAAGAGTCAGATGCTTAACCGACTGAGTCACCCAGGTGCCCCTAAATAGTTTCATTTCTATAATAAGGAATGATTTAAAAATAAATAGCGTAATGAAACATTTAAACCCACTTTGCTATTGCAAAATATTACACAAAATAGTATTTGTGTAATATTTCATTGATGTGTACCAAAATAAAAATAAACAAATAAAGCCCCAAACACTGAAAGGCAAACCCCATAATGTATATAAAGGTTAAATGAATGTAAAGGGCTGATAGCTTTTTTTTTGTACGTGGGGACATGTGCATGCATGTGTACACGTGTGCCCGAGCACTTATTCAAAGTTTTATTCATTGAATATATATTATTTTTGCGATAGGCAAAACAAAGAAAATTCATGAGGAATAATTTTAAAAGTTCCCACTGCAATAATCTTCCATTTTGCAATAATCTTCCATTTCTCGTTCGTAAAATGTATTTGACCACAGAATGTTTCAGAAAATGTGATTTCAAAACTTAAGGCTGTCAAGACTATCTATTTGCTTAAATGATATGGGTGCCTCATGTCTATTTCAATATTTTCTTTTCTCATTTCTAATTTCTCCTTATTTTCTTCTTGAATACTCTCATATACATATTTCTAAACATTATCTTTTCTTTTGGATATAACGGGGAGTGGGAGGGGGAAACTGATACTTTGTTTTTACCTCTGCATTATTTCAGTGTGATCTCTTACAGTGTTTGGGACCATTTATTTGCTCTCTATATCTTCTTTCCCTTTTCTTCCTGACCCCTTTCCTCTCTTTCATAGAATAAACATTTGATCTGCCATATTCCAGAAGTACTAGTAACAGTGCTGCTAAAGGTGGGCCTAAAAGACTTTACCATGTTTGTAATCATAGCGTTTTACACTGCTTTAGTCTGCATATTAATAGTATATTAAGCTTCTAAAGTGATTAGGTTCCTTTGTTTAAAATGGCATTCATCTGGGGTGCTGGGTGGCTCAGTCAGATAAGCATCCAAATCTTGACCCCAGCTCAGGTCTTGATCTCAGGGTTGTGAGTTCAAGCCCCACATTGGGTTCCACGCTGGGTGTGGAGCCTACTTAAAATAAACAAACAAACAAACAAACAAATAAATAGAATGGTATTCATTTGGCGCCTGTCCACCATTACTCTACATTCCAACATGTCACCAAGTAGCTGATCAGACTGTCCTGCCAATCTAGCATTAATGTTAGTCTGTTCATAGATGTCTTGGGGGCAGTTGTAACTAACTCTACAAAAATAAAAGTGGAGAAGATGCTCCTGATTTTTTTTTTTTCTGGAAGAAACCCTGGTTAATGCATATTACATATAGCAGTGTCACATTATTGAATAAATTAAGCTCTAAAGGGCCAAATAGAGGTCATTATCATTGTCAAGCAAACATTTACATGGTACTTTCTATGTGGCAATCATTTGATTGAAATTCTTGACATGCATTAACCTGTTTCTTCCTCTAACAATCCAGTGAATAGGTAGAACATTATCCCTGTTTAACAGTTGAGAAAACCGAGGGGCAGGTTGGTTGGAGAACTTGTCCAAAGTCATGGAGCTCCTATGGAGTGGAGCTGGCATTTCAAGCCAGGAGCTTACTTCCAGAGGCTCTTCTCTTAACCCTAATGCCATCCCACCTTACTATAGTAACAGTAAATGTTTGATCACATTTGAAAAAATATGCAGAGTATTATGCTATGCACCGGGAATGTTAATAAAAAAAAAAAAGGTATGAGACAGTTTGTGCCCTTAGAGGTCTTCAAGCTAGTTAGAAAGACGGGGTAAACAATGGAAAACTGCAGCTCATTCCAGGCAGCAGAAGCTGTGATAAAGGAACCATTCAGAAAAGCTCTCGAGGATTTTGAAGGTGCCCAGGTCACTACAGGCTGGGGAAATTTGGAAAAGACTTCATGTTTATGGACCTTTGAGATGTTTGGACCAAAGATCAAGATGCTTTTTATTGAACGTTATAAAAAATATGAATAGCTTAAAAATGCATCGGACAATCACTAAGACAGATGGTCTGAAAATAATTTGAATCATCCGTAGGTAGAGCGAGTACTTGACTAAACCCCAGCAGGTGAGTGAGAATTACTAACATAAAACAAAGGAATTTAAAACACCATTATTGTGCCATTAATATAGAAGAATTAGAGTGATCAGATAATTCAGAAGATGCTTGTCTTGCTGCCTTTACAAGTGGGCCATGCAATGCCTTGGGCTGCAAACAATTAGTCCTGTGTGTCACAGGAGCTTCCGAGTGACAAGACCCTTTGACAGCTCTGAACGATGAACCAGTGCCCAGGAGAACAGCAATCTAGAAACTAACTTGATTTGATACTTCTTTTTGTTTAAAGCAACCAACATTTCAGTGATCTATAGTACTCCAGGGTTATATTTATCTACTCTTACTGTAATGCAATTGTTTCAGAAGAAATAATGGGTGAGTTAGATAACAAGACCAATGGCACCTCGGGAAAAATAAGAATGTAGGAAAATTTAAAATGTTAAAAATCCTCTATCTATTCCTGCCATTTCTCTTAAGTTCACAGTAAGATTATTTTATTTTTCTTCCACTTACCTTACTTGCTATTAAACTGTACTATAGTTTGGCTTCCCATTGTAGCTAATTATCATTTATTCTATACATTCCATATTTTCAGCAAACATTATGTATCAGTTACTTAATATTGACATTTTATTGAATGTGTTTAAATCACATATAGATTGAATATACACATTATCTCAATATGTCTAATGATTCATTATTATTATTTTCTCTCTAGGAATTCCACCATCCATCCAGTTATTTAAAATTAGAAAGTTGGCTGGATGCCCGGGTGGCTCAGTCGGCTAAGCAGCATCCGACTCTTGATTTAGGCTCAGGTCATGATCTCAGGGACATGAAATTGAGCCCTGCGCTGGGTTCCACACTCTGAGCATGGAGTCTGCTTAAAGAATCTCTCCCTCTCTCTCCACCCTACCCCTCAGCATTGCTCTTGCTCTCCTGTGTGCCCATCCATGCGCTCTCTGTCTCTAAAATAAATAAATAAAAAATAAAATAAATTAGAAACTTGGGAGTCATTCTTAATTTTTTCCTCTCCCTTCCCACTTCATAGCTAACCAACGTATGTCCTTGTTATATCTCTTAAATATCTTATAAATGTGTTCAGTTCATAAAGGCTAATTATTTCTGTGGACCCAGAAGTATATATGGTCCTGCTGAGACTAGAACCCAGGTCTTCTGAGTCCTGGTTGAGCCATCTCTCTGATCTACTATGACAGTTTTAGAGAAGGGGCTTTGTTTTAATTCTAATCTGGCTCAACAAAATATTAATATATACTAATATAATAAAATATTAGAAACACAAATTCCTTATACACATTAGAAAAAAGGCAGGGCTAGTATTAGTGATGTGATTATATACCTGGAAAACCCAAGAAATTCAGCTGACAAACTACAATGTACGATAAGATAGTTTAGGAAGATAGCTGATGTTAACTTACTATGCTGAAAAAGAAAAACAGTATTCATGTATACAACCAGTTAGAAGATAAAATTAAAGAAAAGACTTATTAAGATAGTAACAAAAAAGGTAAAATATTTAGGAATAAACTCAACAAGAAAACGTGAGAGACCCATATGAGGAAATACTCCTGATCTGCAGAAAAGTACACTCGGAACAAATGTAAAGGCAAACCAGGTGCTTAGGAAAGTTCAAGAACAGATAGATGTTTGCAAATGTAACAACATCCCCACCCCCTAAAAAAACCCACCAGGTTTTGTTGTTCTTCCCCACTCCCCCAAATTATACACATTAATTCTAAAGTTCATTTAGGAAACCAAATAAGCAAGGGTCACCAGAGGAGATCAGTGGAGGGGTGTGGAGGCTATCCCGATCAGATACTGAAACAAACTTTAAAGCTTTAAGAGTTGTGTTATTCTGGCCTACGAAAGAGACTCAAAATACCTACAGGAATTTAGTGTGTGATAAAAGTGGCATCTCAAATCAATGGGAGTACTTAATAAATGTAATTGTTAATTACATTCACTAAATAATGTAAGACTTAATAAATGAGAGTAGCCATGTAGAGAAATAGAGTTCTATACTTTACTCTGTTTATCAGAATAAAACACCAGATGGATCAAATATTTAAATGTAAAAAAACCCCAAACCATGGAAGTTCTAGAAGATACTAATTCCTTTATAAATGTGAAGTGTGAAAGGCCTTCTAAATATTGCAAATAATGATGACGTTAGCAGCTAGCACTTCTACAGCATGTACTGTGTGAGACACTGTTCTAAGAGTTTCACATGTATTTACTGATATAATCTTCATAACAACCATACGAAGTAGGTGTTGTTATTACCTCCATGCGAACATAAGCACAGGATGAGGCCGAACAGCATCATATGTGCCCTAAGGGAAACACAACATACTTCAGAGATTCAAAAGAGAGAGAAATATCAGTTTGGGGAAATAAGAAATGATGCAATGGCAACAGCAGAATCTGAGGTAGACCCAGAAGGATGGAAGGTGAGCAGTAAAAGGGTGAAAAGACTGTATCAATCCTAATTCAATCAACGTGGGCCACATATTAACCTTTTAAGAACTTGAAGTCTAATTCAGTTTTGTGACCTTATACTTAAGAGGCCTGAATGAGATAGCTAGTTAGTGACTAGTTTGGAATGGTCAAATATCATCCACAGGTGTGAGTTTTATAGGAAACTGAGGCTGGCATATTCGAGCAGATGAGTTTTGTAGCTGCTGAAGGCCCTGAACGTCAGGGAACGTCCTCAAGGAGCACCACTTTGGTATTCTGCACTAGACCACAGTGAGGGTCAACTGTCCACAGGCTAGCATTGCACTGGACTTGTGTAAAAGAATTATTGCTGGAGTTAGGGTCTTTTCAGTGCTGCTACTGCATGGTGAGTGCAGAAATATTTTTATTATGCATATCCATCCATGTTAACTACATATGTGGTCCAGATGCATGTTCTGCTCCATGGCCCACATAGCTCTTTAATGCAGAATACTCTCAATGGCTTTCTTTGAGGAGGTTGAGAATCTGGTCCACTGGGAGTCTTATGACTTTTTAATCCTATACGATGAACTGTTTTACAAAAGGGATTAGCAAATTGGAAATTGGAAAGATTTTTGCAAAGAGGGTGTGAATGTTATTTTCAACTGTGCCTCATGTATGCCTTTTAAAATCAGATTACTCGTTCTGAGGTGGCAAAGAGCATGACAGATTCCAAATTATAACTGGAGAATAAAATCAGGAACATTTTTTGGTATCATATGGTGCAACTTAATAACAGTAAAAACAAAAGGTAGGCTTGAGAAGAGCAGTAAGAGAAAATTTCCTTAGCTATTTGAACTAGTGGTACGCAATGAAAATGTATATGAACCCATTTAAGAATCTCATCTGCCAATAGCAAAGTACAGAACAACTTCACAGTGGTTATTCTTAATAAACACTTACAAATTTAAGATAACTATTTGCTCACGGATCATGGTAGTCTTAAACTAATATAATGTCTGGAAGGCAGGGGATGTGTTGTAAATTTTATACAACACCCTTAGAAATCTTCTTAAGTAAACAGTCAGATGTAGCTGTCATTCCTACCTAAATACACAAGCTTGTGCTAACCAATTTGTCCTTGGGCTTTTACCTGGGACATCATTGTATTCACTCAAAAGAACAAAAATAATAACAAAGGTTTGGATGTTCCCTGAGAAAACTGTGATTTATTAAAAGACAAGGATTATGAAGATTACTCTTGCTGTTAAGAGTCAGAAACAAAAACAGAGGCTTTTTTTCTAGTTTACATTTCTGGCTCCAAAATGATGATTTCTTTTTTAAGGCTTTAACCCATGGAAATGGATTTTACTTCCAGGTAACCAAGATTTCTAGTAATTCATGTTTTGATTTCTTTCAGCTCCTGGATCTATGTTGCTCCTTTAGCTTAAATTAAAGTATTATTTACAAAACTATGGTCTGTCGCAGTGTATTTAAAACACCTGGGGATTATATTAAATTGAAGATTCTGATTCAGTAGGTCTGGGCTGTGGCCTGAGCTTTTATTTTTAACAAGTTCCCAGGTACAGCTGCTGCGGCTGGTCTGTGGACCACATTTGGAGTAGCAGGCATTCAGAATACTTCAAAAAAGAAGAGTTTGGTAGCTGATAAGAATCAGTGCATAATCTTCCATCCTCTTGGAAAGCCATTATTGACATTAGCATATTAAAAGCTCTGAAAAACCTAAGATTCTGTAAAAAGAAAACATGTTTAGCTTTACTCCAGGAAGTGACTTAAATGGTAAAATACCATAAAACCTCCCCTTCCACTTTCTTTTTTGGTAGCACATTAAAATCTAGGGGAGTTTGAGTTCTGGGTGTACACACATTCGGAGACAATGGTCCAAAGAAGAGTGTAGCCTTCTTAACCCGTTACTCCAAAATCTTTCTCTGAGGAGGAGTAAGAAATGATGGGCTTAGTTGTACGGAGTGGGAAGAGTATCACTTGTTTTTCTAGAAAGCATATTAACTCTTCTGAGATTTGGCTTTGGCAGGGCAGAAAAAAAATGCAGCCATGATTAGTACGTTTCTTTCACAATTATAAAAGATACCGCGATAGGGGGGTTGCCCACCATGGCCCTTGGAGCCAGTTGAAGTGAGGAGCTAAGAATAGATTTTATGTTTACATTTTAATGTTTCAAATGTTTGAGAAAACCTAAAAGAAGAAGCATATTCAACTTTCAGCGTCCATAAGTAAAGGTTTACGGAAACACAGCCCCGCCCATCCATTTGTGTTAAGTACAGCTGCTGTGTTATGGGAAAGAAGGGTAAGTCCTTGCAGCTGAGACCATGTGGCCTGCCAAGGAAGAGATATTAGCTATTCGGTCCTTTACGTCAAAGATTTGCCAGTCCCTGCCTTAATGGACCCAAAGAACATAGGTTTAAAAAGAGTTAAGGGTGGAGGGCACATGGGTATTTGATGTATTATTTTTCTCCTGTCTTCCAATTTTTAAAATTGGAAATAGTTTGCTGTCTAAGAATCAGTAGAAGTAGGCCCTATCTTTTGTTTAGTAATGTCTTTAAACTAAAAACAGAAACAAAAATCCACCAAATGCAGAGCTGGTATTTGCATATGTAACGATTTCTTGTGGTTCAATACCAAATATGAATGTATATCAGGAATCCACATCGTTTATGTCATTGCAACATCCTTCTAAGAAGGGTAGAGCCGGTGAAATGGAAGACTTCTGGTTCTGCAGAGCATCATAAGGGGTTTAGTGTTTGATCTAGGGGTTGGGAAGAGCAGAAGAGCTCTGTGAGAGAAAGGAAGAAAAATGTAGGCAGTCCTGGAGGGAAGGGGGGAGAGAGACAGACAGACAAAGAATATGAATAAATGGAAGATTATGAGTAGCTTAATGTGAGGTCCTTCAGAGGGGCCCCTCAAAATCTTCAGAAAATCTGCAGATGACATGAATGCTTGATGCAGGGGATTTGGACGTGAAAACCTGGAAAGAGTGAGATTTCCAGTTTGGGTGAGGCATAGCTGGAACCCAAGAGACAAAGAAAGGGGAATTAACAGAAAAATTTGAGAAGGCACTAGGATGTGTAATTGAGTGGTTCAAGACAATGTTACCTAGCTCTCCAGAGGAAGGAAAGTGCGACTGATATCTGACTTGTATAATCAATAAATATCTGTTGAATGGTGGGCTTATACAAGTTACTTAACTTTGTTCAGTTTCATTCTTTCAACTGGTGAATGGGACCAAGACTACTTACTTCTCGGTGCTTCTGTGAGGCTTAAATGAGATCATTCGTATAAAGCTTGTAGCCCTGTATCTGACAGGTAGTATGATTGCTACCATTACTTTTATTTCATCATTCTCAGCCCCTCTCAAGCACATAGTAGGTGCTCACACAATATTTGTTGCATATAAAATAGAAATATTTTCCCTCCGTGACAAATGTTAGCCAGGTGTGAAACAAGGTGTACCTTTAAAAAGTGCTGTGCTTTTACATTTTGATTATGACTGAAGGGAACACCAATAAGACAAATTGCCTGAACTGTTATGAAATTGGGATTATTATAGTAGTAAGTTCCTTTTACTTACAGTAGCCTTAACATTATCAAACCTATGAGGCCCTGGAGACACATCGGCCCTACACTGTTGTAAGATATCGTGCAGAAACCTCACAGACCATTGGTGATTATAATCAGACACTCACAAGTTTGATTGAGACAAAGAGGCAAAGAAGACAGCAGAAAAAAGAAATCTATTCATTTTTGAAAAATGTGAATAAGGGAGCCACATAAGGAAAATGTTCTTTTTTTCCTCAGAGTATTTCAGAAAACTGAATCATCTACCACTGGCTCCTTCTTCCTTTTCCATTTGAAGGCATGCCAAGATCAAAAAGCCAAATGGACCTTTAGCTCTGGCCTGTCTGTGACCTTCAGCAGGGGTTAATTGAGATGGAAAAGAAAAAGTACCCAATCTTCTCTTGCATGATTACAGTGCACATTCCCATCCCTTTTTGCATCATTATAAAATATTAGAGCAAACCATAAAAAAGGACTGGATTTATGAAACTCCTCATAATTCAAACAAGAGCCAGAGAACTATAAAATTCGAATCCAGATTTTCTTTTACCATGTGTGTGTGTAGTGCGGTTTTTGAAGCATGTTCACTTACATTATCTCATTTGATTCTCCTAACAACCCTACGAGGCAAGCAGGCGTAATTACCCTCCATTTTTATGGAGAAGCATATTGAAACTCTGAGAGATTTAAGGTTTCATCCACTTTTGCCTGGTTAGAACGTGCCACAGATGGGACTAGGTCTGCCGATTCTTGGTCCACTGCTCTTGCTGCCACATCACGCTACCGTGGGCCACGTGTCTCTGGGGTAAAGGGTAAAGGGTAAAGGTTGGTAAAGGGAGATGATGCATCTCCAGGCCATGCATGGTGCTAGCCAAGGGCTTGGTCTTCCTTATGTGAAACACATGCCGAGATGACATTTGTCACGTTTGAACATGTGTGTAAAAGTGACACTCTGCTTGAGGAGACAAGGTCACGTTCATAAAAGAGGTAACCACACATGGAGTTCAATCTTCCTTGAATCACGCACTCTTCCACAGGAAAGGCACTGTTTTATATGAGGCATGACTATTATTACTTTAAATCACATCCTATTTGTTTCACCGAAGATAAATGAGACCTGTACCAATTTTTAAATGTTTGTACTTTCTAGGCATAGTTTGAAATATCTCAAATAAAACTTACTTTGAAAATTCTTATATTGCAGAACCACCTGTCTTTTTTGAGAGATATGGAGCAAACTTGGTGTCTGACCAAGGTCCCCTCCACATTTAAATCACTTTGTCTTCCTTCACCGCTGATGACATTCACATTTGAGAAATGAAGGGAATCCTGAGTGCTTACTGATTCTTGGATTCTCTCTTATACAAACCCAGCCCAGATTTAAGGAAGCCATAACATTTTTTTTCATATTAAATATGAAATGTAGTCAAAATTTCTTTAAAAACACACAATCAGAAACACAAAAAAACTGATTCGTGGGGCTCAAGTTTCAGACCTGTTTCTGTCATATGTTGTACAAAAGGAAGCAGAACATATGAATGGCCAAATTGAAATGGTTTGGGGAAGCTATTTTTAGAGGATAAGAAACATTTGAAGGCATAAGCTAAATGTTTCCTTTTTTAAACATCTGGAATTTTATCATTTAAATCCTCTTATTTGAAGTAGTATGACATGTGAGAAGAGCTGTAATATTATCTTCTTTTGTAGTTTGAGGTTAAAACACTACCATTGAACTTTCAGCCTCTGTGTGTGCGTGTGTGTCTGTGTGTGACTGGGGCATAGGCAGAACAGGATGGAGTGTGGCACACTTATTTGAGTGGGATAGAAGGAGGAAATAAAGACGAGGGAATGAAAATTCATTCAAGCTGGTGGAGAAAGGCTCTGTTGTTACCTTTGTTTTGATTGGATTCATGGATTATCTGCCTTGATCTGATTATTCTTTTTGCCTTTTGCCCTACTGCTATTTAAAATCTGATGCACAGGAAAGCCCCAGTGGGCCATGAATAAAGAAATACAATTTTGTAGGTGTTCTATGTTTGTGGAAAATGGGTGTTCACCTAGACATATATAAGAGAGATGTGTATCACAGAGTTAGAGCTTTCTGAGCATCACAACTCAGAATTAATGCTCAGTTTACAGGACTTGAATTGGTATATTTTACTGGAGAAAGCAGTTCTTTTAACTATATTTCGGAGATTTCAAAACATTATCTTCTGAAGCATTTGACAGACACACTGTAATTTTGGATTTGTAGACTGGATCTTGATTACCCAGAATCATTACACAATCTGTTTCAGGAAAAAAGATTCTATAGCACGATATGGGCCTGAGGCAAGGAGGGTGAGTACACATTGTTAGGCCTTAAACATATCTGGGAATGTTTCTGATGGTATTTGTTTACCATGCTATTAACTTTTCAGATAATGGTTCTTCTAATTTTCCTGCTTCAACACGTAAATCTTTCAAATTAATGAAGAGAATCCAAATGATTTACAAAAAAACATGTGCCCAAGGCACCATTACACCCCTACATCAAAGTCAGAACTTCACACCATAAATATCTTATTGGCTGCTTACATTTTTAAGATCATATAATGCAGTGATTCCTTATCTTGGGTGCATGAACTTTCTTTTCAAAATTGTATGTATGTATATAAAATTTTGTGCGTGTGTGTGTGTGTGTGTGTGTGTGTGTGTGTTTACCACAGCTTTCATTAGATTCTCAAAGGAATCCATGACCAGTCCTACCCCCCCAAAGTTAAGGACTACTGATCATAAATAAGCAGACAAGTTATATGAGACTTAAAACAGAAGGTCTTAGAGACCATACTTTAGTACTCTTTTCCCTTATTTCCTGCCTCTTCTTTCAATCCTGTCCAATAAGCCTAGGGTTGGGGTTCATTCTTAGTCTTATACCCCTATGTATGCAAAATCAAGTTAATGAGAAGACATATGGGACGGATGCTTCTACTGAATGCCTGCTTCTTAATTCTGAATAAGGTATCCATCCTGAATCTTAGTTGCCATTCCTGCTCTTGTGAACTAGTTAGACAATGAAGAGAGGGATTGTAAAGTTTTCTTCTTCATTCTCCTTTTTAAGCTAAGAGCCTACAGCAAGCCAGTTTCCTGAATTTTAGGCCTTGACATGGAGTTACAGTGCTAAGAACTCAAAGGGACCTCCTGAGAAGGACTCCACATCCACCCAGCAAAAAGCCCCTTATCAGGTCTTCTGCATTTATAATCTCTTTGCTTTTCCTATTAAAAAACCAAAACAAAAAACTTTCACTTTACGTCTTAGGATCTCTAGGTAATACTTACATGCCACCATATTCCAACCAGGCTGGAAGAGAAGAGGATATCTAAAGTTGTCTAAGGTCCAATTGTGACACCCACTTGTTTTCTGTATTTCTACAGTATCCAATTCTGTATTTGTATTTTTCCAGTTTGCATCCCGACTCCTCTCTACAGGAGACAGAAGGGCAGAAATTTTTTTTAAAAAAGGGGCAAGACCAAATGGCCACATTTCAAATGGACTAAGATCTCTACTTTTTATAACATGATTGGACTGTATATGCATTTTTTTTCTTGGATTTGTTTGATTGGTATTTGAATTGCTACCTTTATCGTGGCTCTCAATAAAACTGAATTTACTTGTGGTTTCATGGAATTATGGAGTTCTAGCATGCACTAAATATAATCTGAATCATTTAAAATAAACCTCCTTGTATGAATAGCATATTTTTCTGAACATTCTTATAACAGGTTGTTTTGAAACTCAAGAGTACCAATGTTAATAACATCCATAATTATTTCTCTACAACTATGCTGTTATGTATTATGTAAGAAAAACTGGTAAAAAGAATTTAAAAAATAGAGTCCTCAACTTGAATTAAATAAGTGAGAGATAGAAGAAATTATAGTGCTTATGTTGGGAAAGCTATTTTTCAGCTGTTGAGTTTTTAGTTATGGTATGATGAAGAAAAAAGTTGAACGCCAACGTACCAGCAGACACAATGGGTTTCCGTGAGGGAAATTGGTTTTATCAAAAGACAACTGGAAGTGATTTTTTAAAAAATCCTTTCTCTCTACTTCTATCTTATTCACCAAGCAAAACCTTCATCCTCTTCAAGTCCAACTCCACCTACTTGCCGCCCCCACCAAACAGGAATGGTGGCTGGGAAAACATACTGGCTGACTTCATTTTAATAGAGAAATGCTCACTGGTTGAAACTTAGATTTACATTCACTGGCCTTAAATGGGCTTCAAGAATCCTACTACATCGACCTAGTCATTTATTCTTCTATTTTCTTTCTTTTTTTTTTTTTAAGATTTTATTTATTTATTTGACAGACAGAGACACAGCGAGAGAGGAAACACAAGCAGGGGGAGTGGGAGAGGGAGAAGCAGGCTTCCCACCGAGCGGGGAGCCTGATGTGGGGCTGGATCCCAGGATCCCGGGATCATGACCTGAGCCGAAGGCAGACGCTTAACGACTGAGCCACCCAGGCGCCCCATTCTTCTATTTTCTAAGCTAACACGTTCACACTCACACTCTTTCCTTTGCCCTCCAGCTGCTAATACTTCCCCCTCCTCCTCACTCCCAGCTAATGATCTTGCCTCTTACTTTCAAACATGAGAAAGCAGAAGGGAATCACTTCATCTTCCCGCTACAAAATCTGCCTCCATGTACCCTGCTTTCTCTTCCTTTACACTGGGGAACCTGGTCCCATGGAAAGCTGACCTCTTTACTTGTGCAAGGATCCCATTTCTTCTGGACCTTTCCAGGATTTCACTTCTACAGTTATCCTACCTTTCGCTTGTATCTTAAGTTTCTACTTTTCTACCCGATGGTTCCCATCAAGATACATATGGACTGTAATATCTCCCATTAATAAACTTCTACTTCTCTCTAGACCACACATCCCCTCTACCTGTTGTCCCATTACTTTGTTTGGGTTTGCAGTAAAACCTTCAAAAGGCTCTATGTCTACACTTTCCATATCCACCTCTTCACTTCTTTTCATCCCTAACCCACTCCATTCACTCTGTTTTCTCTGTTGCTCCACAGAAGCTATTCTTGTTGGAATCCCTAGAATTCTCCATCCAGCTAAAACCAATGGTTGGTTTTTCATTTTCATCTTACTTGACTAACCAACAGAATTTGACACAGTTAAGCTGTCTCCCTTTCTTGAAACATGTTCTTTTTTTGGTTTCTGAGATACTGTGTTCTGTTAGCATTGCTGTTATCTCAGAGACCTCTCCTTCTTAGTCTCCTTTGCTGAATCTGACAACTTTTTCATTTCTAAAGGAAGTCCCAATCCTTAACATTTTTTCTTTGCCTTCAACTCTCTAGGTGTTTTCATCTCTTTTGTGATTTAAAATCTAAATGCTGGATGCCTTCCCAATTTTTATCTCTGTCTTCAAACCCTCCCTGAGGTCTACACTCATGTGTCCGTCTGCTCATCATCACTTGAATGATTGACAGAGATGTCTACATCTTCAGTAAAGAAAAGCAGAAAAATGGCCAAAACCATACCTCCTTTTTGGGGATTAAATGCTTATGTCCCTCCCCATGAAATTAATACATTGAACCCCTAAACCCCAGTCCAATAATGTTTGGAGAAGGCCTTTTTGGAGGTAATTATGGTTAGATGACACCATGAGGGTGGCGCCCTGGTCTGATGGCATTAGTGCCCTTTTAAGAGACACTAGAATGCTTGTCTTCTCTCTCCACCATGTGAGGACACAGTGAGAAGACAGCCACCTCTGAGCCAGGAGGACGGGCTGTCTCCAGAAACGGAATCAGTTGGCACTTTGATCTTAGACTTCCCAGCCTCTAGAAGTTTTGTTAAGTTTAAGCCCAGTCTTAGTATTTTGTTATGGCAGCCTGAGCTGATTAATACAGCTTTGCCTTCCAACCTGCTCCTCCCCAGGCTACCCCATTTGACAAATGGCATTAGTATGTATCCACTTGCTCAGACTGAGAGCCAAGAGCATCCTTGACTCTTTCTTTCCCTATATTTCTCATCCAAATTCACCAACCAATCCTACCATCTTTCTTCCTTCGAAATGTATCCTGAATCTTGACACTTCTCACTATGTCAACTGCTAGCAGCTTTGCCCAAGATATTTATATTTCTCATATATATTTTGCAAAGTTTTCTAATGCATCTTCCTGTTTTCACTCTTCCATATCCCCATCCCCAGCTTCAACCTAATATCCTCCATCCAGCAGCCAGAGATATCTTTTAGAAAGAAAAGTCAGAAAATGTCACTTCCTCTGCCTTGAAACTTCTGTGGTACCCCAGGACGTTCAGAATGAAGTCCAATGACCTAAGTGTGACCTCAAGGTCCTCCATAATCCAGCCACTGTTTGTATCTCCACCCCATTTCCCGCCCAATTTTGTTTTTATTTGTTTTACTCTGGCTATCTTTGTTGCTTCTATATATGCCAATCTTGGTCTTACCTTGGGGACTTTGAAGCAGTTGTTCCTTCTGAAACACTCTTCTCCTAGAACATTGCAGTGTTCACTTCCCCACTTCATCTGGGTCTTTGTTCAAATGGCACCTCTTCACAAAGGTCTCTCTTGAGCATTGTATCTAAAATAGCCACTGCCCAAGTTAGGTAATTTATTTGCCAGATGAAGAATTCATATCATTTCATTTGCATATTTTGCAAATCAAATGTTTTAAATGATTAACACCCAGTTAGAAAATATCCTCATTCAAAAAAAT
Source organism: Eumetopias jubatus (assembly GCF_037043125.1). Taxonomy (NCBI): domain Eukaryota; kingdom Metazoa; phylum Chordata; class Mammalia; order Carnivora; family Otariidae; genus Eumetopias; species Eumetopias jubatus. Next base: position 77,711,639 of record NW_028274813.1, read on the forward strand.
GTGAGTAAAATCCTCCTGTTGTTCCAGCTGGGTGCTAAGGTTATAGCAGTAAACAGAACATACCAAAAAAGTTGCCTAACTTTATGGAACTTACATGAAATTCCTACATGGAAAAGCAAATCGTAAAAAAAGAGGGGAAAATGACAAATACACCTCGGAGAACGTGTTTATCCTCCTTATTAATCAGAAAAATTCAAAAATTTAAAATAAGGTACCATTTCTTGCCTATCAAATTGGCAAAGAATTTTGAAAAAATAATAAGCCTAGCATTGTTCAAGTCAGGGAATCAGGCACTCTCATTCACAGCTGGAAAGAGTATGTAATTAGAATGGAAATTTATCAGTATGCATGAAAATTCTTTAAATGATTTTCATCCTTTGAACAAGACATTCCATTTAGAGAAATTTATAATAAGAAAATAACCAGATAGGTGCAAAAAGTTACACATAAGGATGTTCACCATATCATTATTTACAACAATAACAAAAAATTAGGACTGACCTAATTTTCCAATAGTAAAGATTTGGTTAAATGCACTTTGCTATATGCATACAATAGAACTCTATGCATCCGACCCATTAAGAAAGAAGCTTTAGAATAGTTCATGACCTGGGGAAATGTTCATGAAATGGTATGTGAAACAATGAGGTTAGAAGGTAGAATGTTCAGTGTAATTGAAATTTATTTTGAATTGTCCCAATATCCCAGTGAATGCATATATTTTACTTCTAAAATAAAAATTAATTTAAAAACCAATAAAATAAAATAAAATAGCCACTACCCTGTCTTTCTCCCTTGCCCTGCTCTATTTATCTCTATTGCACTTATCATAATTTATTGCTTTATCAACTTTCTCTTCCATCAGAATGTAAGCTCCAAGATCTTTGTCTTGTTTACCACTGGATCCCCAATGCCCAGAAGAACTTCAACTAAAGAGCAGATACTCAATATATATGTGTTGAATGAATGAATGAATGTGTGTGTTGAATGAATAAAGTTTTTAGATGTTTGTCCAAAGATACAGGAATCGCTGTTTATAAATTGTAAGGTCTGAAATGTTTTTTTTAAAGATTTTATTTATTTATTTATTTATTTGAGAGAGAGAATGAGAGAGAGAGAGAGAGAGCATGAGAGGGGGGAGGGTCAGAGGGAGAAGCAGACTCCCTGCTGAGCAGGGAGCCCGATGCGGGACTCGATCCCAAGACTCTGGGATCATGACCTGAGCCGAAGGCAATCGCTTAACCAACTGAGCCACCAAGGCACCCCCTGAAATCTGTTTTTAATAATGTGTTCTTTGAATGAGGAGAAGGGGAAAAAACAAACCCAACCCTGAGCAAACAGCACAACAGTCAGGGCTAGTTCTCTGTAAATCAAGAAGATTTCAAAGTGGCAAACGTGGAGGTATCAGCCGAGCTTACAACCATGCTGACAGCAATGGTGATGAAGTTAAGTAAGCAGAGAAAACAAAATTACACGTGCTTTTTTAGATCCTGGAGTGAGCAGCAGAGTGAGAGGACTCGGTTCTACTGTGCCAACCATAATCTTCTCACCTCTGTGCTTTTGGAACAATAGTTAGCATATCACATTTGGGCTTTCTTGAAGATGGTGTTGAGGCTGGTAATGACTCCAGCGGGAAGACCAGTCTGCTCCCTTTCTCTTGCCTTTTAGCTTTCCAGAGGACTCCAGCTTTATTGCCATTTATCTTTTTCCTCCATCCTCAGTTCCAACACTGACATCACCCCTCCATAAGCTCATGCAGCATCCCCAAATTGTAATACCTCATCCTATTTCTTAACCAGCCTTTACATTCTAGAATGAATATAATGCCATCCCTGAAATCAAATGATAAGATAGGTTTAAAATATTAATTGGAAGAAACAGCCAGGACTTTCCACTCAGGTGTGAAAAGGTCCTGATGCAAAGAGAACCAACTAAAGCACATTTGATTTAATAAGCCATGCATCTAAAAGTTATGCTAAGCAGTTTATCCAATCACGGTCTTAAATACATCTCTGGGCACTGGTTGGATATAATTGGGAATAAGAACAAGGAGCAAGCACCAAAATATTAAATCTAAATTAGTCAGCCGTTCAAATGAGCAAACCCTTTGTGGACCATATTGGTCCTGAAACTGCGCATCACCACCTGCCAGTGACATCCTAGGACAAATGCTCAGAACGCCTAATTTTTTTCCATGGTTGCTAGGTTGGCCTTGAGCAGCAAAAGGCAACTGGATTTATTTTGTTCTGGCAGCAGCTCAGCGGGAACATAAACTAGCAATGCTAGGGAACAGAAGGTCTACACAGAAAAGGAAGCTCCACTCATATACTATACTAAACCCTCAAATGCCAACTACGCTTAAACCAGAAGCAATGTAAGTGGTAAACACTAACATTTTCAAAGAACTGTCTAATATTCACGGCAGAATCTATAAAAGGTGACTTTGAATAATCCCTTCCCGGCAAACCTGTAAAAGTTTTATAAAATATGCTGCAAAAATGACTCACAGTAGATGTAATTACTGTGCAACCTTGGAAACTAATGTAAAAAATTCAGCTGCCAGCATGTTAACAGCCACCTAATATATGGGTTGTTTGATTGGACTCTTTGGGCAAAACTGCAAAATTCCTAACCCATTGCTGCTATATATTTTATCAGGGCCAAATTTAGCTACTTTCATTTTTTAAAATGCCATTTTCGACATCACAGTGAATCAGGTTCAGTGTTGCTTAATTGCTTGCATACATTACAATCTAATTCATTTCCCCAAACACTAATTTAACTAGTTATTATTTATTTTTGTTTTTTTGGAATAGCAGCAGAGTTCTGATGCCCGAACTCTGAAACTTGGCAAAATCATTGCTTTCTTAACAAAAAACTGTAAGAATCAGCAGTGAAATTTCCTCCTCTATGCCGTCAGCAACTGTTTCCCAGTTTTTTTTTTTTTTTAACGTATTCAACTTAAATTAACAGTTTGGTGTAAAAATGGTTCATTGCCTATATTCTGTTTTCAATCATAATGTAGTATTTTTTGTGGGCAGGGAGAAAAGCCAAATTTTAGAAGGGTCATATGCCATATTTTCACCCTGTGCCTCTTATCTGTCCTTCGGCCTTGCCTGAGGCGATCAAGTGTATTGTCAGTTTAACAGCTAATAATGTCAACCAAATATGTCAACCCTTGAAAGATGTTCTCTTATCACAAAATGTTCACTCTATAGCCATCCCCATCCTAGGCTTTGGTCTAAAGATTTTATTTATTTCACTTTTGGAAAATTGCATTGAATTGAATTGTTGCAAAATTAATTCTATGGTAGTGTCACTATAGGCATTTGCTATTTAAATGACCTTAACAATGAATCTTTAAGAAAAGAGCCTGTTCCCCCTCCCCATTATGGTGGAATAAATCTATCTAATTCAATTTACCTGTTTGGTAAGTTTACATACATAAGATTTTCTCCTAAGTGAGGTCTATCCCAACTATGGGTAAAAGAATAGGTGATACAGAAATGCTCTACAGGCTTTCTTCCGGATCAATATTTAGGATTATTAGGATCGCCCAAATAAAGCCACACAAACTGACTTGAGCTCTCAGTCTAACTGCTTCATTACATATCCCGTCGTTATTCTAAGATACACTGTTAGTGGGTAGGGGTTTTGTCTTACGAATCTTTGTACCTCAATAAATATTTATAAAATTGAATTCTCAGTTTTGTGCAGCTGAAATAATGCCTCATATTATATGGTCACTCTGGCAGAAAACACCTTTAATTTACTTGTAGGAAACTAAAATTAATTTTATGAAGAAGGATTAAAAAAAAAAGCATATAAATGTTTGCCAAGGGGGGGAGGATACTTGCCCTCAACTATATCAGTAACAATAAAGACTTCCTGATTTTTATCATTCCCAGTTTCATAACTACAGATCTTGAAGCTCAAATTCTTCTACGTAATTAATTCCCGTTCTGTGTAAATATACTGGTAGATGTTATGAAATTGCATTTGTCAGCACTCAACTTAGTCTGTTTTGAGGAGTAGAAGCTTTTGCTCCTAGAACAGTGAAACGGAGCAAATGCAGAGCCCAGAAGTTATTTTAGCTACAAACAGTGGTTAAACCTTTAATTAGCTTAAACATGTTTAGTTAAGTCATTGTGATCAGTAATTAGAAGACCTGAGTCTACTTAGCCAGCTAATCTTAGTCTATAATTCTGAACAACCTAAACCTCAGGACTGCAACTTCACTTCAGAACTCTGTAGAGTATACAAGATTTGGAAAGCTTTGAATTGTCCAGAAACTCCCCACAGATCAGTACAACTCTGTGTCTACGAAGTTCAACTATTACACATCTCATCTCAAATAATTTGCAGTCTTGTAGTAACAAAAACAATCAGATTATTATCAAAACATCATTATGAGAACTTCTATATACTGGGCTTCTTAATATATATGCTAAAATTGATAACAACGCAGAGCATTATTTCACTTTGGAAACCGATAATTAAGAATAATCTTTCCAGTTCAAAACCATTAATCTCAGAAATACAACATCTCACCTCGGCCTCCATTACCATTTTATAAGAGTTAGAAACATGACAATGGTTCATTCCTGGGGGTTGGTACCAAAAGAACCCCAACCAACCAGAACACACACACACACACACACACACACACACACACACACACACACAAACACACAAAGATGGTAACAATGCCACAGTGCAAGAGAAGAATGCAGAAAGAAACCCCACCTACACTTTGTTCACAGTTGTTAAAAAAAAAAAGTATTGCTTAGATCCTGTTGCTAAGAATCACAACAAAAAGAATATTGAAAAGTGTCAAGATGTATAACTCTTTTTCCCAAAGGGACGCCATCACAAGTCTGCCAGCTGTAGGAGGAACTGGTCAACCTGCTCTGTGAAGGGAGGGAGCATCCTGCAGGTTGAAAATCCTGTCACTCAAGCATCAGGGAAGAGGAACTCAAGGGAAATAAGCATTTTGCAAAAGGCAATAGAAGGGAGATTCTGATCAGGGAAAGAAACGTTTTTTGTTGTTTTAGAAGTACTAAGGAGGCAGAAGAGTGAAGAGTGACCAGAGAAGTGAATTCCCTTCCTATTTTGGTCTATGCCTGCCTTAGGGAAATCTATTTATAAAGATCAATACTAAAACTAGACATATCTTTAAACTTGGCTTTTAAATTGTGGGGCAAACAAAAGTCTATTTATTACAGGATGTGACAGAGATGAAGCCTCACTGCTACCCTTTTTAAAGCCACTAGGGGCCTGAGAAGAATAACAGCAAACCCAAGAGCAGCACCTTGCGTTGGTACAATACTTGACGATGAACAAAAGGACTTTCACATACATTGTCTCAACTGAGCACCAGCAGCACCCTCTATGTGGACAAGGCTAGTTAGCATTTCCGTTTTACAGAAAAGGACACTGAAGCTTTGAAAAATTGCCAGTTGTTTTAAAAAACAGAGGTCATTCTTGAGAAAGAGAAGTCTGACCACATTAAAACAGAACCACGTTCACAGAATTGGAAAGTTTGTCAACAACAGCCTGCTCTAAAAGCTACATTTTATGGTACTCCTTTTGTTCTATAATGGGATTTTATGACTGTTGTTCTTGTTTTCACAAAGCAAGAAGTTCGAATACCTGACCAATGGCTTCAAAATCAGAAATCCGGTGGCTCCTAAACTGTGAGAGTTTAAGGGGATGGATCATTTGTAGCAGACAAGGATTCCAAACATTTGCACTAACCGACAGTGTTTCCCCAGAGAAAGGAAGTCACCTTACCTGTTCTGCTTGCTTCCTGATAACTCTCCAACTGTACCAACTGTCCAGACTGTAAGGGAACTGTGGCTCCAGGAAGGAGATGGGAATCGCCAGGTGTACGGACCCTTTTAATGGGTCGCAAGGTACTACCTCTCTCGTACTTTCAGCTGCCACACTACGTTTATTCCCAGAGGAGTGGAACTTGGTCTTGCGAAGCTAGTTCTAATTCTGTTACTGGAGGTGATGCAGAGAAGTTAAAGCCTCTGCTGTGTTTGCTGAGTGACAATGGGATATTTATAAAATAGCTAGGAGACAGGATTTCATAGGGTTTAGTTCAAAGCATTTCTCACTGCTATTTTTTCTACTCACTGGACAGTCTTTATTTTTTACCTGCAAGGAACTCTGAGGTAAGAGAAATGCTGGGAATAAAGTTTTTTTTAAAAAAGATTTTATTTATTTATTTGTCAGAGCGAGAGAGAGAGAGAGAGAGAGAGAGAGAAAGCGCACACAAGCCGGGGGAGCGGCAGGAGAGGGAGAAGCAGACTCCCTGCCGAGCAGGGACCCCGATGCGGGGCTCGATCCTAGGACCCTGGGATTATGACCTGAGCCGAAGGCAGACGCTTAACCACTGAGCCACCCACATGTCCCTTGGAATAAAGGTTTGATACTGATAATTCTTAAAATTTTATTTATAATTGAGAACCTTCTTATGACCGATATCTTTGACTTCCAATGTTTAACACTGGAGCGTGAACACTGGCCTATACTTTATTTTCTCCTGAGCTAAATGATGTTGCCTACATCTCAGTCACAAACTTCATGAAGATTGCCTGACTGGCACTATATGAACTTCTGGCATCTTGTGTCCAGGAATGTGCATGCAGTACTATTTCAGGTCCTCTTTACTGAAAATTTAATGCTGCCTCTAAATTTAATGCCTATTGCCTTTTCACCAGAAAGCAGTTTTTACTGATGATAATGATGATGGTCATTAGGGCCTGAGAGACTTTTAAAAGGATCTAAGGATGAATGAATAAATAAAAACATGATGACTCATTCTGCACCCAGTGCCATTAGCTTAACACACATGGGCACGGTTCTTCTCCCTCACAAAACTGCACTATTTAAATACATGTTACATTTCTTTTTCAAACAGAATGAGCATAATTTATTCAAAGAATATCATGAAATTGTGGAATGTTAGCAGTCAAGTAGGCATGCTGCAAAAAGTAAATACGTTTTACCAGGTTGATTTTTTTTTTTTCCCCTAAAACTGGTCCTTGTAGAACAACCACCAGATTCTGTCAGGCTCTATGTTTATTCCTTCCTTCCTAAATGAAAGGAGTTTATTCTTTGCTACATTTTCATTGCCTTCTTTATTTTATGTTTTAAATATATTAAAGAATGTCATGTCGAATTTCCTTCTAGTATTGCTTTAGGTTAAGTGGGGAAAAAAGTGGGGATCTTAGAGCATCATCTTTTACATTATAAAATGAATACAGATCAATTAATATTTCATATTCATATTCATAAAAATGTGAATGTATAGACCCTGACCTTTAATATGAGTATACAGGTACAAAGAGATATTCCAGAATTATTTTTATAAAGACATACGTAGTTTTTTCTCAAAAGTAAAGTTGTCACAAGGTGGTATGTTATGGCCATCATGGTGTATTTTATTTCACAAAGGATTAAAATATAGAAAAATCCCAAGGCTGCAAAAAGATTTAGTTATGCTCATTAGGCACTGAGTTTATTAGTACAGTCTCTATTTTTCCCTTTATGAGCCAATTTCAAAGCCACTGGATAGGCCTCCTAATGCATGTGTAAAAGTAGCCACTTCTCTATTTTCTATATACCTCTTTTCCTTTTCTTCTTGTGGCAGGCACTGTAACAGTGAAAAGGACATTAAACCAGAACTCAGATAACAGGATTCTATACCTAACTATTCACTCAGGGACCAGGGGACCAGTCATGGGATAGTGACCAGCACCACCTGTGTCTTGCTCTCTTCCCCACAGCATAAAGAAAATAGCACCACAGGGTTGGCATAATTCTGTTTAGTCTGCAAAAAAACCAATCACCAACAGACCCAAAGAGAAGAAGTGAGCTACAGAAAGGTTCTGGCTTTAGACAGATTCAGTATATTAAAATTTGTATTTAAACAAAAGATAAATGAGGAGGTAGTTATTCATTTTACTTTAGAAATATCTGATATAGGAAATGATGCATTTTAAAAGCTCACTTCCATAAAATGTTCAAAGCACAATTCAATTTGCAAATATTGAATTAAAATACACCTACAGCAGGGCCTGAGGTACTGCTGTGTTTTAAAAGCCACCGAGAGGCTTTGTACACAATTTAGACTAATACAATAAAGGAATAGTACATCAAATTGGGATTGATTGTTCTGAATCAAATTCAGTCAGTCTTATTACATGAGGCTGGCCCAATGAAAACCCAAACTTCCATCCGCCTGGAAAGACTGAGAACTCCCCGTTGCTGGAAACTGGAAATGAGCCAGTTGCTAGGCTTTGAGTTTGGACTCTTGAGCATGACTTGCTTCAGGAGAATGAAATGTGCCTTTTGGTTCAGCCCCCTTGCATTGGTAGCCAGCCACGAAGTGAAAGATACCAAGTGTGCATTGCTGCATTTCTCTCTTGGGAGGATGGGTCAAAGCCCTTTTAGTAAAATGCTTTGGGAACATGAGGAGTCGAGCTCCCGTTTGAGTTAGAGCTGGTTTGGGCGTGAGATCTTGGCTCTCTGCTATGTGTGTGTACCGTCGAGTCAGATTTACTTTGGGTTGATCTACACACTGTAAGTCATCTCTAAAGTGCAGTGCTCATGGTACTGTGTACACAAACCTCTGCACTAATATGTATGTGTTTCATGTATACAACATGGTTTGGAATACAATAGAGGGTTATAGAGTCGAAAAGAGTAAATGTCTTTAAACACTTTAAATCACTCACTGGGTAGTGAAGCGTTCACATGAAAGGTGTGAGAGAAGTGAGATGAGCAGAGGAAATCGTGAACACCCACCCCCCACTCTCTCACTGACTGGACTGGGGGCCAAGCCTCCCACACTGCTCAGGTCCTTCTCCCTCTCTCTGACAGCCATCGATGATGGGATCCCACAGTGTGTACTTCCTTGCGGCTTTCTATTAGCTCTCTTACCTGCCTCTGGTACTTCGTCACGAAGGCTGTCTTTTTGTAGAATCTTCTAAAACACAGGGGTGCGGCTTGGCTATCTTCAGCGTCTTCTTGCTTGTGGAAACATAGTTATCGGGTCTTCTAAAATCCTGTTTAAATCAGGTGAGGAAACAGAAGGTATGGACATTGGTGTCCTGGACGCAGAACTGGGTGCCACAGCTTCACATTCAACTTGAAAACCCTCAAATATCTTCTTCAAAGTAGAGTGCTTCCTTCTAAATGGTTCATTGGCCCCTGCAATAACGTGCCACTCAATCACAGCCTCTCTGGGAAGATGGAAGGTTACCACGACCACCAGGATATGACCCATGTCATTGGCATTGCCATGACACTTGTGTTCTTCCTGGAATAGAAGAAAACAAGCAGGATGTTAATGTCGGAATGGATCTGCTAGTATTTCAGAAACCTTATTAGGTTTCTGCATACACACCTAAGTAAATTTTTAGCAAATTAAATAAATATGAAAGAAATGGGAATATATTAAAATACAGAAGATATATAAGATGTTTCAGTTTACTAGCTCTTGACTAATTAATTAATTAATAGGTGTTGCCCATGATTACCAATATAAATTATGAGCCTTATTATGTATGTTTGCATTCTGAATAGCTTTTGTATCTTCACTTTAATGTGTTTGGCAGAACCAAAAGAGAAAAGAGAAAAAAACTATATTACATTTAAAAACAAGTGTGGGCTTATACATTCAATTCAACGTATTCCTTTAGTATGTCATCTAGCTGCAAATGCAAAAATACTGGAGTGTATTTATCGATGTAGATATACTCATACTTAACTCAGAAGGGCACAGCACATCATCTGTGGTGACCTAGTGTGTGATGTCATGCTTTTCACTGACTCGTCACAATTCAGGGTCATGACAATAACTTAACTCTTAGAAATAGCTTGCTTTTTGTATACCTTTACATTTCATAAAGACTTTTATGAGGAAAGAAGAGTATTTTTATATTGAAAAATGCAATTTGTTGTGTATGTAAGAAAAATATGCTCATAACTACTATGATAGGTACCTGGATGTGTTTCATGCATTTGTAATGGATTTGTGTAAATCGAGGTTGAGACTACAAGAAGGAGGCGGCAGGAAAACATCCTGGGCTCTGTCGACATGATGCTTTAAACAACTCAGCATAGCCAAAAATAAACTGACCCCTTTCCCTATCCAACACCTCTTCCTCACTTTGGGAAATGGTATCTGTCCACTTGGTTCCCAAGGCTGGAGAACTGCCCCTCGTCCTTGTCTCTCTGTCTTCCTTAGCAGCCTCTCCCAATCTCATTCCTGCTGCTTAGCCCCCTGAGTCTTGTCATCTCCAGCCCCTTAAAAGCGCTTAAAGATGCCCATTCATTCTGTCTCTTTATGTTTACCTTAATTTAGGCCACTGTCATTTATGTTGCTTAGATTTCTGTGAAGCCTCCTAATGGGTCTCCCTACCTGTTCCCAGTCTTCTTCAAACCATCTGCCACACTTCAGCCAATGTAATTTTTTCTAAAATATATCTGCCTTATTTTTTTTTTAAGCCCCTGCATGCTTAATATCACTCAGTGGTTTTTGATCTAACATTCAAGTTCCTTAGCGTGGCTTACAAGGCCCTTCAGGATCTGGTCTCTATTTATCTCACTCAACTGTACATGTCCACCCCTCACTCATAGCTGGGGCCATGGACAATTAACAGCTGTTCATCCAACTCTCGATTCCAACTTCATTTTTGGTACTGTCTACTCCCTTGACACAGAAGGACTTGTTGCAACTCTGTCTGGCTTCATTGTTCCTGAGTTTAGACTTATCTTTCGCTGGGAAAGTCTTCCCTGGATTTCTTGCAGTCTCTTAAATGCACTGCGGGTGCCCCAATCACATCCGTTCAACATCCAACAAATATCTGTCAGGTGTCCCCTGTATGCCTGGTAGTAGTTTCGGAGGTAGGCGATGTTGCTGATCAGAAACAGATAAAGATCTTTGCCCCCATGGAGCTTTCATTCTCCCAGAATTAGCATGACGACTTAGCTCACTATCTACCTGATTTTCTTCCTCATTAGATGAAGAAGGGCTCCCCTGAAGTTTTTGTATTATTATGATTGGCAGTGTCCAATCAGTAAATGTTTAAAGACAGACTAACAAATGTGAAGCAAAGAAATACCAATATATTTCTTTTATCTTAGGTCATTATAGTTATTTTGAAGCCAAAATAATTGCTTGGAAGTAAAAGAACCCAAACCTTTTTATATGACATGGGGATTTGAGGAATAGACATAGGAACATGTCTTCAAAATTATATATAACCCTTTCTCCCCCTAACTTGCTTTTAGCCAGAGTCCTATAACCTCTTTTAATATCTAGGCCAAACTGTTAATTTTCTGACCAACAGAGTATATAATGGAGTCTATGAGAATCAGTATCAAAGATAAAAACATTAGACTTCTGAAAGAGAAGAATCAACTGTTTAAACAATAGTATTAAATATATGCTTTCAATGGGCCTGAGGTGAAAAGATAGATATTCTTCTTGCAAACCTAAAGCAGCCACACTAAACTCTTAAGCTGTCCTTCAGAATTAGAAATAAAAATCTAGACGACAAGACAAAAGAGGGTTTTTGATGTTTTGAAGCCTCGTTGATTTTCTTTTTCTAAAGCGCAAAGGAAGACCACAGCAGTGTTTTGCTTTTGATAAGAATACATTGGATGGACTTGAAAAATCAGAAGCTAATAACTTTTAAGATGATCTTGGGCAGGAAAAAATTTAAGGTGATACGTAGAGCTGGGGTATCTAACATTTAGTATTCAGGTCCCATAATTCCTTTGCAACACAAATATGATTAACATGTAATTTTTAAAAATGGTCACTAACATGCATATTTCTTATCTTCATATGCACCTTCTAAACATATGCACCTTTATTTAAACAGGTTTATATTTTCTGCCTTCTAGGTGCTTTATATTTATATGCCTATGCTATTCTTCCAAACACCGTTGCTTGTTTCGTTTTTGTAGAGATCACGAGTCCACTTGATATTAGTGACTTAGACATTCTTCTGCTGTGTGAGTGTGGGTAATAGCCTTTTTGTATACCAATTTGCTTACACTGCAGTCTATGCTGGTAATACTGTACATTGCCTGACCTCTGAATGGAAAAATAATAACAAGTTAAAACAGTCATTTTACCTGAAGTCGATAAGGCCATAACACTCAACCTGCTTTCAATTCACATACTCAATTTTCATCCACTCACTCTCGACTTTGAGAGGAAGGAATAATGACAGGTTACAGGCACTTTATTTCAAAATTCACTCACAAAGTTATTGACAAGCATTTTTCACAGAAACAGCTCTTCTCTCTGACCCTCGTGAGCTGTTTACATGAAAAATGCTCTTCCTTGTAGATTAATGAGAGTGGAACCTAATTCCATACCAAACATGTAGCAATTGCTTTAGCATCTCTGTTTTTGATATGGGAACAAAAATAGGGATAATTTGCCTCAAATTGCAGTCACTTCAGTCATAATAAAATCTCAGAGAGTACTGTTTGCTTTCAACTTTCATTAGGTAAGCTGGGGCTGTTATTAAGGCACCAACACATAAATGTTATATTAGCACTTAACAGAAGCATAGCATTCTCCTCTAGGAGATAAATTCTACCCTTGTCAATATAATTCCTTACTGAGTGCAGTAAGAGAGTTTGAAAAGATGAAATAGTGAAGCTTTGCACTAGAGGAAAAAAAATACCCTGTTCATTCAAGCTTAAAGGCCATTTTACTGGCCCAAGGTGCCAGGGTACTGTTTAGAAAATAAGTCCCAGAGAAACTCTTGTAGGTCAAGTCAAACATTGAGACAAACTTTCAGACATGTTCTCTTTGTCTGAGGTTGTTAAATCAGTTGCTTTAAATTTCTGAATGCTTTCAACTGGTATTTCAACTCTGTGTAGAAATATAAGGATTTAAGGCCAAGATGGAGTTCATTTCCAGAAAGCAGATGATAATCCTTATGTGTAAACCACTGTACACACAGAACCCACACTTTTTTTTTTTTTTTTTAGTTTGGTAAGCCCTTTCAAAATGTCAGGTATTGTGTATAATCATCGTGATAGAGCTGTTGAAATTTAATCTGGGTTTATGCATACTCTTACCACTATGCGTCTTAGGAATATTAAAAATAACTGTCTCCTATGTAGGCCTAAGAGAAGTGCTGTCACCCTTGGAGAAATGAGGACCACTTAGTCATCTAAAATGGAAAATAAAAGAAGGGGAGGGGCATCTACAAGCTTGGCCATTGCTAGGCCTATCATTGCCATGATCCACCTTCCCCAGCCTTTCAGAATCCTTTATCATACCTCATTCAATGGTCTTAAGGTCTTTTAAGAAGGTTGTCGTCACTTGGATTGTTTAGAAGCCTTAATTGCGAACAGTAGACTGTTTTAACTACCAAGTTCAAGCGATAATGTTCCTCAGGTGACATGTGAAATGTAAAAGTAGGTCCTGTATTTGTAAGACACATGATTACAGACAACAACATACAGTACGTGATTATGCCTAACAATGGTGGTGATGAGGGCTATTTGGCTTCACGTTCTGTTCACAGGGTTGGATGTATTTGTATTTGCCAACTTAGGTTGCTATTCTACTAATCTGGGACATTACTGTCATTCAGCCTTTCCCAGAAGGTTAATGCATTTCCATCCACCCTACTTCATATCCTTTACATTCTGGTAATTCTGAAAATGGCCTGTAAATGTTGACTGCGGCCAGACAGAAGGAGAAAAGAAGTGTTAAGTAGCTTTCTGCTGAGACTTCAAAGTCATGGGTATAACAGACGTTCATTTGTAATCAAGTTTTGAAATGGTAGTTTTGATATATAACATTTATATGAACAAAAACAGCAGTTTCCTCTTCAAGACCAAATTAAAATAACTTTCAATCCATAAATATGAAGCAATTATCTTTTTCTTAAAAAACACATTTTGGGTGTAAAATGGGAACAAATGAATATGCCCACAGTTTAATATGCCGACAAATATTTTACATGGAAGTTTTTAGTTGGCTTCAAAACTTAGAAAGGCTTTTTTTTTTTTTCCGGTAATATATATTTAAAAAATAAATTCAGGTCAGAGCTAACAACTTCTCAACCATACCGCTGAGTGTGAATTTAAATATACTTTATAGGGAAAGTAACAAGGGCCTACCATCTAATTAAAGCAAATACCTAACTATAAGCTCTTTAGTATCTTACAGATTTTTGAATCCTCAGCAGCTAGCACAGAGCCTGGTATCCAAGAAGTGGTCAATGGAGTTTTCATGCTAACACTTTTCTGAAGGGCAATTTATATCAAATTCCAAAACGTTCATTCAACTTGACCCTGGAATTCTAAGTGTAGAAATTTATTCTAAGAAAATAATTAGAGATGTTCACAAAGAAAATAACTGGAGTTATAAGGATGTTTACCATAGTGTTATATATAATAGCAAAAACTGCTAACAATCAAAATATCCAATAATAGATTATTAGTTAAACACATTATAGTATATCACGTAATGAAATATTATACAACTATGAAAAACTGTGTTTTAAACATTTAAGGGAAAATAAAATATCTTTTGTGGGAGAAAAAGAGTTCAAAGACCAGTAGGTATATTAATAAAGTGCATATGTAATATGTGTGTGCATATAAATACATACATATACATGCATACATAACTGAGTGAGACAGGAAAAAATTATCTAAGGAAAAAACCCCACATGTTTCTTGTAAGCCCCTGCTGGCTTATAAAGATAGAGGATGCTAGGATGGGTCCTTTATTTACTGAGTGAAGAGCTCCAGGTGAGGACCCAGAGAGGAGAGGCCGGAGCCGAGGACAGGGCCAGCCCTGTGCGGCAGAGCTGGTGATGCACAAGGAGTTGAGGTAGTTGGCCGTTAATAGGAATTAGAAGCTTGGCAAAGAACTCAGATGTCTAATGGAGTTTTTTTAGTCAGTTTTTCTATGCAATATGTATTGTATCCTTTGCCTTTGCCTCCTCTTGAAAACTTCAGAAAAATCTTGTTTTTTCTCTTACCTGTAAAGGTAGGTAGGTTTACTTTGAGGGGAGGTGACCAAGTGTTGACTCCCGCTCAGGGGCAATAGCAAGACTGCCTAAGGGTCCTGACCACATCTGGGATATTTCTTTAAAAAGAAATGCACCAAAATATTAGCCAGTCCTTAGCTTTTGGTAGAGAGAGAAGAAGGGGATTTTCATCCCCTTCTTCACATCGTAATACATTTTCTAAATTTCTGTAATGAATATAATGTATATTGCTATTGTAATTGTTATATTATTATTGTAATGTATATTACTATTATAATCAGGAAATAGTTATTTAAAATATAAATTGATGTCAGGGGTGCCTGGGTGGCTCAGTCATTAAGCGTCTTCCTTCGACTCAGGTCCTGGGATCGAGCCCTGCATCGGGCTCCCTGCTTGGCGGGAAGCCTGCTTCTCCCTCTCCCACTCCCCCTGCTTGTGTTCCTCTCTCGCTGTCTCTCTCTCTCTGTCAAATAAATAAATAAAAATCTTAAAAAAATAATAAATAAATAAATCGAGTGAATAAATGAGTCAGTGAATGAATTGATTTAAAAAGTGGTAGTTGTGAGGAAGACTTTAAAATATATTCAAAAGGAAACTCCTCTAATTTACAATGACTATAAGGAACCTCAGAGCCTCCTTTCAGTTACTGGTTACCTTCTGAAATAGGACACTTGGTTTTAGAATACATACACACACAATATATATGTTTTTGCTTAATGAGTTTTATAATGCCTGATTAGTCAAATAATAAATTTGCCTACAGTTTTTCTTGAAACAATTTTATCCTTTCAAATCAATATTTTGGTAATAAATTTTAATATATATGTATTACTTGTGCCTACAATAAAATAGGCAATGAAAGTAATTTTAAAAATTCCATTCCGATATATTTTCCATTGAAAAAGGGAATCTAGCAAAATAAGCATATGCATTTAAGCAACGAATGAATGGAGGTGTGTTGACCTTACTGTTCTCCCAGTTGTCATTTCCAGTGATTAAGATCACTGATACTAGCCAGACAACTAGGGTTGACTCCTGGCTCCACCACTTATTGGCTATGTGATCTTAGGGCAGGCATTTAATTCCTAGTGTCCTATTCTGTAAAATGGAATAACACCAATTCCTACCTCAAGGTCATCATGAGAATAATACAAAACATATTTAGATTTGTTTAGATGATCACCTTTGATTTAGGTCCTGCCACCGGTATTTATGAGCATGTAGACATTGGGTTGATGCCCGCAATCCTGTAGTGCACCCAATGGTTAGAGTGCTCATGTGACACCAACGCATGCAAACCTGGACACTAGATGTTGATCTTGCATTTGCTATTACTGCCCTCGGAGTCTTTTGTCAGCTCTAAAGACAAAACTTGGCTTTGTAGTAAAAATTCACCATTAAAGATATTTTAATAGAGTAAGACTTGAGTTTCTTAACTTATGTAATAAATTGAGATTATGATTTGACATCAGGAAATTATATTGCAGTGGAGTAATGTACTACTATAACTGTCTTACACTAACAGGGAGAGAACTTAGATGGACTTAATGTATAAATGATGCCCTTGTGCCAAGTAGAGGCCGAATGATAGGACATTCTGCTCAAAAGAAGGCTTTACAATGCTTCATGTAGAGAGAATCCACGTCAATTTGCAGTATAGCTAGACCAGCCAGAACTTGTTTGTTTAGGAGACCCATTACACGAGTCCTACTTCTCAAGTATTATTTTGTAGTAGTTCGTTAGCAATGCAAAGAAGTAAATATATAATAAGATATAGGACATTTTTATTTCATAATATTTATTAATCAGCGTTAGGATTATTAAAATGACTGTCCTTCTAAATAAAGATGTATATACTTGTGACTGGATTTACAGTTATGTGTCACAATAAAGTGATGCTTTCAATTATAGTTGTATTGGCTTTGTAGGTTTATTTTTATTTAACCTTTACATTTGTTTTGGTTGTATAACTGATAAGATAAAAACCATAGATAAAGGAGTTCGTGGGTAGTTTCATAGGATCAAGTAATGTTATACTAAAAATAATGCAGACCCAAAACTGGACATCTGCAAACATTTTTTTTTCTCAATTTCAAGAGTAAAAAGTTTGAGAATTGCTGTAGTAGAGTAGCCTGCTTTTCTTTGCAGAATGTTTCAAACAATATCATTACCAAAAGTAACGTGCAATTTTGGCTAAAAATCTAATACATTTGGCTCCTATTCAAGAAGTCGATAGCTTTGTGGGCTTATTATCCTGACAAAGACGACAATGAGAGTGGTGAGGATGATTCTGCAAATCTACAGATGAGGATCCCACTCCCCATCAATAGGATGTGCACTGATTTATACTCACCCACGGACAATTTTCATCCAGTTATGATAAATGACATACATTTGCAAATTTCCATTCTTACATCTATGAAATGGACAGTACCTGTATGATTATCTTCTAAAGTTAAGGTGAGGAACAAAGGAATGTATGAAAGTAATTTAAATAGCAAGATTCTATGGCTACCCAAATGGCATCATTATTATTTCATTAAGAATCATCTCAGGGCCTATTTACTCTTTGAGTTCTTCTTGTTCCTACTGTTTAGGCGATCAGGAGTTAGGTTATAAGCAGTTGGGAACAGGTAGTATATTAGTTCTTGGCGATCAAAAAATGCAGCTGCTGAAACCTGATTGTTTTCAGAGGCTACACAGTCACGAAAGCTTTGGCACCTCTTGAGAACGAGGGAAGCTTTCAAAGCAAAAAATACTATTACATCTCTTTGATAAATATAGAGTATATTGGTGTAGATGCCCAATGCAAAACAGGGACTGTGCGTCCCGGAAGCTGTCGCCCACATTACAGAAAAAACTGAAGCTGAGAAACAACTCCAGCCTTACCACCTGAGCATCTGCCCTTGAATTGATATTAAGTAACCATATCGCTCATTATAGCCTTTCATCTCCCTTGCTGATGCTTTTTAATTTTTAAACAGCCCGACTTTACAAATCATCTCTTCTTTCATGTGTTCTCCTAACGAAAGAATTAATTTTGCAAGCAAAATATCTAAACAGTAAGCATAATAAGAATGAAACAGGTTCAAGCTCATTAGCAGCAGGGAGCAGATGTAGTAAAACTCTGCCAGTTCCCCTACATTGCCTTCTCAGCAGGGACTGGGCACCAAGCTGGGAGCTAGTTCCGCAGCACAATGCTTGGCTGCAGCGGCAGCAAGTGCACCTCTATGGCTTCAAGTATAATCCTAAGAATTCACTTTGATTTTTGATTTGTCTTTGCAATAATAATGTCTAAAAGGACCATGCAGAGCGAAAATGTAAAGTTAAGCACCAAGTGCCGGCTAATCAGGAGACCGTAAGAATGTAAGGGATAAGAAAATAATTATAGATTATAAAGGCATTTTATCCTTTAAAAAATATTACCTTCTTGACAAACAGAGGCTCCGGAGTCTGGATGAAATCAGTAGTTGCTCGAGTTAAACTTCCTTGAAATATCATGCCATATCTGACGTTCGTTACAACGACTGTTGCCCAATGGATAGAAGAAAGCTGTGGATGGACCAAATCGATACACTGATCATGATACAAACTAAATGCACATGAGTTCTGTGAGAATAAACACAATCTCAGATTATTAAACTAGGATTTCTTCCTTAAAAACACTGTTAAAATGAACTATCTTTTAGGAAACAGCATTATCAACCAAACTGAAGCGGCTATAAATGTGAATATTAGCAAGACTTTATTTAAAAAAAAAAATCTCTCCTAGAAATTAGAATACATTCCTGGGACTATAAGTAATACTTAGATGTGCAAAACACTGTTGGACAGTATATATATATATATATATGTGTGTGTGTGTGTGTGTGTGTGTGTATATATATGTGTGTGTGTATATATATATATATACACACACACACATCTTCTACAATCTATCCTGGACATTCAGAATGTGATTTCATATTAACGATTTTTCTCTCCAACAATGTTTTGCACATCTAAGTACTACTTATAGTCCCAGGAGTGTATTCTAATTTCTAGGAGAGATTTTTTTTTAAAATAAAACCTTATATATATTTTTTTCAAATAAGTGAAGATACATTGTAGAATCCAATTCATGGAATTTCCAATAAATCAAACTGCAACAGATCTAAATGTAACAATCAATAACTTTATCTGCATAGTCTTACAACTCCATAAATTACTCGAAAAGCTGATACTGCATGTTTATTTGCTGTGTTTGTGTGGGTCTAGTTTTTGCAACGGATTCATTCAGCCAAGTCTGATAGACAAGATGCTTTTAAGAGAATGACATTAACAGTGTTCCAGGAAAGCTACTCTAAATCTTTCAAAGAAAGAAAAAAGAAACTTAGAAGTGTAATTACTGGGAGAGAGGGAATGCATATTCTGAGTCTTCTAGGCTACTAAAATAAACTGGTAATCTTTCCTCTGAAAAGTAATAGTATTGGCTTCAAAACCTGGAACAGATCTAAACCTACAAGCAAGAGTTAAACTTACCCATTTCATGAAAATTCACAAGGCAAGGTCAAGAGGATCATTAAGTAAGAAGAAGTTGACCTTAAAAGGTCACCTATATTCTAAGGTTGATCTATTCCCATGCTGACCTTAAAAAAGTCACATATATACTAAGGTTGATTGATTCCTTTGAATTGCTTGACTCATACGCCATTGTGGAAGAAGCATAAGTGGGTTTCCTGACACGTCTCCTTTAATGCAAACATTTTTGAGTATCTTCATACTCAACTAGGTCCCATCAGTTTATATCAATTGGATCATGCATTTCAAAATTTGGGTTAATTCTTCAAACTCAACAGATTGTGGGTAATGTTGGAAGTCATGGCAATAGTGACTTAGGACTTGTGTATCCTTGAAGGTACACACATAAGACAGTGGGTCACTTTGTGGTATCAGCATTTTACTGTGCAGTTTCAATAACTAAAAACAACTGAGCTCCCTTAGCAATCTCCAGCATAGATCCTATGGACAGTTTATGTATGGAAATATGGAACTGAAAACTTCCAGGGAATTCTGCTTTTAGGTTTTATTAGGAATTGATTAAGAATAATAGAACCAAACTGAAAGAGAAGACACATATGTAGAGAAATTGGCAGAAAACACATCTTTTAATGTGGCAGTAAAACCCAACCACAAAAACATAGCTAAAAAAATATAGTGCTCTCTAATATTTTACAGGCATAGAAACCATGGACAATTGCTGACATCATATCTAACTTTTGGAATAATTTCGTTTGGGTTACCTGTCATCCAACCTGGAAATCAAGTGACAAGAAAAGAGTAGTAACTATAAAGTCCTTGAAAAAAACCAGAAAAATAGGACTGAAGGGATGCTCATCAAAACACAATTCTACCTACTGGTCATGTATGAGGAAGAGAGAGCAGCAGGATACTCAACAAACTGGAGTATAGTGTTCTGAAGTGTGATATTTCCAAACAGCGAGGGCACAGAAATGCTTTAAATTACTGCGGAAGCAGAGCCCAGAGCAATATGGAATTAACTGTGGATGACTATGACATTAGGTGACAGAGCAGCCTGGTATGCCGCTACAAGGAACAGAGTTGTTTTTGGTGGGAAAACAAAACAAAACAAAACACGTCAGGCTGATTACTGCCTAGAAGGTAGAGTTGCAAATAGTGACGAGCCGTTCAGGTAGTAGCTACTGCCATGTAACATGACAATTTTCACATGAAAATGTCTGAGTGGAGAAAATATTAAAGATCACAGAATTATAAAACTGTAAGATTGGACAGAGCCAAAGTCCACATCTGTTCAGTCCTCTAAGGTCCTCCCTGCTCACCAGTTAGAGAGTTAGCACCTGAATCCACATCTCTGGATGCCTGGTCTAGCCACCCACCCTACTCACAGTACATTTTGGAAGCATCAGCTTTAAAATAGAGGCGAACCTCTTAAATTAGAAGAAAGCCTGTACCAATTCCTTTATATCTTCAAAGAAAATTTGTGGAGGGGGCCATATGCAAGGTGTGAAATATGTACACTCAATTAAAAGTTTCAAGGGATCAGGCGCCTGGGTGGCTCAGTTGTTAAGCGTCTGCCTTTGGCTCAGGTCATGATCCCAGGGTCCTGGGATCGAGACCCCCATCGGGCTCCCTGCTCCACGGGAAGACTACTTCTCCCTCTCCCACTCCCCCTGCTTGTGTTCCCTCTCTTGCTGTGTCTCTCTCTGTCAAATAAATAAATAAATTTCTTTAAAAAAAAAAGCTTAAAAAAAAACTTTCAAGGGATCTTTAAATATAAGACCTTGATGATGTCTTTGAATTTCTAATTCATTTTGGTGATTCTTAGTCCACCACAAAGTCCTATTTTGATCTCACAGGTCACCTTGTCCAACCTTTTCATTTCAAGAAGTAGGAGCTCTCTTCACTCATTTCCACATAAGTAGCCCTTTCTACTCTCTCTCTAAATGCATTCACTGATACTCGGGGCAGGATGAATAATTTGGGCTACTAACTCTTCTCCAGAATTCCTACCATTTTGCTTCTACCAGTTGACTTGTGCAGTTACAAATTATCAGTTGTCTTTATTCTGAACTTGAATATGCTAGTTGCAATTGCTATTGACATTATGTATTTTCAATTAAGTATTATATAATCCTATGGAATATGGATGTGAAACAAAGTAGAGCTGTTTCTATAAAACTTAAGTTGAATATTGTTGGATAGGCTTTAGAAAAGTGGGCTGTTACTAAAAACATGCTGTCAGTGTTGGTGAGAATATAGAGAAATTGGAACTCTTTCACTGTTGGTGGGAATGTAAAATGGTGTAGCTGCTATGGAGAACTGTATGGAGGTTCCTGAAAAAAATTAAACATAGAGTACCATATGATTCAGAAATCCCACTTTTGGGTATTTATCCAAAAGAACTGAAATCAGGATCTCAAACAGATACATGCATTTTCATGTTCATTGTAGCATTGTTCACAATCGCCAACAATAGGTGGAAACAACCTAAGTGTCCATTGGCAGACTGACGGATAAATGAAATGTGGTATACACCTACAGTGGAATATTCAGCCACGGAAAAGAAGGAAATTTAACCATGCATAAGAGATTCTTAATCATAGGAAACAAACTGAGGGTTGCTGGAGGGATGGCGGTGGGGGAATGGGGTAACTGGGTGATGGTCATTGAGGAGGGCACTTGATGTCATGAGAACTGGGTGTTATAGAGACTGATGAATCACTGAACTCTACCTCTGAAACTAATAATATACTATATGTTAATTAATTGAATTTATATTAAAAAAGATAAAAAAAACCACCCCCCCACCCAAAACTCTTGAAGACATCATGCAAAGTGAAATAAGCCAGTCATAGAAAAACAAATACTGCATGATTCCACTTACATGAGGTATCTGAAGTAGTCCTACTCATAGAAGCAGAAAGTAGAATGGTGGTTGCCAAGGACTGGGGAGAGGCTGGAAGTGGGAAGTTGCTGTTCAATGGGCATAAAGTTTCAGTTATGCAAGATGAAAGAGTCCTAGAGATCTGATGTATAACATTGTGCTTATAGTTAAAACTGCAATGTATACTGACAAATTTGTTAAGAGAGTAGATCTCCCGGTGGGTTTTTTTTTTTTTTTACCACAATAAAAAAAGCTATTAATTTGGGTGCAAAAGATTAGAAAAATTGTTAAATTCTAGAAATGTTTTTCACTCAGATTACTTCATAAGTGTTTTTAATTTGTTGCTCCATTTTAAAGAAAAAGAAAATAGAAATTGTAGGTAATGTATTATGAGTAGGATTTATGCAACAAATATCCAATACCAGCAAGACATGCCAAGACAAGATTTAGGCCCTACACCAAAAGACTAGTGAATTAATGTACATTTATTTTTTTTAATTTAAATGTTTTAGGACATGTGTAGTTCATTTGTTAATGATCTCCCGATTTAAACAACTTAATCAAACAGCTTAAGTACAGGTCCCGTGCCTAAGTTATTAGTTGAGATACCCCCAAATTTTCCCTTATAATGCATAAAAGATGATTTTTGTCCTAAACTTTAAAGAATAGGTTTGATGATTTGGTCACTTCCACTATAATCTTGCTATTTACTCCGTTCAGTAACTATCTCTTGAGGGCCTGCTTTGTGCTAAGTATCATGTCCCGCATTTTACCATGTAGTATGGGAGATGTATGAAATTTGGACTAAAACTCGGGTTCAAAGCCTGGTTCTTTAATATCTTCCTCATTAAATTGCCTAGAAGATTAAATGGTAGGCTCCCTGACTCATGGTAGGTGCTCAATAAATATCAATTTCCCCAAATATATCACTGTATTGAATCACAATGACAACTGACAAGTGGGTACTCTTATCCCCATTTTATAATTACACAGCTAATCATTTGGAGAGCCTGCCTAAAAACCCATCTGTCTAAAGCCTGTACTCTTTTCATTGCAGGATGCTGTTTCATTATGGTCTAATTTTGAGTAGGATTCCATTCTGGATGATTTAGCTAGGTTGAGTTGCAAATGCACCGTCAATAGCTGAATGAATTGGTGTAAATGCTGAAAATGATGCAGATGGAATTGCTTAGTGGTACCCATTTATAAATTGGGGAATAGCCACCAGATGCAGTGGTTTAAATTTCATTAGTGTTTATGCCTAGCTGCTTTTTTTTTTTTTTTCCTGGTGGGAGGGTGGGGGCAATAATTACTCAGGTTGTCTGGACGCTTCTTGGGTCTGCTTCTTTTATTATATTTTATAATTTAAGAAGTAATCTTACAAAGTAATTTAATTAGAAGTTTAAGAGAAGGGAGTGGCAAGGGCACAGTCCTACTTTTCACCAGTTAGAGTTCATGGTTTCTGGGCACTCTGATTTCAGGAAGACTATTGCCCTGGGATGTGAAGAAGCATTAAAAGTAACATTGTTAGTGTTGTTATTGGTCTGCCTTTCTAGTTGGAGGAGCATCATCATGGCTGGACTGGACAGAAACAGACTAGAAAGAGAACATTGGTGACTTTTTCTTTAAACTTGTAAGTTTACAGTAGACTTCCCAAGCAATGAGATGATCTCCTCTTTGCTCTACTTCTTACTCTAAAAGTAGCATTTAAATGACTTGTCATGATTAGGTGTTTTTAGCATTGTCACCAGCTTTACTTCATGCTACACTTTAGTTTTTCTTTCTTTTTTTTCTTTTCCTTTAAATTTTTATTGTTATGTTAATCACCATACATTACATCATTAGTTCTTGATGTAGTGTTCCATGATTCATTGTTGGTGCATAACACCCAGTGCTCCACGCAGAATGTGCCCTCTTTAATACCCATCACCAGGCTAACCCATCCCCCCACCCCCCTTCCCTCTAGAACCCTCAGTTTGTTTTTCAGAGTCCATCGTCTCTCATGGTTCGTCTCCCCCTCCGATTTCCCCTCCTTCATTTTTCCCCTCCTGCTATCTTCTTTTTTCTTCCTTAACATATATTGTATTATTTGTTTCAGAGGTACAGATCTGTGATTCAACAGTCTTGCACAATTCACAGTGGTGGGGTGGGAGAGATGGGGTGGCTGAGTGATAGACATTGGGGAGGGTACACTTTAGTTTTTCTATCACTACTCTCAGATTGGTACCACAAAGGTACTGGTCTTGGTGTCCCTTTCTCCATTTTTCTCATATTCCTTTTGCTTCAGAGAGTCTGTTCCATAATTTAAGAGCCAGGAAAACCCCAACACTGGAATTATCTGCTAAACTTGGAATTATCTCTCCCTGTTTGACTTTTCCATTGCATTTGTTATGGCATTGATTATAATTTATAGTACATTTGCAAATCCCTTGAAGGCACTTTTGTAATTTTTTTTTCTCAAAAAATAGTTTGTTTGAAATTTTGATGAATTTCAAGATGTATCATCAATCACTTTATAATGAAGCAAATAACAAGCAAAAGTATAAATTCAATGTAATGGGCCATATTTCATTGTGCATCAAAGGCATTTTATATCAAACTGACCTGTACCTTGAGGTATATACCGTTGTCATAAAATCAAGTAAGCTCTCCCTAGAGACAATGTTTTCCTTTTTCTGTTGTGTTCCAACAGCCAAGTCTTTCTTTAAGTAGCACACTCAGAAAGAAGAATGAAGCATCATTTTACGTAAATGGTGACTCAAGCAATGACCACTTTTGAAGGCCTTCTCTGTTTCAGGCATTGATTGTACTTGTCATTTGGAAATTTCATGAGCATCTTCATCTTCTAAATGATTAAGATTAGCATGAGTAAGTAACTTGCACAAGGTCACCAAGGGGCAGAACAGGGATATGGATCAAAGTTCATCTCAAGTCAAAGTCTGTGCTCTTCCACTGTGAAAACCCTTCCTGATACTCACTCTCCCCACTGCTGAGGTGGATCTGACTTCTGATAAGGCTGGTGGGAATAACTTGTGTCATTGATTTATGCCCTGTCTTATTTTTGAAAGGACTTAAGACAGGGGTGAAACACAATCATGTTCTCTGCACAAAAGAACGGGGCTTGTATTGTACAGCCCCAGTTTAAATCCCGGGACCCCTACTTGATAGCTGTGAGAAACTTGTTTCCTCATTAGTAAAAGGGAGTGATAGTGCCTAACTCTTAGCGCTGTTCTAAGAACTGCGGGAAGCAACAGTAAAGCTCCTGACATAGTGGCTGGTACGAGGAGACATCATAAATCTCAGTTCCCTCTTCATTCTACCCTATCTTTTGACCATGACTCGCCTCTCCTTAGGTGGTAGTCCCATTTGAAAGCAAAATAGCTCTATTTTCTCCCACTGACCATTACTGTCAAGTTTAACCATTATTGCCCTCATGTGCGAACAACTAAAGGTGCCACCCCAAGCTTTAGAAAAGGTCTTGAGTGACTACATCCATTTTGATGGAGTTATGGAACCTGCTTGGGATTAAGCTTGAGTATTGATCTTTATAGGGTTTTTTGCTGCTTCCTGATGTATATTAAGATACAGATAATTAACTGACATTATTTTTTAAGACTATTGAATTTGTACACTTATAGCAAACCTACACAATTTGTGTGCATCTGTAACATCAATATCATTCATTTACTTATTTACAGAGCATTTTTAAACATCCACTATTTGCCAGGCACCATGCCAAGAACCTATATGTTGATAAGAAATGAACATAAGGCAGGAAAGGTTGTTGCTTTCTAGAAACTGCCAATCTTGAAAGGGGGAAAGAGACAGAGGTGTAAGTTAATGCTTGTAACTCAAAATGATATGTGCTGTATTGAATTTATTAAAAGATCTAATAGATCAAAGAGAATATTTCATACATTTATAACACTAAATTCCTATCTTCCATCTCAAAAGTAGTATTAATAACAAGCGTAAATATAATGTATGTGTTAAGAAACTAAATTTATAATACCTATGACTAATATCTGAATAGTAAAATATTTTCATGAAATAGTATCATTGAAATAACAATTTTTTCTGAGCTTTCCCCTTTGTAAGAACAATGCAAAGACAGAGACATTGGGACACTCACTAAATCTGTCTTTGTTAAATGACCTCAACTTCATGAAAAAGGACTTTTTTCATTTAACATAAAAAAAGGGATTTTTCTTTAACAAAGAAAAATCCTATCAACAGACATGCAAACCAAAGATATATTACCAATATTTGGGTACTGTTTAAATGTTGCAATTATTGTTTAATACTTGCTCATATAGAAAATTAGCTGCACATTTTTCTCTCTTATTTTTGGCTTTCACTTATTAATCTAGATGGTCATGGAAGTTTTCACGGGAAGCAATGAAGGTAGTGCATGGAAAGAACAGGGGGAAAAGTGTTTTAAATAAGACCCTTTCAAAGAATATGAAGAAAAAATATTTTTCAAACTAAGCAATTTTAGAGTTAGAATAATACAAACAGTTTTGGTTTAGAAATCACAACCAGAGCGTTCGCTGGGAGGTTGCGAAATGCACCTGAGAAATTTTTCCCACCTCATGCATGATGAAGAAAACATCAAGAAAGGTTAAGTAATTAGTCAGTGCCAAGCCAATACGTGACTGAGACAATGACACCCACTTGTGAATAAGACTTTCAAGAAGGAAAGTCAGAACACACAAAAAAGCATATTGCGAATATGATGAAACACCAAGAAGGAAGAGGAAACAAATAGACATGGCTCAAAGAAGTTCTCAGCAAATGGTGTGGCACTCCGCTTCCTTCACACTCCTATTTTGATGTTTAGTCTTCATCAGGAGAGCCGATTATAATTGACATTTGCTCAGAGCACCTAAGATGACACGGTTCAAATGAAGACTCTGATGCCAGTCAAAGGCGATGACAAGAAACCCTTGTTAAAAATACTCATTTACTTGTCAACAGAGTTTTTCTATACACTTCTTTTTTATGCTGCCCTCTAGGATTCATTTTTATTTATTTCCTCCTAAGATTCCATATCTTTTATGACAGTCTTCTCATTCATGTTGCAGAAATGAAAGAGCCTGGGGTTTCCTGACATTAGTGCTTTTAAGATATGCTCTATTCCCTGGTTTTGAGCAAAAGTCAAAGGAAAAGATAATATATGAGTACAGGGAGACCTGAAGCTTGACAAAGGATCTCCCTCTGTCTAAAGAGCAACGATACCTCTTCCTCATTAGGAATACAAGCCCAGAAGCCACGAGCTGCCATCAGCCCCTACAACCCCAGGCTTCTTCAAGTTGTCAAAGTACACAATAGCCCTACAGTGTCTGAAAGCATGAAAACTTCTCATACCCAAAAATAACCTACTTTCCAGGTCATCTTTTTGTTCTAACACAATGCACAGTATGTATTCATGTAGTCAAATGTATCAATCAGCTATGTACCTGCATACAGGATTATAAGATCTATTAACTGCAGATCCTGTGAAAAGGCAATGATGCTATAGCATTATTCCAGGCATGGTACTAAGGGTTTCACTTGTATTATTTCATTTAAACTTCACAGTAACTGTATGTTGAAACACTAACGTACACCATTTAACAGAAGAGGAAACTAAAGCTAAGGAAGGAGAGAGACAAAAGTTTGCATAAACAGATACTGAAAGTCTTGCAGGCACTGAACCCATATTGGAAGCAGAAGAAAGTTAGATTCAAGTATGGGAGACAAAGAAACATTTAGACAGCAGGCTAAAATGCCCTTTTATCCATACACAACTGCCTTAAGTCTGTAGATCCAGCTTCTTATAATGGGTTGTTAAAAATAACACTCAGTGTTTACAGGTAAGGCTCCACAGATTATTAAAATATTTTAAAACTCCCCCACAGGTTGGTAAGAGTGCCCTGGCCATGCTGGCTTCTCACCCAGGATGCCCTTGGTATAGCGAGTAAAGAGTTCATGCTCTGCTTTGCAGAAACCTGCTCTAACTCTGACTAGTTGATGCCTGAGCCAGTCAATCTCTCAAAGCCTTCCCTCCCAGGCACGGCCAGTGGCTCCTCCAGGGATGCCCACAGATTGGCTGGTCCTCATCTCTTCTGAAGCTGTGGGAACTTCAGTCTTCATGGGACTTTGGCTCTGAGGGAGCCAAGGCGAGACAAAAGAACCTGGAAGGGTGGGCTGGCTGGTGGGCCAAGAGTGGGTGCTACAGTAGATTTTAAATATTTTAAATATCATCTCCAATTGGGAGACTAGGAGAGAAATGCAAGTACTGATAAAATGAGGTATCCCTCATTTAATAGAATAGGGTTCTCAATCACATTTATAACGGGATCCACAGGAAAAAGAAAAACTTGCTTCCAAATGCAAACATGAAATCTAAGGTAAAACAGTGTAAATAATTCTCAAAAATATTAACAAGAATACTGTGCTATGCTAAATAGATCATAAAATAAATTCACCACAAGTGAAAATAGACTATGGTGTCAGAAACTCTGCCACTTCTGGTGAAGAGTTAAAAGAGATAAAAATGCTTTGGCAATTTGTTATTTTTTGGGGGGGGTGTCAATATTAATCATATACCTAAGTGAAAGGAGAGATTTTAAGGTAGAGCTTTAAGATAGGCAGAGATTTTAAGCTTAGTAAGAAAAGGGTAAAGTTCTTAAATCCAGTAAAGTTCTGATTATTCATCAGCCAGAACAGCTTTCTATTGCCCCATTTTTTGGGGGGGCTGGAGAGCTGTGTAGCAGGGTACTTATGCTGAGGAAGAAGAAATGTCAATCAGTTGAGAGTAAGATATTAGCACAAACCTCCCAAATTTTGGGTAGCTGATCTATAGAATAAGCTTGTAACAATTTATGCATTTTTTGACTCTGAAACTCAGTGGTGGCTCTCTGCCATGTTTGAGCTTGCTTTATAAGGCATTTGACAACGTGTTGAAAAGAGGTTTGCTGAGTTATTTGTGTCCTTGCCTTTTTTTTTTTCCACACCACCAGCAAGTTCTTAAGGGCTGAGATAGCATTGGCACTTAAGTATCCATTGGATGGACTTGAATTTATAACATCACTTCTAAGAAAACTGCATTTTGAGTTCAGGCAACTAAGTTATAAGCAAAGTTCTGGGAAAGACTATATTCAGGTAAATTGGAAGTATTACTTGAAAGTATTATCATCTTCAACTGAGTAAGTCAACTTTATTTTTTATTTTTTTCCTAAGTAAGTCAACTGTAAATCAAACACCTCTTGGGATTCTTGAATGAATTATCTACTGCTTTTGTACTTTTGAATTTTTTGAAATTATATAATGAACTCCTGCCCTGGTTACCACTAAAGATTAAATTACATTGGACTTCACTCTTCAAAGACCCAAACAAAGAATTCCTGGACTCAGTCACATGAATTCTTCTGAACACAGTCCTCTAAAATACAAGAAATGTTAATACTATAATTCACAGTAGAGCTCTGCAATCTTTAATATAATAAAATGCAACCAAAAACTCATATGACTGTAAGAATATTGCTGTCTAGTGTTGAAATGGATCATTTAAAAAATTGGAACTAAGTGCTGAACAGGGAAATCCACAATAAAAATGGCAGCAGTAAAGGGAAAAAGCAGCTTTCATAAAGAATGTCAACATTTCCTTTCATATGGATGCTTCTGCTAAAATATGTTAATCTGATCATTTTGATTTACTGGTTTTGCTTAATATTTACAAAAGGCCAATCATGTAGAATTTTACATCTTGTAGGAGACATTCCATGGATTTTTAGTATAATCCCCACCCCTCAAAAAGGAGGAAAAAAATTACTGACTAATGGTTGTGGTCAGGGATATGAGTACCATAAAAATGAGACAAGATGATAACACACTCTTTTTGTAAAGCAGAACTAGAACTTTAAAAGGTGGCAATGAATCTTATTTTACACATGGAAAATGTATACATGCCTGAAGTATATGCAATCTCTCTCCACTTCAGGATTTCTAGGTATTTCAGAATATTTTTTGAATTAAGACACATTACCATATCAAGCAGTGGTGGTGTGTTGTCCCCATAAAAGCAGTTTTCCTTGACCACTGATCTGAGAAATAGCTACATAAAGTTCTTTGCTGTTTACTGTCAAGACAGTGAAGAGCCAAGGGACCTCCTAAAAATGCAAATGGAAGAAATCTTTCGCAGCTTTCAGCATCATTCATTCATTCTGGGAAGAGTTATTAAATCCCTAAAAATAGTTGGGCTTCACCTGAGTAGCCAGTTTGTTTTCATCTCATTGACATGACAGGTTCTTTCACTGATTGCATTCCCCTTTTTTTGCATAGACTGCTAGAAAGCTCTGAGCCAAATCTGACAAGGACACAAAACTTTATGGCACATATTTTTATAAAAAAGAAACAAAACAAAACTAATCTCAACCCCTGCTGGTTTCATTTTATTTTAAGTTAACAAACATTTAGTGAGCATGAAAAATGAACCAGGTACTCTACTTGGGTTTTCTTTTTCTTTTTCCAATTTCTATATTTAATAAAGACAATTTTTTATATTTTATATACTTTTCTAAGCTATCGAATATAGAATACTAGGTTCCTAATTTTTAAGGGTACAGATTGCAGCCATAAGACCACACTTCTCCAAACTAGAGAATTAACTTGCCTCA
Source organism: Eumetopias jubatus (assembly GCF_037043125.1). Classification (NCBI taxonomy): domain Eukaryota; kingdom Metazoa; phylum Chordata; class Mammalia; order Carnivora; family Otariidae; genus Eumetopias; species Eumetopias jubatus. The sequence continues at coordinate 77,742,754 of NW_028274813.1, forward strand.
ATTCCTGGCAAGAAAGATGGTTTTCTATAAATTCCAATCACATCATATGGTTTGGTGCAAAATGAACTATCTATATGCATGAAGCTAATTGCTTAATAGCCCTTCTAACATATGCTTTCTGAAAAAAAATGTACACACACATACATATACAACAAATGTACTGGGTGGAATCCTTTGCTTAAAGGTCTCTGGAGTCTTAGCAGAAAGTTGTAAGCAAACCAAGAAACTTGCATACAAAATTATTCATTTATTCTATCCTTTGAGTCAAGCGTAAGTCAGGAAGAACTATTCAATTTGGAAAACTGTTCTTTCTTTTAAAGCAGTTTCCTCAGGTGAGTAAATACGAAATTTGTTAAGTTTTTCTTGAAGGATACACCTTCTTATATTTTGAGATTAACAGCAAGCATGACAGGATCAGAAATCTTTATCTGAAAAGTCATCATGGAAGAAAGTTGCCTGCTCAGAATTCTTAAATGTTGAACATAGGTAACATACTACCATAAGTACAACTGGAAAATGATTAGAAAAAATATAAATGCATTCTTTTAAAATAATACTCCAAATATGGAGCTCAGTCAGAAGTCAAGATTCAATGTCTTAGTTATAGAATAATCAGCTCCCTCACAGTTTCAGGCAGAAAGTAATGCAACTTGTATCATGGAGGTGAGAACTATCTCTTAATTATTTCTGTATCCTAACTGAATACCTGACACAGTGCTGGAAAAATCAGTAACAATTCGATAAATGGCATTGGTTGAATAAATAAATGAATGAAATGGTCAAAGGCAATTTAGAGATAGAAGGGAATATTATTTTTTAAGAAAATTGAGGTCATAGTTGAATTAACTGCCATTCATTTTAACTTGTGGCTGAGAGAAAAATAGTAAGGACTAGAACCCAAATTTCTTGACTTCTAGATCAATTATTTTTCATGTCATTATTTTTTTCTCTAATGTAATTTAAGGATGACAGATTACCAAGATTTATCTGGATAGTCTTGTGCCATAAAAAAGAATGGAGTAACTATACACATTGGCTGAATATAATTCAGCAAAATGGCTGAATATAAATGACCCCGGGGGAAGAAAATCCTCTTTGAATAGAACAGGAAAATGCTGACTGGGATGCAGGAGGAGAATGGGTATATGATAGAAGAAAGAAAAAAAAAATATATCTCATAAAATGAGGGCACCAGAGCTTGAAGAAGGGTAAGGGTCTGCCATTGTGATGCTATTACAATGTAGACTCCAGGCAGTTGGTTTAATGCAGAAAGATTTGGTGAGAATTAAAGGTCGAGCTCTTCAAAGGGGAGGTGCAGTAGATTGGTTCTCTTTCCCCATTGGAGAAGTATTGGCTTCCTCAAAGGAAATAAGTTAGATTCCAAGCAATGGGGAACTTAAGCCAAATGCCCAGAGATTCTCTAGAAAACAAAGAAAGAAAGGATAGAAGAGAGAGGTTTTGAATAATATGTGTCATGGTGGCATAGTCTGAGGGGAGGTTAGGTTTCCAAAACCAGGAAGATGATAGAATTCTAGGGCCAGCATGGCAAAATGGAAGACAATAAAATATTTCTTTGGTGTTCTTGCCTTGTGTACTAGCCTACTTCTACCTAGGTTAAATTAAAAGAGGAAAATTTTTAATTAGCTCAAATTAGATACTAGATAATCAAAGAACTGTCATTCCTTGATTAGACTGTACCCTTAAAAAATGACTACTGTGGAAAAAAGATTATTTGAAGGAATCAATCCATTAATATTTTTGCAAATAAATGAGTTTTATATTGATTAATTAGATATTTCTTTAGTCAAATATTTATTGCATGCCTACTATGTATCAGGCATTTTTCTGGGTCACGTGGCTGGCTCAGTCAGAAGAGCATGAAACATTTGATTTCAGGGTCCTGAATTCGAGCCCCATATTGGGTGTAGAGAGTACTTAAAAAAAAAAGCATTATCTAAATGTTGGAAATGTAATGGTGAGCATTGCTGTATGCTCCCTGCTTATAGATAGTATTCTTTTTTTTTTTAAGATTTTATTTATTTATTCATGAGAGACAGAGAGAGAGAGAGAGGCAGAGGGAGAAGCAGGCTCCCAAGGAGCAGGGAGCCTGATACGGGACTCGATCCCAGGACTCTGGGATCACAACCTGAGCCAAAGGCAGACGCTTAACCATCTGAGCCACCTAGGCGCCCTATATAGATAGTATTCTAATTGTACATTGCAAAAGGAAAAGAAAAACAACAACAAAACTGTATCTTCATGAAGCAAGTCTGTACTTATTTTGTGCTGGGAGATGTATAATATTTGTTACATATTAGGATAACATGATGGCTGCTGTATGCATCCATTTATTTGACAGAGAGAGAGAGCACACATGCAAGTGAAGAGGTGGGGAAGGAGAGGGGCAAGTGGACTCCAGCCAAGTAGAGCCCAACTTGGTGCTCGATCCCACAACGCCACCAAGATCACGACTCCGGCTGAAATCAAGAGTCAGGCGCCCAACCACTGAGCCACCCAGGCACCCCATGATGGTTGCTTCAAAATCCAAAGACAAAAACTTTTATTTTTCTGATTATATAACACACTTATAATTGAAGAAAGAAGCTGGAAATTACAAATGTATAAAGAAAATTAAAATTTTCTTGCAATCATACCAACATCCCCTCTTTTTTTTTTTTTTTTACTATTTACATCATTCTGGTATAATTCCTATCAGTTTATTTTACGAATACACACAAGCATATGTATTTTACCTGACTAAACTCATATTGTATAAAAATTTTCAATTTTTTCTTTGTTTTTTTTTTCAGTGGGGCCCACTCCCAGCGTGGAGCCCAATGTGGGGCTTGAACTCACAAGCCTGATCTCAAGACCTGAGCCAAGATCAAAAGTTGGATGCTTAACTGACTGAGCCGCCTAGACGCCCCTAATTTTTTCTATTCCATGAGCATTTCTATGTAATTAAAATTTCTTAAAAATTATATTTAATATCTGAATTCTGTTGTATCACTCTTTTTTTCTTTCCAAACTCTAGCCAAATCTCTTACTATCATTCACTGAATAATCCATCCTATCTACATTATTAGGAGCTTCTGTCATATTTGGTTCATAGAAATATAAGGTTAATTTTGTGTTTATCTCTTCCATTTTATTAATCTGGCTGCAGTTGTACCATGCCATCTTAAACATTGTTGTGTCAGAAAAATATTTTCATATTTAATAGGTCATATCACTCCTTATCAGTATTTTGAAAACTGTTCTTTGCTATTTTGAATCCTAAACATTTTAGAATAATTTCTTCATGTTTCTAAAATAATCCCACTAGAATTTTGACTGATGTGCTCAAGTTATACTTGTAGTTAAATGCCATCTTTATAATATTCCCATTCAGAAGCTTTCATTTTGTATGTTACACAGGAAAGTTGTAATTCCTTCCAGACAGGGGTCTTGTGCAATTTTTAAGAATATAACCAATTATCTTGTAATCGTGATTATTATATGAACTTATTTTCCCACTTCCCCACTCCCGAATCAAGATATTATTGGTGGATGAAAAATTTAAAAATATATTATTTATATTGCATCCTGCAATTTTAGTTAATTCTCTTTCTAGTTCAAGTAGTTTTCTCAGTTGATTCCCTTGGATTCTCCATGTGAGAATGTGCTCAACACAAAATATACACTTACTTAAGGCAAGAGTCTGCAAATATATTAGAAAAAGTCATATTACATAAGGCCCTTCCCATTATCCCAATTTATCATATTCTTCTGAAATAGGATGAGAAAGCCCCGGGCAATTTTAGGTATGTTTGACTTAAATTATATTGTATGTGATTATACATTTCATGAAAATGATAATTTGTTCTTTTTTCTAATAAATCTTAGTATTTAGGTGCCTTACTGAATTGTCTAGAACTTCCAGAATAATCTGAAATTATAGTGCTATTGCTAGGCATCTTTGACTTGTTGCAGATACTGACGTGGACTGTGTCTGCTATGTACAATGTAGTGGCTGTTTTCTAGGCGCATCTGAAAGGTCTTCATCAGGCATAAATAACGAATAGTAGCTGTAGTGATATGTTAACTCTTAATGGCACTGGGAAGACACTCTTTGTTTCCCGAGGCAATGTCCGGATTTATCGGTACGCTCAAACAAGCTTCCATGCTAGAATGTGCTCAACACAAATACATTTTCACTTAGGGCAAAAGCCTGTAACTCTTTTGGAAAATGTGGTATTATTTTAGCCTGTTACATTGACCCAACTTATCATATTCTTTTGAGACAGTGTAATCTAGCCTTAAGCAATCACTGGGTATGTTTTAGCACTAAAACGGTTTCTGAGTATCATTTAGAGCTCAGTGAATTCTATCAGTATTTGCATTCTTTGGTAAAGAAACTTTCTCTAAGATCACATGATATCATTCAGTCTAATATAATTTTTACATGATTTTAAATAACTGCTCATTCAGTGACAGGCCAGTTTTTACTCACAGGCTGATCCAGTTTAGCACTCATAAAAAAACAGCACAAAGAAATAATTTATTTCCTCTTGGCTTTAACAAAGTCAATGTCCTGAGAGAGAGCATGGTGCTAATATACCTGAGCACTTCAGTGAGAGATGGAAAATCACTTATGGGCTCAAATAAAAAGACTGCTTCAGGGGAAAAAGGAGTCTGGAAAAATCTGTTGTGGGCACATAGCTCTGCTGAGCAATTCTTTCCCATATCTGTGGGCAAATAAAATACAATTTTCCTCCACATTCCCTTATGGGAATAAAAAGGAAATATTAAGAGTTTTTTTTTTAAATATACATATCTCTGATTTTGTGTAGGTAAAGATTGTTACTAGTATCTCATGTGTTTCAAATGTATAATTATTTGATTCAGATGCCTTCTTATTTTCTAAAATTCATTTAAGCAATTTGTGCTCTTTTCTGCCAAAGATTTCATTAGATTCACAAATAAAACAATATAACATTGTTAAACAAGGCGTGGTAAGCTTTTTCAATCCCACTGTGGAAAAATGTATAAAAAAGGCAAATTTTTTCTAAGCACTTCCAGGGTGCCACTATTCTCCATTTGACCCATGTTAAATATTCTCATTACAATTACTTCAAATGAATACAAAATCTCAATTTAATCCCAACCCTAGGGAAATGAAACATACCGCTCTGAGATGAAAGGCCTAATGTTACCTAGTTATTTGAATGCACTGCATGTTCTTCACATGGATCATAAGCAAACTGTATTTTAATAACTCAAATCATTGCACATTCACAACAATATCTAGCTACCAAATAAATGTCATAAACCTGATAATGCAGAATAAATAAACAGAAACCTGCATATTTTAACTGTTGAATTCAGGATGGAGTCTCACATGGTTCATGTCGATAATTTTCAAAACTCTTAGCTTTCTCTTAGTAACATAACCAATTATATTAATTAATCAGTAGGAGTTAATTGACAATGAAATCTAGAGCATAGCTTTTTGATTATCTAACAGCACAATTTTTGTTATGTCCGCCATCTCTTTGTATCTTTTAAAATTCTACTTTTACGTTAATTGTCAGACTCTTGAGTAGTCTTCTGGTGGAAATTTTACATTACGTTTTCAAAAAGGAGACCTAATTTCAATTAACATTTCCTTGACAAGGTATAACAATATTGTACATATAAATTTTTATTTATTTTCCCTTTCATTGTTGGCAATCCCCTAAGCTTGAAAACATTTTTTTTTCTCTCTGATTTGACATTTGGCAAACATCAATCTTTCTTGTACTTAAATGCACCATAGTTGACAGGCTGCTTTTGTTCAAGAACTTCAGCTTATATACTGCCTTAGTATGCCAAAATTTCCTTCTTTATTCACAGAATGATCAGTTACTATCATCCCATCTTTGGAAATTAAGTAGGTAGCCTGAAAACAGATTTTTTCCCCCTGACAAAACTGATTAAATCAAAGTCCGACTGACTAGGGACTAAATTTAGAAATCTATTATTGAGCACTCTTATATTTCTTCTGTAAGAGTATTACATCTTAAAAAGATTAGTTGGATAAATATTCCAGTGCTCTTAAAATATTATAATTTGCTTCCAAACAGGTCTTGCTTGTTTAAAACACAATTTTGATACTGTTTGTCTTTAAATAATTTGGGGCCATATGAAATTATTAAGATACAAATTAAATTCTGAGGTTTAGTCTTCATGTTTTATTTTTAGGAATGTAGGGCCTTTTGTGGGGGGTGAGAGGATGGGTCATGCCTAAAACTATAGATAAGAACATTCAAGAGAAAAACCTTTAACAAAATACAGTGAAAAGAGTCATTCATTTGCTATATATGTGACTGAATATTTTTAGATATTTGCTCAGTCCTAGATATTTTTTCTCCTTTCCATCAGTGGGAAGATATAACAAACCTTCCCCACATATACAAAATTGAAAATAAGAAAGGAAAAATAAAATTTTCTTCAAACAACAACCACCACATAACAACGTAACCACATTGCAGTGTTGCCTGAGAGAAGTTTCCTGTTTGATGATCCAAAGGAATAGCTGATATGTCTTTCTGTTTTTGTTTCTGTCTCTCAATGTGTGAAAGATTACCAAAGGAGGAAGGAGAGAGCAAGAGAGACAAACATCAAGAATGAGAACATTAGAACAGATCAGGGAAGGGGAAAGTCTGCAAACGTAGATACAAAGATCCGAGTAAAAATTATTCCCAAATTTTATTCAAAAGCACTCATGCATGTGATTCCATAAATGAAGGAAATAAAAGGCTTTAGTGACCAGAAACAAAACAAAACAAAACAAAACCCCGTACCTTTTATACTACTGAGACGTTGATTTTTTAAAGAAACAGTAAATATGTGTAGAATGCTTCAAATTCCATATCACTTCAATTAGTGCTAGTCTTTTTCTTGGCTTATTATTGGTCCTAAGATTTCTATCAGAATATTATCTACTCCATTTTAATCAGTGCTTCCGAAACTGTCTCCTGTGTTGGAGAAATCTGGAATCGTCAGGGTGTATTTGGTTCATTCGTATTTGCCAGGGCAGTAGGAATACAAGTAGTGTTGTTTTACTCTAAGTCATATGGCTGACAGTCTATCTTAAATGGGATAGGTCTAAGTTACCATGTCCACTTCTTGGCTTACTCAACGCTTTTGGACATTTGTGACTAAATAAAGCTTGGTTGGCTTCTTCTTTCAATATGATTACATAGTCTGTATCTATAAGAACTTTTTAAAAAGAGTGATCTTATCAAAACTTTAGCATAAAGTTTCTATTTGGTTCATGGGATCACACTATAACTTTGAAAATACTGAACTAAACTCTGTTTCCAGATGTTTGTGGTGTATAGCATCCTTCCTTGTCTATCAACCAACAAACATTGAGCTCTAGATATGTGAAAGGCAGTTAGCTAGATACTGTGTCAGTCAGTTAGAAATTGATAAATCTATAACTAAATGTAAAAGCCTTTAGTTTTTATGCTTTTGTAATTTTTTTACAGTAACAAATTCAAAAATTAAAAAAAAAACAACACTGTTAGACAATGTATCCTAAATTTTAATTTGGAAAAAATGGTCACTACTTTTAAAGAATTTACATTACTTTCTAAATAAAATAGAAGGTTACCTGGAGGTACTGTCAGAGAGTTTTAATACATAGTATTCAAATACATAGTAGGCTTTCAATAGTAGGGGTTGATACCTTTTTAAAAATAAAACAATGGCAAGAGAAGTTTGGGAATGGCTCAAGCTATCATTTTTTACTTCGCTATTGCAGAAGTAAAGCATGGCTATATGCATTCAGTAAGCATTTATTTTTTTTTAAAGATTTATTTATTTGACAGAAAGAGAAAGAGAGTGAGAGCACAAGCAGGGGAAGGAGCAGAGGGAGAGGGAGAAGCAGGCTCTCTGCGGAGCAGGGAGCCTGATGCAGGGTTCGATCCCAGGACCCCGGGATCATGTCCTGAGCCAAAGGCAGACGCTTAACCGACTGAGCCACCCAGACACCCTCAGTAAGCATTTAAACAATACAAAAGTATACACAGTAAAAAGTGAAGGTCTCTTTCCCACTGGATTTCATTTATTTCTACTAGTGCAAATGTGCTTCTGGGATGGCGTCAAACATTTGTGAAGACAGTGCATTAACTTTACTACACCAGCAGTAACCCTTCGTCAAAGGACTCAATTTCAAATGGAGAAAATGAAATATAACTATAACTACTTGAATCATACCATTCTGTCCTTATGTTCACACTTCTATTAAAACATACTTTTAGCAAATCTATTGGGAGTAGAAATTTATGCAAGACGCAAATGTATAGAGAGTCTTTAAGACTACCCCTTCCCTCTTTGCCTCCCATAGGAGGTGACATTGGTGAAGAACTGTTATGGGATCTTGACTTCATTCACTCCTGGGATCCTATCTTTAACTTACTGTCTGCTCCAAAAACTGTTTTCAGCTTTAAAATCCTCAAGATTGAACTGATGGCTTGGTCAGAAATCAGATAAATAAACACAAAGACTTAGTAAGAAAAATGCCCATCATGTAAAATAAAGTATTAACTGAAAGGTAATTAATGCTACAAATCACACATTGATATAATTGAATGGATACATGGTAACTGAATAAATTACTTAATTTGCTAGTTACCGTAGAAATTAAAGTATTAAAATTCAGAAGTTAGAGTCCCTGTGATATCATTATACAATAAATATTTGGAATATTTCCATCTATCAATAATGCCATCTGTCCTATCCAATACAAATGGACTACAACCCATATGGCTCCTTTCCCCATTGATTACTCTGATGAATGAGAGAGCAAAACTACTCATAAAACCATCATATTATATGACACTGTCATTAAAAAGATATGGAAAAAGGAAAAACACAAGATGATACTTAATTTGAAACTGTCAAGTCAATTTAGTAAAGTTTTAACAACCAACATTATCATCCTAAAAAGTATCAGCATGTTGAATAATATTATGTCAATCTGTACTCTCCTAGCACCTTCAAAGAAAACCAAAGAACCAAAAAATTTCTGGAAAGAGTATAATAGCTAATTATTATATGTTCGTATTACTAATTATTCCAGTAAGAATATACTCAAATATCCTTTCAGGCATAGCTAATTAAATTAAAAACACTTTTCTTTCACTATAGAAAATTATAAAATGATCATTTAGCTTCTAATAGCAAGTCATTTTTAAAGCAAAAACTAGATACTTTTCTTATAAATTAGAATACCGGCCATAAATTTCAACTCTGCAAAATGATCTCTCCCAAACTCATTTTCTTCTCATCTATAAATGCATTCTCTTACGACAGCAAAATAATTACATACAATGATTCTGTAGCAAATGACTGTAAACAGTACCTAAACTGACATTAACTAAGTAGGAAACTAAATACCACTAACTGGAATACTCGAATTTTTAGTTTGATATGGTAATTTGCATTACATTTCATTGTAGAGTGGGTATGGTTGGCATGCTTAGAAATTACCTTTATTTTTCGAGATCTATAAAGATGACCCGTATTTATTTTGCCCCTTAGCCTCACCGAAAATATTATACAATCTTTCCTTGGTGAAACTTTTTGAAAATTGGGACTTAACATCTGTGGGTAAGTGAGAAGAGATACATTATGAATAAATATTTTTATTCTACATTAAAACTGAAGTGTAGCTTATATAATTTAAATTCTTATATCATCTTATTTTTAGCTTGCATTGAATACCAAATGAAGCCACTAGGGGCATGGGGGAGGGGAATCTGTGAAATAGCTCAAATTCAAATGTGTCAGCCACAGCAAAAATAAAATAAAGCACAAATCCAGGAAATCTTTTCCTGATGAATTGGAAGCTCAGATATTGGAGCGTTAGAGCCTGTTGGATTCAGAGAAACTGCAAGTGTAATAATCAAAGTAAGAGGCAGCTAGTACTGACTGCTGGCAAACTCCACCTTGTTATCAGGTGCAGCAGTGAGCAGTCTCCTTCATGGAAGACAAGGCGTCTTCAAAGCAAAGTTTGCCAAATCAGTAACAGGCAGCATCTAAGGAAACACATCCACCTCTATAAATATGAAAGCACATAATTTTAAGAGCAATTTCAAGTTTGGGATTATTATCTGTTACTGTACCAATGCCACATGATTTTTATTGTATCTTTGCCTTATAGTTTAATATCTAGCAGTCTGAGGCTTTCTTATTCTTCGCCCTCTCCTTCCCTATGTCCCTCTTTCTCCTCTAGTTTCTTCTTTTCAGTTTCTTTCAGGCTTTTTTTGCCTGCTTTATTCTTCCATATCTACTTCAGAATCATTGTGTTAAGTACATTCCCTATGAGACTTGATTTTAATGAAATTAAGTTTATTTTAAAAATAAAAACTATTTAAAACCTAAATCATTTCCATTCAGAAACATGGTGTATCTTTCCAGTTTTTGAAAGCTTCAACCCGCCATAAAGATTTATGGTTTTCTTTAGAGAGGTCCTGAAATTTCTTGGAGTTTTTTGATGCTACTGTGCGTGTTGTCTTTTTTCCTCTATTATTTTTTAAATTGGTTACTGCGGATATTTAGAAAGTAAAAGATTTTTTTCATATTTCCTTTGCAATTAGCAACATTATGAAGCTCTAAACTTACTAAAACTCTTGCTAGTTTCACTGGTTGTTCACGTCTCATAGATTTACTAGGTAGATAATAATACCACTGCAAATAATGATGGTATTGCCAATGTAACTTTTAATATTAACAGAGAACAGATTCTTGTAAGTTCTTTCTAAAATAAATTCCAATCATCAGCTTAATCTATTATTTATTTTAAATATCCATTACCTTCTGATGATATAAAAGTATAAATAATGGTACATTCTAAATTCAGTATATTTCAGAAATGTCTTTTGATGTCTATGGGATAACTAGGAGTTACAACCTCAAACCAGGGTACAGATCTCATGCTGAAAAGCATCATCTCTGTTAAATATTTTAGAAGAGTGGATAGAAAAGGCCCTTTTCAAATGTCTTTGGAGAAATAAGATAAAACATACCCCAAGTGAACAAAATATCAGAAAGATAAACCCCCATTTCCAGAAAGTACAGTATACCACATGGACAGAAATGTTTCTAAACAGAATATTTTTCAACATTTTCTAAGAGCTCTAAGTTGCTCTTCAACGAGTCTTAACTTATTGCTTCGGAGAATTAAGATAAAGTTAGTGATGACTATAACTTTCTATTAAGCAATTTTCTTTCTCAATTGTGCACAGCCACTTACACAGCAGAACATAACAGCTCAATCAAATCTTATTATGCCAGATTTAGTGCAAAGCCTTATGAAATGCATAGAGAAAGACTTGATATTGTCTGAAGCAAACCTTTTCATAAATTGCTCTTTTGTAGACTAGAAATAAAATAGATACTGTAGGTACCTTGTTATGTGTCCTTATGTTCTTCGGCCAGGAGTCCAGAGCAGTTGCAATGAACTTGCTGCCGGTTATGTAACAGTGAACCTCGAGAATGTGGTGAGGTCCAGTGTCCCCATGAGTGGCCTCCAGAATTTTCAGGGTGTGGTTTAAGGACATGGAAGTTTCTGCTTTGTGTTCTACCACTCACAAGTTTCCTTGTGCAAGGTGTTAGTGCAATTTCCCTCGCAAGGTACGAGACTTTTCCGACCTAAAACAGGAGAAGGAAATTAAGGTCCAAAACAACAAAGTATACTTCTCTCCTCATTCCAGCTATTTCTGAGTTTTTACTCAACGGGGAAAAAAGAAGATAACAATAATAATAATACCCACTCTTGTGAGTTATTCTGAGGATTAGAAGTAATGTATATAAAATATTTATTTGATAGAGTCTAGGTTCAGAGTGGCAATCGAAATATGCTAGCCATAATTATTTCTAAATTAAGACTTCAAGCCTAATAGATGTAGCTCTCAGAAATTAACCACTGTATTTGTTTTACAGAGTAAAAATAATATGAGGATGCGTAATCTTATACACAGCATTAAAAGAAAAAAAAAGCTCTTTGGGTATATGTGATTAACACTTTTAAAATATTATATGTCTTAATGCACTGGACACAGATATCACTAGGGTATTATTTATTCTTGAGAAACATCTGAAATAAGATTAGGAGAAAGACCTTGTTTTAATGCTGTGTGTCCCTCAAGGATGGCACTGTGTTTCAGTGGGATGAGGGGGTGTGGTGTTTGGGTCCTGAAAGAGGGTTTTCAATATGTCTCTATAAAGTTGAAAATGGATTTGCACCTTTCTGTTTCAGAGACTAAAGGCACAGTATTTTTGGCTCCTAACAGTTGATAGATAACATTTTTTCTGTAGATCATTCTCTATAATTGGACATGAATTATATGAGACCTTTTTACAAAGCATCTGCTTCTTTTTTCTGTTGAGACATCTACTAGATCTTGCTCCAAAAGAGCAAGGAGGATAATAAAGGCTCTTAACTCTCTGATTTTCATAAAAATTCTGTGAATTTTTTTCACCATTGGAAAAAGTAAACATATGAACTGTTCAGTATATAGAGATGCCAAATACAGAGTGGTGTTGAGTAAAAACTTTTTTTTTTTCTTCCCCATTCCTGGGGTGTGTAATTTCTTTAATAGAGACTTTGCTGAACTTCCATCACAACTAAAAATTCCTCAGTATTAAAGCTCAGTGAAAAGAAATCTCAGTGCCTGGAAGACAAGGCAATCAAATCATGTGACAGTCCCATATGCAACTCCAAATCTGTCCTCATAACTGTCTGTAGAGCTCACAAAAGAGTCACACATGTAGCTATTGGAAGAATATCTTACACAATTTGGCACACAAGTTCTAAGATTAGCAGCTGAAGAGGGGGAGGAGGAAGAGAGGAACATAATAGATTAACTGACACCCATCCACTATCTTTCTAAATTGTTTGGAATGTTAAAAATATTATTTTGATCAATCTATATATACACCCTCAAATTTGAAAGAGAAATGCAAAGCATGTTGTGGTTTGAAGAACAAATGGTTTTTTTAAAACACACACACACACACACGCGCGCGCGCACACACACTCTATGAAGTATATGTCACTGAACAAGGGAGTCCAGCCAGCTCCCAAGTGGCATGATAACATGATGAAAAGCAATCCAGGATGCTGTGAATCAAAAAGGCATGGGTCTATTTTTAAAGAGGTCTGTGTCTCCCCACCCTGTTTGCCAAGTATAGTTTTTCTGGAGAAGTTCAACATCCAAAGTAGGTGAGCTTCTAGATGTTCCAGGAGTTACCTACTCAACATATACCCTTTTTTATAAGTCTTAGGCTTCTCCATACATCATCCATGTTAATCACTAGGCAAACAGAAGAGCTGTCCAACTAGTTCACTTCCCCTATTCTTGAACAGATTGTTTGAGACATAATATGAATACTAATTAATGATAAAATATCTGTGAGTGTTTTGAAATATGGACAAAGATAGCACTTTGAGACAGGCGCCCAGATAGATCTTATGCAACAAGCCCCACTGGTCATATAAAGGGTCAGGGCATAACTCAGAGACATGAGAGCAAAATTGGCAGAGTTCTTGGCTCCAATACAGTGGGAGACTGTGGACTACTTTTTCGTTTTGTTTTGTTTTTTGAAGGGGGTGTTTCATTTTCTTTTTAACCTTTTCTGAACCTCTGTTAAATTGGAAGAGTATAAAATGAAAACTCTCTTCACAGAAAAAATGGAGAGAAAAGCAGTCAGAATTTTGTTAGAGGTCGACCGGAGTCGATAGAGGAACAAGACTCCACCATGTCTGGCCCAGGATTATGAGTCTGGGCTCTGCAGCAAAAGAATTTTACTTTACAATTGGTCTGACCCAGTGCTCAGTGCCCGAGGCTGCCTCAGGCTCTCTGATGCAAGGGCTGAGGAAAGTCATTTAAAAGAATATGATCCCTCTTCAATCCTCATTTTACAAAGTTTTCTTAGTCTCAGAGAAATGTACCCACAGAGATAGAGGAAATATAAATTTCTGTTACAGGGAAAGCATATTATTAGATTCAATTATGAAGACAATTAAAATAATATCTTCTGTATTAAGAACCTAAGCTACTGCCAAAACATACTATCGCCCCTCCTTTCCTTCTAAAACTGAGTACTGTACTTACTCCTTAAAACCTGTGTAAGTTGCCCCACCTGGTCTCAGAAACTTTATCCTTTAGCATACTAGTCTTTGTATTCTCCTCTAATCTTGATACCTAACATGAATGTTTAAATAGTGCTTTCCCAAGATTTTGGGACTTGACCAATTATAATTTGTTCTAATGACAAAGAAAAGGCAAGAGGATTGTCTTTATATAGAATTTGGATTCTATATAATCCAAAATGAAATATATTGTTATATAACAATATAACAACAAAATAATTTATATTTGACCTTAGAGGTTTTTTTGAATTGAATTTTACCAATGGATATATAAAGTATTAGAGAAATTCATTTGTCTCACTCAAAGAAATGACAATGTTTCATGAAAATCTGATGTGGGAAAGAATTAAAGTTGACCACAGTCTGTATTTCATGTTCACTCAGTCCTCATCTCTCATGAGAATTAGACATGGATTCCTACACTTTTCTGGAAGTAGACGATACTTTCCAAGACACATTCAAGTTTTGCCATGTTCCAAACCTTCTTGGAGGCATGAGAAATGGTCAATTATTTGCATTTCAAAGGTTTTCTTTGAGTTCAACTAAATCTAGAAAGAAGAGAGATGTCAACAAATTTGTCATCATCAAATGAGATGTTGTTAATAGTAGTTGCCTAAAATGACAGCGAATTAAATCCATAAAATAAAAAGAAGGAAGATGCATAATAAAGACAATTCATTGTGGACATGAATTTTTATGATACCACATATTTTTATGCTTGTTTACACTTATTCATATTTCTTTTCATATGTATTCACCTTTCCCGCCACCTCCACAGTAGACCTGTTGTTAGTGTGTGAAGGATACGGCAAGAACTTTCCTAAATACCTAGGAAAAAAAGAGATATGAAAATGCCTTCTGAGTTAACTGAAAAAATATACACAGTGTTCTGGGGCGGGTCTTTTCCTTGTGATTGAGTGTTAGGGTTGGCCTGACCCCTTGACTTGAGACTTAACATTTCATACTGGGTTCCCCAAGTATGGTTCCCCAAAGCCATCTCACCTAGAACTTCTCACCTGGACCTCCCTTTATGTCACACAGAGATCCAAGGCTAACTGAAACACCCACCTCTAAATCTAGGCCCTGTGCCTGAAATCCAAAACTAGGCCGACTTGGATCTCTGCTTACCTAGATGGCAAGACAGACAATAAGCTTAAAGAAGACCAAGGCTGTGTCATCTAATTCTCTTGTGCATTCCAAGTATCCTCATGTTGATGTTATGTTATGCAGTGAATTCTAGAGGGGGTGTTATCCTTAGAAGTGACAGCTAGCACACCAATTTACATAGGGATACTCTGAATTCACCAAGAGTGCTATTAGAACTTTTGAGTTGGTTGGGTTTCTACCTTCTAAGTATATGAGTGTAAAATGGAAGTTAAAGCAGTTTTATAAATAGAGTTGACATATAGAATCATTAGGAACAAGAAGTGTGTAGGAAAGGATTTTTACCTTCTCATGTTCTTCTGTTGCTTAGGCCCTAAAACTTGAAATCTTCCGTGAATCCTTTTTCCTTTTACCGCTAACTTTCTACTGGCCCAGGAAATCTTGTCAGTTATACCTGTAGAATATATCTGGAATCCAACCACTTCTTACCAAGTTCCCTGTTACCATCCTGACCCAAGTCACTATAATTTTTCATACGGATTATCGAGATAATTTCTTAATTGGTCCATCTGCTTCTACCCTTGGGAAAGTCCATGCTCAAGCCAGTGCCTGAGTGATACTCTTAACATGTAAGTCACATCCGGTCAGTCCTCTGCATAAAATCCTCTTGGCTTCCTGCTTCACTCAGAGTAAAAGCCAAATTCCTTCCCCAGGTCTGTAAGGCCTGGTACAATCCTTGGCCCTCTCCTTTTACTTCTCTGGCCTTGCCTTCTAGCATTCTCTTATAAATTGACTTTGCTTTGGTGACATTAATCTCCTTGTTACTCCTCAAACAAGCCTGAAACCTTGAACACTTCTATTTTATTACATTCCCACTGGCTGTCTCCTCAGCCTAGATTGCCCTATGCTGGTGACCTGCTTTGCTAAATCCTTTAGTTGCTTCAGGTCGTTGCTCAACTGACGCCTTCTCAATGGGCCCATCTGTGAGCGTCCTACTTAATGTAACATCTCCTTCCCCCCCTATATCCTTACCTCCATTCTCCATCTCCCTTATCTGGTCTATTTCTTTGTCTCCCCCTATTAGCATGTAAGTACCATGAGGGCAGCAAAAGAGAACCCAGTGCATAGTGCGAAGTGTTCGATAAATATTTGCTAAAAGAATCCCTTTCGGAAGCAACACAGTGAATGATAAGGGAGGATTTTTGCCAAGAACAAATACTGAAAGTCATGGGAAAAACCGTAAAAACTGAACAAAGAATAGGAATATCCCTCGACTTCCAATTGATTTCTACAATTCCTTCCTTCCTTAAAATAAACCAAAAGATTAAGGAAAAAGGTAATCCATACTTTCATGCTTCATTTTAGATGAGCACAGAGCACAAGCAAGGAACAACTAGGAGAGGCATTCTAGTTGTTATTGTAGGATAGGAAGTGGAAAAAAAAGTTTGAACAACTAATAGTACGATACAGTAAACGATTGACCTAGGCATGCTAAAAACAGTAAAATATGAACATTTAATTCAAGATTACATACCAAATATTAAGTGTCAACTGTGATCATTCCAAGGATATCTTAACAAGAGTTTAACCTGATATTAATGGCTGAATTTTTTTTTAAATTTCTAAACTTTATCTTAAGAGTATAAATCAGTTCTTCACTTCTACCTCGTTTGAGTACAAATGAGTTCTGCAGAATCTAGGACATTATCTCCAACACCTAGCACAGGGTCTGTGACACATAACAGGTACTCAGTAAACGCTTTTTAACTAATAGAGAATGCACAAATCAACATACTTTCTCAGCGCGGGAAATTCACCTTGTTCGTTCTTTCTCCGTGTTAACTGTAGAGCTTCCAATTGCATCTTGGTAAAGGGGCAAAGGCAATAAAGTATCTGTTGTATCTTCCTGTCTCATATATAAGTAAAGGCAATAAAACAGAATTGGCCAGCTTGCTCTTCTAAAAACTTATTATTAAACGATGTAAACATATTTTCTTTCAGCCAGTAGGGTAACTGGCCCAAGATCAAGTGGGAGATCAGGCACCCCCCCACACACAGGATTTCTAATCATGGAGTTGCTAATAAAGCACAAGAGACAAATGGTTGATCCACACCAGAGAATTTTGTTTCAAGGAATCGCCTTGGTCCTGAGCAAAATTCCTCATAATTTTAATACGATGTAATGAAGAGTGACTCATGGAGGTTGGTGCCCAAACAGGCAAGTCCTGAGAATTGGGTGTGACTTGTAACATCAGTTCATGTGGTGAGTCACTAGAGGACTAGGAATAGCTCTGCTCAGGATGTCCTCTATACCACTTGTCCACTTGGTAGAGATCATGAAAATCAAGAGTCCCCAACAAACTTAAATATTTGAACATTGTATCTTTAACTCAACCTATATCCAGATGACCATCTAGGTGTCAGCATAATATATGACTTTTGTAGATATTCTGCAATACAGAACACACAGATTCAACCAAGGATAAGCAGGTGTATAAAACCCAAACCATTCATTTTGGTAGAAAATAGAAAATCTTTATGAACAGCAATAATAACTAACATTTACTGAGCTATTATAAGCTAAGCATTTATCTACATAATCTCATTTGATCTTCACAAACCCATTGGTAGTTACTGTTATTATCTATTTTAAAGATTAGTGCACTGAAACTTGGAGATCAAGTAACTCGTTCAAGGTTACAAGGTAGTACACAGCAGACTTGGGACTCAAGTGTGGGGCTGTATGATGTTAAAGCCACTGCAGTCTTAACTACTAAATCACATTTCCTTTAATTTCTACCTTCAATTTTTCTCACCTTTGGCTTTGCTGATTATCCATGCCCAACCAAACTTTGGGTAGGAAACACTTCTATACAACATTTAGTGAAGTTTCAGAATAATATTAAATAGATGGTCCAAAGTTTGAAAGAAGAATGCAAACTTACTAGAGTCAGATTCGTGTGGTAGATAGAGCTTAAGTGTTGGAAACTTGGGTTATGTGCCTTTGGATAAGTTACCCTGTGAAACCAGTTTTCCTATCCATAAAATTACAATTATGATATTTGTATTACATGGTTCTTGAGAGGATGGTAGATAATGTATGTGGAATTCTCAGTACTTGGTAGACAATATGTAAATAGTAACTATTAATTTAATGTTGAATCAGCAGGAAATCATATGATCCCACAAAGCAAATGTTTTAGTAGTATATGGATTTGTTTTCTATATATATACTTGGTACCTTAATTACTCAAGAATTATGATAGTAATTTTTTCCTTTGATTTGGACTCTCTGTCTTCATATTCAATGCTGTCGGTTTAGTCACATGGATGAATTACAACTTACTGCTTCTTATAACAGTCTGAGAAAGTATTAATTAATAATTTAATAGTAGTGAAAAATTTGATTTAATGAGTTCTTAAATCATAACAAATTACTATTCTTCCAAGGTTTACATTTATTTGTAGCATAAAGTTAATTATGGACCTTTATTTATTTATTCAGTAAATTTTTACTGAATGCCTATATGTACCAAACACTAACTTTGCTGGGGATGCAATATAAAAATATATCACTCTAATCTGAAGGAATCACACGGGAGTGGGAAGATAGTTATGCCAACAGAGGGCCACTTCATTTAGAAGACCAGTAAAAAGGCATTACAACAGTTTAATCAAGAGACAAATTGCTGAACTGGGGCAGAGGCAGTGAGTTGAAATGGAGAGTGCTTATATTTATTGATGATATTCAGTAAGTAGAATGGATGGAATGTGATGTTTAGTGGGATGCATATTTAGGAAGGGCAGGATGTAAAGGAAAAAATATAGGCTGACTTACAGGATCCAGTTCGATTTAAAGGCAAAGTTGTAAAAGTGATGCGTTAAACAAAATTTTCTCCTTAAAATGTAACTCATGGAATCATCAGTGATATTTGAATCAATAACCGGAAATGAAAGCAATAATGATGCTAAATTTAAGTAGAAGAGGATACATAGAAAAAAATAAGACAAAATGTTAACAAATGCAACTAGTTACACGACCACCATTAGTTGTAATGATTTATGATGAGAAAAACCGCTGGGACTACAGGCAGAAATTTTAGATTATTGGTTTCATGAATAACCTTGAATTTTTGTTTCTCTTTTGTTATACAGCAAATATCCAATATCCCATGTCAGCAGCAGTGTATTTAAGAAGCATACTAATCTCACTAAGATGAGACTCAAATGTGGTTCTAACCCTCCACTTGGAGACTGGTGTCCCAGGTGCAATTCAGCACGAGTGTGCCCAACTAGTTCCAACTTGCTGCAATCACTTAGCAAGTGAAAAGTTTCTATTGCAAAAGGGATATAGTCATTGGATTGGTCTGCTCTTTAAAAAGCTATTTAGTTTGAAGTGCAAGCTGCTTGCTGAACAAAAATCCTCAGACACAATCAGTCACAGAATTTCAACCAGACCTCAAGTATTTCACAAAGAAATGATATATCATTTGTCCAAAGAGAATGAAACACCTGTTTCTAAGAGTGATTTAAGTCAATAAGTAATAAACTCAATCTTTGTTATGAATGCTTTCTGGTGTCTGAATGATTATTGCCCTTTCAGAGGGCAAAGTGCACAAAAGACTCAGTGACCTTGTGACTTGACAGTCAAATAACTACCATTATGTTCAGTCAATGTAAATAAGCATGGCTGACAATGTGCTAATTGGCTGCCTCTGGTCAGCCAAGTGTACTTTTGACCTTAATGAGAACCTAATCAATTAATACTTAAGGCAATAAAGACCTCTTGCTGATTAAGTAAGACAGAAATCATCTTTTTTCAACAGGATTAGAACTGCAAAATGGCAAACTTTTAATTTAATATATGATAATCCTCTCTTCTTAGGACCCCTCTCATTTAGCTAATGTGGTGAGATTGAACTCTGAAATGTGAAATCTTTGATTCAATGATTTATGTGTAATAGCCTTCTTAAAACATGAACAAATTGTAATTCAGATACTAAAACAATAACTTCTGGTATGCATCTGAATTATATATTAATCAACTTATCATGATCATAGAGTTGAAAAAACACGTTTTCTTTTTTTTTTAATTTTATTATGTTATGTTAGTCACCATACAATACATCATCAGTTTTTGATGTAGTGATCCACGATCCATTGTTTTCGTATGACACCCAGTGCTCCACGCAGTACGTGCCCTCCTTAATACCCATCACCAGGCTAACCCATCCCCCCACCCCCCTCCCCTCTAAAACCCTGTTTGTTTCTCAGAGTCCATAGTCTCTCATGGTTCATCTCTCCCTCCGATTTCCCACCCCCCTTCATTTTTCCCTTCCTTCTCCTAATGTCCTCCCTGCTATTCCTTATGGTCCACAAATAAGTGAAACCATATGATAATTGACTTTCTCTGCTTGACTTATTTCACTTAGCATAACCTCCTCCAGTCCCATCCATGTTGATGTAAAAGTTGGGTATTCATGCTTTCCGATGGCTGAGTAATATTCCATTGTATATGTGCACCACATCTTTATCCATTCGTCTGTTGAAGGGCATCTCGGCTCTTTCCACAGTTTGGCTACTGCGGACATCGCTGCTATGAACATTGGGGTGCGTATGGACCTTCTTTTCACTACATCTGTGTCTTTGAGGTAAATACCCAGAAGTGCAATTGCTGGGTCATAGGGTAGCTCTATTTTTCAAATTTTTGAGGAACCTCCACACTGTTTTCTAAAGTGGCTGTACCAACTTGCATTCCCACCAACAGTGTAAGAGGCTTCCCCTTTCTCCACAACCTCTCCAACATTTGTTGTTTCTTTCCCTGTCCATTTTTGCCATTCTAACTGGTGTAAGGTGGTATCTCAATGTGGTTTTGATCTGAATTTCCCTGATGGCTAATGATGAACATTTTTTCATGTGTCTGTTAGCCATTTCTATGTCTTCTTCAGAGAAGTGTCTTTTCATATCTTCTGCCCACTTTTTGATTTGATTATTTGTTTTTTGGGTGTTGAGTTTGGGAGATCTTTATAGATCTTGGATACCAGCCCTTTATCTGTAGTGTCATTTGCAAATATCTTCTCCCATTCTGTGGGTTGCCTCTTTGTTTTGTTGACTGTTTCCTTTGCTGTGCAGAAGCTTTTTATCTTGATGAAGTCCCAAAAGTTCATTTTTGCTTTTGTTTCTCTAGCTTTTGGAGATGTATCTTGGAAGAAGTTGCTGTGGGTGATGTCAAAGAAGTTACTGCCTATGTTCTCCTCTAGGATTTTGATGGATTCCTGTCTCACATTGAGGTCTTTCATCCACTTTGAGTTTATCTTTGTGAATGGTGTTAGAGAATGGTTGAGTTTCATTCTTTTGCATGTGGCTGTCCAATTTTCCCAGCACCATTTATTGAAGAGACTGTCTGTTTTCCATTGCATGTTTTTTCCTGCTTTGTCAAAGATTATTTGACCATAGAGTTGAGGGTCCATATCTGGGTTCTCTATTCTGTTCCATTGGTCTATATGTCTGTTTTTGTGCCAGTACCATGCTGTCTTGGTGATCACAGCTTTGTAATATAGCTTGAAATCGGGAAACGTGATGCCCCCAGCTTTGTTTTTCTTTTTCAACATTTCCTTGGTGATTTCGGGTCTTTTCTGATTCCATACAAATTTTAGGATTGTTTGTTCCAGCACTTTGAAAAATGTCATTGGAATTTTGATCGGGATGGCACTGAAGGTATAGATTGCTCTGGGTAGCATAGACATTTTAACAATGTTTATTCTTCCGATCCATGAGCATGGAATATTTTTCCATCTTTTTGGAAAAAACACATGTTTTCTTAAAACTAAGAGAGTCTGCATTAAAATTCTAGAGAAAATAATTAAACTTGATAGAATTGTTACTCAATTTGGGACTTTTCTGGAAACTCCTAAGATGATAGTAGCTAGCATTTCAGGGGCGTAGAGTTTCCTTTTCAATTAAAAAGAAAAATGCTACTATTGGCTTTCGTGAAGATATGGAAATGCTCCTATAAGAAAAATTTCTTTACATTACAACAGAAATTGTCACTTGTAAGTCACAAAGTGGAGTCTTCCGTAACTTGATTGCTCTAAAGCAGCATCTCCTTAAATGCTCTGTACACTAGGTGAACAGGTTCTCTGCTGAAATGAGGCTGTAATTTGTAAGAGCAACCAGAATTACTTTCTGTTTACAATGTGTAATATCTGAGTTGGCATTTATCATTTTAGGTTAAAAATTTATCATTTGGACACAATGACTAAAAATTTACAGTTCCTCTCCTTTAACATCATTCTCTCCTGAGAATCAGTTTTCTTGTTTAAAGCTTTGCAACTCTTTCAGCTCAGATGATACATATGAAAATGTATGTAATTTATATAGGAGAGGGGATACAGTTCCCTTAAAAAATGGTGAAAAAAGCAACAGCTGTGTATCTGCAATAACTTGGAGGCTTTTAATACAGATAAATATGCAAATATGTCATACTATTTTTAATGCACCATTTTTACACAGTTTAGTGACTGAAAACAGCAAACATTCTGTGTATTTAGATTCATAATGAGAAATATGCACCATTCAAAACTGGAGTTATTGTCATGTTGTAGCGAGTAATAAAAAAAATATGGCTTTGGATGGTAAATAAAACAGTGCTAAGTCAGTACAAGAACACTGACAAAGTCCAGGGTGGTAGTTGTATAGATCCAATATCATGTCATCAGTATTGTTGGAAAAACTACAAAGCACACTCATACTCCTCTACCGATGAGATAACACACAGATTAGCTAGTGGTATTTTTCAAATAATATGCACTGGTTAATTTGTAGCTGTATTTTCCAAATAGCAAGGCAATTTAATCTAGACTCTGGGTTTTGAAGACAAGACCTATTGGGCTTCAAAATTTAGATTAGTAATTTAGGTCGTTAAATCAAATTGTGTATTTTGTACAGAATCATATGAGAAATCCATACTGGAGTTAGAATTAAATCCCACAGGCTCATTTTGACCTTATTGTACTAAGCTTCCTTCCAATATTACCCACAATGACTCTTCCTCCACATTTATTATGAAAAATGTCCAACAGAGAAAAGTAGAGTTATAAAGTGAATATCTATGCCTATCACTGTTAACCTTTTACAATACTCGCTGAATCATATATCCTTCCATCTACCACCATTTTTTTTCTTTTAGACTTCGACTGCTTTTGTTTTTTTTAAATATACCTTATTTTGGGGAGGCAGTTTAAAAATTGTACAAGTGCAGAGAGTTCCCACATACCTCTCAAGCCCTTCTCCCTTGTTTTTGCTATTAACATTGTGGATTAGTGTAGTTCATCTGATACAATTGATGAACCAATAATGATATATGATTATTAACTAAAGTCTATAGTTTACATTCGAGTTCACTCTTGCTGTGCATTCTATGGGTTTTGACAAGTGTATAATGACACCCACCATGACAGTATCTCACAGAATAGTTTCACTGACCTAGAAATCCCCTGTGCTTCACCTCCACCTCATATTCATCCTTACCTGAGGGATAAGGATTAATGTCTTTTTTGAAGAATGCACCAGAGGTGAAGTGTCCTTCTCATTCTATCACATGATGGAGTACATGCAATGAACACAGCTTAGCAATGGTGATGTTCCTTGATCATTCGAGTGAGGTAGCGTTTGCCAGATTTATTCATTGTAAAGTTACTCTTCCTCCCTGTCCCACTTTATTTTTTGGAAGGATGTCACTTAAGACCAGTATATACTTGAGGGTAGGGAATTATTTATTAGCAGTATGGACTCATGTATATTTATTTTATACTTGGGGTTTTGTTGCTATAATTTGTCCAGCTTTGGCCACTGGGGGCTTGTTCCAGATGGTTCCTCCGTCTACTTGATAGGTCCCCATCCTTTAGTTTTTTGAACACTTCCTTACTTTCTGACACTATTAGACACTCCTGCTTCAGCCAGAGAGTCAGTTATTTCTTCAGGAATCCTGTTTTTTTTTTTTTTTTTATTGGAGAATGGCATTTAGAAACTAAGATCTAGGTGCCAGTGTCATCATTGCCACTGGGGTGTTACCACAATGATTTTTTTTAAAACTAAGAATATAACACAAGGAGGCACAATTTGAAAATTCAACTCTCCTTAAATTTAAATACCTGAGACAAGTTGGAAGAAAATTACCATTTAGTTGTTCTATTTTATCTAATGTCTTAGAAAAAATCCATACTACCCTCAATAATATTTTTATTTATGATTTTTCTCAGCCCTATTTGGACCTTTATGAAAACTGATTTATTTTAAAAAAACGACAGAAGCATCAGGAATAGTTATAAATACTCATGTTCCTATTCAGTTTTATGCTGTCTGGGCAAGACATATGAGATGTCTTTGTGTGGTGCGGTAGTAGTTGCTTCGGCTTTTAGCTAAAAAATGGTCCATTGGGATTTCTCTGTACTTCTCTCCCCCTCTACTTCTGAGTACCTTTCCTCAATCTTTACATGCATAAGGTAACCAAAATGAATTCATTCACTAGTTGCACCTGACATTTGGGAGTAGTAATGAAGGTTCCTATATACACTTACAAAGGTAAGAAGTAGTACAACTATAGTTGTACAGATAGCCCTATCAGCGCCAGTCAAGATGATAGATCAGCAAAATGGTCTTATGTTTAGAGAAAAGAATAAAAAAATGTAAGATATTCCTTATGTATATGTGTGGATGTATTTAACATGCTTCTGTTAAGAAGAAAAAAAATCAAACATTGCAGAAATACATAGCAAGGAAAATTCCCTGGAACCCCAAAACTCAGAGATAACCACTTTTAATCTTTCAGACCATTCCATTGCCCTCTTTTTATTTATATACACCCACATTGGGCCATATACTAAGACATCTTAAATATAAACAAATGTATATGTAACTTTCCATGAATGGGACCATATGACATATGCTGTTCTGCTATAAGCTTTATTTATTGGTAAGAATGGAGGTCTGTCCTTATCAGTAAATGGGGATATATACATATATCAGCCATTTTAATTCTGTATAATATGCCAAGGTACTATTGTGTTATGATTTTTTTCTTTTTCTTTTTTTTTAAAGATTTTATTTACTTATTTGAGAGAGAGAGAGAGAGGAGAGAGAGAGAGTGAGCATGAGCAGGGGGAGGGGCAGAGGGGGGGAGAGAGAGAGAGAGAGAGAGAGAGAGAGAGAGAGAGAGTGAGCATGAGCAGGGGGAGGGGCAGAGGGGGAGAGAGAGAGAGAGAGAGAGAGAGAGAGAGAGAGAGAGAAGTAGACTCCCCGATGAGTGGAGAGCCCAATGAGGGCTTGGGCTAGATCTCAGGAGCCCGGGATCATGACCTGAGCCAAAGTCAGATGCTTAACCAACGGAGCGACCCAGGCGCCCTTCTATGACTTCTTAACTTTCCTACTGCTGGATATTTAAATTGCATTCAAAGGTATTGTTAAAAATTATATAGAGACCAATGTCCTTATTGGTCATTGTCAGATTATCACCTTAGGATAAAATCCTAGGAGTAGGACCAGAGAGTAAAAGAATACGGGCATTTTAATCATGGATAAATATTGCTAAACTGTCCTTTGGAAAGGTTGATCAATGCACACTCTCATCAGCAGACTATTCTCTTAAGATCTTCTTGTTATCTCTGTTTCTGAGTTAAAACACCCTATGTTTAAGTGAGGATTTCTTACTTGTCCTGCATGAGAAGTCTTTCCTCAGTCTGTAACCTCCTCACTCATGATCTCTTTGAGTATCGATCTTACCCCATTACCCCTATTTTCTTCTTCCAGAGCACAAATGGAAAACTCTTTCTCTCTTTCATGTTTTTTAACCTGTTTCACATGATCCATGACTGAGTGGAAAACAAAATACATTTCCCTGGGAATTCAAACACACAGGTTTTCCCTCAAACAAATCTGGAGTTGAAGCTGATTGGTGTGGTCCTGGAAACCCTAAGCAGATTAATTTTATCTTTGTCTTTGTCTTGCTGAGCTGCATTCTGGAAAATCACTTTAGCTCCATATTCCGGTTTACTCATTCTCCGTTTGAGTTGTGTCTAATCTGCTTAATTCATTTTCAGAATTTTTAATTTTCATAATCATAATTTTTATGTCTTAGATGTTCAAAAATTTTTTTAAATCTGCTTACTTTTAGTAGTCTCCCGTTTTTTCAAATACCTCATATTGTGTATCCATAATTTGAATATAGAAAGTTCCTTTTTTTTCTTTCTTTAATTTTTTTATTGTTATGTTAATCACCATATATTACATCATTAGTTTTTGGTGCAGTGTTCCATGATTCATTGTTTGTTCATAACACCCAGTGCTCCATGCAGAACGTGCCCTCCTCAATACCCATCACCAGGCTAACCCATCCCCCTACCCCCCTCCCCTCTAGAACCCTCAGTTTGTTTTTCAGAGTCCATCATCTCCATGGTTCGTCTCCCCCTCTGACATACTAGGGTTCTAATGATGCTATTTGCTTTTTTCTCTCTTTTTTAAAATTTATTTTTATTTATTATTTTTTAAATTTAAATTCAATCAATTAACATATAATGTATTATTTGTTTCAGGGGTACAGGTTGGTGATTCATCAGTCTTATACGATACCTAGTGCTCAGTACAACACATACCCTCCCTAATGTCCATCACCCAGTTA
Source organism: Eumetopias jubatus (assembly GCF_037043125.1). Lineage (NCBI taxonomy): Eukaryota > Metazoa > Chordata > Mammalia > Carnivora > Otariidae > Eumetopias > Eumetopias jubatus. The sequence continues at coordinate 77,769,717 of NW_028274813.1, forward strand.
TCGCATCCCTCTACCCCCCTTCCCTCCAGCATCCCTCGGTTTGTTTCCTGAGATTAAGAGTCTCTTATGATTTGTCTCCCTCTCTGTTTTCATCTTGTTTTATTTTTTCCTCTCTTCCCCTATGATCTTCTGCCTTGTTTCTTAAATTCCACATATCAGTGAGATCATATGATACTTGTCTTTCTCTGATTGATTTATTTAGCTTAGCATAATACCCTCTAGTTCCATCCACATCCTTGCAAACATCAGGATGTCATTCTTTTTTTTTTTAAGATTTTATTTATTTATTCATGAGAGACAGAGAGAGAGGGAGGCAGAGGGAGAAGCAGGCTCCCAAGGAGCAGGGAGCCCGATGTGGGACTTGTTCCCAGGACCCCGGGATCATGACCTGAGCCGAAGGCAGACGCTTAACCATCTGAGCCACCCAGGTGCCCAGGATTTCATTCTTTTTGATGGCTGAGTAGTATTCCTGTGTGTGTGTGTGTGTATGTGTGTGTGTGTGTGTGTGTGTGTACCACATCTTCTTTATCCATTCATCTGTCGATGGACATCTGGGCTCTTTCCATAATTTGACTATTGTGGACATTGTTGCTATAAACACTGCGGTGCATGTGCTCCTTTGTATCACTACATCTCTATCGTTGGGGTAAATATCCACTAGTGCAATTGCTGGGTTGTAGGCTAGCTCTATATTCAACTTTTTGAGGAACCTCCATACTGTTTTCCAGAATGACTGTACCAGCTTGCATTCCCACCAACAGTGTAGGAGGGTTCCCCTTTCTCCACATCCCCGTCAACATCTGTCATTTCCTGACTTGTTAATTTTAGCCATTCTGACTGGTGTGAGGTGGTATCTCATTGAGGTTTTGATTTGGATTTCCCTGATGCCGAGTGATGTTGAGCACTTTTTCATGTGTCTGTTGGCCATTTGGATGTCTTCTTTGGAAAAATGTCTGTTCATGTCTTCTCCCCATTTCTTGATGGGATTATTTCTTCTTTGTGTGTTGAGTTTGATAAGTTCTTTATAGATTTCAGATACTAGCCCTTTATCTCATGTCATCTGCAAATATCTTCTCCCATTCTGTCGGTTGTCTTTTGGTTTTGTTGACTGTTTCCTTTGCTGTGCAGAAGGTTTTTATCTTGATGAAGTCCCAATAATTCATTTTTGCTTTTGTTTCCCTTGCCTTTGGAGATGTATCTAGCAAGAAGTTGCTGCGGCCGAGGTCAAAGAGGTTACTGCCTGTGTTCTCTTCTAGGATTTTGATGGATTCCTGTCTCACATTTAGGTCTTTCATCCATTCTGAGTCATTTTTGTGTGTGGTGTAAGGAAATGGTCCAGTTTCATCCTTCTGCATGTGGCTGTCCAATTTTCCTAACACCATTTGTTGGAGAGACAACATTTTCCATTGGACATTCTTTGCTGCTTTGTCAAAGATTAGTTGCTATTTTCTTTTGTATTTATTTTTTTGTTTGTTCATTTATTGTCCTAACAACTCTGATGATGCTTCTCTGTAGTGGCTTATTTCTTGATGTAATCTGTTACTTTGGATGGTGGACTAATGTTTGGCTTGACTTTATTTGTAGAGTTCCCATAAAGCCTGGGGTCAATGGGCATTTCTTCAGAGGGATTTGTGTTTAGTTCTGCCAGTTGCTCCACACTGCAATTTACTAACACAGGACTACCTAAAGTTAATTTATTTGCTGAGGGTTTCTAGGATCACACTGATCATACAGTTTCAACATTAAATTTGTCTGAGGAAAATCTATGTGTTTGTATTTCCAGGGGAATGTGTATTGTTTTCTCCTCAGAGGCTAAGGCAAGACGGACAAGTTCCTTGCTGTCTCCTTTAGCTGGTGAGCATATTTTTTTAGTACATGCCTTTCATGGAGATTATGGCCCTTTGAAAGTGTTGGTTTATAGATAGCCTCAGTTCTTTTTTTTTTCTTTAAAGATTTATTTATTTGAGAGAGAGAGAGAGAGAAAGAGAGAATGCCCTCGGGGGGAGGGGCAGAAGGAGAGAGTCTCAAGCCGACTCCACACTGAGCATGGATCCCGATTGTGGGGCTTGATCTCAGGACTCTGAGATCACGACCTGACCCGAAACCAAGAGCCAGATGATTAACAGGCTATGCCACACAGGTGCCCCTAGATAGGCCTCAGTTCTTTATAGTGGAGATAGGCCTCTTCACTTTATATAGCTCTGAAGCACTGTTTTCTGTCCCTAAATGGCCAAACACAAGTGTTTTGGTCACTATAATTAGCAAATAATGATATGATGAATTCTTAACCTCAGGAAATAAACAGAGGGTTGCTGGAGTGGTGGGGGTGGGAGGGATGGGGTGGCTGGGTGATGGACACTGGGGTGGGTGTATGCTATGGTGAGCACTGTGAATTGTGTAAGACTGTTGAATCACAGACCTGTACCTCTGAAACAAATAGTACATTATATGTTAAAAAAAAAAAAAAGAAGAAGATAGTAGGAGCGGAAAATGAAGTGGGGGGAATTGGAGGGGGAGATGAACCATGAGAGACTATGGACTCTTGAGAAACAAACTGAGGGTTCTAGAGGGGAGGGGGGTGGGGGAATGGGTTAGCCTGGTGATGGATATTAAAGAGGGCACGTACTGCATGGAGCACTGGGTGTTATACGCAAACAATGAATCATGGAACTCTGCATCAAAAACTAATGATGTAATATATGGTGATTAACATAACGTAAAAAAAAAAAAAAGAATGGAAAGAAAAAAAATTCCCATTGTTTTGGCTTCAGCTTATCTTTCCTTTCTCCTTGTTACCCTAGAGAGTTCTGTTACTTTCTTATGAGCTTAGTCACTCAATGTAAAGGATATTTCTTTTTTCTTTCTTTCTTTCTTTTTTTTTTAATATGGCATCTCTAGTTGTATATTTTGGGATTTTTTTTTTCAGACTACCTAAGGTTGCAAGAAATTTAAGATGCATAGTTAAGTGTGGATTTCAGATAAACCAGGAATACTCTGTTAGTCTATGTTTATCCCAAACATTGTATGGACCACACTTACACTAAAAGATTATTCATTGTTAATCTGAAATTTAAATTTGATTGGGCATTCTGTATTTTTTAAAAAAAAGGAAAGAGAGAAAGAAAGAAAAAAAAGGGGGGAGAAATGTGATCAGGCAGGAGACTAGAACAAAGCCGTACACTAGAGACTTAGGGTATATTTTGATATGTTAGAAGGGCATTCTGTATTTTTATGTGCTATATCTGACAACTCTAGAATCTAATCCATGATATTGTAGGAAATGGAAGTTTGGGTTATGTTTTAAGTACAGTTTTGAGAAATTAAACACGGGAGACATATATACATTGGAGAATATGATTTTCTCAAATGTATCAATTTGGCTGATATAGTTTTAATCTGAAAATTCTAAAACCAATATTCCATTGTCTTTACCTCCATAATTTGAAAAAACCCTGAATCCCTTAGTATCCCCACTCCCCTGCACTTTTTAAGTGATCTTCTTTCTAAATGTTTTTTAATCCCTGAGATTTAATAATTTAAAATATATATCTTAATATTGCCCACTCTTTTTTTTAAGATTTTATTTATTTATTTGACAGAGAGATAGCGAAAGAGGGGGAGTGGGAGAGGGAGAAGCAGGCTTCCCGCTGAGCAGGGAGCCCAATGCAGTGCTCGATCCCAGGACCTGGGGATCACGACCTGAGCCGAAGGCAGACACTTAACGACTGAGCCATCCAGGTGCCCCAATATTGCCCATTCTTAAAAGCATTTAAAAGCAAACTGAATCTTTTTGATCTATAGAGTCAGGATTTTTTTTCTTTCAGAGACTTTTTGAAGTTTTGTGGGTTTTATTTATTCTGTACCCTACCCCCTTACCCCTGCCAGCATATAATAACCATATGTTACCTTTCTATTTTTCTTCACATCTACTTTGGTATTTTTAAGTGCTTAACTCTTCATGACTTCTTATTTTTGTGTGACTTTTCACAACCCTGTCCTCAATCCTGTCTGGGTTTTCTACATTGCTAAGTCTCTTCTTTGCTGTTTTTAATACATTACATTTTTTTTTTCTTGTGGTGTTACTTTTCTCTCAATTTCTTTCTTTTTTTTAAATAATTTTTTATTGTTATGTTAATCATCATACATTACATCATTAGTTCTTGATGTAGTGTTCCATGATTCATTGTTTGTGCATAACACCCAGTCCACCATGCAGAATGTGCCCTCTTTATTACCCATCACCAGGCTAACCCATCCCCCCACCCCCTCCCCTCTAGAACCCTCAGTTTGTTTTTCAGAGTCCATCGTCTCTAATGGTTCGTCTCCCCCTCCGACTTACTCCCCTTCATTCTTCCCCTCCTGCCATCTTCTTCTTCTTTATTTTTTCTTAACATATATTGCACTATTTGTTTAAGAAGTACAGATCCGTGATTCATCAGTCTTGTACAATTCACAGTGCTCACCATAGCAAATACCCTCCCCAATGTCTATCACCCAGCCACCCAATCCCTCCTACCCCCACCACTCCAGCAACCCTCGGTTTGTTTCCTGGGATTAAGAATTCCTCATATCAGTGAAGTCATATGATACATGTCTTTCCTGATTGACTTATTTCACTCAGCATAACACCCTCCAGTTCCATCCACGTCGTTGCAAATGGCAAGATCTCATTCCTTTTGATGGCTGCATAATATTCCATTGTGTATATATACCAAATCTTCTTTATCCATTCATCTGCAGATGGACATCTTGGCTCTTTCCACAGTTTGGCTATTGTGGACATTGCTGCTATAAACATTGGGGTGCACATACCCCTTCGGATCCCTACATTTGTATCTTTGTGGTAAATACCCAGTAGTGCAATTGCTGGATCGTATGGTAGCTCTATTTTCAACTGTTTGAGGAACCTCCATACTGTTTTCCAGAGCGGTTGCACCAGCTTGCATTCCCACCAACAGTGTAGGAGGGTTCCCCTTTCTTCACATCCCTGCCAACATCTGTCGTTTCCTGACTTGTTAATTTTAGCCATTCTGACGGGTGTGAGGTGGTATCTCATTGAGGTTTTGATTTGGATTTCCCTGATGCCGAGTGATGTTGAGCACTTTTTCATGTGTCTGTTGACCATTTGGATGTCTTCCTTGGAAAAATGTCTGTTCATGTCTTCTGCCCATTTCTTGATTGGATTATTTGTTCTTTGGGTGTTGGGTTGGATAAGTTCTTGATAGATTTTGGATACTAGCCCTTTATCTGATATGTCATTTGCAAATATTTTCTCCCATTCTGTCGGTTGTCTTTTGGTTTTCTTGACTGTTTCTTTTGCTGTGCAAAAGCTTTTTATCTTGATGAAATCCCAATAGTTCATTTTTGCCCTTGCTTCCCTTGTCTTTGGCGATGTTTCTAGGAAGAAGTTGCTATGGCTGAGGTTGAAGAGGTTGCTGCCTGTGTTCTCCTTTAGGATTTTGATGGACTCCTATCTCACGTTTAGGTCTTTCAACCATTTGGAGTCTATTTTTGTGTGTGGTGTAAGGAAATGGTCCAGTTTCATTCTTCTGCATGTGGCTGTCCAATTTTCCCAACACCATTTGTTGAAGAGACTGTCTTTTTTCCATTGGACATTCTTTCCTGCTTTGTCAAAGATGAGTTGACCATAGAGTTGAGGGTCCATTTCTGGGCTCTCTATTCTGTTCCATTGATCTATGTGTCTGTTTTGGTGCCAGTACCATACTGTCTTGATGATGACAGCTTTGTAATAGAGCCAGAAGTCCGGAACTGTGATGCCGCCAGCTTTGCTTTTCTTTTTCAACATTCCTCTGGCTATTCGGGGTCTCTTCTGGTTCCATACAAATCTTAGGATTATTTGTTCCATTTCTTTGAAAAAGGTGGATGGTATTTTGATGGGGATTGTATTGAATGTGTAAATTGCTCTAGGTAGCGTTGACATCTTCACAATATTTGTTCTTCCAATCCATGAGCAAGGAACGTTTTTCCATTTCTTTGTGTCTTCCTCAATTTCTTTCATGAGTATCTTATAGTTTTCTGAGTACAGTTCCTTTGCCTCTTTGGTTAGATTTATTCCTAGGTAGCTTATGGTTTTGGGTGCAATTGTAAATGGGATCGACACCTTGATTTGTCTCTCTTCTGCCTTGTTGGTGTATAGGAATGCCACTGATTTCTGTGCATTGATTTTAGATCCTGCTACTTTACTGAATTCCTGGATGAGTTCTAGCAGTTTTGGGTGGAGTCTTTTGGGTTTTCCACATACAGTATCATATCATCTGCAAAGAGTGAGAGTTTGACTTCCTCTTTGCCGATTTGGATGCCTTTGATTTCTTTTTGTTGTCTGATTGCTGTGGTTAGGACTTCTACTACTATGTTGAATAGCAGTGGTGAGAGTGGACATCCCTGCCGCGTTCCTGACCTTGGGGGGAAAGCTCTCAGCTTTTCCCCATTGAGAATGATATTCACTATAGGTTTTTCATAGATGGCTTTTATGATATTGAGGTATGTACCCTCTATCCCTATACTCTGAAGAATTTTGATCAAGAAAGGATGCTGTACTTTGTCAAATGCTTTTTCTGCATCTATTGAGAGAATCATATGATTCTTGTTCTTTCTTTTGTTAATGTATTGTATCACGTTGATTGATTCGCGGATGTTGAACCAGCCTTGCAGCCCAGAGATAAATCCCACTTGGTCATGGTGAATAATCCTTTTAATGTAGTGTTGGATCCTGCTGGCTAGTATTTTGGTGAGAATTTTTGCATCCATGTTCATCAAGGATATTGGTCTGTAATTCTCTTTTTTGTGGGGTCCTTGTCTGGTTTGGGGATCAAGGTAATGGTGGCCTCATAAAATGAGTTTGGAAGTTTTCCTTCCATTTCTATTTTTTGTAACAGTTTCAGGAGAATAGCTATTAATTCTTCTTTAAAAGTTTGGTAGAATTCCCCTGGGAGCCAACTGCCCCTGGGCTTTTGTTTGTTGGGAGATTTTTGATGACTGATTCAATTTCCTTAGTGGTTATAGGTCTGTTCAGGTTTTCTATTTCTTCCTAGTTCAATTTTGGTACTGATACATCTCTAGGAATGCATCCATTTCTTTCAGGTTGTCTAATTTGCTGGCATAGAGTTGCTCCTAATATGTTCTTATAATTGTTTGTATTTCTTTGGTGTTGGTTGTGATCTCTCCTCTTTCATTCATGATTTTGTTGATTTGGGTCATTTCTCTTTTCTTTTTGATCAGTCTGGCCAGGGGCTTATCAATCTTGTTAATTCTTTCAAAGAACCAGCTCCTAGTTTCGTTGATCTGTTCTACTGTTCTTTTGGTTTCTAGTTCATTGATTTCTGCTCTGATCTTTATGATTTCTCTTCTCCTGCTGGGTTTAGGCTTTATTTGCTGTTCTTTCTCCAGCTCCTTTAGGTGTAGGGTTAGGTTGTGTATTTGAGACCTTTCTTGTTTCTTGAGAAAGGCTTGTATTGCTATATACTTTCCTCTCAGGACTGCCTTTTCTGTATCCCAAAGATTTTGAACCATTGTGTTTTCATTTTCATTGGTTTCCATGAATTTTTTTAATTCTTCTTTAATTTCCTGGTTGACCCATTCATTCTTTAGTAGGATGCTCTTTAGCCTCCATGTATTTGAGTTCTTTCCGACTTTCCTCTTGTGGTTGAGTTCTAGTTTCAAAGCATTGTGGTCTGAAAATATGCAGGGAATGATCCCAATCTTTTGGTACCGGTTGAGACCTGATTTGTAACCTAGGATGGGATCAATTCTGGAGAATGTTCCATGGGCACTAGAGAAGAATGTGTATTCTGTTGCTTTGGGATGGAATGTTCTGAATATGTCTGTGAAGTCCATTTGGACCAGTGTGTCATTTAAAGTCTTTATTTCCTTGTTGATCTTTTGCTTAGATGATCTGTCCATTTCAGTAAGGGGGGTGTTAAAGTCCCCCACTATTATTGTATTGTCGTCAATGTGTTTCTTTGCTTTTGTTATTAATTGGTTTATATAATTGGCTGCTCCCACGTTAGGGGCATAGATATTTACAATTGTTAGATCTTCTTGTTGGACAGACCCTTTAAGTAGGATATAGTGTCCTTCCTCATCTCTTAGTACAGTCTTTGTTTTAAAATCTAATTTGTCTGATATAAGGATTGCCACCCCAGCTTTCTTTTGGTGTCCATTAGCATGGTAAATGGTTTTCCACCCCCTCACTTTCAATCTGGGGGTGTCTTGGGTCTAAAATGGGTCTCTTGCAGACAGCATATTGATGGGTCTTGTTTTTTAATCCAATCTGATAGCCTGTGTCTTTTGATTGGGGCATTGAGCCCATTTACATTCAGGGTAACTATTGAAAGGTATGAATTTAGTGCCATTGTGTTGCCTGTAAGGTGACTGTGACTGTATATTGTCTGTGTTCCTTTCTGATCTATGCTGCTTTTAGGCTTTTTGCTTAGAGGACCTCTTTCAATATTTCTTGTAGGGCTGGTTTTGTGTTTGCAAATTCCTTTAGTTTTTCTTTGTCCTGGAAGCTTTTTATCTGTCCTTCTATTTTCAATGATAGCCTAGCTGGATATAGTATTCTTGGCTGCATATTTTTCTCATTTAGCGCTCTGAAGATATCATGCCAGTCCTTTCTGGCCTGCCAGGTTTCTGTGGATAGGTCTGTTGCCAATCTAATGTTTCTACCATTGTAGGTTACATATCTCTTCTCTGGAGCTGCTTTCAGGACTTTCTCTTTGTCTCTGAGACTCGTAAGTTTTACTATTAGATGTCGGGGTGTTGACCTATTATTATTGATTTTGAGAGGGGTTCTCTGTGCCTCCTGGATTTTGATGCCTGTTTCCTTCCCCACATTAAGGAAATTCTCTGCTATAATTTGCTCCAATATACCTTCTGCCCCCCCTCTCTCTTTCTTCTTCTTCTGGGATCTCAATTATTCTAATGGTGTTTCATCTTATCGTATCGCTTATCTCTCGAATTCTGCCCTGGTGATCCTGTAGTTGTTTATCTCTCTTTTTCTCAGCCTCTTTATTTTCCATCATTTGGTCTTCTATATCGCTGATTCTTTCTTCTGCCTCATTTATCCTAGCAGTCAGTGCGCCCATTTTTGATTGCACCTCATTAAAAGCCTTTTTGATTTCGACTTGGTTAGATTTTAGTTCTTTTATTTCTCCAGAAAGGGTTTCTCTAATAACTCCCACACTTTTTTCAAGCCCAGCTAGTATCTTTAAAGTCATGATTCTGAACTCTAGGTCCGACATCGTACTAATGTCAGTATTGAGTAGGTCCCTGGCAGAGGGTACTACCTCTTGTTCTTTTTGCTGAGGTGAATTTTTTTTCTTGTCATTTTGTCCAGAGGAGAACAGATGAATGAGAGAACAGAATGCTAACAGGTTAACAACGTCTCCAGCAAATATACTCTATACAAATCAGAAAAGACCTGAAACCAGGGGACAAGAAAGGGAAAGAAAGAAGAGAAAAAAAAGGAAAAGAAAAAGATAAAAACAAACAAAAACAGAACAAAACAAAAAAACCCAGAATATGATCAAATATGATCAGGCCAGTACATAGATCAGTGCCACACACTAGTTTTGGGGCATATTTTGTTTGTTAGAAGAAAGTGCCTGCTAAAATTTTAAAGAAAGAAAGACTTATATATGTACAAAATAAGAGTTGATACAAAGAAGGGATGGCAGATGACTGTAAACATGAAAATTATAAAAGATTTTATAAAAGGAATTGATAAGATAAGAAGTTGTTTTTAAAAAGAAAGAAGAAGTTTTAAAAAGAAAAAGAAAAAAGAAAAAATAGAAAAAAAAAGGGAGAGAATGTGATCAGGCAGCAGAATAGAACAAAGCCATATACACTAGTGATTTAGGGTATATTTTGATCTGTTAGAAGAAATTGTATCTCTAAATTTTAAAGAGAGAACAACTTATATATATATGCCAAAAATAAGGGTAACTACTATGAAGGGATAAAAATATGACTCTAAAAACGAAAAATAAAAAATGTTTTTTTTTAAAAAGGGATTGATAAGATGTTGTTTGAAAAATGGAAAAAGAAAAATTAAAAGAAAAAGTTAAAAAAAATTAACTTTGAAAAACGAATGAATTATGGTAAAAAAGCCATGAATTCTATGTGCAGTATTCCCCTAGCGCTGGAGTTCTCCCGTTCTCCTTGATCGGTAAACTTGGTCTTGGCTTGCTGGCTGTTCGTGCTGATCTTCTGGGGGAGGGGCCTGTTGCTGTGGTTCCCAAATGTCTTTGCCGGAGCCGGAATTGCCCCGCCCTTGTGAGTCCGGGCTAAGCAACCTGCTCCGGTTTGCTCTCAGGAGCTTTTGTTCCCTGCAAGCTCTTGGTACAGCTTTGGAGGACCGGGGTGAAAATGGTGGCCTCCCACTCTCTGCCCGGAGGAGCTGAGAACTCGGGGCCCCACTCTTCAGTGCGCCCCCAGAGAAAAGCAGTCACTCCCGTCTCCCTGGTCTCCGGCCGCACTCCGTGCTCACCCAGCCTGTGACCGAGCGTTTCTATGTCTGGCACCTGACCCCCGTGTGGAGTCTCCAAACCCAGCAGATCCCTGCGGTGTGCTCCCGCACCGCTCCTCCCGGGGGAGGGAGGGGAGTCTCCCCGGCTCTGCCGCTTGTTGGGTCCCTGCTGGAGGAGCAGTGGCCCGACTGGGCAGCGGATCACAGTTTATGGCAACCCCGAGATGAGAGCCCGTGCCTCGGCTCCGTCTCTGCAGCCGGCTTCCCCACTCTGATACCTGGGAGCTCTGCCACACTCAGGCACCCCTGGTCTTTCTGTGACCCCGAGGGTCCTGAGACCACACTGTCCCGCGAGGGTTCCACCCCCAGCTTAGCCACTGGAGCGATGTCCCTCCAGAGAGCCGACTTCTAAAAGTTCCGATTTTGTGCTCCGCGGCTCTATCACTTGCCAGAAGCGGCCGACGGAGGCCCCCTCCCCCACAGTCTATCCTCCCAAATATCGCCTCGGATTCACTTCTCCGCACGTCCTACCTTCCAGAAAGTGGTCGCTTTTCTGTTCAGAGTGTTGTTACTCTTCTTATCTTCGGTCTCCTGTTGAGTTCGTAGATGTTCAGAATGGTTTGATCCCTATTCAGCTGAATTCCTGAGACCAGACGAAATCCAGGTCTCCTACTCCTCCGCCATCTTGCTCCGCCCCCCCTCAATTTCTTTCTTTTGTTCCACTAGCTTCTTTTTCACCGTATTCCTTATATTATCCTTGTATTATCCCATATTTGATCTATTATTTCATAAAATTCAATTTTCTTGAGTGTGCAAAATAGTTGCAAAATTCTGATACCATTTTTGAAGTGCATTTTCTTCCAAAATATTCCCACTATCTGAGTTTTAAATGTTCTATTTCGTTGCTTCCTTTTTTTCTCATTTTAGTGGGATCAGAATTTATTTGATAGCTCTCATTTCTAAAGAGGGCCCTTGGATTCAAGCCTACCTTACTCCAAAATAGTGTGGGTGTATTCCCATTGCTTTTCCTTTCTTGAATGCCTGAACACTCAGTAAGTTTTCTATTCAAACATATGCAGTGGACATATGCCAGTGTTCAGTATTATTTGTTTTGTGTCTCAGGTATCAGAGGGGATGGGAAGAAGAGTGAGGAAATTCTGTTTTTGGCAGCACTTCATTCATTCTCCTCATACATCAGTAAAATTCAGAGGTGGGTAAGAACTTTGTGCTTCACCTTGTGTTTCCATGTTAGCATAACCCAGATATTTTCCTGTGTAGTTCATATGGTGTGACCACACATTTTTTTTTCTCTTGCCTCCCTGGCTTTGTTGACTGCTGCTTGCCAGTCTTGATCAAGCACATTTATCCATACAGATTATTCCTCTTTTCTCTTTTCTTCTCTTTTCTTTCCTCCTGGACCCATCTTATCCTAATTTGATTTGAATTATTTTATATGTAGATAATGCATGTGATCCCTTCCTAGTTATAGCATATAGCATTCATTCATTTTTTATTTTTGTCTTTGCTTAATTTGTTAATTTTTGGAGTTCTACAGAAGATAATTTTGTGCAACTTCCCTTATGTTGTCCACCATTTTCCTCTAATTGCCCATTTAAAACACACACACACACACACACACACACACACACATACACACACATCTTGAGAAAGTCATTTTCTCTCTTTAGGTCTCAACTTGTAAAATGAGGGGATAGCTAAATGACTAACAGGGTCCTGTTCATTTCCATGATGACATGAATAGAGTATGTTCATTATGATGTCAACATACAAAAAAAGAGCTGCATAACAAATTGGTGCACTCTTACCTTGCCTAGTCCACATGCAAAGATTAATTTATTCCATAGGCAGTATTCCTATTTATGACTTCAAGTTTCCTTGCCTCAAAATTGGCCTTAGATACATCCACAGACAGTTCATTTGCAGTAACAGGAGGAAGGCAGATAGAATATTGAGTGTGGAGGGGGAGGTTGTAGAAATTTTGCTCTGATTGCTTCCATTATCTCGGAGAATTAAGGTCATCATCAGGGAGTCAAGAGGTAGGAGGAATTGCTGGAGGTCTGGGATGAGAGGAGACATTGTGAACTGGTTATCAAGAAGTGTCGAGCAGTGAATGGAAGAGAGAATACAGCAAGATTGCTGCGTTCGCACAAATGGCTCAGTTAGGGTACATGCTCAAAGATGTCAAGTAGACTGTCAGCATAACAGTGCTTTTTTTCTTTAGCCATGTTTAGGTGCCCAGGTGCAGGTAAAGACTGTGCAGTGAACCAGGCTGCACCGGGGTGGGGGTTTTGTTAGGTGAGGATAATGGAGGGAGGGGGAGAGAAAGGGGCAAGGAAGATGAGAGTGAATGCATGGAGTGATCATAGTGATGGGCCATTACATCTACCCAGGGAAACAAAGATAGAAAGGATAACGGGGAGCTAAGAAGGGAGGACAAGAAAAGACTAAGAAGCATTAAGCGATGGTAGGATTAATGATGATAGGTCCTAGTGGAATCAGAGCACTACAGGGAATAAACTAGAAAGATAGGAGGTGGCAAACAAAGAGTAAGTTGCTGGAAATGAGAATATGGAGGGCTTGCTGTTATTGGTAAAATAACAAGGCTCAGTGTATGACTGTGAGGTTTGGTGTCTGTGGATGAAGAAGAGTAGGTAGGTATTGGAAGGACTACCTTGTCTATCTTGAAAGGATATTGTAATCATCAAGAGCTGACAGAGCAGCTGAAGTTAAAACATATAAGGAATAAGGAGAAATAATCTGAGGGTCTGTAGATGACTAAAATAAGAACTTCTGCAACATTTTTCTTTTATGCATTTGCAAAGATGAAAAATATTGACAGGTTCCAGTGTTGGCCCAGTGCGGGAAGAGTATGGCACATTTTCCTAGTCAGTCTGGCAATATTTATCTGTATTCTCATACTTTCACTCAGCAATTTCATTATGGAGAATTTGTCCTACATAAATTGTTGTACAAGAATGCAAAGACTTTTGTACAAGAATGTTCAACTGAAGAAATTTTTACAATAGCAAATAACTGTAAATATCCTGTGTCCATAAATAATTGGTGAAATAAATTATACACTCATCAATGAAAAATCATACAACCATGAAAAAGAATGAAGAAGGTGACACGTGTACAGACATGAAACCATGTCCATGGTACCTCATTAAGTGGCGGGGGGGCATATAAAATGGTATGCATAGAATAAGTCCTTTTTGTTGTTAAAAGCAATTTAAAAATTCTTGGATTTTATAAGCTTGCATGAGTTCTAAAATAAAAACTAGAGTTATTTTAATACAAAATCAATAAAAGGTATTAGACTTCATTAGGGTTCTGTGGAATACTCCAATGACTTAAGAACTTGAGTTGGAGAATGAAGACAGTAGAAATTTGAAGTTCATCTCCAGATGAACACCAGCTACCCTTAAAGACAGGCACAGAGGACTCATGTATGTATGGGTCTGGCCCTAGGTCCACTCTGACTACACCCATCTCTCCCCTCAACACTCACCATGCTCTAGCCACTGTTGTTGTTTTTTTTTCTCCTCTGTTTTCTAGTATGCTAACTTTACTCCTACTTTTTGACTTTGTGCTTGCTATTTCCACTGGCTTTAAGACTCTTAGATCTCTAAGTCTCTAGTCCAGTCTCTGCCTGGTAGATTTCTTCTCAATCAAGTCTCAGCTCAAGCATCACCTCTCCAGGCAAATGCTCCATTTATCTGACTCAAGTTCATTCCCTTTTATTTTCTTCATTGTATTTCTCATTCTCTAAAGATACCTTGTTTGTTTGCCTACTTGATAACGTTTACAACCCCCTGCTAACGGAAGGCACTCACTATGTTTTTTTCATCACTGTACTTCTGGTATTCAGAAGAGTCTCAGGTATATAGTAGGTGCTTAATATTTATTGAGTACATTAGTGAAGGAATGGTTAGGAGATAGTCAGATGTCTAAGTGACTAAGCTTCACTCTTCTGGCTTGCTCCAGTTTGGATCTATAGGAAATTTCTGGAACATCCAATCACAAAACAATATTAGTGGCAAACCTCTGTTCCAACTGAGTAAGTACGGTAGTAAGGTTTTTTTTTGTCTTTTTCTTTGCAGGGGTGAGGTGAAGAGATGATGGTAGTGGTGGTAGTAATGGCAGAAGTGGTAGGCTTCACACTATATCCTAAATTCTGAGAATCCCTTATCTCTCCTTCTACTCAAACCAATTCTGCTCATTCCAATTTGGTACATAAGTTGGCTGAAACATTGCCACGTCTATAGTTTGAAATTAGGTAGGTTCAGAATACAGCCAATCCAAATTTACAGTAAGAACAGGAGATCAGTAGCTAATTATTAATTTCTTTCCTAGCATGCACTTTCTTTTTCTTCCTAATATTATTCTGAATGTCCAAACTGTAACATTTGAATAATATTGACTCCACTCATGGATTTAAGCCAAATTTAGTAATGGGCATGCAACACAGGCTTAAGCCAATGAACACATTGCATTTCTATGGCCTTATTGACTGAAATAGGATTGAGCATGTGATCTAAACTGGATCAATGCAAACAATCCAGTATTTTTGCTGTGAGACTTGAGATATGGATTCCCTCATTTCTATTTGTGCTTGGTGTATGGAGATAGAAAACCTGGAACTGTAATAGGAATGAGGAGAGAGACTGGAGCTGGTAGGAGGTCATATCGGAATGGAGTAAACCCAGAAGAAGTAAAGCTGAGAGACGGAACCTGATGATACCGTGTAAATACCATAGCAGACTATATCTGAAGTGAGATCTACTCAGGTTCTGTATCTTAAAATCAAAATATTCTTAATAGATACCAAGGAAACTGTAGATCTGAAGTCGGGCTCTATTTCCATCTCTGGTATCTGGGCTACAACCCGTTGCAAATAATGTCAGTGCTCTGCCCAGGAGCCCTTTTACTCTTTCTGTTTCTATGCGCTCATGTCCCTCTGGTGTGACAGCCACATCTCCCTGGGCCACTGGAACCACTTGGCTCACAAGTAGCAGAGAGCCTAGGAGTTTTCACTGACTGTCTAGTCCAGGGGTCAGCAAGTCCAGTTCCCTTGTTTGGGTTGGGACAACTCTATGGCATAATGTGTACTCAAGTGTCCCCATGCTGGATATTTGTCTGAGGCTGCCCCAAGCCAGGCTTCCCTCGTTTCCTGTCCTGCACGGCTCTCCCAAATCACTTGCATACAGATCTTCAGTCAGGGTCTGATTCGAAGACAGTGCCCCCTCAATGGGTGTGCAAGGGTCAGTTGTTGGCAGAAGAGATCCAAATACGAGAACTAGGAGAAGAGAAGTTTCTCTTTTGCCCAATTTGTACTGGCTCCAGAGAGAACAGAGAGAGCCTATCTGCAGTGCAATTTCACAGACACTTCAATCAAAGATGCAATTTCTCGTGTGTGTGTTCCCCAGGATATACAATGTTTTAAAATTTCAAATTCATAAAAACCTAGGATTCCAGGTTTTAGCTTTTTAGAATGGAGAATTATGTCTCAAATACTTGAATTCCTTGTATCAAGGTATCTGCTCACAACATTATTCTTTCCCACAGTATGCAATATCCACTGTGGGGGATTTGCTGTCTGGGTTGTAGGCTGTAGCAGGATATTCAGCTTAGAAACTACCGATGAGGCCTTCAAAGTCTAATTTGTGGTATGAATATTTTCTTAGTTAAAAAAGAACGAGAAAAACACTGTGACTAATGGTATACTGGAATAACACCACCACATACGTGTATTTTAATGTGTGATTAGAAGGAATAAAAGAACTAAGTGCTTTCTAATCTACTATTTATATAGAACCACACAGATTTCTGGCTTTAAGTTTTATGTTCTTAGTCCTATATATATATATACACATACATATATATATGTGATGCCACGTATCTGACATATTAAGTCAGCATTTTACTATTCATGGAAAAATAATCATTTCATTTTATAAAGTTGACCTCTAGGTCAATATAACTGGACAAGAAGAGAGGTTTCACATTGGATTTTGGTGACATTTTTCAAATAGGAATACTTTTGGATAGTTAAAAACCAGTAATTATAGGCCATGTAATTTTCCTTATTATAATCATATGTTAGGAAACCTTGAGTGTTGTTGATATTCAGGTATCTACAATTCTTATGTATTATAAGGGTTATCTACGCAGGATTTTGATGTCCTTTCTGTAGACCATCACTACTTATAAGTTGGTATAATTTGATGAGTTTAGATAAATAACCAGTAGTAAGAATTGTTGCTTTAATTAAAAAAATATAATCTGGAAGTCATTTAGTTACTCAATAGCTTCCAGATTGGATTCTTTTTTTTTATAATTATCTTATGTTAATCACCATACAGTACATCATTAGTTTTTGATGTAGCATTCTGTGATTCATTGTTTGTGTATAACACCCAGTGCTCCATTCAGTATGTGCCCTCTTTAACACCCATCACCAGGCTAATCAGACTGGATTCTTACGTACTGCTTTCTGTGACACACTTAATGTATTCTGATAAATGCCATCTGTAGTTCATAGTGGACAAAATTGATGGGTAGATAATAAGTGGTTTACATAAATTATATCTGGTGAGTTGTTGAGGGTGCTGGACCTGAGAATTCTGAAATTAATAGTTAAGTGGCTAAGAAAGTCTTAAGGAAATTTAAATGAAATGCTATTTATAAATGGTATAAGTGTTTTACTCACCTCTGAATTTCACTACTAGATATCATACTTCCAATTAAAAAAATACAATTAGGCAAGTTTTGGATTTAGGGCCCATAATGAATGATAAGAAAAAACACAACAACGACACGGGCCTTTAGGGTTAGTCCTGAGTTAAAATCCAGGTTTTTTCTACTTTTAAGCTGTGTGATCTGGGACTACCTAGATAACATCCTTTTAAGTCTTATTCTGATGTTATTTTATTTTATTTTATTTTTTAAAAAGATTTATTTATTTATTTGAGAGAGAGAGAGAAAACTCGAGGGTGGGGCGGAGCAGAGGGTGAGAGAGAGAATCCTCAAGTAGACTCGCCACTGACCCCAGAGCCCAATGCGGGGTTCAATCCCAGGACCCCAAGATAATGACCTGAACTGAAATCAAGAGTCAGATGCTTAACCGACCAACCAAGCCCCCCAAGTGCTTCTATTTTGATGTTATTTTTAAAATGGGAATTAAAATATCTCTTGTGGAGGCTGATTGTGAGGACTATTTGAGTTAATACATGGAAAATACCAGATTTATAATTGGCTCTCAATAAGTTATAGCTATTATTGTTGTTAGTGGTAGAAAACTCCTGAGATCAGAAAATTGCTTATGGGTTGAATGCTACTTTCAATCCATAGTGATACTAATCAAACTGGGATGTAAGGATTTATGGATTGTTCACATGGTCTTCAATGCAGTTGGCTTCTTTGTTAACATTCAAATCAATAGTAATTTTCAATGCCTGTTATGTGTATGGTATTGTTTAGGCACTAACAGAATTCAGGAGATTCTTGTCTCTAAATAGTTTACAAGCAAGTGGGGCAACAGATGAGCCTATGGCACATTGTAAGACAAAGTATGATAAGAGCTCAGGCTTTTAAAGAAAGGGTTGTTATCTGTTTTAAGAGTGACAGGAGGAAAATGGAGGAAAGTTGCAACCACTACCATCATTTATAATAACATTAATACATATGAGAAAGGGAAATCTTTGTTCATGTAGATAACAAATGGCAAAGGCAGAATTCAAACCCTATCTGCCCAATCCCCACACTGATGCTTTCAAATTCTATGCAACCACCATACGCCGTCTTAGATGTGGCAGTTTTCATATTATACATCATGATTGATACCAGTTTTCTTCAGGTGGAATGGATACACTCAGTTGTTGTTTGGCTGCTGGGGTTTTCCTATACAATTCCACTTTGATGGTAACCCTAACTGAGAATTTCTCCATTTCTTGACTTGAAAAGCCAGCATAGAAAGAGTGACCATAAGCAGTAAATGAAGTCCTGCTGTCAGGAGTGTGTGGCAAGAATGACTTCCCGCTTACAAAATCATTGCCTTGTCAGTAGCTGCCTTTCCTCACTACAGGGCAACACTTTATTAAGACATTTCAATAATTAGCTATGCAAATGAGACACCACTTTCCGGAGCAGATATTACTGAGAACTGAGCCATTTGGGGAACAAATTCCCAGATCTGCAACTCAGTAATGAAATTATTCTGGGCAAACTTATTCATATTTCTGTGGTTCTCTTTATCTCCTTGGATATTTGGAAATAGACAATGTTGCCTATACAGTTCTGTCATTTAATTCCTTTCTATTTCACATCATGATTATTTACATAATAATTTTATTTGCCTTACCAATGTATAAGCTACTTCAATGCAGCAGCTAAAGTAATATCTTGCAAATGACCAATAATTATTGGATGAATGATTCATAAAACTGAAACATTTCCAGTGAATGTTTGTATGTTTAATGCTCAAAAAAACCAAACCAAAACAAAACAAAAAAAACCCCTAGCAGTATTGGATTATAATTCAGCACAGTGAAGAAAGCTTTAAAGAGTAAACACTTTTTAGCTTTTAAGCTCCTTGAAGGCAGAAGCTATAAACAAATGTCAAATATTTTTATGTTCAGATAAGAGTGGGATATAACAAATAATGTTTAATTAATGATTTTAAATCAATATAAAATGAGAATGATTCATAGTGCAATCAGCATTTTTTTTTTAAAATTCAAAATTATCTGCTTTCTATGGCATTTTGCCCCTTTCCACTTTTCCCTCCCCTCTGGGAACTAGAAGAACCCCTGGAATGACCTCTTTAAAGGCTAAGCTTTCTCTATTGCACTTCAGTGTGAAATCTTTTTCTCCTTCTGAAAGCTGGAGGGAGCTTCCTGAATGATTGATTGGTGAGGTGTCCCTGGACACATTGGTGCAAACACCATGCAACCACTGATTGATGTGCTCGCTCTTTCATGAACACATTCATTTTCTCTTCTCTAACTCATACAATTTATTCATCCCATGATGCATTTATGCATCCATTATCACTGTCTTTCAGTTTTTAAGCAGGTGAAGAGATGAAAAGTTAACACTTATAAGGTTATAAGGCTTATAAAGCAGGCCTGTCTTAAGTAAAATATCTGATCTTCCCATACATCCAGAAGAATATTTTCTGAAGGGTTTCTTTTACTCTGATTGGTTACAAATTTAGAACAACTTTGGGAAGGGGTAGTGGTGAAGACTTCTACTACGTACTTGGGCTGAGTCTTTGACTAACACCAGGGCTAAAAGAGGGATCAGAAGATCAAAATTCCAGCTAGGGGCCTATCATTGCTTGTGAGCTTGGGAAGTCAATTACACTTCTTAGAGTTCAGCTTCCTTATCTGTACAATGTGAAGAATGAACTAGAGCTTTGAAGGCTTTGAAGGCTTCTTCTAGTTACAATGTGCCGTGATTCTGTAACTGCCACTGATAGGTAGTGACGTCATGAAGAAATCTGACACTCATGAGAAATTCAAACCAAAGTCATTACTCTTTTCGGGGGAGGCTAACCATGGTACATATTGTTAATGTGATTTAAATATGAACAACATGCCCACTCCGGAGAAATATGAACAATTTATAAGAGAACCAATCATATAACTCAAGTTTCTATAAAATCAGAGAAAATTCTCCAATCCACATACAGTTTAGGAGCAAACATTAATCTTATAAACATTTCTGGGTAACTGTTTTTGGGTAACTGGGGTAAAGAAGAGGCATTATGAGGGAAAGTAGAAATTTAGTTTAAAAATTGGTTAGCCTTGGGGCGCCTGGGTGGCTCAGTCATTAAGCATCTGCCTTCGGCTCAGGTCATGATCCCAGGGTCCTGGGATCGAGCCCCACATCCGACTCCCTGCCCAGCGGGAAGCCTGCTTCTCCCTCTCCCACTCCCCCTGCTTGTGTTCCCTCTCTCCCGCTGTCTCTCTCTCTGTCAAATAAATAAAAATTAAAAAAAAAATTGGTTAGCCTTTGGGTTTACGAAAGAGAGAAAGCCTTATCTGATACAAGAGAAGGTTGCTTTTATTTTCCAAGAAGACTTATTTCCATATGGCTTATCACTTCAGTGAACTGCAAAACATCCCTTTCAAATCAACCAAATCAATACATTTTAACTTTCATGAAATTAAGCATTTTGAAATGTCTTAACCCGAGAGTCTCCCATAGTAACATAATTTACAGTGTTATCTGTAAGAAATTATAATCACAGACGATTTAAGGAATATAATGCAGGACATTCTGAAGCAAATGCTAAAAGCATCTGAGAGGTAAGTTTCATTAGCAGGTCAAAACACACTGGTGAACTTTTATTCATTTATTAATTCAGATAATATTGGTTGAGCAGTTAATTGTCAGGTGCAATCTTTTGTTTATTTTGTTCATCTATATATCCTTACCAAAGATGACACATAGATGATACTTTGTATTTTGTGATATCAGCTACCATTACCCCACCCGTTTCCCTGTCAGGGTCTCCCTTTTGAATAGTATTTTTCTTCAAAGCTGTGCCTGCCTTTTACTGAGCAATGGGATTAGTGCCAGACCGCAGTAAGCAATTTGTTCATCCTTGGAGAGCACATTTGCACTACCCCATGATACAGGCATTTAAACGATTTTATTCGTTCACCTGTGTTGAACATTAAGGGGGTAAATTTTCAGTCCAGGGATTTGGCTTTAAAATTCCAATTGATGTTAATGAGAATTTGTAATGAGCCCCTTCTTTGTAATTAGTGGCACCATACCTGTGACTGTAGGAGGCATGGCTTAGACGTGGGGAGCTTAACGAGGTGATAACAAGGAGAAAATGTTTAAGCCTGGATTTTGGCCTGGTCCATGCTTTACTATGCAAACATACTTAGGAGCTAATGCTTTAAAGTAAATTTACTACCTGGCTTTTACGGCTGTGTAGACCTTCCCTAAGAACAATCTGTCTTTTCCATAAATATACTCTTGTTCTATAGAAAAAGAGTGACACAGAAGCAGCTAATCAACGAGCAAGAATAGGATCAGATTTCCCCTCCTTGTTTATGTAGAGAAAATTTGAGGTTGAAACAAACTCTCTCTTGCTGTTTTGTTTGCCTCCACTAAGGAATACCAGTGCTCTTTCCACACTGAGGGGCAAAATTTTGTTCTTTAGGTAAACTGAACCCCGACATATCATTCAGGATATTACAGGGATGATTTAAGGAAATAAGAATCTGACTTTTATAGCATCGTACCTTTAATATTATCTGATCGTTATGGTATGCGGGTAAAAACACAAGTTTTGTTCTTACAAATTCTATCCACTTGAGCTGCTTCTTACTGCTACAGCCCATGACCTAATCCAGGAAGAATAAAATAATCGCAGAATAATAAAATTTTCACTGTACCTAGCAAGGGACATAAAAGTTGGATTATTGATTTTGTTTGAATGATGTGCTGTAATTTCATACACCAACAGAGTGGAGAACAAATCCTGGCCTGCCAGCTTTCATTACTGGAATTCACTTTTTTGCCACCAAGTAACTTCTACCAAGTCACAAAATAAGTCTGGATTTCTCAACTTACTGAAAATGAATCTCTTTAACCCCGGGTAATTAATAGGAATTTGAGGACTACAGATCTGCTTCATTTGGGAGAGGAGGGGAAATACCTGCACGTGGGTCTGTTACTATTTCTCTAGTTCACAATTATTCTCATGCCAAAGATAAAGTAACATGCATACAATTTCTAAATCTTGACTATATCTCTTTGCTTCCTGGACATATTGTTTTTAGTTCTTTCGGCTGGTTTCATTGTGCTAGTTTAAAAAATAGTGATGGTAAAAGTAAGAAACTGTGCATCAAAACAAGAAATAAAACCAGGTAGAGGTCAAAGTGGCTGGGTTTGATCATTGTATACCCTGTTTTGCTTCAGCTGTCATACATTCATAGAGCTAAACCTGTCTGAGAGTTAAATTGTACTGATTTTTAAGGGGAAAGGTGTGGATGACAGTATAAGTTCGATGTAAAGAGTGCAAAGGGCCTGATAACATGTCAGTTTGTCCATGATGCAATCCTTATGTACAAAAAAACATTAGAAATCCATGCATAACTAAAGGTATATACCATGCAAGTGACAAACTCTCTCTGATTTATTTAAATGGCAAGAGTTTTGTAACACAGATGATATATACCAACAAAATTAGAATTTCATCCAATCAAGAGGAACTATGGATATAATTCCCAATAATGGTTATATAATTAAAGGACAAGTAATACTTAAAGCTTTATGCATTATAGTTTTTCTTCCGTACTCTAATAATATCAAATGAAAACATGCCTAAAGTATCAGAGTTAACAATGAATAAAGATGGCAAGCTTACAGAACCAGAGGAAACTACAGAATTATATTACAAAATTCCAGACTTTTGGGATATTTTGTAATTACTTGAAGAAGAAGTGGTCTATATCAAGACAAAGGCTAATATAATAGCTGAACACATTAAGATTTTATTGAAAAATGAGATGGCCTATGTATTTTCAGGGACTATAATCCCTCAATTTGTTCGAGAAAGCAGCCTTTTATGAACCATATTTATTCCTGTGGATGAAATTAATCTGCAACTTGGAGAAAACTTGACATATTACAGGGAATTAGGAAAAACTGGTGATGAGAAAAAAAATTTGATCAGGAAAAAAATATCTAGATTGAAAAAGTTGGGTATTTAGATTAGAACAGGTTTAGGAATGAGAGAGTTTTCATGGTCACCTTCCCTTCTGAAGATATAAATTTCCTTCCTAAAAATAAAATGAAATCTTAGAAATACTTAAAAAAATGCATGGTATAAATCTACATTCCTGGGGGTAACAAAGGCATGGATAAATTATTTTATGTAAAATTCTTTATGGTGGAATGAATAATTATTAAAACTTTTAAGACCTTCCACAGTCTTTATATTGGTTATTTTTTACTTCTTGTCTCTTTGCAGGGCAGATTTATAATCTTGGTATTGCTTAAATAGAGTAGAGAGTAGAAAGTAATATGCTGCTCCAATTTGGGAGTTAAGAACAACTTTAAAAATAGCATATTAGCTCTGAATTTGGAGCTGATAATGTCCTTTCTGCTATCACTTAAGTTTGTGTGATATGCTAGGGAATGGAGAAAACTGGCACAATGTAAAATTAGATTAAAATACTTATAAGCAGAGCATGAGGTAACAGGAAGAACAGTCAACCAATGTCTAATAAAATTGTGTAAGCTATAATCTAGTGGCTTAACATTGCCAGAAGGCTAGAACTTTCTGGGTCTTGAAACAGAAGGCCAGGCCAGCAAGGAGTTCCATAACAGGGAAGAGAGGCTTATGGTTAAAAAACACAGGACCTAAAATGTCCTCACCACAGTGTGAGGTGTTGTAAATGTCAGAGAAAGTGACATTTGATAATCATCAAACTAAAAGTTTGGGCTTATTTTTCCACTGAGTTTCAAATAACAAGGCAGCTCAAATTTATGTGGGAGGCCAATATAATCTCAATGTTTTTAAAAGTACAAGGCACACATTATGCAAAAGTTCTTATGTGGCATTTTATAACTAACACCGCTGAAAATTGTTCGAATTTCTATTTTCAGAATGAAGTTAGAGGAACGGTGTCTCACGTTATTATATACCTTCACCATTCACTAGGCACTTACTCTGTATAGTAAGTCTGGAAGGGTCTGGAAATACAAAGACAGACAAGCTCCAGGATCCAAGAAACTCAGAATGAGAGAGGAGAAGAGGAGAGAGGAGGAAAGCATTGCAATAATAAACACAATAAAATATTAGAAGTGTTTTAGCAAAGCCACGTGTAAGACTGTGTGAGCATGCAGGTAAGGAAGCAATTTTTCACTACAATTTTCAAATTTGTATATGGCACTTTACACTGAATTTTTAGATGTATATTCCCATATACTTCCAGTAAGTTAGAGAGTTAGTCACTTTTGATTTGTGCCACCAGTAGTTTTCATGAGTTGTATCTAGCAATCTACATAGGTTCAATTAGTCTTCCTTGAGAAGAAGGTTAGAGCTCTAAAACTGATGGCAGGCTGTGGCAAATGGAAGTCTCTTTTTGAAAAACAAAGTCTCTATTTATACAATTAAATTGAATCATGGTTTTTCACAACCTCCCAAACCAGATATACCGGTCTTATCCTTTGTTCCTCTATTTTTCTGTTCCCCTCCCCCAGTGAATCGGTCGTGGATTTTCACCAGTTCTGCCTCAGAAATGCCTCTTTAATCTACGTATGTCCTCTCCATCCCCACTGCCACAGCCTCAGTCCAGACTCGCACAATGTTTTCCTACCTCCCTTCTCTTTGTCAAGTTTTCTTTCTAAAAAGCAAGACTAATCATGTCATTCTCATACATAAAAATTCTCTATTCGCTTTGTTATCTACAGGATACAACTCAAACTGCTGAGCATGGATACAAAATCCTTCATAGTTGGGCTCCAATCTACCCTGTCAAGTCAGTGTGTCACATACACTTGCCACAACCAAGATCTTATACTTATCCTCATTCCCCAGATACACTAGTCTCCTTCACAGAAAGTAAAACTGGTCTCTCTCTCTCTGGAATTTCCCTTCTTCTCTGGCAGTTTCCAAGACATCCAGTAGCTTGTCAGCTACCATCCAAAATCTTTGGGGTTTCCTAGAGCTGGCAAGAGACTCTCTGTCATCAGTACTCCATAGGCTTCAGTTCTTATCTTTGAAACTGCCCTTCCCATTTTGTTCTGTAATTTACCAGCTTACTTGTCTCCCTCTCCTTATTTCTACCTTATCCTATTGACTCATAACATATCTAGTTCCAACCCTGCGCCTTATATAAAGTTTATTACATGTATACATCCAAGAAACCAAAGCCAATAAAACTGTGGCACTGGTCTCAATAATAACACTAACAATATTACTATTAATAAATAATGTCGATAGCAAATAGTTACATAACACAATGTGACAGGCATTACTCTTAAGTGTTTCGCATATATTAGCTCATTTAATCCTCATGCCAATGGTACTAGTATTATCCCCATTTATAGAAGAGGAAATTGAACCACAGAGAAATTAAACAGTTTGCCCAAAGGTGTTTAAGTATCCCCCGATTTCCATGAAAGATATTCATTGGCTTTAAAAGAAACAAACATATAAACAAATAAAAAAAGGTTTTGTGTTCAAAGTATTTTTGGAAATCCTGGGTTAAGTAGAGATAAACAAGTTTCTTTATGGCAGGACTCTGTAGAGTCTTTAGTCTGCCAACAAGCTCTGTAACAATGTAAGTGGATTAAGGGCATATATGCCCTGATTCTCTAGACACTGTCTTTTGATAGCCAAGCGTCTTGTGGAACTGAATGATCCATGAAATACACTTTGAAAAACACTGCTGGAAGGTTATAGAAGCTGACACAATAAAATCTGTTATCAATTAATACTTGCATGTCTCTTTCTCTTCCTCTCCTTCCCTGATCCCAAGATAGGTCTTAAGTTCTGTGGTCCTGCCTAAGGTCAGAGGTGAACAAATAAACTGTCAAAGACAGTAGTTAATTTCCTTCCTGCCTTCTCTCCTTCACATTTACAGATACTGTAATTACATATTAAGAAACACTCTCTCTATATATTTTTACTGGTGTCAAGTATAGTTCTTAAACTACAGTACAAAGCTTTTTATACTATAGCTAGAAAACTTCAGCGACTTTCTATGTCCAGTTGAGGAATGTACATTGCAATTGTACCAACCTTCCGTTGAGCTTCTACATGTTTCTGAAGGCAGCAAGCAGGATGTGTACAGGGTAGAAATAAAGAGACCTGGCTCTGCACTGACTAGCTGTGAGGTCTTACTCTGTGCCTCAGTTTCTTTATCTGTATATGAAGGATAATTGAGTAGCAATCTCTCAAGAACAATTTAATTCTAAAAGTCAGACACAGGCACATTGCTCCTCCAAATTCACTGAAGCATAGAACAGAAAAATATTAACTAAATGTCTAAACTACATTGATGGGAGTTTTTTCCCCATATTATAAAGAAACTTCTGTCGATGAAATTAAATATAAATAGTAGGTCATGGAAAGCATCATCAGAAGAAGTGACGAACAGGAGGTAAAAGGAATAAAATTTTTACGGCTTCCTTGGTAGAGACAGTTTTTTAGGCTAGAGAAATGGCAGATTCTTATATTCTGGTGTACAGGAACTATATGAATAAAACATGGCTGTGCAAATGAACTCGCAACCTTATTCCAAAGCACCATTCGGGAATAATACGTTTAATGTCTCATCAACTTCCCCAGAAAAGTGAGAGTAAACCTGTGCACACAGACAAAACAACCATAACAAAAACCAAGGTAGAAATAAATCTGCTATGGGGAACAGATTTGATCGACATTTGAAGGTTTTCAAAACTCGAAGTAATATGCTAGTCACTTAAAAATATTCCCACATTTCTGCTTTCTCCCATCATTCTATGCCTTAAGATTCATCTGTCAACTTTGATGCATCTTTTTAAGTACCCCTCCAAGCCTAAAAATCCAGACCACAGAAGAGCCCTCTTTGCTTTGAAACTAGCTGATCAATCCATAGATCATTTACCTGCAAGGATTATTTGGTGAAGCTAAAGCGGCACATCAACCAGCAGCATCTGAGGGCTGAGGCGGCAGAACGTCAACAACAAATTGTCATTGGCATTCCATTTATGAACCTTCAAACGGCATCAGATCTTTTCCATGGGAAACCAGATCAGGTCAGACTAGAGCTGAATATTTCTTAACAAGCTAACCATCAAAAGAATTTACGTTTTGAATAAAAAGGCTATCATTTGTTGATTTGAATATCAAAGGGATCCACTGCAAACTCCCAGTCTAGAAAAACCTCCCTAAGCTACACTAGACAGGTGTTTAATAATCTATTATTAAGGCACTATTTTAGGTTACTCAGAATTATAAAAAATAGCTGTAACTGTGAAGCTGCAAATGGGACTGCACAAAGAAATGAATGCTATTAACATACTATTAACAATTCAAAAGAATGAGTTGACATACCAATCAAACTTGTTAATTGACTGTCAATGGCCTGTCCCTGAATATACAACATGACTGCATTATAGATTTCAAATGCTGACAGGAAGACAGTTCCATTTGCATTAACTTCATAAACTGATCAACAACCACACTGCCACATACATTTATAATGGGAAGCTGAATCATTTCAATATTCATGGAGCTCTGTAATTGTAAATTAGGTACTGGCAAACAATACAATACTGTACATATTCTAAAATATCCTAAATTTCATTGACCTACTTCCATTCTGATTTTAAAAGACAGAAAAAAAGTTTCATCTTGAAGTGATCATTACTTTAATTTATGGTTTGTGCCTTAGGCAACATTTGTTTGCAACCCAATTTGCAACTGTGCTTTACAGTTGCACTCTAGAAGATTCAGCGGTCTAGAAAATGCAAGGTATAAAAGGTGATGCACAAGTGTTCTTGCCTTACTTGGGGATTTTGAATACAGAAATAGGAAACAAGATGGTATCAATTCCTTCGGTGACAACCAAATGATCCATTATGAGAAGATGTTTAGCAAATAAACATTAACATAATGAAAAGAAGGTTATGTATTAGTCCTGCACTGGAACTTCCTCAAATCTACTTAAATAGACCTGCTGTTCTGAAACCATACTTCAAAATCTTCAATCATCCATCAGTTTGGGAATCAATAGAGTAACAGTGAAGATAAATGAGTGCTAAAGATTATGGCTAACAGAGGCTTCATGAGAAATGATCTGAAATTCAATAGTTATCAGCATGGAAATATTCCTTTCAAATGCTTCTATGATCTCTTGAAGAATTAACACTGATTTCTTTGAAAAGCTGTTGCCCCCAGAGATAAATACTACTTTTGTCTCTAATATTTTTCTCAGACCATTATTTATGCATGCCTTCTCCATCCACTGGAGGTTGCTCAAAGTTTGTAGAGCAATCCTGGAGAATTTGAATGTGTCTTCACAATTTTGGATGGGCCAATTTACTCTCATTACCTTCAGTAGAAATTGTATTAAAATTTTTTTTGACTCTCCCAATCATTGCCTATTGCTAAATGATTAACCAAATGAGTTTATTAGTTGAATGGGCATACTCCTAAATCATGTGAATGTTATCCTTAGAGGATTAGTCATCCTATCAGTTAAGATTTTTTAAATCTTTTTGCAAGTAAGTGATAATATATACTACATAAAAGTAAATGACATATGCATACAATATGTATGTGTGTGTGCGTGTGTATAAAGTATATAAATGCTTATATATTATCTATAATATGCTTACTTATATTTATACCTATAAATGTATATAATGCAAATACATATATTTATTGTAATATAGACACACTATATATATTTAATAAACTTTTTATTTTACAGTTGTTTTAGATTTACAGAAAAGATGCGTAAGATAGTATAGTGTATATAACCTGCATCCTGTTTCCCTTATTGTTAACGTTGTACATTATCATGGTACATTTGTTACAACTAGTGTACCAACACTGGTACATTATTACTAAGTAAACTCGACATTTTATTTGGATTTCCTTAGTTTTTAGCTAATGTTCTTTTTCTGCTGCAGGATCTCATCCAGGATACAGCATGTAGTCATCTGGTCTCCTTTGGCCCCTTTGACTGTGACAGTTTCTCAAACTTTCCTTGTTTTTGATGAACCTGACAGTTTTGAATAGTACTTGTCAGGTATTTTATAAATTATTCTCCGATTTGGGTTTGTCTGATGTTTTTCTCGTGGTTAGACTGGGGTTATGGGTTTTGGGGAGGAAGGCCACAGAAATAAAGTGCCATTCTCAATAAATGATGTATTTTTCTCTTTGAACATTCTCAGGATACTAACTGTACTTAAAATATAATATTTTGTTTATTTAGAAGTAAAAGGCAAGTTATTTAAGTCATCTGTAATAATATACAAAAGAGGTTGTGTGGCTATAACAGGAAGGCATTCCATTACTAATAAGTAGTGTAGCAGATGTCAAGCTATGGGTTCACTGTAGGTTTTGGCCATGTCTGGGCATGTCTGCAGTACTGGTAGTTTGGGTCCATCAAGGGTGCATTCACAGGAGAGGGAGTCAGGAGGGTAGAGACAGGAGTGGAAGAAGACACATCCTGAACAAAGGGAAAAGAGAAAACTTTACAAGTTTGGTTCATGGTCAATGGAAAAGCTTGTCTGTGTGTGGGGCAGGGGGGGAACAGGAGTGGTGGTGATCTTGACTGTATCATTTCCAAATACGAGGGCAAGAAATGTACATTGAGAGCATAAAGAAATACTGAAAGGAGTCAGTTTATAGACATTAGAGGCCAGTGGTGCCAGCTACCTCAGCACTGACAGAGTGTCAGTGGTTTGGTAGTGATGGGGGGGTGGTGTTGGTGACTTGGGAAAAGATTGGGTGACATTAGAATAAACTTTAGTGCCCTCATTTAGTGTCAGTAATGACATGGGCAGATATCACCCCCTAAAGATGACATCAGTATGGCAAACCAGGAAAGGAAGAGAAACATAGGAGCTCCGTAAAGAGCCAAAGGTATTAGTTTTTCATGTTTATGTAATCTTTTTCTTAGGAATGTGTAATATCTTTGGGGAAAATCATAGGGTTGGGTTTTTCTCAGAGAGGGTACAGCATCTAGTCAGAGATATACCAGATTAGATAGTTGTTTACCTGTGGGCCTAACCTAGAGTCCTTTACCTTCTCTTTGAGTTTCCATATCCACGAAATGGGATCTGACCTACTTCAAAAACTTGTTCTGAGACTTCGTAGACGTGCGAGTGATTTGCAAAGTATAACGGTTTCTTTAAGAAGGCTCCTTGGATTATATGCAACTGAGTTTTAAGAAGTGGGGATTTATGTAAGGATCCAAGGGACATGATAGGAAACAAAACTTCAGAAAAAGGCCTCGTGAGCAATGGAACTGAAGTCTTGTGGATGGAGGGTGGTTCTTAACAACCACAGGAGCAGTTGCTCAGAAATCTCCATTCTAACGTTCGAATGAAATTATAGTTACCTTCTAGGTGTCAGCTTTTCCTGTGTGTGTGTTTTCTCACTTGCTCTACAATTACAACACATCTGTTGATTGACTTGTGGCACTCCTAAACAATTTTGATGTGTTAGCCTTAGATCATAAAGGCAAGCAATGAAGGGATCTCCAAAATGGCTACCTAGTCCACCACTCCATATAGCTTCCTTACCTGTTCGGTTCTGGTTTCATGTGGGTACAACTTTAGCTCTCCTATGGAACATCATGGTCCCTCCTATTGTATGACAGCTTCCTATGCATTGTTTTTACCTTAGCAGTGTGATATTAGGCCAACCCATATCTTTTGGGGGAGGATGTTATTCTTTTTGCTTTTTAGTTTTTGTCAAGCCATTTGATAAGGCCACTCCATGACTGAAGGAAGGCTTAGTCCTTGAGCCTTCCTTGGACAAAAAGCCACTGGTGGTGTGAATGGTGGGATTATGCCCTGAACAAAGAGAAGCCTGAAACTGTTTTCCTCTATAAAGGAGATTGTCAGGACCGTTTCCCTTAGAAGGGAACAGTAGACCTGGCAGCCTCCAAGATAGTCCAGACCAGTGTAAGACATGAGAAGAGACACTTTGGTTGTGATATTAATTGGCTGTAAAAAATCTAAACCAATACTCTAAAATCTGCTCCTCAGAAAATCATAGAATTTTAGAGTTGGAAAGGATATTAGAAATCATCTGGTCTAAAATTTTCATTTAATAATTTTCATATTAATATATGAGGAAGTGTATAATTATATAATACATAATTTTTCATTATATAAACTTTTTATCTCATAATTTTTGAGTGCAAAAGCTCAAGTCTGGATTAAGTGTCTGCTAAAGGCCAGAAGGCTCTTGAGAACAGTGCTAGGCTCAGAGCTTAATGTCCTTTTTTCTACCCAACCTGTCTCAGGAAGCTTACATATATGTCAATGTGGCAATAAGCCTTTATCAGGATGGGAATTCAATTTTCTTTATTTTTTTTTAAAGCTTTATTTATTTATTTGAGAGAGAGTGAAAGCGAGAGAGATCACAGAGGGAGAGGGAGAAGCAGACTCGCCACTGAGCGGAGAGCCCCATGCAGGGCTCAATCCCAGGACCCTGGGATCATGACCTGAGCCAAAGGCAGATGCTTAACCAACTGGGCCACCCAGGTGCCCCTTCAATTTTCTTTGAAACATGCTCACTCTTTTCTTTCTTTCTCCCTTCCTTTCTCCCGCCCTCCCTCCCTTCCTTCCTTTCTTCTTCTTCTCTTCTTTTCTTCTCTTCTTTTCTTTTCTTTTTCTTCTTCTCCTTTCTTCTTCTTCTTCTTCTTCTTCTTCTTCTTCTTCTTCTTCTTCTTCTTCTTCTTCTTCTTCTTCTTCTTTCTCCCTTTTCTCCTCCTCCTCCTTCTTCTTCTTCTTCCTCTTCTTCTTTTGGCCATACTTGGACCTGGTTTCACATGTTTTCATAAGGACTCCTTTGTTTTCACTAATTGGTGATATATGCACCTACGTTTTCTTTAGCTTCCAAATCCTTTCTCCTCACCTTATATATTTACTACCCTTCATACTCCACATGTGTCTTCTCCTTAAGATTTGTCCTATATGATCATCTCTCCCTCCCTGTCTCCTCTTGAATTCTATTAGACATGTTCTAATTTCTATCACATCTTTGTGGAGGCAAGCTTAAACCAACACTTTTTGCCCCACTTCAGTCAAAAATCTCATGGGGCAACTGAAAGAAGAGAATTATTCACTATCTGTGATTTTTTCAAAGCAGAGATTTTGCTACAAATATAACTAGGGCTGTGTGTGTATACACTACTTCCCAGGAGGGGAAGTTGCCTTTGACACATAACCTATCATAGAAAGAAAGGATCCATTCCTGTAATTAATGATAGTATTTATTCAAAAGTAATATATAATAGATAATAAGATTTCAATTATGAAGCATAGCTTCATAGGAACAGATTCTGGAACATGCTCTACAGCTCCCTTTTGTATTTGCAATAGTAAAGACACTGACAATTTCAAACAGGTTAACTGATATACAGAAATAAGTAATGTCATGATGTTTACTATCCAGAATGGAGTCAAGAGCCTTGAAGCAAGCTCCTTCCCACCTTCTTCGGCAGAAAGAGCCACACAAGCTCAGTGCAGTTTCTCAGATATCTCCTCAAAAGTCACTTTAGTTGTGGTTATACCAAGCTTCTTGTCTGTTTTTTCTGCCTACAATAAGTTAGATACAACAAATTGGAAAGTGTCAGGGAAGGTGTCATGAGACTCAAGCTCTGATGATACCAAAAAATGACAGCTGGTCAACTAGTAGCTAGGGAAGAGACATAAGGACTACATAAAACAAGTCCAAATACTCAGAAATCCAAATGGGGGTAAACAGTCCTATTAACCTCAATAGCCTTTGGGAGAATTACTACTTTAGAGTAAAATAATGTTCATAATGTGGCCATAAATCTTTAAGAACAAATAAAATTCTTCTTCAGTATATTCTTTTTAACATGCAGGGTGAAGTGAAATATATTTTACCATGTTTTTTATTCAAAATATTTAAATAACACAAGTAATCTGAATACTTCACATAGATTTTTTTTTCCTCTATGAATTTAGGATAAATGAAGTAGTTTTGTAAAATGGTTGTTCAACTCACTTTAGCCCTGATGAAAATTCAGATACTAATTTTCATGTATTTTACCTAGTTCCTTTTTTGTTTCCTTCCTTATCTCAAGAGGAGAGTTCCTTTATGACAACTGTATTATCTGCTGGTTCTTATTTTTTAGCCTATGACCTCAGGCAATCCATTTAATAAAGCCTCTCAATTCCTTCAGAGTATCCTTTTCTTTGTTTCCAGATGCACTGGGCCTAAGGACATCAATATGATCTGTAGAGGATTCCAGCAAAATTGTTACTTAGTGATTCATTAATTTTTCTGGAGGAACTCTAAGTCATTCCTTTCACCTTATATATTTTCTATATAACATTTTAACAACTACCGATACTTATAGTTATTCATGTCTTGACTATTGATTTATGAAAAGAAATTCCCAGAAGTCAAAGCCCCCAATCTATTAAATCATTTCTTCTTGGAAGTCATTTCTGCATACCTCGGTCCTTCTTGCCTCATCTCCTTAGATGACTTAGTTTTTTTCTTTAATGGGTTGCCCCAAATACATTTCTTATGCAGTTTCACTTGGCTTTTATAGAGAGATTTTATTCTTCCTGACGCAGCACAGCGATGCAGTATGCCTCGAGCATGGTACCCATAATCACACTACTCTCTTTGCTGTCATGCGGAACTGGAAACATTCAGCTAATCTGAAATCCAGTATTATCTAGAGGTCTTCGTTGGCTTTAAGGGTTTCCCCCTGCCTCCGCTTGAAGATCTTTTTGTACTCTGTCTTTTAGTTCAAGTTGAACTTAATTCTCCTCATTATGATTGTTTTTCATATTCACTATCTTTTGCAGATGCTACTGCATAATTTAACAGTTCCACCTTGATCATTAATATAGTCACAAACATAGATTTGATTTCTCCAAATTTTTAGACATGCACATTATATATATAATAGAAGTGCTCAGGTAAACTGATGTCTCAGGATGGAGTAGGAATATATCTAAAAGGTTAGTGAAAAAAGAAAACCCCTCCTTGGAATTACAGACTGGAATGGGAATTTTAAGTTAAGGTGACTCAAAGCATGGATTAAAAGTTTCAACTGAATTGATAGTGGTGAAGGAGAAGTGAATACCATGCATATCTAAAAGGTGATAGGGTGGAGACATAAAAAAAGGGGGGGGGGCGTCTGCTTGAGAACTGCTGTGTATGGCCCTTGCACTTTTCTCTGTGTTCACTATCCTGGGAGTTTTGTGTAATACAGCTAATGAATATACTAGAAAGACTGTTTATAACTCAAGATTCTATAGCCGTCAGTAAGTTCATATACATTTGTACCATTTTTCCCCATTTCATTAAAGATTTAAATTAGATTTGTTACTAGAGTCCCCTAAAATTTTCTATTTGAAAAGTGATACACAATTTTTATGTAATCTCCAAAGTGCTTCCTCCAAAATAAGATAAACACATTTTATAAAACATTTTAATTCTAATAATGAGTCAGAATACATTTAATCTACATTAACTAATTTTTCCTAAGTCTTTAAAAAGTTTTTTTCTAAGTGATTTTTCAGAAATCTTAATGAATAGCCATTTATAGAAGATTTTCTTTACTTCCTAATTGCATAAATATCTCTTTGTTTTCTCGCCAGACTCTGTAGAGATAACTTTACCATGATACTCCTGGGAGTCTGCCACTAGATTATTTCCATGCTTACATGTCTTAAAGTGGAAAACTAAAATGGGAGAACCATGCAAAATTCTGCCCTTACCAAATTACCAAATTAAAATTTTACCCTAAAATAAGGCATATGCCTTTAAAATAGTTGAGGGGCACCTGGGTGGCTCAGTTGGCTAAGCATCTGCCTTCAGCTCAGGTCATGATCTCAGGGTCCTGGGATGGGGCCTGGATTTGGGTTCCCTGCTCAGCAGGGAGTCTGCTTCTCCCTCTCCCTTTACCCCTCCCCCCACTGGTGTGTGTGTGTGTGCGCGTGCACGCGCACATGTGCATGTGCATGTTGTCTCTCTCAAGTAAATAAACAAAATCTTTAAAAAAAATAAAATATTTGAGTCTTGGGGGATTTGAGCTCGATATGGATAATTAAGGGCCAAAAGGAAGACCTCTGCTTGACATTATAAGAGAAAAAGACCTAAAAACTTTCTAATGAAAAAAGATATCTCAATGGATTTGAAATCATTATTTTTGATAAGTAAGGAAGATATTTTGTTCACTATTTTATCACACCAACTAATAATAATACTTTATCTATATATATTGCATTTCATCCAGAGATCTAAGACAAATATCTCATTAATCTTCTCAAGCCCTCAGTGAGACTATGGTAATATGGTATTACAGGTACAAATTAGCTCTAGAAAGATCCCTCCATATTATCGCTAAATTCATAAGAGGATATTACCAAGAAAATATTTTAAATGGAACATAACAGTCTATTTTTTAATGACCTTTTTTCCTAGTCCATGTTGACTTTTCACTTATATAAATCAAATCTCATTTTAAAATCAGGCAAAAACTAATGATGTAATGTATGGTGATTAACATAATAAAATAAAAAAATGTAAAAAAATAAAAAAAATAAAATTCAGGATAAAAGGAATGATACAAATATTAAAACAGGTATCTCTTAAATGTCACAGGTTCTCTTTTCTCTTTGAGAGCAAGGGCAAAATCTGTTTCAAGAATTTATGCAGTGTGATTTTCAAATGCTTTATGAAAATAAAGAATAAAGTTTTGTTTGTTTTCTTCAGTACTAACTGCTCAATAGAAATTAGATCCTATTTGTCATTCATTTCACCTGAATTTTTCTTTTTTCCACTTTGGCAATGCCAATCTTCACCTTCAATATTTTCAAAACTTTGCTCAAAATGACATTTAAAGTTTCTATTCTCACCTGATCCAGCACTTTAATATCTCTTCCATATTATCCTGTGGCCATGCATAAACCATAATGGAGTCTCTTTGATTCTTAGATCTCTTTTCTGGAACTACTGGTCTATAAATGTTGTTTGAAAAACAAAAGGGCTTACTGTTTTTAATTTTAATTGTAGTGAATAAAGAAATGTCTGCATTTCTTAAAGTAGCTCCTGCATTTCCCAATCATGTTGCTGAACCTACCCTCAGACTCAGTGGATGGCAACTGAGCAGTGGTCATGTGGAATGGCCTTTAAATGAGGTATCAGTTTAATAAAACAAAGCATGACATGCATATTCATTTGTTCACGCATTCATTCAACAAATACTTGCCAAGCTAGGTGCTGAGCACACAGAGATAAAGAGGACATAGTCAAGACTGTCATGGAAGCCCCGATACAAAGACAATATGGAAGGTGTTCAGGGAGCAGAAAGGCAAAATATCTAACTCTGTTGGGGGTCAGGGAAGACCTCCTTGATGAGATATTTGGCTTTTATTGGCTGATTAAGAATGTAACATGAAAAGCAGGATTTGGAGAATACTCCTGGGCATTCAGAAATGATTGAATGGAAGTATATTATACTCCAATGTTTGTAATTATTATTGAGAGAAATAGTTATGCCCTTCCAGACTGGGCCATGCTGTCTGTAGTCCACACAGTGAAAACAAATCCATCATGTCTACTAGAAAAATAACCAAATATAAGCTCCAGGTTCTAGTGGTCAGCAAACACAAAATAGCAGTACTGTTTTTGACTGTAAACACAGTAAAATAAATTAAATGTAGAATCTGATGAAAATCAAAAAGATATTTAATCCTAGAATGCTTTGAAAAGGAAAGAAAGCACAATACAAATGTAAGAAGCCATTATAATGAAAAAAAGAGTAAACTTTCTACTTAGTCATAGAAAGCCAAGAAACTTCCTTTTGATAATCCTTAAATTAAATTCCATTTTTCAGAATGTGTCTCTATTTCTTGAAGGCATCCACAGTCTTCCACATGATGCCTAAGTGGAGCCAGACTGAAGTGACATTCTTTAGGCATTTCTTCAAAGAAAGGAATAAGATCTGACAGATTCCTTTGCGCGAGGGGAAAAGGCATAGAAGGACAAGGTCTGGTGGGAATCTGAACATTACTCTCTCCATCTGCAAGATAGTCCTTCTCTGCTATACTGTGATAATAGCTTCTGAAGGTGTTAGCACCCAGCAAGACATTGCTCTGGTTGTTTTTTTTTTTTTTTAAAAAGACATAGTTTTTACTTTTGGATTGAGGCTAATCTATTGTCTTTAGACGCACACACCCACATCCCCATAATCTGTTAGAGTTCAGTTTAGAAATACTAATTTTCACCACTTGACAGGTAAAATATGGAACCAATTCAGAAAACAAATGCCTCCCCCCACCTCAAAAAAAGGTAAATTGACAAATAAAAACAACAAGAACACAGTCCCTCTTTCATACTGCTGTCACATGATAGTTGTGGCATTATCAGTATTTTGAAATATCGGTATTTTGAAGTAACAATGAGGTGTGACTGACTCCACGTAGCATTTTACCTCACCTGCCTTGTTAATGTTGAAGAGTACAGATGGCAACTTCTACAGTCAAACAATTGTGTTTATAGGTTTCAACGGCTGCCTCCGAATACAAGTACTTCAGGACACATGTAAAGAATATACTTTTGTAAAAGTATGTGTAATACAAAAACATCTAGGCCCAAAGTAATTTCTCCATCTGAAGTAGCTTGAAAGGACTTTATCATGAAAGGCATGGGCTGCTATTTGGTGGGGCTTGCTCTTGCACCAACTGCATAGTTATGGGTGTAGCCAATGGAGATTCTTATTATATACTGTGGACCATGACATTCCAAATATGATGCTTATAGGTCTGCAGAAGTTTGAAATAGTGTATGGAATAGGCAATCACAGTATAGTTCATATACACAGGACAGCTGGGGGAGAAGGAAGCATCATCAGATTAAATATTAAAATAGCTTCACTGGCTTTTATTGGTTTTATAGATAGATCTAATAAAAAATCAGTTAAGATATATAAGGTATGGCTACACACCAACTGTTAATCTCTGGCAAAGCAGGAATTAAACTTTTAGTTTATTTTAGTTCTGAACTAGTTGGAGTTCACACTTTCAATCAATTAATATAAATTTGGCACTGTGCCAGTCAGAATCCATTCTAATCAGTTAGCACTTGTTCAATAACGACTGCTACATATTTTGAATATTATTCCTTGTTGGTATCAAATATCTAAAGCAGGTAGACCAGGCTACTTACTTTCATTATAATTGTATTTAACAGTACCATATAAACATGACTTAAAAATCAAAAAGATAATATTGAATCAGCTGATAATCCTTTATAATTGTTCTCCATTGTCCTTCCTGGCTCTATGTTTCTACAATGGAATAGGTAATATAGTAGGAGCTTTGCCTGAAAGAAAAGAAAGACACTGTTCATGCACTCAAGGAGTTTACTAAGATAGACACAATGATTAGAGAACAGTTAAGTGCCAAACTGGGTAGAAATCATTATAAAAACCAGAGATATTCAGAGGAAGTTATAATCACTGTAGGGAGCAATAAAAGATGATTTCAATGAAGAGATCAGTCATAAACTGGTCTTGAAAGAATGTGAGGATTTGAATAAATGAAAGTTGAGACGAAGGAAATGCTACACCTATGGAAGTGGAAATGTGCATGGACAGTATAAAGTGTAGTGAAAAACGAAACAAAACAAAACTGAGAGGAGTGAAAAATAAGGCTGCCAGGACCCCTGCTCGCTTCCCAAGAGCCTTTTAAGCTGTGGTGAATGGGCAGAGAGGAGCCTTGACCCGGACTGGGATGCTTTTACTGTGGGGGCCAAAAAGTCACACACAAGGGTGGATGTTCTTTCTTGCTTTTCTTCTGCTCTGGAAACTAGATCGATAAAAGGACTACGGCCTTCTTTTTGGGTCCACTGGCTCTTGCTCTGCTGCTGCTGTTACTTCTCACCCAACAGGCTGAGGGATAAGCCCTTCTCAAGGCAGGTACTATTCTTACCTACTTATTGCCTACCTCTCAGTCTGTCTCTGTCTTCCCCAGTCCTACCAGCACTTAGCTTCCCAGGAGTTCTTATTATCTCAGGCTTGGTGATTTGTTTATGGCATGATCTGGCCTTTGCAGGATGAGGGGGTTGTGTTTAGGCCTAAACCTCCAATTGCTCATCAGTTTTCTAGAATAATCTGAAGGTTTCAGACACTCTGCTGATATTACGTATAATTCATATTCTCATCTGCCATTGCTCTTTGTGTATTTATTTCCCTTGAGAACCTTATTAGAACAAGGGCTGCATGGCAGGACAGGATATGGGAACTCCTGGGTCCCTTAGCCCTAGGTTCTAATGGGATCCTCACACTACTGGTATAGTCTAATGGAAAGCAGGGAAAATAATTTGAACTTGACATAGCATACTAAAGAAGCCCAAAGGATTTTGAACAGTTAAGTAGCAATAATAAAACAGTGTTGTGGCCCTGTCTGCAGGAAGAATGAGGAAGGAGGGAGATGGAGATAGGTAGACTAGATGGACGACAATTCCAGTTGTCTAGATGTAAGGCGGCAGGATGGCAGTCATAGGAAAGATGATGAAAGATAGATCTGAGAGGCATAATGAAGGAAACAATGACAGGACTTGGTGATAAATTCAATGCAGAAGTGGTGATGAAATATTCAAAGGTGACTTGAGGGCTAACGAGAAAGAGCGGGATGGAGAGTCATTTTTTTTTCTTCATTTTTCTTTTCTTTTCTTTTTTTAAAGGGGGACGTAGAAAAAACTTAGTGAAGATAAAGTGACTACCGGACATCTTCTAATACCACATACTTTTCTGAAACATAAGATTAGAAGGCAGGAGGTCATAGGTGAAGTCATGTTATAGAACCACAAGGACAGATAGGCTAATTAAGAGAAGGCATAAAAAAATGAATAAATGGTCTAAAAAAGAACAAAGGGCTAGGAATTGGGATTTGTGGAAGTAACCTTGGCTAGGGCACATGAGGAGGAAAATATAGAAAAAGCGAGGCTGGTAAGGTAGGAGGAAAGCTGGGGAAGGCCACTTAGGTAAAAGAGATGATTAAATAAGAAAAACTAAATAGGTTACATGTAAAACAATGTCAAGATGGGGCACCTGGCTGGCTCGGTCAGGGGAGTGTGTGACTCTTGATCCCGGGGTTGTGAGTTCAAGCCCCACACTGGGTGTAGAGATTACTTAAAAATAAAAGTCCTTAAAAAAATGTCAAGGGACACCTGGGTGGCTCAGTCAGTTAAGCGTCTGTCTTCAGCTCAGGTCATGATCTCACAGTCTTGGGACTGAGTTCTACATCGGGCTCCCCGCTCAGTCAGGAGCCTGCTTCTCCCTCTGCCTGCTGCCACCCCATCACTTGTGCTCTCGTGGTCTCTCTCTCTCTCCCTCTCTCTCTCTCTCTCCCTTTCTGGTAAATAAGTAAATAAAATGTTTGAAAAAAGAAAGAAAAAAATGTCAAGATGTATGTGATCAACACAAATAACTACCTTTTTGATATATAAACCTCTGAGCAAATAATTATACTGATGGGGCATTTAAAGTAACTCCTTAACTTTAACCCCCAATTTCTTTGCTGCTGTTCAGACTCATTTTGAGTTAACTGTGAAAGTAGAGAGCACCTTATGAAGGCCATCTGTATAAATTCCTTTCATATATTTGAAGATGATGAATTGTTTTTGAAGCCATTGTTTTCTAAGTTAAATGATTTTAATTCTTTACAAACTATATAGTCTTCTCCCCCTTGCCCCACTGCTGTCTTACGAACTCTCCCAATTATTAGGTATGGATTCTTCCTAAGATAAAAAATCTGATTATAGGGTCTGCCTAAAACTATAGAAATAGGGAGAACTTATGCAATTCCTGAAATCTTTGAACACAGTGAGATGTTTAAACTTCTTAGTAGTTTCAGTCAGTAAGAATAAACTTATCTCAGTAAATTTCAGGACCTCATTTTCTGTATTTTTGCTTTTTACCTTATTAAGGCTAAGCTTCTAAACTCTTTAGAATGTTGACTGGAAGACAATATGCAATCCGTAGCATTGGAACTGCTGTCTGTTAGCAACCAAAAGAATAATATTCATTGGCACCAACAAGGAAAATAAGGAATATGAAATAAAAAGAAACAACGGAAATGCACTTGCTATAATCCTCAGTCTGCAATGTTGCAGTGGGAAGTCATTTTCAGAGAAATGATATTGTGAATAGAATGCATCCAGTTCTGCTAATTTTGTTAGCTATTTTGTTATTTGTATAGTAAGTTAAAGGTAAGAACATTTCAAAGATGAACAGAAACATCAGGGCTTTGCTTCCCAAATATCAGACAGAAGTATGCCGGGCTAAGTGTTACACATTTTTTCCAGCCATCCCAAATTTTACCTCAAGTCCTAGTGTCCTGATAATACAGTTACAACTATGTTTTAATAGTTATTTCTATATAAGGTTTTGGACTTAATTAATGCATTTGGTCTACAATAGTGGAAATTTTGTATTTTATTTTTTTAAGGCCATCTAGGAAAAATCTAAGATATTTCTTCAATACCTTTTGATATCCTGAAGTACTAAATGTTCAAAGCTGCTCTTGCATATTCAGGGAATGGCAACTGCCTAGAAGGATCCAGCCCACCACATATTTTTATTATGGTCATATTTTCTAATAAAGAGACTGGGAAACAAAGACAATATTGTTGAGCCAACACACACAAGACACCTAGATACATTTTCACTTAATTTTCATAGCAGTTTTATGACATAAAGATCATTTGCATTTTATATCTGAGTAAACAGACTCAGGGAAGTTAGTAACTTGCCAAAGGTCACATCACTTGGAAAATGGCAGAAGTGGGATTTGAAGCCAAGATTATCTACCTATAAATACATTGTTCTTTAGTTTTTGGTCTAATCAGATGGAGAGGAGGTTATGTTAAGGTAGGGTATGAACATGCCTATGAAACCATTGGCAGCCAAACATAAGGTTTCTTCTTCTTTTCTTTTTCTTAAAGGTATTATTTATTTAAGAGAGAGACAGAGACAGGGCAAGAGCAGGGGGGAAGGGGCAGAGAGAGAGGGACAAGCAGACTCTTTGCCAAGCAGGGAGCCCAACTTGGGGCTCGATCCCAGGACACCAAGATCATGACCTGAGCCGAAGGCAGACGTTTAACCAACTGAGCCACCCAGGTGCCCCCAAACAGAAGCCTTATGTTTAGTGCAGCCAAACCTTAGGTTTAGTGCAGCCAAACTTCTTCACATTGTGAAACTAACCCTATTCCCACAAAGCTGCCGTGCTGCCAAAACTGCAGACAGTTCGCTTAGGAACAGAGGGATTCAAATGGGGGTCCATTGAGTTAAACAAACAAACAAATAAATGAGAATTACTCATCCTTCCTGGTT
This sequence comes from Eumetopias jubatus, assembly GCF_037043125.1. NCBI lineage: Eukaryota > Metazoa > Chordata > Mammalia > Carnivora > Otariidae > Eumetopias > Eumetopias jubatus. The sequence goes on from NW_028274813.1 coordinate 77,812,311, forward strand.
TCTCTTTTTCCAGTTGGATACCTTTCTTTTCGTAATGTGAAGTAAAGCAGGAAGAAAACATATCCTTTGCAAGTATTTCCTTAGGCAAGAAGATAAAAGAAACATTTAACAAAAACACTCTCAACAATTAAACTGGCTTCACAGAAAAGCATCTGGATCAAGGTGCCGTTTCAGGAGAGAACAACAGTAAAACAAGATGAGTGAACGCAAAAAATGTATGATTCATTCGTTTCGGCCACTCACAGTAATTAATACATGGATTATAAGCAATGAGAGTAATAGGTAGTGACTATTTTTCCACTCCTTTAATCAATACTGTTAAGTACTATGCAGGGCAAAGCTGATCCACATTCATCGGAGAATTCTCTTGCTTGGGTATATGGATGTGGGAACTGAAAGAATTGTAGCATGGAAACTCTGGAGCTGAAGGCTGGCCATATTCCTCTATGTGGACTGAAGAAGCAGAGAAAGCTATGTTGCACGATAGAGCAAACACTGAGACAGAAGCAGGGATGATGGAGGGAGTCCTGCTGGCTTCTGGAAGGGCAATTTAGCTCAGTGTTCAAGGCCATGGATTCCATAGCCAGAAAACTGTGTTTAAACTTGGCATCATTTAGAAGCTATGTGACCTTGGGCACGTTACTTAACATTTTTCTGCTTTCTTTTCCTCATCTATGAAATGGTGATAAAATTGTACTTACTTTTTTTTTTATTATTATTATGTTATGTTAATCACCATACATTACATCATTAGTTTTTGATGTAGTGTTCCATGATTCATTGTTTGTGCGTAACACCCAGTGCTCCTCCACATTCCTGCAGAATGTGCCCTCTTTAATACCCATCACCAGGCTAACCCATCCTCCCACCCCCCTCCCCTCTAGAACCCTCAGTTTGTTTTTGCGTGCATTAAATGACTTAATCTATGTAAAAGTGCTTATTCTAAGGCCTGGTATCTAGGAAGTATGACACTATAGACTGACTTGTATTCTCCCCAAATTCATATGTTGAAGCCTCAACCCCCACTGGACTGTGTTTGGAATTAAGGCTTTTAGCAGGTAATTAAGGTTAAGTGAGGCCATATGGGTGGAGTCCTTGTCTGATAGGATTGATGGCCTTATAAAAAGGAAGAAGAAGAAGAAGAAGAAGAAGAAGAAGAAGAAGAAGAAGAAGAAGAAAGAGAGAGAGAGAGAGAGAGATTGCTCTCTCCCTTCAAGTACATGCACTGAGGAAAGGGCATGTGAGGACACAGGGAGAAGGCAGCTGTCTGCAATGTAGGAAGGGAGACCTCACCAGAAACCAAACCGGCTGACACCAAGATCTTGACTTCCCAGCCTCCAGAACTGAGAGAAATGAATTTCTGTTGTTTAAGACACACTGTCTCTGGTATTTTGTTATGGTGGCCTGAGCAGGCAACATAAACATGACATAAACCTTTACATAAATCATCATTGTTCTGATTTTAGTTTTTGGTTCTAACTGTAGTAACTTCCTGAGGGCTAGACAATGCCTACCTTGAGGTTCTAAGGTAGTGCAACGTCATCATCCTAAAGTAGATGTCTGTAATTGGTAACCAAAGAATCTTACCAATAAATGATACTGGATGTTAGTATAGAGAGAAGTCACTTGTAGCTCATGGCTGGGATGAAAGTTTCATGGAAGAGATGGGATTTAAGCTGGAACTTAAAAATGGTGGAGATTTTGAAAAGGTGGAGAGAGAGAATGCTATGATCACTGAGACTATCGCATAGAGTTAGTTGTGTGTGATTGCATGTCACAAGAGTACACATCAGGCTCAGGAGTAATAATACACATGTGAAACTTGGATTATTCTGTATTAGATTTTCATAGCTACAGAGAACTGTTTGCCAATGTATCTTAAACATATTAAAGGTACAAATTTTAAATTTAAATTTCTGGATGATTTAATAAATCTAAAGCATTGTTAAATAGGTAAGGTAAAAAATTATTTTTCTCTTTTTTATTATGTTCAGTGAGGATGCAAATCCTATGAATTCCCTCAATGTTATTCATAATTATCATTGCATTGGATCGGTTTTTAATAGTTCAAATTCTCTCAGATATTACAGCAAATTTGTTGGCTCTTCTAGGTCTTTGTTAGATGATTCTGTGCCTTCTACTGACGAAAGCTTCTTCAAATGTAATATTAAAATAGACAGAGATAATTGCCTATCTGTCCTTTAGCACCACTTCCTTTACAATTCTGAGTGAACTGTCCTGTAAAAATCAAAAAGGTATCTAAAGTCTTGCTGCCTCAAGCAAACTCTTGGTTATAGGAGATCTCAAGGGTGAATTTCATCACTACCTCCTTTTAAAACTTTAATCAACCCATTCTAAAACAAAATTATTAGGTATATTTCCCCAAATAGCTCATAAACCAAAGACCCAAGAAGGACATTGCCTGAAAACTATTATTTAAATGTTGCCATTTAAATATGCACCGAGACATATTTTGACCCCAAATAATTGTTTTTAATTGAGAAAGCATGTGCCAATAATACATTTTTCAGTGTCCCTTAAAACGACCAAGAGGAGACATGCCTTTTGACCTGAGCAGGCTGCTGGAAGGCAGGGAACTCATTTTCTTTTCTATGGCTTTTAACAAAGTCATGACCTCTCCATATCCATTCTTCTTTCCAAAAAATTGGCCCACTGTTCAGGTGTCATCTCTTTTAGGGAGGCATTCATGAATTCCCAGGCTGGTTAAAAGTACTCATTCATTCAGTCATTTGTTCATTCCTAAAACATTTATTGATTATTTTGTAGGTGTCAGGCAAACATTCTAAGCAAAGAATCACATAGAGCCAATACAGCTTAAGGAAAAATGTGCCACAGAGACATCTTTTGTAGATCTCTCAGGTAGCCTATGTCAGCCTTTCAATACCCTCTGGTCAAGATATTCTCACATGCAACAAATCGGTTTTTCATCGTGTGCTAGTTTGCTTGTTTTCACTTAAATTCATTCCCTTGTATACTGTCTTCAGGTAATAATATTCTCATGAAGATGCTTCATGATTTGGACAACATAACAATATTCAAGAGTATAATAATATTCAACTCATCTTATTAATCCTTGCTTCTCTAGGACAATCCTTGAGTCTTCTGTCTTCTCCTCATAAAAAAACTAATATTCCAGGTCTTTACTTGCTTTTCTTACTCCTAAGGCATGATTCAGTTTCTGCACATAGGTTTTTAAAGGAGCTTAGTCTTTACTTTTTTACTGGGTTCCTTCTTTCCCAAACTTGAAAAATAATGTATGAAAAGAACATAGTTTCAAGTCAGGTAGAATTAAGGTTCATATCCTGTTCTACCAGGTACTAGCTGTGTGCTTCTAGACAAGTTACATAACCTCTCTGAAGCTCAGTTTCCATACTTGAAAATGGGGATAATAATATTCATCTAAAAGGATGACTGTGAGGATTAAATAAGGAATGCACAGTTTAGCATGAGGAACATACAGTATCTATGGCTTTGTCGCTGGCCCGTGACCAGTTTTTTTATTAGGTCTGAACTAACTTATATTTAAGAATGGTCTCACTATTCTGTGGAGCCTGGCTTCTTCATCAATTGTTCTCCTTTACATTTTGGGTGTTGTTGCATAGTAATCATATGATCCTGGAAGGGAATGCCATCTTTTCCTGGACCTCGACTCTATCCCATTAGGTCCCCTTCCTGCCCAGAAGCAAGCCTTTTTTTTTTTTTAATTAAGATTTATTTATTTATTTTAGAGAGAGAGAGAGAGAGAGAGATATTGAGGGGGCAGGGCAGAGGAAGAGAAACTTCAAGCAGACTCCCAGCTGAGCACAGAGCCTGACATGGGGCTCAATCTCATGACCCATGAGATCATGAGCTGAGCCGAAACCAAGAGTCAGATGCTTAACCAGCTGAGCTACCCAGGCGCCCCAGAAGTAAGCTTTATGTCTTCCTGTTACCAGCTCTCCCCACTTGTCTTGGTGCTCCTAATGACTCATTACTTATATGGTCCTTCCATCCCCTCTAACCCCAGGAAAGATCCTATAGAATTCCATCATCAACACCAAAACAGCTTTTAACCTAAAGTAAAAATAATGGCCACCATTTCTAGCAAGAAAGACTGTTTACCTTTATTCAGATAGTGCACACGTGGTTTTAGACAACTTCCAAATGCCCTGGAAAGCAGATAAGATATCCCATATATGAGATATATGCCACAGCAATATAAATTGATAGTGGGGAGAACTGGTTCTCTAAGAGTTACATTAGTGATTCTTTTGGCTCTCTATCTCTTTGTTTGGTAATTTCAGATGTTTTATTCTTTCATCAAGTATAAATTTTAGAATCCATTAGTTTTAATCCAGTTCCAAGGAGCCAAAACGACATGGAAACTCCATTTCTTTTCTGGACACAGTTCTGTTCTGTCAACAGGAAAGCTTTCCATTTCAAGTGTGATCTGATCATCTTCCACAGTCTAGTGGACTTTTCTCTTTCATTATCTGTTCTCATTCATTAACTGCCACACACTTTCAGAAACTTTGAAAGTTTGATGACATACCACTCTAATAAGTGCACAGTATGATCATATCTCATATTTACAACTAATATATTTCCTATATAATATATACAAGAAAAATTCCTCTGAATCATCTGTAAGGAATAAAATTATCATGTGTGTGAAGGAAATGAAGTGATGCTTTTTTTTTTTTTTTTTTGGCTAAGTTAAAATGACTATCATTTGGCTAAATTCTTATCCTGAAATTCTCCAAGGAGCCTTGTCTATATCACAGACTACTAGACTGCAAAAATTTTCTGGGCAAAAAAAATGGTGGTTTAAAATTAATAAAGAGGGAAAAAATGAGAGAACTCATTGTTTTATTTATTTATTTTATCACTATACAACTGTTTTCTAATATAAATTTTACATTTAGTATATAAATTATTTTATAATAGCCAATGGACCCCTAATCTTTTTTTGGGGGAGGGAATAGAGTGGTTAGAAAAGAATGGATGAGGGAAGGACACCTTCTTTCCCCCACACTCCTGGTAAAGGGGCTTCAGGGCTTATATGGCAAGTTTGAACCAGAAACAAGGACAATGACTTTTGCATTAAAAGAAGCAAACCTATGACTAGATATAAAAGGAAAATTCACGAGTGAACTTCCAAAATTTATGTACATTGAGATGTTTTAGAGACATCTGCCCTGGTGGGGGAAAAGAAAACTGTATTTGAAAGAAGTATATTCTATTCTTTGCCTTGATTTCTTTTTAGTTATTTTCCATTACCAACAACTTTTCAAAGAACTTATTAGTAACTGAATATTTTTCTTTAAAATAATAACTTTTAAATTAAAATTAAAATTAAAATATTACTTAATCTGTTTCCTTTATATTTAGAAATAAATATTTAGCATTAAATTATGTGCATGGTCGTTTAGCTAACACTCTCATTTACTCAGGGAAGTTACCTGTCTACCCTGAAATATCTACAAAAAATATCTCTATGGTACATTCTTTCTTTTTTCTTAATTAAAAAAAAAAGATTTATTCATTTACTTTGAGAAAGGAGGGGTGGGGCAGAGGGAGAGAGAGTCTTAAACAGACTCTGTGCTGAGCACAGAGCCCATCTCAGGGCTTGATCTCACAACCCTGAAATCCTGAATGACTGAACTGAAACCAAGAGTCTGTGCTTAACCAACTGAGCCACCCAGGCACACCTATAGTACATTCTGTCTTAAGGCATACTGGCTCCATGACAATCTTGGCTGACTCAATCAACATTTTCTTTGATTTTCTTTCTTGAGACTATTTGCCCACCATAGAGAATCCTAAGGAATAACTCTAAAATGACAGAGTTAATAGAGACAGCTATTGAAGTTTGGGCAAAAGAAAAAAAAAAGAAAAAAACACACCCCAAACACCATTAATAATCTTTAAGACATTAAGTTTATTAAAGAACACAGGTTAGTGAAAGCAGAAAGGAAAACAAGTATAGTTTCCTTCCTCAAGTCACCAGTACCGGGCAAAAAATATCATTTTATTCTCAGATAAACTGGTGATTTGGGTTGCATCACAAACTAGTTGGACAAAGAACCACAGATTAGATATCCTTCCGTTAACATGAAGATTACCAGGTACTTTGATAATGTAGTGAGTTTTCCAGGCAAGCACCAAGAACTGAATCCAGTCCAGATGTGATGATAGCACGTTAATAAGCTAATTCCTTTAGCTACCTCTTCATTTTCTGAGGCTCATTCACAGAGTGGCAATGCCATTAACTCTGGATGATGTGCTTTGCCCAATAAATACCTCTTGATTAAATTCGCTGATTGGGCCTTCTCTGCTCACTTCACTTTCTATTCCTCCGGGAAATAAACTTTCACATGGTAGACCTCATAGGACACAGAGGAGGCACCATAAACAGTAGGAGCATATACTGACTGAGTGAACAAATGACTGAATAAACAGTTCATAAGCCATCAAGAGTTAAGCTAGCATTGCTAGATCAGTGGTCACTAGATAGAGTAAGAGAATGATAAAGTTTAAAGACGCTGCAAAAATTACTCTTTTTATTTCATTTAGAAAACTTTGTGTGAAAAATACAATTTAAACTCTCATTTCATTAAAATATTTGGGAGATGGGTAGTGAGATGTATACTTATTTGAAAAAGCTTTCATCATTCATCATTTTCTACAAGGAAAACCAACAAAGGGTCGTGGGTTGGTTTCTCCTCTGAATATCATCTGTGAGTACTGTGGCTTTGCCATTTAGGGGCAAATGCTAAAAAGAGTCTCACCAAGACAAACTCTCTGGCACCGCAGGCACATTTCCTGCAAGGAAAGAAATTTCACAGAAGCAACAGGTGCCTTTTTTTTTTTTTCCACAGTAGCATCCATCAAAAATAAGACAATGGAAAAAATAGTTAAAATGTGGCATAGACAATAAAAATGTAGTCTGTAATCCCCAACCCTTCATGCAATGAATACTGTACAGGATATCCACCTAATAGCCACGGTGCTGAAATTTGGCTGAAGTGTTACAACCCAGCAAACAGGGTTCATTAAAACAATCTTTTTATGAGTCAAGAGATGATACATTAGGGGAATAATGTTCATAAAAAACCTAGTTTTTGACAATTGGCACCATAAAGCAGTTATTATCTCTGATTAGTAAAACAGTTTGTTTGAGAGCAATCCGTTCTGAAGAATACAGACAAGGAGGACAAGCTATAAAACATATGAGGTTTATATAGAGGGCTATTATTTTACAAACAACAAATGATTTAAAATGCTCCGAACTAACAATTATTTGGAGTCACTTTCATGTTATAGAACTCAATAAATAAGACTTTTTTAAAAACCTCACACAGTTCTTCTTGATCTTCTTGTAATTGTAGGGCATTATTAGTTTCATGTGTATCATGTTTCCAGCTACTGGGTGTTGAAAGATTTATTCATGTTGAGCTGTGCCCTAAGGTAATTTTAGTTTTCATAAAACCCAATTCTACAATTATAACCATCTGAGAAAATGAGTATTCTTCCTATCTAACGGTGTAGGAAGAAGAAACATTCTTATAAGCCCGATCCTCACAAGTGATTTTTTTTCATTTTCCTTAAATTCCTTAATTTTTTTCTTATTAGACCCTCAACCCACAAATGTTCAACTGTCATAAAAGATCAATGTTACTGAACTGCCAGCATTAATCTTTTGTTTGAAATGTATAAAGAAAGACAAATAAAGGAGACATTGCAAAATGTCTTTGTGAAGTAGAAGCAGATATTGAAATGATAAATAACATAACCTGCAAACACTAGTTGTAGTGTTCTGGGGGAGAAGAGATTCCTAAATATCAAAGACAGCGGCATGACTGTCAGGTGCTCCATAAATAAACCATGGACGATTCCTGACGTCGGACCTTTCATTCTTGCAATGCTATGCTAAATAAGCATGCTCTCCTTGCCTGTCTGAATTCTACATGCCCATTTCCAGAAATGCTGCTGCAGATAAGTAACACTGTCATGTTTGTTTTGTCAACTACATGCTGATTATCCTTTCCTATCTGCAGTTTGGGAACATTATCAAGGTCAGAAGCAATCTCTCAGAAAATCTATCCTAATGTGGCTGCATTTGATCATTGCTGTAAGGGGCTTCCATAAACAAACTTTGCAGAAACACACATGTATTTTCCAAGATTTGACTTTTAGACCATGATAAAAGGAAAGACTTACCAATAAGGCTTTGGGAATTTAAAACCAAAAGGAGAATGAAGTCATTCGTTCTATGTATTTTCATTTACTCACTGAAAATGTGATACTGGAGGATGGCATATCCAATTCTTTGAGATGCTTGTGCAATGACCCTGCTTTCTCTACTTTCCTAACCTCTTCCATTTTATTTTATTTTATTTTGACAAATCGTTTATGAAGCATTTGCAACTGATGCACATATCACAAAATTATTTATGCCAAGCTTCCCCTGTGACCTGCCCGTGGGACATGACATGCTCCAAGATGCGTCGCTCTATCAACCCACATTTTTCCAGGACAATGCAAATTATGACAAATTCCATCATCCTGCATTATGGGCTTCATGCTAATCTCACTAATTCTGAAGAATCAGGAGGGCTCGCTGTTCTGCTGAGGGGCATCCTGTCTGATTGAATGATAGGAAAACAACATTTGCCAACCCCTTCTCACAATCCCAGCTGTGGCCACCACTGCCCCACTTCTGCCAGGCAACTGCTCTTGTAACTTCCATACCAGAATTAACTGCACATCGGCTGAGCTGGCTGACAGGGAATTACACATCACCGATCAAGATGGTTCTCAAGTCCAAAAAATAAAAAGGCATTCGGTAGTAAAATGAAAAGAGGAAACTGTACTTCTACTGACTGTTGGATATCCATTTTCATTTTTTGCTATTTGAAATGAAGAGTGGAGATCAAGTTGATCTTTTATATCATAACAGCCAGCCAGACTTGAATGTGTTTGGCTGGAAGTTTTTTGCTACTGGATCACTGCAAATGGCCTCCTGAGAAGTCTTACGAGAGAGCAAACCTTGAGGATAATCCCTCTGTGCTTCAGAAGGTGGCAGTATTACTACATGAAAGAAGCCCAAAGTCTACGCGCTAGTCCATGGCCACATTGCTGAAATAAACATGTTTAATTCCCAAAGAAACATATATTTTATCCGGTGGCATAATTTACTTATAACATTAAAACTCAAACATGGAGCAATTTGTAGCAATAACCATGATTATGCTGTTAGTGGCCCAAATGTCACTGTCTAGATTAGGCTAAATGATACCTAGCACCAAAGAGCTACTATGATTTATTTTTTATGATCACGGGTAGAACTTGCATGCTTAAAAGGCTCACCAGAAAACTGCCTTCAATAAATAAAAAAGGATGAAAAGATTGAAAGACTCTTGTATTATTGTTCGGAGATGTGCTTGTAAAAAATTGTCACAGGAATGAGGTAAATTTTAAATCTCAGAGACACTTCTGAAAAGAAAAAAAAAGAGGTAAATATCTTGAGCATTTCTAATGTTATGTTTTAGATTTTAAAATATTTTCTTGTAAATAAATCGCTCTTCTTATAGAATAGTAGATTAAAACATATCTGAACTGTTTTCTCCTTTATGAGTGTCTTCTGAAATGTCAGAACAAAATAAAGACTTTTAAATACATGTAATGCATTAAAATTGATTATTTTAACTACTTGTAGGAAATGCAGTAAATATAAATCTGTTGGTAAGTGTTAGGAGTAAAACAGCCTGTTCAAACCTCTAATAATTTGCTTTTGGGGAATTCTGGTCTGAGGTGCCCTTCTAACTGGAAACTACATAATATCATAGATCTTTTTTTGGCCATTATCATACATCAAATTGAAACTGTTACCCGGAATCAAGGAAAAAGGAACGTAATCTGTACTATCTAAAGTTGAAAAAGTATTTTACAATAAACACACATTTGACTAGTTAACTAAAATTTCAGTCAGCATTTATATCTGTGCTTTAATGGAATATTGCATAATTGGTTTAATGTATCTAGGGAGTCCTTATATAAGCTTCATTAGTACACAGCACAAATCGACATTAAAGTATTACTAAGTAGAGACAGGAAGAGCTTTAGCTTTCCCCTTTACTCCCAGCGGGACCCAAGCCCCTCAGTGGAACACGACAATGTGAGCATGGCTTCGGCGAAGGCACTGGGCACCCTGTGCATGCTGTGGCTTGTTGACATGAACCAGGGCAGGCAGACACCAATAATACATGAAGTGCGGTTCAGAGGCAATTAGGATCAGTTGTCAAGGCCAGGCCATTAATGAAAGAACATGTCAGAGGAGCTGGAGACTTCAATGGTTGAGGGCAAGAAGGCGATTTAGTGTGACAGATCGAGTCCTTCCAATGTCCTCAGTGGTATATGCTAATACCAGCCTTAACAACCTTTTGTGGCAGTGTATAATGCGACTAACATGGACTTTGATTCAGCAAAATGACTGCTGCCACTGTTAGTCTGTCTCATTCAAACAACAGTAAAAGCATTGCTACAAATAATTATCCACTTCCGTCCCTCCCTCTGCCACTTAGTGCATCTGTCCTTTGTGCATGCCATAGTGTTTGTTACTAGAAGGTTAGGGTGTTTTTCCCTTTTGGTTTATGTGATACAATTTTTTTTTTTTTGGTGGTGCATATAATCCCAATTAATTAATTACAATGGGTTTTAGGACGCAGAAGAAATAAATTTATTCCATCCTCATGTAGTTAACACTAAAAATTCTTAATACAAGTCAAATTTGTCTAAGAGAAACAATGTCCATCCCGTAAGTTACTCACAGGCAAATAACGGAAGCTACTTACACAGGCTCCAAAACCCATCAGCAGAAAATTAACCTAATCTTCAAAGAAGTGAAAGCAGGCACATTACAGAAAATCACTTCACTGCCACTTTTCTGGTCTTTACAATTTGATAGTAATTTAAGATAAAAACCTACATACCTATAACCTGATAATCATCAATGAATAGGAAGATGTGTTAATTACTGGTTAGCAATCCAGGTACACAATGTCAAGGGAAATAGGATATTCTAATACAGCTCAGGCTGTAGATTTTTATGTTACAATAAAACTCCACAGTATCAAACTCTTAGATTGTCTTTGTGTATAAACCCTGTAATTTTTAAATTTCTGGTTCTTTTTTTTCTTATTTTCTGCTCATTTGGATAAGATATTCTTATGAAGGGAAACCTGACTTAATAGAAGATAAGTGGCATGTGTTTTCTTATAATTTACTTATGTTTGCACCCCCTCCCATTTTTCCGGGATTTACTTCCAGCATCTCAGCTACAAAAACTGACATTGTGATACCTTAGGGCTTATGGCAGATAGCTCAGCCCTGTCTGCTTACCAACAACCAGGGAGAAATGAAGAAAGGTGTTTGGGTAGAGATTAATGGGAATCATGTTGTCAGGGTGGTAACTTCGTATGATACATACATTATTTTTCTGTGTCTGATTTTCTTCACTTCTGAGGTAGTTTACACTTCTTTATTTTCTATCTCACATACCACTGTGGTCTTTTTTTGGAATTTTGTTTCACTTTTGTTTGCTCACTCCTTTTTGTTTCTTGCCTTAGCCATAGCTACTCTTTTCCCCAATACTTGATTAATTACCAGTTTTCTTGCTTCCTCACATAAGCAGTTTTTTCCTTTCTCAGGAAAGTTTTCAGAACTGAGCCCTAAAAGGAGTACTAGTATTAAAGGAATTACCAGTACAAACATCTAAATGTTCACGCAATCTCAAAACACATTTTCATAAAGAAATACTTTTTTGATAAAAAATGTATTTAGGAAAAAAAGTTTACTGTACAAAAATTATATTCCTTATAGTTATATCCAAAGTAAACACACTTCCTAAACACCTGACAGTGTTAAGCTATTATTACATTAAAAATATACTAATATGAATTGTCTACTTGGTCCTAAACAATAATAAATATATACCCTTCTAGAGAGGAGTTCAATAGACCAATGATCAACTCTTGAGTCTGCAAGACATCTAGCTTGGATAGCCCTCCAAGTCTGGGTCTCTGTTGTGAGACACAATGTTTCTGCAACTTGATATAAGATCAGTTGATAGTCTATTTTTCCCCCTGAGCTTTTAGGACTAATATGATAATGGAACTGTTCAGCTGGTGACAGGGACTAGTTTTCATTATTTTTTCAGGCTCCTCAACGTCATGACACAGAAACAGATCTACTGGGCTAGAAGTTAATAGTACAAAGTTAGCCATGACATTACCCATTGGTAGGATTGAGCGTTTGCTGAAATAAAAATGATTTTATATTTATTCACTTGATTAATAAAAAAATTCTCCAAATTTATTGAAAGGAAATCTCCAGAAGCTTCCTATTAAAAAAAAAAGTACAGTTTGAAGTGAGCAACATTTTTTAAGATGGGCTTTGATACTGTGTTCAGCCTCTCTACCTTTTTGTTTGAAAACCTGGCATTTGTCATGTCATAATGTGTTTACTTTGAGTATAACATTTTAAAGGTATTATTTTGTCTTCTAAAAACTCCTAGAAGGTTTGTTTCCCTTTACAAGCATAATTATATCTAGTTTCTTCAATCAGTGTCTCATATTTTAATAATATGTTGCCATCTGGGTACAGCTATAACCATAATAATGAACAGGGGGTTCAAAGATCACTAGATATATAGATGGCATGAACCATTAGTAAGAAATATTCTACACCATAGAGATCACACATTAGAAAACCCTGAAATTCACTATAGAATTTGCTGTTCTGACTAAGGCATCCTTCTGTGTAATTAACATAAATCTCTTTTACAAAACATGCTAGTTTTAATAACAAATAGGGACATTTTACAGGAAAAATAAAGAATAGAATACAAATAAAATTATGATATGAATAATTTAGTTATCTCCTTCTCATACCTCATAATGACATTTGTGTAGCTATAATGGACCTAAACCAGAACTATTTCTCTTGAAAAATAGGCTTATCTCCTTTTCCTATATGCCACTGAAATTCATATCATCGCTTCCACACAAATACACATAATTAATCCTAATTGTTTTCAACACTCTGAAGAGGAGAAATGGAATCTGGGTTTCTCTCTTTCATGTGTTAAGCTTTTCTGGCCACAAGGGCACCATTTATAAGTTACTTCGTTCAAAACCCTAGCCAGTGGCCTCTTGGCCTGATGGAGTTAATGCGGTTGCAAGAGGTGAGTCACTGAATTCCTTTGTGACAGAAAGATGGAACTTGGTGATTGCTCAGAGGTGTCCTCCTCTGCTATTGAATGATGATCCAGGAAGGAAAAAAAATCACTTCTCCAAGCAGGTTTTAACAAGACAAATCACAAGTATGCACCATAAATGCACAGAGCGGGTGGGTGTGAAAGGAATGTAAGGGTGCTCCTGACTGGCACAAAATTAAAATGGAAACAGAATGAACTCTTCCCTAGAAGTGATTCTTCAACTTTCTTAGGACTTTTGTCCAAGATGACCTGACTCTGTATTGCTGTCTTATGATATTTGTTTTGGGTGACACCTGGTAGCACATGGAAAGAACACAGTTCATAAAACCTTTGGCATTCCAACCTCCAGACTCCAAGTCCTACTCAGTTGGAAGAGAGCCTCATATCCCAGCTAGTTAAGTCATCTGCTCCAACTGAGACGAATTCTTCTTTTCCCAAATAACTGTCCGAGGCATGGCTACACACCCCCAAATGCCCCAGTACCTGAATCTACCTCAACTATGGTCAAGGGCTTCTCTGCTTCAGAATATTACAATGCTATTTTTTTTTATCCTTTCTCTCATCCTCCCTCCCCACTCTACCCCCAAAGCACCTCTTCTTTCCTGGGTGCACTCTGCTTCCTCAGACACAGAACTGTAACAGCTGTATTTCCTTAGTCAGGACTAGGTTCTTGCAAGAGCTGTCTTCGAAGTGTCTCCAGATTTTTGTTGTCCCCCAAGATTTCCATCTTACACTCCTCTGGTGCCTACTGTTGCAAATAATATAGTCTTTAAATAGTTCCTTGCTTTCAATAGGTTCATAGTGTTGCCTCCTCAAGATTAGCTAGCTCATGTCCATGAGGATTGAGCTATAGGCCTTTATAAGGAGCCTCACTAATTGCAACAAGATGTCCTCCTTGCAAATCCAACAGTATCTCTTATTGCTTCTCTTTGGCTCTCTTTGCACCCTTTCTTTTGGGTATTAATACCTGCCAGCTCTGATTTTGTTAATTCATTACATTTATCATTGCTGAGCACCTACTATATGCCATGCACCATGCTTGAGGTATAGTAGTGAACAAAAGCAGGTATATCCTTTTGTATGAAACTTAGTCTAGTAAAGGAGTCAAATTCGATAAAACGGTCTCAGACAGGTAAAAAATGCAACTCAGATGCAGTCATAATAGATTTAAAGGTGAAGCACAAGGTGCTTTAAGAGCCTGGTCAGGGATGTCAGGGAGTCAGGAAAAGGTTTTTCTGGGCATTCGAGGCTTGTGCAGAGGTCTGAGAGAGGATGAGCTAGGATTAGCTAGTTTCCAGGCACAGGGTGAGCTATGTGCAAAGGTCCTGTTGCAGGAAGGAGCATGGTTAAGTTTAAGGGGCTCAGTGAAACTGCCTCTCCTCACAGCCCCAACCCTCCTTCTATTACTATATTAGCTACCTCAAGATTGAAGGGAAGTCCATGGAATTGCTTTGCTCCCAGTGAGGTTGTTCTTCCTCAGCTGAAACACCATCTCACCTCTACAAACTCAGAAACCAAACTGTGAAGAAGGCTCGTATGGACTGACCACCCACCTTTCCTTATGTTACCATCGTGACTAATCAGATCCATGTTATTAATCTTAGTCCAATGCTCCCCCAGTCATTTCCCCATCTACCACCTTCTCTGACCTCCCAAAGACTTTCCCTCGGCCCTGTGGAAGACCCAAACTTAATAAAACAATCTCACAGCAACAACATTCCCTATATGCACAAGCCCTTCTCTCAACTTTCTCTTCACTTTTTTGGCTCACAGTAAAATCAGGCTGTATTCCAAGTCTACATCTTTCCCTGAGGTCATCGGAGGCTCTTTTTATTCTTTCCCACCCCACATTCTAGGACCTGGGGCTGGTGAGTCCTCTCTAGTTCCTTCAAACCCATGGCCTCTTAGAAACAAATCACCACCAGACTGTACCGCTCCTTCTCCTACTTGATATCGTTGAGCACCTGTCACCTTGGTACGTCACTCATTCATGGACGAAGTTAGCATCTGTTTCTCTGTCTTCCACTGTGCCATTATTCCTGTCAACCTTGGCTGATTCCACATCTAGACAGATAATCCATCTGACCCTGTGGACTCTCAGGTGTCTGAGTTTCGCACTTCCAACAACCCTTTCCCCATTCCCATAGTCTTTAGAGCTGTGTTTTCAAGCTGCAAGTTTGGGTCCACTAGTGATCATAAAAATCACTGAGTTTTGATTTGATCTAATGAGCCACAACCAGGTTTTTTTCTTTTAAGTAATAGAATAAGTTTTTAAATGCCAGCTTATTACATTAAGTAGGTAAACATTGTTTTATGAAAGTTTCCTTCAGTGACACATCATATATGCACGGGCATACAAAGTTGTTTTGAAAATTGTATTATTTATTATGCATTCTAAAAAGTGTGAGAAATACTGATCAGCTTGGTCTTCACCAATAACTACATTACTTCCAAAATCTTGATTTTAAACACCCCCACCTGCTAACTACTACCTTCTACTTTTATTTTTTTCATTTTTTTAAAGATTTTATTTATTTATTTGAGAGAGAGAGAATGAGAGATAGAGAGCATGAGAGGGAAGAGGGTCAGAGGGAGAAGCAGACTCCCTGCTGAGCAGGGAGCCCAATGTGGGACTCGATCCCGGGACTCCAGGATCACGACCTGAGCCGAAGGCAGTCGCTTAACCAACTGAGCCACACAGGCACCCTACCTTCTACTTTTAGAGCCCACTTGTTCCAGTCTCCTCTCTCTAAACAGTTTTAACCTCATTCAGTGTTCCGAATCACTGACTCCACCACTTTCTACTATACTCCCTGCTCTCCTGTCGTATGCTCACATCTCTCCTTGTCTGGCTCAGATTCCGGGCTCTAACTTTAATCATTCCCTTAACTCCTTTGCCCCTTGCTATACTGTTGTATTTTTTTGTTGTCAAAAGCCCAAAAGCTACACCAAACTCTCCAGCTACTTTATGCTACCATCCAAGCTGCTCAGTGTCACTGGAGGAAACAGAACCATGCAGATATCACATTGAATTTCTGATCATAAATTCCAAGAATGCTGCCCAATTCTATTACATTTCCCTAGTAATTTAACTTTTCTCCTGACAACCACTTTATACTTCATCTTCTCTAAACTGATGACCTGGCTTATTTCATTTTTCCAATACTAATCTACAGTTGAGCCCATATACCGCACCTGCCCTTAGATCACAATAGAATCATCCCTGCTCCTATTTAAGATTAAACCACCCCACATCCATCTTGCCAACACAAAGCCTTGGATTCTGGAAGTACGGTTCTGCTCTCCTATGGGTTCAGTTTTATCCTCTCATTCAGATTATACCCATTAATGTAAAAATATGCTCTAGTAACTTCCATCTTAAAAACAATAATCTCTTGATGCCGGTTTGCAACTAACTGCCCTATTTCTGTTCCCCTATATAGCAAAACCCTGTGAAAGTGTGGTCCGTATCCATTGTCTCTTTTTTCCCACTTACACTTTCACCATAGCTATCAGGCGTCTATCTCTACCTGTCTGTTGAATCCAGTCTTGTCTAAGTTCTTAACAAGCCCCACTTTGCCAAATCCAGAGGTCAGTTCCCTTTCCTTATCTTATTCTATTCAGAGCAGCATTTATATCACTACCTAAGTCTTCATTATATTTTTCCCACTCCGTCATTCTTTAATTTTATTCACTTCTGAGATACCATGTTTTCTTGGTTTTCTTTTTATTTCTAACACATAGAGATCCACAAAGGGGATTAACTGATCTTATTAAGAGTGCCACAGGACTTGGTCCCTCTTCTCACTTCTCTAACTTTTCTCTATAGGGGACTTTATTCAGTTCTTAGATTTTAATCTCCATTGATATGCTATGGCTTTCAATTTTATATCTACAGCCCTGAACTCTCCCTTGAGCTCCAAACTCACATAATCATGTATCCACTTGATAAACCACTTGGATGTCTACCAGACACCATAAATTTAACTTGCCCCAGCCAGAAGGAAAACTGGATTTTCTCCCATCCCCATTAAACTTGCTTCTTCTCTACTCTTCTCCGTCTTAATTGAAAGGACTACCATTCATTTGATAGTCAAGCCAAATATCTAGACACCATCCTTCCCCCCCCCCCCATTTGAGTGTAGTTCACACAGGATATTACATTAGTTTCAGGTCTACAACATAGTGATTTGACAAGTTTATACATTATGCTATATTCACCATAGGTGTAGCTACCCTCTGTCCCATTACTTTGTTATTTCAATATCACTGACTATATTCCTTATCCTGTTCCTTTTATTCTTGTGACTTATTCATTCCATCTACCTATCCCCTTCCCCTCTGAAAACCATCAGTTTGTTCTCTGTATTTATAAGTCTGATTCAACTTTTTGTTCGTTTATTCATCTGTGGGTTGCTTTTTTTTTTTTAAGATTCTACTTATGAGTGGAATCATGATATGTGTCTTTCTTAGCCTAACTTATTTCAGTTAGCATAATACCCCCTAGATGCCTCCGTGTTGTCTCAAATGGCACAATCTCATTCTTTTTTATGGCTATGTAATATTCTCGTGTGTGTGTGTGTGTGTGTGTGTGTGTGTGTGTGTGTGTACCACCTTTTTGTTTATCCATTCTTCTATTGATAGACACTTGGGTTGCTCCCCTGTCTCAACTATTGTAAATCATGCTGTAATAAACATAGGGGTGCATATATCTTTTTGAATTACTGTTTTCCTTTTCTTTGGGTAGTTATCCAAGAGTGGAATCATTGGATCATATGGTATTTCTGGTTTTGGTTTTTTTGAGGAAACTCCATACTGTTTTCCACAGTGGTTGTACCAATTTACATTCCCAATAACAGGGCACAAGAGTTCCTTTTTCTCCACATCCTCGCCGACACTTGTTATTTCTTGTCATTTTGACTGCAGTCACTCTAACTTGTGTAAGTTGCTATCTCGTTGTGGTTTTGATTGGCATTTCCCTGCTGATGAGTGATGCTGAACGTTTTTTTCTGTGTCTTTTGTCTAGGTATCATCCTTAATTTTAAGGATCAACCTTTCTCTTACCAACCATTAGCAAATTCTGTTAGCTCTCCCTCCAGAATGTGCCAAATCATCCCCTCTTCTTTAACTGCTATCATGATGTCCTACCTCTGCAACCTTATCTCTGACGATTTTCTTCCTCACTCACTATACCTCCCCCCACCCTAACTCCTTCCTGCCTCTTTCTGTCTATCTTCACAAGCTAATCCTTGGGGGAAAGACTTCCCTGACTCTCTAACCTAAAAGTGAATACCTGTCCTAATTATTCTCGATGACTGTGTCCTAGTTTATTTTTCTCCTAGTACTTAGTGGAGTCTGAAATTATCCCATTAGTTTGTATATTTAGTGTCTGCTTCTACAATAAAATAAAAACTCTATAAGGTCAGGGCCATAAGTTCAGCTTCTAGAATGTAGTTGAGTGAATGAATGGCAGTTGAAAGTGTAATAGAGGTGGAAAGAGTAGTCATGGAAAAGGAATAAAGAGGTCAACATGATCAAATATGCACTTTTAAGAAATATCACTCTGGCTAGAGAGCCAGAGTTGATACCAAGACCAGGGAGGAAACTGCTAGGACAGGCTGGGTGAGGGATGATGGGGGCTTGTACTAAGATAGCGGGGGCAGAGATGGTAAGAAGAGAACGGATGCTTAGGAAGAAGATCACTTGATGTCCTATCACACTTGAATATAAAAAAATAAGGGTCTGGGAAAGGGATATTTGGAGGATGTCATCAAGGTCTTTTGCTTAGGTGTTACTACTGAGAATAAATGTTGGGAGAGGCCAACATTTAGGGACAAGCCATGACTTGTTTGGGCATGCTAACTTTGATCTCTCTTGACACATTTATGAAGAGATGACAAAATGCCAGTTAGATATAAAATTCTGGAGCTCCGAGAAATGATTTCGACTAAAGATATAAATTTGTGAGTCATTTGTATGTACATAGGTGGTGATTGAGGTCATATGTATGGAAACATGGAAATCTCTAGGTTTTTGCCTTCAGAAACTGGTTGAATATTTATGTTTCCCGTGATGAGAAAGACTGAAGGAGAAATGAGTTGGGGAGGTGGGTGGAAGTTAGGTCAGGTTAATAAACTACTACGGTGCTTTATTGTCTTTCACCACATGGTAAGTCTGTATATTACTCAATAATTCTGGTGACTGTTTCCTTAGGTTAGTACTGAGGACTGAGGCTCTCAAATACTTTTTGCAACATTTGAGGATTAAGAATCTCCTTGGTAATGATGTCTTATGCCTCTGTAAGGTCACAGTCACTTATAGTAAGTATCATTATGCTGAGTCCTGTAGTTATTCAACTATATTACCTGCTTCATAGGGTACCATCAGCACAATTCAACCACCTATTCTGTCACCACTTCTCAAGGTATGAGAAAAATTATCCACTTGCCAAGTGTTAGAATTGAATGATCACAACGGAGTTATTCAAGATTATTTCTTGACCTGAACAACAAAAAAAATGATCTCGTTTCCAAGTTAAAAAAAAAAGAATAGGAATCAAGAACCAAGAATTTTTCTGAATTTAAAAACTAAATCATACTAATTATTTCCAACAGTACTATGTAGGTTTCCAGAAACTTACAATTAAATGTATTACTAAAACATCCCTTCCAATATTAATTTGACTATATAGGTAACCATACACTTTAGCATCCATGCCAGTACATTTCTGGGAATGAATATTGATTGTTACAGGTAAACACCAGGAGTGCCCAGGCATATTGGGACCTATGGTCTCTTATTTTATACAGCCTGATAGCTTAACAATGAAAAGCCAGAGCAGTATCTGGTTTCATTTAGCTAAATCAGGTGGTAAAATATGAAGCATAAAATGAAAGTCAGGAATTCCGCATCTATTTGATGTTCTTGTTTTTCTTTGTTTTTCATTTGGTTGATTTAAATATATAATGACTGATTAAGTTTTGAAAATTCAATTTGTTTACAAACTTGTGAATTAAATCTGTGGTACAAATCCAGAAAAGATTCTCATTTCATTATATCAACCTAGGTCATGTATTAGTGCTTCAAAAACTTAAGGGGAGCGCTTAGAGCCATATCACTTATACATTAAAAGAAAAATTAAACTGATTTCAGAAGCCAAAATTATAAAATTAAGATTAAAAACACCAATCCCAACATTTGTTGTAGTCAGTACATAAAATGCATATATTAATAAGTTTGTTAAATATATGTATACAAAGGAAATACTGTTTACATATAGAATAAAACTATCATGTCTAAGTTAAATCAAGCTGAATACCACATCTTTAGAAACCAAAGGGAAAATGTTCCACATAATGTAAATATATACTTGGGGATGTTTATTTTCTCATTTCAGTTTCATTTTCAAAATATGCTGTATTTTCTGTGTAACCCATTTTTCATCTGCCCAATTACTAGCGATCTTTTCTCTACTATCAAAAGTGATCGTTTGTTTCTTTATTGTCGTAGATAAAACATCCTTTCATTGTTTCAGCTCACAAGCCGTGCAGATCCTACCCACTGTTCTTGCCTCCAGCACTTCACATTATTGGTGTATTATTTCATGCATGCCCTACTCTTTTATCAATTGCTTTTGAAGTAATGTTAATAGACTAGAAAATTGAGACATTTATGAAGTATAGGCAGTGTTTATGAAAAAATCCATAAAATATGACACAGGCAAGACAAGATAAAAGCAGCATTTTAATAGATTATGGCAAAGAGATCCTGTCAGAGTTGACAACTGACTCCTTCGAGATCACTAATTTTTATGGGATTAATTCTGTGGTATAAAAAATGAAGTTAAATGTCCTAATTAATCTGTAAATAGCACACCCACAATTAAACCTTGTGGACCCTTCTTGGATTGGGGCTGCAATGATTTTTGAAAAGTAATTATCTCATATTCATAATGAGGAAGGTTTTTCTCTTTTCTTTTTTTTTCTCACGGCATTTCAGCTAAAAATCCACCTGGATTCAAACTGGAATAGCAGCCTTCTGAAACACAAATCAGTTCCCAGCTTGGTGTGGAGCCATAGCCACTAGACTTGTGAGCCAAATATTTATGAATGGTTTATGTATTAAGAAAATAAAATTTGGGGAAATGGTGCAGGAGTGAGGTGCTGGAGGAAAACCTAGAGTTTCTCCATATTTGAGTAACTCTTCTTTGTTCCACAATTTATAGCATCCAGAAAGGTACAGAGTTCCCTTATGGTGGGGATAACATGGCAAAGCCTTGTCTCTTACAGGAGTTAGAAAGTGCACTATGTAGAAGGTAGAAAACAGAGCTATTGTCTGGCTTTTCCTGAGGCTGTGGTGGGGCACTCAAGAAATGTTGGTTCCATTCCCTTTCCTGCCTTCACCTTTAATATTTGAGTTTTATAATACTTTCTGTAGATGTATGATGTTATCTGTACATATTCAAATGGAAATAATACAATTAATTAAATATAAACCATTTTAGAATATTTTTGTGAGAGTTAATGTTAATAATACATACTAGCCTTTATGATTCACATTCATTATTTCATTCATCCAGACAACAGCTCCAAGACAAGGATTACTGTTACTACCTTGTTAAAAATAAGGAACCTGAGGCTCAGTGTTGTTAAAACAATTATCCTAATCATATCTACATAATAGGTGATAGAACAGATTCTTGAAGCCAGATCTCCTGAGTTAAAGTCCTATGCTTTTTTCGTTATAAGTAAACTGTGAGGTTATATCTTTACAAGAAATACTCTGTTGATATAGTAAAATATTCTGTTTTGTAAAGAAAAACATTATTCAAATTAGTGAGCTCTCAAGTTAAAAAAGGTTAAATGACTACTTATTTTTCATTTGGATATTCTGCTTCTTGGAGAAATGGGGATATAGTTGTCTTTTTTAAAGAAGGACAGTTATTTTCTTCCTTGAGTCCCATAAGAAAGTAGCATTGTGAAAGTTAATCTTTTTAATTTTTTTTATTTTTTATAGCCTATGGCCCTGGCAATAGGTAAGCTATGGTTATAATCCAGAAGATAATATTGTAGCAAAATTGTATACTACTACCATATTTGAGGGAAAGATCTTTTAAATTGCGAGTACTTGGTAAAAGAGTACCGACACTAAGAAAACCGATATTGATGTTGTCAAGATATGACAATGTAGTTTTCTTTTTTTTGTTTTTTAAAGATTTATTTATTTATTTTTAGACAGAGAGAGAGAGAGAGCGTATGTGAGAACAAGGGAAGGGGCAGAAGGAGAGGGAGAGAAGCAGACTCCTCACTGAGTGCAGAGCCCAAAATGGGACCTGAGATCACATTGAGATCATGACCTGACTGAAATCAAGAGTCAGAGGTTTATCTAACTGAACCACCCAGGTACCCCGACAATGTAGTTTTCTGACTGTTCATAGTCTTACTATAAACACCTTAAATATTTTGGCTGATCAGTTGCTGTGGTTAACATGATTAACTGACTTATTTATTTGATGCTTAACTGATGGAATATTTTGCACTGGAGGAATCTACAGTCTGGCTGAAACCTCTCACATTTCACATGAGGAAATAGAGAATTAAGAGACAGTAAGGGATTTGTTCAAGATCATATACAAATTATCTTGCAGATTCCTGACTAGAACTCATTACTTCTGATTCCAAGTCCAAGGTCTCTTCCAATAAATTACCTTATCTGATTGTATCAGACTATTTATTATTCAGTCAAAACCTTGGGTACATACAATCTAAAATTTTAGCACATCCTCTGATGGAACATTCCTCAACAGGTAAAACATTTAAGAACAGATAGGCCCAGTATTATAAACATGATCGCAAAGAGAAGTCCTAAGCTGACAGAAAGAGAAAATAATAAATGGCACCTTTCTCATCTCTAAACTCTCTAATACCAAGAAAACACCTTAAAGCCCTTGCCTTGGGTAAAAAATATTTGAAATGCCAAATCCAGTTATCAATTCATCTCTATGTGTGTCGGGAAGGATTTATATATTTAAGTATATTCTAAGCCTGTTTATACCCAGCATTACTCCTAAAGTTCCAATAAGAGTGCCTATTTTTATTTTTATTTTTGAAGTGACACTAACTTGAGAAGAAAGAAAAAAATGAGTAAGTTTAAGCCATTTTTCAAAGTTCATTGCCGTGAAGCTATTGTGATGGTTTAAAAAAAGAGGAAGCAGGCTGCAGCTCAATTAGATGGTCACATTCTCTGAATACAAATAGCAAATGATGATGTACTTACAGAGTTTGATAATAAAATTTGAAATTCTGCTTATTTATATGGTGACTATGTCCTAGAATTGAAAATAGAGACAACTAATTACAGAGGAACACTTTTAATATTACTGTTTCTACATCTTCATGTAAGAGTAAATGGGGAAGTTTCCTTGTATGGTGTGCTGCATGCAACAAAGCATTTTTACATGGCTAACTGTGCACTCAGGAATGCTACAGAGAGAGGCAGGAAGGCTTTTACTGAGTACCTAATCATACTTGTTGAATACATAAACTTGGGTCCCTCTGAGTCAGGTTGTACGTTGTTGATTCTACCATCTGTGGTGGGTGCTTCATTTTAAATATCTTTAAAGGGTACATAGTGACTCTTTAGGGTATGTAATAACGATCAGTAACATTCCTTACACTCACATAGTGGTCAATACTATTGAATAGAAAACGACAACCACAGTCTTAAAGAATCTAGAACTATTTTTCATGACTTTAGACTAACACACTCAGCAACAACAAAATTAACATTTTCCAAACCACTGTTGTTTCCAGTTCCTGATTACTCCCATGATTCAAACCACTTCAGCTCTAAGCTTTAGATTACTCCCTTTTACATTCGATTACCCCATCAGAAGGTGCATAATTGGCTTGAGATCTACCATCTTTCTACTTGCCACAGAAACATCTGTGTTAGAGTTTGATGAATTTTGATGCAGGCATGGAGAAAATTATAGATTCTTGGATACTGTGCTTAGATGCATTTAAAAAAACCTACTAAAAATCTCACATCAACAGAATTCCATTTCTAAGAAAGATTTGTTACCTTTTATTTTTCAAGAATACACACACAAAAATAACATTAAAATAGAAGTAGAAAATTAGCATGATGGAAAAGAAACACACGTTAGTCAGACCTCAAGGGTCAACAATGGTAAATCAAGTTTCATAATTTTTTTAATGGCTATTCTGTTATTCTTGTGTTAGGTAATGGTATTGTTGGAACAGTAAGCCCTTAACATCTGTGCACTTTGGATCACCTTAAGCCAGCTGGTTCCTCTCAAAAGTGCTCATCTTTTGTTCTTACTATGTCCTGACCTGGGCCTCTAGGCTTAAGACAGCTATGGGCTTTCTGCAGCCAGGATATCCTCTTCAAGACTGTCAGGCAATTTCAAATGATTGATGTGCTACTCTGGTGCTCTGGTATTTTTCCCTTAGTAAGTCTCCAGTAAATCTACAGCTCATTCTGTACGAATGCTAATTAGATTGCCTCTTACTTAACTTCATGCACATCTTTCTTATTTTCTTGTATTTTTGGAGGTGAGCTTAAAGTTTATAACACAGTGTGTTTCTAATTTTTTTTTTTATAATATTACATATAAATAAAACACATTTCCTACCAAGGGAAGCAATTTAAGCAGTGAACTCAGTTGATTCTCTTCCTTTCAAAACTGTGCCATGCAACAATTATGCCAACCTGAAGCATAATTCCTAGGCCCACTCTAAAAATTAGTAATCATTTACCCACTTGCCTTTTATTCTTTTTCTACTACTACTTCCTATACTAACTCTTATCTGAATGCTGCTCTACACCTTCCCTCATGATCAGAGGCAACCAGTATAGGAGGTCCTGGACTCATATCTCTGAAACCCATTTTAGGTTCTACTCCAGAAGATCACTGATGGAAACTCGCACCTCATAGGGCATGCCCCTGACTGAGACCCAGTTTTCTATCAGTCAAAGCCCAAGCAAGGCAGAATATAGCTAGAAGATTAGAAAAACATACCAATTTAAAATTTACTTGTATGTAAGACAGTATTCTTATTCTTAGAAAAAATATACTGTGAAGGATGTAAAAGGTCATGTAATTAACTTTTAAAAGGCTCAGAACAACACATATAAATACACACATAATAAATATGTTTTGTATATACACACATATATGTATGCAAATAGAGGGAGAAGGAGCAAGTGAGCATACTCATTTGATAAAGGAAATGGGGCAAAATGTCAACAACAGATGAGTCTGGGTAGAAGATATAGGAGTATTCCATGACTATTCTTATTCTTGTCATTTTCTGTTAAGTTTGAACTAACTGCAAAATAAAGCCATAAAGAAACAAAAGTTGTATTTTAGAATGCTAGTTTCTACCCTACACAATATGGTCGGCTATGATGAGGGGGTAGGGAAAGCCTGAGAAAGGCAGGAGAATTTGTGCAGTAGACAGAAATCTCTTAATTTAAGTGCCTGGTGGTCAGGGAAAGAAAGAAAATACTTGGATAATCCATAATTGGAAAGGCGATTCCTGGAGAGATGAGAATATATACAGAAGCCCAGAGATTTCTTTATTTTTTTTACATACCACTAACATTTAGGAGTTGAAATATTTGTATTTTATGAAGACATAAATGACTTTGTATATCAATGTCTATGTTATTTGTACTTCTATATGCTAAATGTAATAAATGCAACTTGAATGTAACAATAAGAGGATCAACACTATGGACAGAGTTAATATGTGCTTATCTGAAACTTAGAGCAGATAAAAAGATACTGCCAAAATAAACAAGGTGAAAGTGAGAACGGACATTCGAAGTACATTATTGTGTTACTGGAACATCTGGTACTAACACTGTCAAGTTTACATATGTTCTCAAATACTTATTTATGTAACAATCAAATGCTAAGCATTCCAGCTGCACTTGTAAACTTTTTATGAACTGAAGTCATATGCACAAGCTCAGCTAAATATACTTGACAGAGGGAGGGGCGTGAGGAAACTGTTAACTCTGAGAACTGGAGTTTGATTGCAATGCAGCCCTTGGCAACGTTATGGACAATGTTTGCTAGGAGAGCTGAGCTGCTTGGCTCATGTGAGATTCTCTTCCATTCTGGTAGGTAGATTCACAAATATCTAGTCAATGGTCAAAATCATGATTTGACAGCTAACTTTTTTGGATATAATTTACTCAGGAAAGAAAATTATATATAGATTAGAAAAAATAGAGCAGAGGACATGATGATATAAAGTCATTAAAAAAAAGAGTATTGGATTCTAAGGTGGAAAAATACTTTCCTCAACACATTCTAGAGTCAGACAAGTAGCCTGACTGGAGCAACACATGAATTAGAAAAGACAGCATAAAAGGAGGAGGCACTTTTGCATGATGACCATCTAATGTTACTCCTAATGAAAATTAGTTGTGTGAAACCTGCCTCCTTAGAGACAGAATAAACAGTAACTAACTTAAGCGTTTTGAAAGAGTAAAAAAGCAAGAACAAGGGAAACAAGTATTTCTATGCCCTGTTTTCCTCTTCTACAAACAAAAGGAAGTAGATAACGACTTTTCCCGAAGCTTGCCTAATCATTGCTTTGATCCAATTTCTAGAGTCTGCAATATTGCAGAAACTTACCAAGTTCTTTATTTTACGAACAGATCTTTTTTTTTTTAAGATTTTATTTATTTATTTGACAGAGAGAGACAGCGGGAGAGGGAACACAAGCAGGGGCAGTGGGAGAGGGAGAAGCAGGCTCCCCACTGAGCAGGGAGCCCGATGTGGGGCTCGATCCCAGGACCCTGGGATCATGACCTGAGCCGAAGGCAGACACCCAATGACTGAGCCACCCAGGCGCCCCTCAACAGAGGATCTTAATCAAAGTGATTTATGTCAGGTTGGGGTTAAAAGCATATATTTTTGGGGGGAAATTAAGAATCACCTCTACTCTCAATCTACTGGCAGATTCTGAAAGCCTCCTTTAGAATTGACCAGATGTTTCAGAGTGACTTCTAGATCAAGATGTGTGAAAGTCTGTAATCTGTGTGATCCTCTCACCTGTACTTCACTCATGCCACAACTTGCAATCACAGATCGTGGACCAGGGAAAATACCATTCACTACCATTCACCCCTTTACCTCGGTAGCCTTAGAAACCCTAGATATATATTTAATTTCCTGGGAAACTTCTAAAAATCTCAAACCCAGGCTCCATCTCAGACCAATTAAATCAGAGTGAAACTCAGACATCAGCCCCACTTGATTGTGCAGCCAAGGTTGAGGGTGAGGATGGGCTTAGAATGAGGATAGGCATTCTTTTGGGATCATGGCATTAGCTTTATAAAAAGGGCATTATTTTTTTGCAAAATAACTTGGAAGCAGTAGGCACTCCCCATGCTCTCTCTTTTAATTAGGTCTGGAAATATAGCAGTTATGAACACAAGAGCTCTGACTCTTCAAACTCCACCTCTTCTCACATCTTGAGAACACCTTAAGGGCTGATAAGGTACTGCCTGAGGATAGGTGGTCTAGCCTTCCAAGCCCTATAGCTTCCCTCATTTTAGCTGAAGAAGGGTTGAACAGGACAGCAGATTTTTTTTTTTCGTTTTGACAAGTCATGAAAAAAGCAAATTTTCCCTATAAAACTACATTGTGCAGTCTTGAATGTGAAGGAGAGAGTGGGATTTAAGTGGGAGCTTAAATTATGAGGACAGAACATACTAACCTTTAAAAAATGCCTTTCAGATTATTTGCAACGAGGCATATATATATATACATATAAATTTCAGACCAAGAGAATAACCTGGAATTTAGCTTTAAAGAGAACGAATGTAAATCCTGCTCTGCCTTGACAATTCTAGTTTATACCCATTGTCTCTGTGTATTACTAACGGTATCTTCTTTGACTCAAAGTGTCCTGTTGGGATTGTAAAGTAGAGACAAGATACATGAATTATACATTAATAGTGCTCAATAAATATCAGTTATTGTAAGATTATTGTCATTATTATTAATTAATTCATAAACAACAGGTTTTAAAGGCTGTCTACCCATATAAAAAGAAAACAAAAAAGCACACCACCAGATTTCAACCACACCTCTACAACTGAAGACTGGTTTTCCCTACATTTCCACAAGTGGTAATGCAGTGTCATCTTTGAAAATAAATGGCGGGTTTTTTTTATTTCTTTTTCTATAAATAAATATAATTCAAGGTAATTAAAAAAGGATTTTTATCTTCAAAACATCAGAGGGATTTGTATAATATAAAGATCGTTTTTAATCATTACTAAGTAGATGGCCTTATTTCTGATTATTACCTAAGCTTAGCCAATTTATGTTCATGGTTTGGGACAAGAAAGCAAAAAAAAAAATTAATTAAAAATAAAAAAGACAGGAATGGTATTTAGATCTGCTTTAAGTACTATCTAAAATGTTCTCTTGTTTTGACTAACTCCAGAAGGAAAACTTGAAACAATGAGTAAATGAGTATAAGTTACAAAGAGGCATATTTTAGCTCAACATAAGGATTTTTAAAATAGAGTTGTCCAACAGAATGGATTGTTTCAGCAAATGATGAGCTCCTTTGCTGAAGATATCCAAACTGAGACCGGATGAGCATATGCCAAGGATGCGGCAGGAAGCATTTCTGCACTGTGTGGGAGGTTAGCCAACAGAAGATGACGTCTTAGGTTCCTTCCAGTGCTAAATTCTATAATCTTATGACTATTCCAAACACGAATAACTATCTTAATGATACAAACCCTGAGGCCTGGTTAAGAAAATGAAAAAGAAGAAAAACAAACAAACAAACAAACTTTACTTGGGTTCCAGGGAAAACAGACTATGTGAAGAAGCTTTTCTTTTTAAATGCTGAGATAAGGAAGTTGCTACATTCTAAAAGTCTGTGTTTTATGATACATGCAATTATTTTATAAAATTTAAGGCAAACAATAAAGCATGCATTTCCAAAAGATAAATGAACTGAAGAATAAAAAATCATTTGTTGAATTACCAAATTTTACAAAACAGGAGGATAAGAAGCTAGGCAGAAAGCCACCAAGCAAGATTTTCCACAGGCACACAGTCCCATGGAGAAAAAAAAAAATAGAGTTCAGAAACTTCTAAGGGGGAGAGATCCTGATTAAAAACCCCAGGACTTCCAGGCACCTGGGTGGCTTAGTTGGTTAAGTATCCAACTCTTGATTTTGGCTCAGGTCATGAACGCAGGGTCATGATCCCTGGTCATGGGATTGAGCTCTGCGTCCTGCTCCACACTCACCATGGAGTCTGCTTGCCCCTCCCCCTTCCCCTCTGCCCCGACCCGTGCACAAAAGCATGTGCGCACTCCCTCTCTCTCAATTAAAATAAATAAATGAAATCTTAAAAAAAAAACAAACACAAAACAACCCAGGATCTCAATTAGAAACCCAGGTATCCACAAGAGCAAAGCAGAGACAAAGAAGAGGTAGACTGAGCAATTACCAGTTGAATCCCAGCATTAACATAAAGTAATCTGCGAACACTCTATTGTCCAACCAAATCCACAGAGAAAAAGGACATCATCCAGAGTCACTACAGTTTAGCAAACGTAATATTTGGCATTAATAACACACACACAAAACACAAAACAGGACAGGAAGAAAAGAACAGATCAATAGATGAGCCATTTATTGGAATTATCAGGTTGGATAAAAAAAGCTATGATTAACAGGTTTGAAAAATAAATGGCATGAAGAATTTATAGATTCTAGGGTGGCAGAACTTATTTAGAAAATCAAATAGAATTTCTAGGGCTAATAAAATGTAATAACTGGAATTAAGAATAAGATTGGTGGGTTAAACAGAATATTGGAAGCTGAAGAGAGGATAAGTGACCTGGAAGAAATACCAGAAAGTATTTGGGTTGAAATTTGGGTAATAAAAGGTATGAGAATACTAAAAAGTTTGCAGCTACAATATGAGAACGGTAAAAAAGTATATTTAATTGGTGTCCCAGACTGGGGAGGAGAAAAATAATAGGGCAGGAAACAACTGAATAAATAAGGGCAAAGAATTTTCAAAGTGAAAGACATCAAGGCAAAGAAAGACACATCATAGTAAAACTGTTAAAAACTACAGACAAAGAAAAAAAAAAAAAACCTTGAGAATAGCCAAACGGAAAAAATATACCTTACTTTCAAAGGTACAGAAATAAGAATGGTAGTCGACTTGTCAATAGAAATAATGAAAGACAGATAATGGAGTGACATTTTCAAGTTGCTGAAAGACAACTATCTTCTTGGATTTTACACCCACCAAAAATACTCTCCAAAAGTGAAGGTAAAATAAAGACATTAGCAGACAGACAAAAAGCAAGGAAAATTATCACTAGCATAATCTCACTAAAATGCATATAAAGGTTAGTTCTGCTGGCAAATGAAAAATGATTCCAAATGGAAGCATAGAAATTCAACAGAAATAGTAAAACTGTGGATAAATATAAATAAATACTGACTGTACAAAGCAATAATTATAATGTCTTCTGGGGAATAAAACAAATGCAGTAGTACAATGATTGATAACAATAACACAAAGGATGGTGACACATGAACATAAAATATTCTAAGGTCCTAGCGTTGGTCAAGAATTTTTTAAATGCATGGAATTATATTAGGTTGTAATAAGTCCAGACTAGAGAGTATATTCTTTTTTTTAATATTATATTTATTTATTTGAGAGAGAGAGAGTGAGTGAGAGAGAGACAGAGCAAGCACAAGCAGGGGAAGGGGCAGAGGGAGGGAGAAGCAGGCTCCCTGATGAACAGGGAGTGTGATGCAGGGCTTGATTCAGGGACTCCAGGATCATGACCTGAGCCGAAGGCAGATGCTTAACAGACTGAGCCACCCAGGCGCCCCTAGAGAGTGTATTCTTTAGGATATGTACTCAACATAGTAAAAGAATGTGTAATTAACAAACCAATAAAGGAGGGGGATACAATAATGAAGGAAGTCTGTTTAACCTTAAATAATGTAAAGAAGGAAAAAGATGAACATGAAATAAGTGAAAAGAGCAGAAAACAGATAATTTATAATTTTTGTAATGTTTGTAATTACATTAAAAGAGGTTGCTCTAGTTATAAGCAAACATTTTCAAACTAGATTAAAAAATACAATCAGATGTTATTTATAATTGATATTCTTTAAATATAAAGATAGAGAAAGTTTGGAAGTAAAAGGATGGAAAAATATATACCATTGTAACTCTAACTGGAAAAACTGGTGCAGTTATTCTACTTTTAAAATGGATATATGATAAAAGGTAATCCATCAAAAAGATAAAACAATTCGAAATTTGCTTTCACATATCTTCAAATATCTAAAGCAAAAATTGACAAAACTTAAAGGAGTGTCCCATACAACAATCTCTCTTAATTAGTGGTAAAGAAAGGAAAGTAAAAAAATCAGCAAAGATACAGAAGATCTAAAAAATGCTTTTAATAAACCTCCCTTAATTGGCATATATACAACACTGCACCCAACAATAATAGAATACACATTCTTTATAAA
Source organism: Eumetopias jubatus (assembly GCF_037043125.1). Taxonomy (NCBI): domain Eukaryota; kingdom Metazoa; phylum Chordata; class Mammalia; order Carnivora; family Otariidae; genus Eumetopias; species Eumetopias jubatus. The sequence goes on from NW_028274813.1 coordinate 77,844,172, forward strand.
TGCATATGGATCATATACCAAAATTGGTCATGTGGGCCATAAAAGAAGTCTCAACAAATTGCAAGAGACTAAGTCATTTAGAGTACATTCTTTGACCACTACTTAATTGAGCTAGAAATCAATAAAAAAATTAACAAATATCTTTGTTTCATATCCTAAACTAAGACTACAACAAATAAGAACCATGGGAAGTTTTCCACTACAGAAACTGATGCAGGAATCATTTTTAAACATTTAAAACTGTGCTATAAAATAAATTTACATTTATTTTCAATTAATTACCAAAAAATCCACGTAGCATATCTTTTGATTTTTTATAGATGAAATAATATATAAAATTGCTTTTCTTATTTGTTTTTGGCTATAAATCAGTTTCCCCCTTTTAAAGCTGTCACTCTATATACCTGGGATCACTAATATAGTAAAGATTATAGTTAAATTGAAAACTTTGTTATTAAAAAAGAGCCAACCTGCCAACTTACTTCACATATTTAGTCAATTGCCATAAAAATAAGAAAACCTTAAGCATGTCTACTAACCATGATAGACTGACCATAGGGTCCAATGCTAGCAGGTGCCCAGTGAGAAATACTCTGAACATAGAGGATTTCTTTGATGAGAGAGACCATCACCAATCTTTATGTCCTTCTGATGGGCAAGGCAATCTATTGAGAAAAGTATTCCTTCTGGCAACATAGCTTCTACACATACTCTGAAAAGTAAAGCAAATTTGTTGAGTTCATTGTCTCTTTGTGCTGTGTTTGTTATTCTTGAATTTTGGTTCTTGGCTATCTTCTCATATCTATAGACAGGCAAAGACCTTGATTACTGAATATTGTTACTTGGAATGTATTTCAAGTGACAATGTTCACCTGGCTCTGACAGCAAAGATGATGAACATGGTGCTGGCCAACTGCCAGGCTGGCTTGTGTATATAGCATGCCTTTTGGGTGGACACATTTCCTTATTTGGGGGGGCCATGAATCAGAGGAGACCCTATCTCATTAAAATCTCCTTTGGGACTCTCCCGTATCATATTTAGAATTCCAGATTTGTGTCTTTGTCCCGTACCCAGTAGAGTCAGATACTTTGAAAGCAGGGTGCTGGTACAGTTGTTCTATCACCCTGTAATTAACTGGGTAACCAGACATAGCCTATTCCTCTCACTTCCTGATAGCCTTGAATCTTGGGCTTATTTAAGGCTCCTTTTGTTTTGGAAGATCTTTTCCATCGCTAGGGAGCTGTAGTTTCAGCTTTGTTGGGATATGCCATCAGTCTTATCCTATTTCTTAATACCTCCCAGAAATTTGTGCTTTGGATAGTACCCTTCCCTGCCTTCTGTAGTTGCTCTGGGTTTATTATTGTTTTACATGTCTTCTGTCAGTTCAATAGAATTCTGGTAGGGAGGAAAGACAAAAGCTGTCAAAATGTTCAGTCAGCTCTCTTGAACCCATATATAAACTTCTATGTCAACTCAGTTGAATTATATGAGCAATTAAACAAATGTAATCTGATAACACTTCCCAGTTTACTGAAATGGGAGCCATCTGCCTTAATTCTAACTCCCCATTAATGTTTTAGTAAATTCATTCAGACTCGGCTTTTCCAGCCTTGCTTCAGGATAAGTGCACCATCCCATTCCCCAACTCTTTCCCTCTTTTGTATCTCCGATCTTTCTCCTGTGGGTTCTCCTTTTCTCCACAACAAATGATAAATCTTCCCTATCCCCAAAATATCTCCTCAGTTTTGCCTCCCTCCTATCCTTCACAGCCCTCTCATTAATTCCTAAGCCCTAGAGCGATTAACATCGCTAATGCCAGGATTCACTCTTGAGGAAGCTTCCTTGGAGCTCCGTGATCCTATCTCTTTAGGCTTGCCTGAAGGTAGTGGGACAGTGGGGATTCTCTCAAGGGGGAGTGGAAAGAGCACTAATGCCCAAGATAGAGAAGAATCATGAAAATTCATCAGAAATGGGGAAAGGATCGAAAACAATGCTGATGCCTTCCTAAGTCAAAGCCTACATTCTTTCTTTTCTTAGTCTTCATCTGCAGCAATGAACACTACTAAACCGTCTCTCTCTGAGGGTACCTTCCCTAGAATTCCATGGTACTACTTGAACTTGGTCTTCTTCCTACCTGTTTGACAATTCCTTCCTAGTATGAAGGGAGTCATATAATGGGGGAGGTTTCTACAATATAGAGTGTAATCTGTATAAGTGCCAAAGATTAAAAAATATTCCTTGAAATTCATTAGAACTTGGAAGGAAAAGATGGAAAATAGGACAAACAGGAAAACAGACTGGAAGTAAGATGAAGTAAAAGGCAGACCTAGCCAGTCAGTTGGGGAAGCAACCAGAAGTAACCCTGAGTTTCAGAACCACTGAGGTCTGTGTGGGAAGTTGTAACCTTAGTGTTGCCTACAGAGGGGAATGGCTGGCAGATGTCAGGTACTTGAGCCCCTAACTGTAAAGCACCAGATGAGCATTTCTTACCTCATCTGCCTAATGGTAAAAGAGCTTCTCATATCCTGGGTCACTGTTCACTGGTTCTGGGGGCAAATTGTAGCCTGCTCATGGCTGAATGATACTCACCGTTGCACCTGAAATAGGCCCAGAGCAAAGCAGATGTTCCTGGAGAAAGTACCAATTTCCCTAGTTAATGCTACAATACTCTGATCATTCCTTTATCTCATGCCTACTAAGTATTAAAACATTTTCTCAGTGGTAAATCATTTTCTGCTTATTAACTTGTGATGGGCCTTGGGTTGTTTTATAAAATTACATTATTTAATTCTTCAAGAGTTAGATTTTCTAAACCTGTCAGGAAAAATCTTTTTGCTTTCTTTCTTTTAAAAAATGTATCTCCCTAGTATAGTGTTCTGCATAAAAATTAAATGAATATCAATTTCTAGAAAGCTTACTATAACATCAACTTTTCTGTCAAGCTATTTTAAGCATTTTCTATTATACAATCAAAATCATTTTCTTTTTCTTCCTTTATTTAATTTAAAGATTAAGCATTTCAAAATAATTGCAAAATGTAATTAAATATTAGTAAATTTCCTTGCTTAGTCTTATGTAGGCAAAATAAGAATGAAACATCTGGTCTTCAGTTATTTAAAATTATGTCTGAAACAATTTATTTTAAGGATAAAGAAAATAGGCCAAATTAGACATTTGAAAATGAACATAGATTGGAAGTAGAGAGATGAGATGAAAGAGGAAGAGGAAGGGTATACTAGCTCCACAAGTCTTCCTTCTTGACCTCACTGCCAATACCACTCTCCTGTATTAATTTTCCTCTGCTTATACTCCAGAATCCCTTTACTGCTCAAGCCTTACCATGAATGCATGTCTCTGTGTGCAGATTACTGATAATGGTTGTTAAAGAATAGTAAGAATAGCTGCATAAGATAGGGATATAAAAGAAACATGTGATAACAAACCATGCTGGGAAATATGAAAGACACATAAATTTGAAAAACAACACAACCACTCTGCCAATGGGAGAGAACATGATAAAAAGCAGGCTTCAGAGCCAGGGATTGCTATACAGCAGAGCATGAACCTGGAATGAGGATTTAAATGGGATAACTAGAAAAGTGCTGGGTATTAAGCATTTAGGCAACTTTCTCTTCACATGATAGTAAGAGTTACCTACCTTACAGGCAGGAAGAGCTTGAATGTGGTCACATATACTGAGCTAACAGCTGAGAAATTTTTCATGCTTTTCAGATGGATGTACCCAAATGATACCTTTCAATTCCATTCCCCTAGATTTAATAATAGCTGCAGAAGAAAAAATATATTCATAAGTTTAGAACAATTATAGTTAAATTAAAATTCTTCTGCTAAGAAATTACAAGTGATATTTTGAGTTGACTTCATAGAAAATATATTCCATATATGTTGTATATATTTCTGATCATGGATTAGTGTGATTGTAGCGTTTGGTGATGAAATAATGGAGAGGCTGGCAAATTTTTTCTGTAAAGGACTAATAAATATTTTAAACTTTGCAGGACAAGAGGCAAAAATTAAGACATTATATGGAACATAACAAATTATAGAAAATATAACACAATGTAGACAATAAATTGCTTTACTAACAAAAATCAATACAATAAGAATAATTGAAACATTAAAAAATATATATCTACAAATGAGAAGAATGGAGTTCTCTCTCTTTTTTTTTCTTTTAGGGTAACATTTCACTTAACAAGGGTTCGAAGTTACTCTTCCTGACATCAAAATGGTTGCAAAGGTCATTTTTAAAGAAAATTTTTATTGTTATGTTAATCACTATACATTACATCATTAGTTTTTAATGTAGTGTTCCATGATTCATTGTTTGTGCATAATACCCAGTGCTCCATGCAGAACGTGTCATCTTTAATAGCCATCACCAGGCTAACCCATCCCCCTACCCCCTCCCCTCTAGAACCCTCAGTTTGTTTCTCAGAGTCCATCATCTCCTATGGTTCGTTTCCCCCTCCGATTTCCCCCCCTTCATTCTTCCCCTCCTGCTATCTTCTTTTTTTTTTCTTAACATATATTGCATTATTTGTTTCAGAGGTACAGATCTGTGATTCAACAGTCTTGCACAATTCACAGTGCTCACCATAGCACATACCCTACCCTACCCAATGTCTATCACCCAGACACCCCCTCCTTCCCACCCCCCACTTCAGCAACCCTCAGTTTGTTTCCTGAGATTAAGAATTCCTCATATCAGTGAGGTCATATGATACATGTCCTTCTCTGATTGCTTATTTCACTCAACATAACACCCTCCAGTTCCATCCACGTCGTTGCAAATGGCAAGATCTCATTCCTTTTGATGGCTGTGTAATATTCCATTGTGTATATATATACCACTTCTTCTTTATCCATTCATCTGTTGATGGACATCTTGGCTCTTCCCACAGTTTGGCTATTGTGGACATTGCTGCTATAAACATTGGGGTGCACGTACCCCTTCGGATCCCTACATTTGTATCTTTGGGGTAAATACCCAGTAGTGCAATTGCTGGATCATATGGTAGCTCTATTTTCAACTTTTTGAGGAACATCCATACTGTTTTCCAGAGTGGTTGCACCAGCTTGCATTCCCACCAACAGTGTAGGAGGGTTGCCCTTTCTCCACATCCCCGCCAACATCTGTCATTTCCTGACTTGTTAATTTTAGCCATTCTGACTGGTGTGAGGTGGTATCTCATTGAGGTTTTGATTTGGATTTCCCTGATGCCGAGCGATGTTGAGCACTTTTTCATGTGTCTGTTGGCCATTTGGATGTCTTCTTTGGAAAAATGTCTGTTCATGTCTTCTGCCCATTTCTTGATTGGATCATTTGTTCTTTGGGTGTTGAGTTTGATGAGTTCTTGATAGATTTTGGATACTAGTCCTTTATCTGATATGTCATTTGCAAATATTTTCTCCCATTCTGTCCGTTGTCTTTTGGTTTTGTGGACTGTTTCTTTTGCTGTGCAAAAGCTTTTTATCTTGATGAAATCCCAATAGTTCATTTTTGCCTTGGCTTCCCTTGCCTTTGGCGATGTTTCTAGGAAGAAGTTGCTATGGCTGAGGTCGAGGAGGTTGCTGCCTGTGTTCTCCTTTAGGATTTTGATGGACTCCTGTCTCACGTTTAGGTCTTTCAACCATTTTGAGTCTATTTTTGTGTGTGGTGCAAGGAAATGGTCCAGTTTCATTCTTCTGCATGTGGCTGTCCAATTTTCCCAACACCATTTGTTAAAGAGACTGTCTTTATTCCATTGGACATTCTTTCCTGCTTTGTCAAAGATGAGTTGCCCATAGAATTGAGGGTCCATTTCTGGGCTCTCTATTCTGTTCCACTGATCTATGTGTCTGTTTTTATGCCAGTACCATACTGTCTTGATGATGACAGCTTTGTAATAGAGCTGGAAGTTCGGAATTGTGATGCCGCCAGCTTTGCTTTTCTTTTTCAACATTCCTCTGGCTATTCGGGGTCTCTTCTGGTTCCATACAAATTTTAGGATGATTTGCTCCATTTCTTTGAAAAAACTGGATGCTATTTTGATGGGGATTGCATTGAATGTGTAGATTGCTCTAGGTAGCATTGACATCTTCACAATGTTTGTTCTTCCAATCCATGAGCAAGGAACGTTTTTCCATTTCTTTGTGTCTTCCTCAATTTCTTTCATGAGTATTTTATAGTTTTCTGAGTACAGATCCTTTGCCTCTTTGGTTAGATTTATTCCTAAGTATCCAATGGTTTTGGGTGCAATTGTAAATGGGATCAGCTCCTTAATTGGTCTCTCTTCTGTCTTGTTGTTAGTGTATAGGAATGCCACTGATTTCTGTGCATTGATTTTATATCCTGCCACTTTACTGAATTCCTGTATGAGTTCTAGCAGTTTTGGGGTGGAGTCTTTTGGATTTTCCACATAAAGTATCATATCATCTGCAAAGAGTGAGAGTTTGACTTCCTCTTTGCCGATTTGGATGCCTTTGATTTCTTTTTGTTGTCTGATTGCTGTGGCTAGGGCTTCTAATACTATGTTGAATAGCAGTGGTGATAGTGGACATCCCTGCCGCATTCCTGACAAGGGGAGAGCTCTCAGTTTTTCCCCATTGAGAATGATATTCACTGTAGGTTTTTCATAGATGGCTTTTATGATATTGAGGTATGTACCCTCTATCCCCGTACTCTGAAGAGTTTTGATCAAGAAAGGATGCTGTACTTTGTCAAATGCTTTTTCTGCATCTATTGAGAGGATCATATGATTCTTGTTCTTTCTTTTATTAATGTATTGTATCACGTTGATTGATTTGAGGATGTTGAACCAACCTTGCAGCCCAGGCATAAATCCCACTTGGTCATGGTGAATAATCCTTTTAATGTACTGTTGGATCCTGCTGGCTAGTATTTTGGTGAGAATTTTTGCATCCATGTTCATCAAGGATATTGGTCTGTAATTCTCCTTTTTGATGGGGTCTTTTTCTGGTTTTGGGATCAAGGTAATGGTGGCCTCATAAAATGAGTTTGGAAGTTTTCCTTCCATTTCTATTTTTTGGAACAGTTTCAGGAGAATAGGTATTAATTCTTCTTTAAATGTTTGGTAGAATTCCCCTGGGAAGTCATCTGGCCCTGGGCTTTTGTTTGTTGGGAGATTTTTGATGACTGCTTCAATTTCCTTAGTGGTTATAGGTCTGTTCAAGTTTTGTATTTCTTCCTAGTTCAATTTTGGTAGTTGATACATCTCTAGGAATGCATCCATTTCTTTCAGGTTATCTAATTTGCTGGCATAGAGTTGCTCCTAATATGTTCTTATAATTGTTTGTATTTCTTTGGTGTTCGTTTGATCTCTCCTCTTTCTTTCATGATTTTGTTGATTTGGGTCATTTCTCTTTTCTTTTTGGTAAGTCTGGCCAGGGATTTATCAATTTTGTTAATTCTTTCAAAGAACCAGCTCCTAGTTTCGTTGATCCGTTCTACTGTTCTTTTGGTTTCTAGTTCATTGATTTCTGCTCTGATGTTTATTACTTCTCTTCTCCTGCTGGGTTTAGGCTTTATTTGCTGGTTTTTCTCTAGCTCCTTTAGGTGTAGGGTTCGGTTGTGTATTTGAGACCTTTCTTGTTTCTTGAGAAAGTCTTGTATTGCTATATACTTTCCTCTCAGGACTGCCTTTGCTGTATCCCAAAGATTTTGAACAGTTGTGTTTTCATTTTCATTGGTTTCCATGAATTTTTTTAATTCTTCTTTAATTTCCTGGTTGACCCATTCATTCTTTAGTAGGATGCTCTTTAGCCTCCATGTATTTGAGTTCTTTCCAACCTTCCTCTTGTGATTAAGTTCTAGTTTCAAAGCATTTTGGTCTAAAAACATGCAGGGAATGATCCCAATCTTTTGGTGCCGGTTGAGACCTGATTGTGACCTAGGATGGGATCTATTCTGGAGAATGTTCCATGGGCACTAGAGAAGAATGTGTATTCCATTGCTTTGGGATGGAATGTTCTGAATATGTCTGGGAAGTCCATTTGGTCCAGTGTGTCACAAGTCTTTATTTCCTTGTTGATGTTTTGCCTAGATGATCTGTCCATTTCAGTCAGGGGGGGTGTTAAAGTCCCCCACTATTATTGTTTTGTTGTCAATGTGTTTCTTTGCTTTTGTTATCAATTGCCTTATATAATTGGTTGCTCCCATGTTAGGGGCATAGATATTTACAATTGTTAGATCTTCTTGTTGGATAGACCCTTTAAGTAGGATATAGTGTCCTTCCTCATCTCTTAGTACAGTCTTTGTTTTAAAATCTAATTTGTCTGATATAAGGATTGCTACCCCAGCTTTCTTTTGGTGTCCATTAGCATGGTAAATGGTTTTCCATCCCCTCACTTTCAATATGCGGGTGTCTGGGTCTAAAATGAGCCTCTTACAGACAGCATATTGATGGGTCTTGTTTTTTAATCCAATCTGATAGCCTGTGTCTTTGATTGGGGCATTTAGCCCATTTACATTCAGGGTAACTATTGAAAGATATGAATTTAGTGCCATTGTATTGCCTGTAAAGTGACTGTTACTGTATATTGTCTCTGTTCCTTTCTGGTCCATGCTGCTTTGAGGCTCTCTCTTTGCTTAGAGGACCCCTTTCAATATTTCTTGTAGGGCTGGTTTCGTGTTTGCAAATTCCTTTAGTTTTTGTTTGTCCTGGAAGCTTTTTATCTGTCCTTCTATTTTCAATGACAGCCTAGCTGGATATAGTATTCTTGGCTGCATATTTTTCTCGTTTAGTGCTCTGAAGATCTCATGCCAGTTCTTTCTGGCCTGCCAGGTCTCTGTGGATAGGTTTGTTGCCAATCTAATGTTTCTACCATTATAGGTTATATATCTCTTCTCCTGAGCTGCTTTCAGGATTTTCTGTCTCTGAGACTCGTAAGTTTTACTATTAGATGTCAGAGTGGTGACCTATTTTTATTGATTTTGAGAGGGGTTCTCTGTGCCTCCTGGATTTTGATGCCTGTTTCCTTCCCCACATTAGGGAAGTTCTCTGCTATATTTTGCTCCAATATACCTTCTGCCCCTCTCTCTCTTTCTTCTTCTTCTGGGATTCAAATTATTCTAATGTTGTTTCATCTTATTGTATTGCTTATCTCTCGAATTCTGCCCTCATGATCCAGTAATTGTTTATCTCTCTTTTTCTCAGCTTCTTTATTTTCCATCATTTGGTCTTCTATATCGCTGATTCTCTCTTCTGCCTCATTTATCCTAGGAGTTAGTGCGCCCATTTTTGATTGCACCTCATTAATAGCCTTTTTGATTTCGACTTGGTTAGATTTTAGTTCTTTTATTTCTCCAGAAAGGGTTTCTCTAATAACTTCCACACTTTTTTCAAGCCCAGCTAGTATCTTTAAAGTCATGATTCTGAACTCTAGGTCCGACATCGCACTAATGTCCGTATTGAGTAGGTCCCTGGCAGACGGTACTACCTCTTGTTCTTTTTGTTGAGGTTATTTTTTCCATCTTGTCATTTTGTCCAGGGGAGAATATATGAATGAGAGAACAAAATGCTAACACGTTAACAACGTCCCCAGAAAATATACTCTAATCAAATCAGAAAAGACCTGAAACCAGGGGACAAGAAAGGGAAAGAAAAAAGAAAGAGAAAAAAAAAAGATAAAGATAAAAACAAACAAAAACAGAACAAAACAAAAAAAAACAGAATATGATCAAATATGATCAGGCTGGTGCATAGATCAGTGCCACACACTAGATTTTGTGTGTATTTTGGTCTGTTAGAAGAAAGTGCCTCCTAAAATTTTACAGAAAGAAAGACTTATATATGTACAAAATAAGGATTGATACGATGAAGGGATGGAATATGACTGTAATGATGAAAATTATAAAAAATTTTAAAAAAGGAATTGATAAGATGTTTGAAAAAAGAAAGAAGAGGATTAAAAAAAAGGAAAGAAATGAAGAAAAAAAAAGGGAGGGGGAAAATGTGATCAAGCAGGAGACTAGAACAAAGCCAGACACTAGAGATTTAGGGTATATTTTGATATGTTAGAAGAAACTGTATCTCAAAATTTTAAAGAGAGAACAACTTATATATATATCTGCCAAAAATAGGGGTAACTACTCTGAAGGGATAGAATATGACTCTAAAAATGAAAAATAAAAAAAATGTTTTTTAAAAAGGGATTGATAAGATGTTGGTTGAAAAAGGGAAAAACAAAAATTCAAAAATAAAAACATTAAAAAAAATTGACTTTGAAAGACTAATGAATCATGGTAAAAAAAGCCATGAATTCTACGTGCAGTATTCCCCTAGCGCTGGTGTTCTCCCGTTCTCCTTGATTGGTAAACTTGGTCTTGGCTTGCTGGCTGTTCGTGCTGATCTTCTGGGGGAGGGGCCATTTGCTGTGGTTCCCAAATGTCTTTGCCAGAGGCGGAATTGCCCCGCCCTTGCTGGTCCGGGCTAAGCAATCTGCTTGGGTTTGTTTTCGGGAGCTTTTGTTCCCTGCAAGCTCTCGGTACAGCTTCAGAGGACAGGAGTGAAAATGGCGGCCTCCCAATCTCTGCCCCGTAGGAGCTGAGAACTCGGGGCCCCGCTCCTCAGTGCGCCCCCAGAGAAAAGCAGTCAATCACTCCTGTCTCCCCGGTCTCCGGCCACACTCCGTGCTCACTCAGCCTGTGACTGAGCGTTTCTATCTCTGGCTCCCGACCCCGTGTGGAGTCTCCAAATCCAGTAGATCCTTGCAGTGCGCTCCTGCACCGCTCCTCCCGGAGGAGGAAGGGGACTCTCCCCGGATTTGCCGCTTGTTGGGTCCCTGCTGGAGGAGCAGTAGCCCGACTGTGTCACCAATCACAGTTTATGGTAACCCCGAGCTGAGAGCTCGCGCCTTGGCTCCGTCTCTGCAGCCAGCTTCCCCGCTCTGATACCTGGGAGCTCTGCCGCACTCAGGCACCCCCGGTCTTTCTGTGACCCCGAGGGTCCTGAGACCACACTGTCCTGCGAGGGTTCCACCCCCAGCTTAGGCACTGGAGTGACGTCCCTCAGCGGAGCCAACTTCTAAAAGTTCCAATTTTGTGCTCCCCTGCTCTATCACTTACCAGAAGCGGCGGATGGAGGCCCCCTCCCCCTCCATCTATCCTCCCGAATATTGCCTCGGATTCACTTCTCCACACGTCCTACCTTCCAGAAAGTGGTCACTTTTCTGTTCAGAGAGTTGTTGCTATTCTTTTCTTTGATCTCCTGTTGAGTTCGTAGGTGTCCAGAATGGCTTGATTCCTATCCAGCTGAATTCCTGAGACCAGATGAAATCCAGGTCTCCCACTCCTCTGCCATCTTGCTCCGCCCCCTGGATGTCTCGGTCATTTTTTTTTTAAGATTTATTTATTTATTTGAGAGACAGAAAGAGAGCAAGCAAGGTGGAGGGGAGGGGGAGACGGAGAGAGAATCTTAAGCAGGTTCCATGCCCATTGTAGAGTCCGACGTGAGGCTCTATCTCATGACCCATGAGATCATGACCTGAGCCAAAACCAAGAGTTGGACGCTTAACTAAGCCACCCAGGTGGCCCACAAAAGGTCATTTGTAAAAATCATTCTTAGCTTGTGGGTGGTATCAAAATGGTAGGAAGCTGGCTTTGGTCTAAGAGGTTTAATTTATTGACTTTGGCAGTACTTTGCTTTAAAACTATCATGATTTGGACTTTTATAAAAATTAAAGTGTGACTTTAAACTTTAGGTTTTAGAAAATCAGTTGACTCCAATTTGCCAAGTTTTTTCCTTATAAATTTTATATTAATAAGATTAAATAAATGAATTCACATTTTTAAATGTTACATTATGGAAAAATACTGGTTCTCATTTTAGCATACTTTTTTTTTTTTTTACAAAAGATCTTATCTATTTATTTATTTAAGAGAAAGAGTGCATGCAATGGGGGGAGGGGCAGAGGGAGAGAGAGAATCTCAAACAGACTGGAACTGAGTGCAGAGCCCATGCAGGGCTCAATCTCACAATCTGGAGATCATGACCTGAACCAAAATCAAGAGTTGGACACTTAATAGACTGAGCCACCTACATGCCCCAATTTTAGCATACTTCCAAGGAGTAATCTCAATGATTTTAATACCTCATCCCTTAGGAAACAATAACCAGAATAATGATAGAAACCGTTATCACATTTCAGTTAAAAGAAGTCAAGCTTAATTTTGACCTCTGAAATTGCTTGTAATGCCCTCTACACTAGATCTGAGATTTGAACATTTGCAGAACATTTTGCAGAACATCTACCTTAGACGGTAGATTGTAAATACTAGACAATTAAGATAAATACTATTCTCTTAGATTGTTGATTGTTTACATATATTGTTACCCCTACTTTCTCCAAAGCTCTAGACAATAATAAGACAAATCTACACAGAAACAAGAAAACAAAAGAATTTAGTGTGATAAAGAAGCAAGAAACCAGAACCACATCTGCTGAGACTAAACATTATTAATAAAACAGAAAAGGGAAATAATATTCTTGGGATGAACTTAATCCTGGGATAACATTTGACTTTATGGAACTCAGTTGTTAAGGAACTTGAGAGACAGTATCTCTCCTTCAGGGTGTTCTAGTTAGAACTGAGAATTGCAGGCAAAGAATGCTGAGAAGATAACTGAGCAGTATAACCATCAATAAAGCAGATAAGAGAAATGGGATTTACTATATACTATATGCTGAATAAAAAGAAATACCTACAAAGTGAGCTTTGTAATAACTTACAAAGAGTTCTGTTTGAGGATCGTAAGCTGTTTTCTAAATCAGTATTATCTCATTCTTACACACTAGAAAATTAAATCAAAATAACAATCAATCAACTTCTTTTGCCAGAAAACAGCCATTCTTTCTGGTTGGACCCATTTCTTTGGTGGGCCACTAAATTCTCTTATTCAACATTCATTGGTGATAGTCTTTCTTAAAGTACTAAGAAAATGAATTAAAACTATTCTAAAGTTTTATAGTTTGACATGAAAGTTAATGCTTAAAAATGAACCAAAGATAAAAGGTTAAAGGGGAAATCCCTAAGCAAGGATTAAATATTTAGCCATAAATTTTAAAATATCCCATTTATCAAAACTTCTTGTTGCAAGAATTATGAAATATTTGACTACTGGAAAGATTTTTGGGTTTCATGCTTCGTATTTTTCAAAGACTGCCTACTGTTTTTCCAAGTTCAAGTATAATTCTGCCCAAGAGTAGAGATTTGGCCCAGATGAGCTCTTGCCATTCCTTTCTGTTTGGATGACACTTAGCAGCATTTACACCTAGGAGACAGAGGATACCACTATAAGACAAAGGATCTGAAGCTCCCATGTCAGAATCCTTCTCCAACTTCTCCTAGACTAGAAGTACAAAGAGAATTTGAAACTTTCCTCACTCATATCTGTTTTTCAATAGTGTCTGAAAGCTGGAGATCTTGAATTTATACATGTTATACAAAATGTGTCTACTTTTAGGATTTGGAATACTCAACCCAAAGTTATTCCCTGAGGAAGATGAACAGGTGATAAAAGTTTCCTGACCCATTTGCTGGCATTACCTGGCTCGTTTGCTTGCCTACTGATAAAACTTGGGATGGAGCTGCTTCTACTCCTGATGGTCTACAGATACTGATGTTCTTGCACTACCATGCTAAGAATACTAGGTGTCCTGATTACAGGCAGCTCCCCCAAAAACAGTAGTAGATAAGAGATGGGTTGAAAGGTCCACTACTATCCATAGCTTCCCAGAAGATGAAGGCCATCTGTTACTGTGGCAATCTCCTTTATCTCAAAAATTTGAATAACAATAGAAAGCTATACCTTACTTACCATGTTAGTAAAAGATATTAATAATAGTTTGTGTAATTTTTAGCAAGTGTGTGAAAGAGTTGGAACTCTCATGAACATTTTAGTAGGCATATAAATAGGTTCAACATTTTAAACAGTAATTTAACAAATGTTGAGAGTCCATATATGGAATATGAAGATACAACAATATAGATTTTGGAAAATTATAGGGTCTACATGATCTTGAGATCGGGAAAAATTTTTCTTAACTGAGACACAGACAGCATTAACCTTAAAAGACCAAAAAAAAAAAAAAAAAGGAATGAATTGTTCATCAAAGACATCATTAAGTGAATGAAAAGGGAAGCCACAGTATAGAAGATGATGATATTGCAACACACATATCTAACAAAGGGCTTACATCTAAAACAGTAAAAAACAAAACAAAACAGAAAACTCTTGCTGATCAGTTAAAAAGTATGACAGATAATCCTGTAAAAGAATGTACAAGAGACTAAACAGTTTACAAAAAAGAGGCTAAAAATCAAGTTATGAGTGAACTACCAATTAAGAATACAAGGCAATTCCACCATAAACTCACTTAAATGGTGAATATTAAAAATGCTGACAATATAAAGTATTGGTGAGGCTATGTACAAATGAAATTCTAATAAACTGTTGGTAGGAATGCAAATTATTTAAAGCACTTCAGAAAACCCAGCAATTCTACTCAATAAAAATGCATATGCATTTCAACAAAAAGTTCTGTATAAGAATGTTCATAGCACAATTATTTGTAATAACCATAAAATGCCCAAAGGTCCATCCTTGAATGGATATAGTATACCCATACAATGGAATACTCTTCAGGAAAAAAGGTTAAAAGAGAAGAAGAACCCAAGCTATCTTTACAACAGCATGGATGAATTTCATAACCATAATTTTGAAAGAAATGAAATGAAAGAAGTCAGGTACAATAGGATACACAAGAATAAGCAAAATATTTTCATTTATGTAGAGTTCAAAAACAAGCAATCACTAGTACCTGTGGTATTAATTGTGAGAATGGTGGTTACTGTCAGGGGGGGCAAGGAACAGTGACAGGGAAAGTCAGGAAGCTGAGAGGAGGATTTCTGTAGTCTTGGGAATGTTTTATTTCCTGACTTGTGTAACAATGACAAAGGTATGAGCACTTTGTGAAAATTCACTCATCTGCATGTTTGATTCTTGCTCTTTTCTGTATGTTAATACTTTAACAAAAAGGTAAGGGGAAAAAAGCAGTATGGATTTCCCTAAAGTGATCCTCCCCGATATCATTTCATTCATGACAGATGACCCTGGACAGACATTTCTTCCTGCTTCTCACTTTGTACGGCCACCATCTTCTAATGTTTTGGTCATGTCATCTGTATTTGTAAACATTTTCTCTCACTGTCCCTTCTATATTACTTCATTTCTCTTTTTCCTTGGAGTGGTAGACTATAACCCTGATAGCATCCAAGAGTAGTTTTGGGTGGTAGTTTTAGTCTGAATGACATGCCTTTTTAAACTAAGGACAATTTTCTTCTCTTTTATAAAATGATCTCTCCTCCACCACCCATTTCTGTTCTGTTTACTTGAAAGTGGGGCCGTCAATTTTTCTTCTATATCTCTCAATTTTTCTTCCCTATATTGGAGTTTGTTATATTCTGGGCCATATCCTTTACTGGTGTAGGAAATTATTAGATTATAAACTTGTTCTTGTGTTTTGAACTAAATTATATGTTTCTGAACATCATGTTAATCTCAGGTTACATATGGTTCATTTCAGGCATCCAAGTAGCTTTCTGAATGAATTTATCAATGTTTTTAGAAAAAACCCTGGATTTTCATTGAATTTTTAAATTTTTCACTCAAATATGTTATTTAAACACGTGAAAGAATAAAGGAAAAATAATGAAGCTACTGCTCATGGATGAGTTTTTGAGAAAGATTTTAAATTCTCTTTTCTCAAATGTTATTTAGTGCAGACATAAAGTAATTAAATTGGATCTTTAAAAAGTTAAGGTCCAATTCTGAATATGGCATTTAAAAAGCATTCTATTAAAGGATTAGTGTTATTAAGATATAATGTACTTAGACATGTAATTTTCCTATGAATGTCTTTGAATCATATTCCTTATAGAGAATTTTGGTACTTTGTCTGGCTTTGAACATTTTTTCAATGAACATATTTGCGGGACAACAGCCAAGAAAAGGTGCCATTTGGGGAAGGATGGGGAAAACATTTTGTTTCTTTTTTTCCTTGGAATATTTTTGTTTACAGAATGAACACAGGTTGCCATCAAACTTTCAAATCTGAACAGCAGAGGTGACTTTGTCAGCATCACTTTGTTCCTAAAGTCAGTAGCTTTCCAAAACAGTGCAGTTGCCAGCTGACCTCTTTAGTTACTGCCATATTTAGACACTTTAACAAAAGACTATTGTTTACCTTAAGTGGTATCATTTCATTTTTATGTATTGCTTGCTCAAGGTGAATTTATTTATAAGTAGGATTAATGCTCTAAAGTTATTCCATTATTAAATTGCTTTAACAACACTGAGAAATTATTTTCAGCCACTAATTAAAAACTAAATGCAGCACCAGAATCCATCCAGTATTTGCTTTGCTTCAGCACTGAGAAAACACTGTCACTAGGATTCCACTGGATATAATTTATTTGACAACATGACAAATTTCTACAGTTAAATTTCTCACTTAAAGTTTCATAGCTAAGTAGTTTGAGGAAAGTACCTGCATTTCTTTTTACACAATCCTTCAATAACAGACTTATAAGGTAGGTATATCACTAACCTATGGAGAGGCCATATAGCATAGAAATTAAAAGCAGAAGCATAAGAGCCAGTGTACTTACATTTAACCCACCTACTGACTACTTGTGTGAACTTGGCCTAATTAACTTTTAGATACCTCAGTTTCATCATCTGTAAAATGGGGATGACAATAGTACCTTACTCATAGGGTTACTGGGGGGATAAATGAGTTAATACAGTGCATGGCACATAGCAAATATGAAATAAAATTTAGCTAAATTCCTCACTCTTTTTAGGGAGGAGTCAGTAGAGAGTGTCTGGAGATGCTAAATCAGTAGAGATATATAATATCTATATATAGATGTACTGTATAAAGTTATGTCATCTTCCAAAAGACCTAAAAATAGAAGCTGCTAAATGTAGAAGGGAAATGGGAAGGAAACATAAATACCTACTTTTCCTTAAACCCGATGAAAACAGCATAAAAATAAGTGTACAAGCTAGTTAAATATAAAACCACTCCTTTTTCTCACTGTGCCTTCTCACTTTATCTCTGTTATTCCCAATGCTTTTTAGCAGTCCCTTCATGATTTCAAACATTTCCTATGCCCTGTCTCCCACAGACTGAACATATACACACAATCCCATGAAGCTGAGGAACCTGCAAACCTCAAGAAGAGAAATAAAGATTACCACATACAAGTTCCTGTACTTTTCCGTCTCTGCAATTTTGCACTGGGTTGTATAAAAATTCCTGGGCTTAACTTTCAAACTCCTTAAACTGATGTTTAGATCAATTCTTTCTACTATTCATCCCAGTACCAAGGTTCGGATTTATTTAAGTTTATAACTGATTCACTGTTACAACAGCAGCCCTTTTTGTTAAGTCAGCTGTATCTTCTCAAATTTATCAGATGCTAATGGTATTAATTAGTTTTCTTCTACTTCTCATAAAAACTCATCTTCCCAAACAGGTAAATTACTTCTGTGTGTTGAAAACGATGCCTGTCTTTTGTGCCTGTATTGGTTTTCTTCAAATTTTTGGTGGTCCTTGGTTATCAGTTCATGTTTATGGATAAGCATCTAGATTCCTGATCATTGCTAGCTGCAGTATAAGTCCTCAGTCCAAGTGATAATCTTTTCTCTCCTGGTTCTGAGTCTACTGATTATATGGGCTTTGGCCATGTACCCAGGCCTGTTCATGTAGGCCACTTAGCTGGATGCAAATACTCCTGCTCTTGGGAGGCCACCCCTAGCCTATATCTCAGGCACAAAATCCCCCTCTGAGAATCTCTCCATTAGAGTTAGATTCACATACTTGGTCTGGCTTTAGATGGCAGATTGGGCTGCTTTGAGAGGAAGCTGCTGATGGAATTGTTCTACCACCTGTAATTACACTACTGACCAGTCAGCCAGAGCTTATCCTTCCCAGTTTACCACTGACTCTAATATTTGGTTTATAAATGTCATTCTGTATGCTTTATAGATTGATGAAACCCCCAGATTAATTACACATTTAAAAAATGTTAATATGAGGTATATACCATATTCATAAATCAGAAGTCGCAGTATTGCAGAAATCTCAATTCTCTCCTAGTTTAAATATTTAATGTATTCCTGATCAATTCCAGCATTACTTTTGGTTGTAAATGACACATTGATTCTAAAATTTTCATGGAAATGCTAAGGGCTAAGAAGTGCCAAGATAATTTTGAAGAACAAAACTGGAGGATTTATTCTATTGGCTATCAAGACATACTTAAAAGCTGCTTATAATTCAGATAGTGTGCTACTAGGGCAAAGATAGACAAATCAACCAACAAAACACAGCAAACAATTTGGGACACAGTTATTAAATTGTTAATTTGTGAAAAAAGGTAACACTGTAGACCACTGGAGAAAGAATTGTCCTTAGAGCCAGTGGTGATGGTTCAATTGTATATGCTATGGAAAAGACAGAATCTGAACCTTACCTCACTCTATACACAGAAATCAATATTGGGGAGACTGTAGACCTAAATGTGAAAGGTAAATGATAAAGCTTCTATAAGATAACATAACATTTCTTCATGGCCTTGGGCTTGAAAATGTGCTCTTGAATGGGACATTGAAAGCATTAACCATAAAGGAGAAAGTGATAAATTGCCCTACACTAAATGAACAAATTCTGTTCAAAAAGATACCATTAAGAGAGCAGAAAGGCAAGCTATGGAATGGGAGAAGATATATGCAAAAGACATATTTGACAAAGGTTTCATATCTAGAATATATAAAGAACTCTCATAAATCAATAAAAAGGCTAGCTAGCTCAATACAAAAATAGACAAGACACTTAAACGGTATTTTATAAAAGAGATGACCAAAATAGCCAGTAAATATAAAAGAAGGTATTCAATCTCATTAGTAATAAGAGAAATGCAAATTAAACCCCCATTGAGATACCACAACATACCTACGAGGATAGACAAAATGGAGAAACCCAACAATACGAAGTGTCAGCAAGGATGTGGAGTGAAGACAATACATTGCTGGTGGAAGTGGACACTGGCACTAGTACTCTGGACACGGGCAACATCATGTAAGATTCAACATGTGTAAACCTACGGTACCTTAATTTTTTATTGTGTACCCCTCTCTAACATTGAATTTTTTTCATATGTATGCTTAAAAGTATGATAGACATTAAGTTTTAGGCATTTAATTCAGATATTTAATACCATAAACATTTTATCCTTATTCTTGAAAGCAGGAACTATAAAAAACCTATTCCTATTTGCCAACTACAAGATAGAATCACCTATCAAAGCTAACTGGTCTTTGGAAATAATGTATATGGAAATACTAAATTACATACATAATTTCTAAGTCACATTTTACTTTTAATTACTTTTAAAATGTGCCCAGTGATCTTATAAATGAAGAAATATCTGTGTTTTATGTAGTACTTAATAAATACTTATTGAGTACCTTTGGTGTGTTTGAATCGTTACCACTCCCTCCCCACTCTACTCCATGGCTCCAAGGACCAACATTCTAGCTGAGGAACAGAGTATAAGCAAAGTGGGAGAAGTAAAATATATCCCACATTAGATAAGGATGACTATTAGTGAGACATTTATAACAAGGAAGCAGTAGACAAAGTGTTAGAGTGGGTAGGTGGCAATCATAGATAGGGCGGCCAAGGCAGTCCTCCCCGAGAAGGTGACATGCTCCCAAGGGCACAAAGTAAGCCGTGGGGAGAGCTGGGAGAACAATGTTCCAGGCAGGGTAATTGCAAGCACAAAGGCCTATAAAACTGTCTGAAATTTCCGGCAAAAAGAAGCTGTCTTAATCACTCACATTTTGTCTTTTGGAACTTATACTGGTTACCCATTTGTACTGCAATTTAAGATGTTGCAAGTTTTTGAAGCATTATACATTTTAGTTCTTGCTGAGAAGTTATAATCTAGCAACTTTATAAAAGCTTTCTAAATTGACTTTCCAAAATCCAATATAATCTTACTACCCAAAAAGTCTTGACTAAAATCTCCAGGGAAGGTTCTTTAAGCAACCTTGAGAGTCTCTGAATTGGAAATCTGCACTCCAATCCTATCCCTGCTGGTAACTCTCTGGGGAGGCTTTTTGGTCTCTGACTTCTCAGTCCTCAGTCCCTTGTCTCTGAAATGGCATAAGTGAGTTGATTCAGGGGTCTTAAGTCCACGTTGTGTTCAATGAACAGAGTGTTCTGAATAACCCTAGATTGAACT
This sequence comes from Eumetopias jubatus, assembly GCF_037043125.1. Taxonomy (NCBI): domain Eukaryota; kingdom Metazoa; phylum Chordata; class Mammalia; order Carnivora; family Otariidae; genus Eumetopias; species Eumetopias jubatus. Next base: position 77,864,511 of record NW_028274813.1, read on the forward strand.
CTGCAGTTCAACTCTCTACTTTACTCCACTACATATCAAACCTTGCCACCTTATTCCTGGCCCATTTCACTCCTTAGTTACCTGCCTGACTCCTGACCAAGTAACTTTTATGGACCGTCCCAATTATAAGGGCATGGTTCTATGACTGTACCTTGTTTATTAAACCATCCTAAACTTAAGGGTCTGCTCTGGTTAGTTCTTTTATTTTAAGATAACAAGATAACAAGAACCAAGAACCAAGAACCATAACAAGGTAAGAACCATCCAAACTTCCACTCACTGGGATAAAGTTAGGGAAGCATTGTGAAAAAAATGATAATGAGCTTATTTCCTGGTTGGGAAAAGGTAGAGGCTGTCATATCTGGGCAGAAACACACCCAGGACAGTTTTGAAGCAGCTGCCTTTTATGTAACTGAGGCAGGTAAGGTGGCTGGAAGAATCTTCATGGGATAAAAGTAGAATTCTTTGAACAGACTACAGAGCTTATTTTTTTCTGGAAAAAACAAACTCTTCATCTTCATCCTTTAATACAAAGTGAATAAATAGGTTTCCAGTGAATTGTAAGCTCTTTGAGGGCAGGACCTATTCCCTAGTTGTCTCTGCATCTCAATGGCATAACACAGTAGTACCGCACAAAATACACACTCAATACATGCTTGTAGGTTGACTCATGTTCATAATTTTCTGCCTCCATTTTTCTGTCCCCTATTTTCTGGCCCCCTGTGGCATCACACTCTCTCTTGCTTCTAGACCTCACAAGGCTATGTACTGCCTTTGACAGGCAGCATTTTTCTCCTTCTTTCTCCTATCTTCACCTGGTAACTCCCAAAACACCTGAATTCCCCCCCCCCCCAATCTAGGTCAGGTGCTTTCCTTCTCTCTGTCTCTCTGCCTCTCATATCTCTTTGTATAATTATGGGTCTATCCTCACTAGACTCTAAATCTGTGAGTGCAGACACTAAGTCTGTTTCATTCTCCGTGGTACATCCGGCATCTAGCACAGCACGTGGCATAGGATAGGTGTAGAGGCCATTTTTAGGCAAACAGGCTTGAGTGATGGAATGTGGAAAGGGCTACAGCAACCACCTGGCTGAATACAGACAGGCTCATCAGGTGACTCACCCGAAATATCCATAGGCCCTAACTGATGAGTGGGCTACTTACAGCCAGGCACGGTTAACAAAAATGGGAGAATTCCATATGTCACACACCTCCTTGCCTTCGCCCTTTAAATACAGCCCCCACCCACTGCTTCATTGCAGACATCCTTTAGTCCTGCCCACTCCCTTGTGGTGGATTCAATAAACTTCTATCTCCTTTGTTCTGCCTCAGGTGAATTCTTTTACCTCCCAGGCCACTACTGATCATCGCCCCACATTTGGGGCCCCCATCCGATTGGACAGACACCCCACTTAGGAACCACAATAGGTACTCAAGAGTGTTTGCTAAATGAATGCTATTAAAAGATGGGAGTCCTAGGTTGTAGCTGGCCAAAAGAAGAAAAAGGTGATGAAATAAATAGGTGATAGGAGGAAAAAAAGACTTAACATTATTTTATCCAGGAAGATAAAGTTAAGTCCTGAAAAATTATTTAAAACTAGTGCTACAAAATGATGGGTAAAAAATTAAGCTGAAGAATCCTCATAGATCACAATCCTTAATATTGAGATTTATTCCAAATAGGTTAGAACATAATGCCATTAGTGCAAGCAAAAATACTTCCTTAGGGGTCAGTAAAAGAAATTAGAAAAGTATAAATTCATGGTTACTGAGGAGACTTAAGCATGAAAAACTACAGTATCAGATGATTATGGTGTACACTAGCGATGATTCACATCCAGAATGTATTGACTTCTAATATTATAACACACAAATGTTATCTGGTAATATTTGTTATTCTATAAAATAGAGGGAAATAGAGTTGTGAAGGATGGGAAGAGTGTCAGCTTTCAAGAAAGTAATAAACATTAAGAAACAACTCAGTCTTGATTTTAATACTACTTAAGCTTGGTTTTGAAATTCTAAATTCTTAAATTTAGACTTCTCAATTCCTCTGGCAAAATTTATCTTCTTTGGGGGTTATTAGATCAATTAACTTTGGAAAGGGAAGGTTAAAAGGACTTCTGTGGGCTACATTCTCACAGCATGAAAGAGAACAGGCAGAAGCCTGCATGTACTGCTGGTAGGGTTCAAGGAAAGGTTTACACTAGCAGATGATCAGCTCTGTTCTTGCTAAAATTTGGCAAAGAAATACACTGTGGTTTCTTCAGATGACAGCATCATAATTCATTTTACTCTCCCCTACCTTTTCACAAAAAGGCCAAAACCCCACAGGAAATATGAGCACTGACATTTTCTACCCAGGATCAAAAACCGACTATTTTGCCAGAAATTGAAAACAATATAGCTAAAACAGTAAATACACAGTAATGTGTTGAAAGAAATAGGCTGCTGGACTGGCCAGTGACACAATCCATCATTTCTATTTTAACTTCTGATGGATAGAAAGGTAAAAAAAGAAAAAAAAAGAAAAAATATGTTTGGATTGGCAGACTTCCATGCAAATATAATGAAAACCAAATAAATGTTGAAGAATCCCTTTGCGTTAATTTACAGATTATGCTCCACAGATTTATACTAAACACTGTACCTTTAATGGCAAGTTTGATTATACATTTCTAGCTGTTTTCCAGGCAGTTAAAAGCTAGCTTAAGGGCCATCTAGAAGGCATGATTTCTTTTCTTCCCACAAAATGCTAAAGCTTCTTTATCATTCTGTATTCAGCCATGAACTCAGCTGCACAAGCCAAATGTAAAGATTTTATGGGCCAATCTATCATGTGAATTCGTGAACAAGAATACAAGCCTACTCGTGCAGACACTAACGGTGATTTCCATTTTTATGAATGAAAAAGAACCCTGCATAAACATTCTTTATTTAAAGTTTTAAATGAAGAACGATGCAAAACAAAATGGGAGCATTTTGTTTTATATGTCAATATCTTGTAAGAGGGGCAAAGTAAGGGATCTGGCTCTCATGATTCCCAAGACAGCAGTATCTCCTTTGCATTAAGTACATAAATGAGATTTATGGCCACTGACCTAATCTTAGATGCCAAAATGTACAGCAGGAACAGCTTTCTGAAAAACTTAATTTAAAATTATGGTGTTAACAAAAGCACTTTAGGAAGCAGACAACACTGCCGGCGTGAATGCACACATGCATCTAGGAGAACTGACTCTAGATAGGTGCCACGGTTATTTGCATAAAGCTTTACAATACATTTCAGAGATACTTCAAATCCACAGGTTTTACTTTTTCTTCCTACCACCCTGATGTTTATGAATTTCCAAAAATGCATATCACCACAGTTGATTTTCATCACTAAGGGTCATTTAATACCAGACATTCATAGGTACAGGTTTTGAGGAGGCTTAGAATAAAGAAAAAATAAATAAACCTGTTTATTCCTTTTCTGAATTTTAAAAGCAGTTTCCTTACTCACTAAATACTTAACTGGATTAGCACCTTGGAGAAAAGAAAAGGCTTGAGCAGTTGCACTTGTAACACTTTATTCCCTGAATGAGAGAAAGGGGGCTGTGATACTGCTAATCCACTGGTAACCACTTGGAGGTTTTCCTGAATACACTGGTTTTTGACCTGAAAAAGAAAGACAAAAAAAGACCAAAAAAAAAAAAAAAAAAAAAAAAGAAGAAGAGGAAAGCAAGCAAGCAAGCAAGCAAGCCAGCAAGAAAATAGTAAATGAAACCTATGCTGACAGATGTCAAGTCAACACTTCCTTAAATAGTCCCATAAAACAGAATTCCTGGAAAAAATAACAACCTGTAGAATAAAATGTCAAGTTGAAGAAACACATCCTTTCCCTTATCATTGGATTTTAACAAGTGAACTATGCATAGTTAGAGGGGTAAACATAAAGTAAAAAAATGTTTCTCAAATGACTTCAAAAATTTTTACTTTTAAGTACAGATTTGAAGTGTACATTTCAGGTCTACTTAAATATATCATCTCCCTGAAACAGGTAAATCATGCCGCCATGTAACATGTACACAGGGCTAAAAAGATTTTCAAACAGTATCACTGAAATTTTGAAATTAAAATGCAGGGTTCAAAAGAACATTGAATTATGTAAATTATCTGAACATTCAATTCTAAATTCCTGTCTTAGTTTAGGTTGTCCCAGAAGAGAGTCTAAAATATGAACTTGGCTGTAGGCAATTTCTTTGGGAGGTGAATCTCAGGAAGCAGAGTGGAGAGGCATGGGGAGTGAGACAGGGAAAGAAAAACCAATAATGCTATTGAGTTCATTAATGATCTGGGCAACCAAGGATCAGTTCTACTGAGGATTCTCTGAGGAACTCTGTAGAATGTGCCTCAAAATTGCTCATCTGAAGGATGTCAGGCTGGTACCTTTATTCATAATCTCCTGTTTCCCATTAGATGAGGGCTGCTGCAGGTGGCAGGAAATCCCTCACACTTCCAAGGCTTCCCTGGCATAAGGGTTGAGTTAACGTCCCTTGGCTTCAGAGAAAGCCCCAGGGCAAAATGGAGAAAAGCACAGCTCAAGCTTCTGGTAGAACATTGTTGGTGTGCCTAGAACTGTTCAGTATTGCTGTAGTTGGGATCGGAGGTGAGGTGACAGCATGTGACAAGGGTATCAAACACCTGTACTCAGATGCTAGGTCACCTACAAAAGCTTTGACTACACTGAATCAGCTCATGGATGCAGATTAGTAAGGCTCTTCATAAATTCAAAGTTTTTGCTTTCATTATTATTCCTAAATTTTAAAAAGTTTTTCTGAAAATAATCTAATTTATAAAAACAATTTATATGTTCATGTAATTAATCCAATGTCCTTTCTGATTAACATTTGTATGTGTGTGTTTGTGTGTGTGTGTACTTTCAAAGAAATTAATGTTTAAACTAGGCAAAAGGATGGGGCACCTGGGTGACTCAAGCAGTTAAGTGTCCGGCTCTTCGGCTCTGGTCATGATCTCAGGGTTGTGAGATTAAGCCCAATCTCAGGCTCCCCACTCAGCGTGTAGTCTGCTTGAGATTCTCTGCCTCTGCTCCTCCCCCTGCTTGTTCACTGTCTTTCTCTCTCTCAAATAAATAAGTAAATCTTTAAACTAGGCAGAAGGAAAAATTAGAAATTTAAAGAAGAAGAGGAAAGAGAAGGAGCCAGTGATACTAAAGGAGAGAAAGAAAAAGTGTTTATGACAGGTATTTATAACAAATAATTTTCACATTGTCTCAACCCTACAAAATTATTTAAATGGAAAATAATGTAATTTGATCAGTTTTGGTTTTTTTTATCTCAATAAAGAAAAATCTGGCTTGGATTAATTTTACATTTTTCAAATGGTTGTGTCAGCATCATGAACACATTGCCTTAATTGTATTTTTTTTAAAAGACCATATATCATGGTGGTTAAAATTGTTCAGGCTTTGAGGTCAGATACTTATGTTTGAATTCTCACTCTACAACTTACCAGCTGTGCAAAATGTTGACAGTGACATATTCAGTAACATATTCAGTAACTGGTACTTTAGAGTTAAATTATATTAGGTTATATAATATATATAAAGCCTTCAAAAAAGTGTCCAACTCATAATAACTGCTCAGTAACACTGGTTATTATTATTTTATTGTATATAGTCTGCAAAAATTAGGTGGTAAAAAGTCATAACAGCAGTTTGTAATCATGTGTATATTCATATACTATTACACTACAAAGCAATAAAGGAGAAAAAGAGCTTCTGAGTAAAATACAGACTCAACTCTTTTGTAGAAGGTGAGTCAATGATTTGCAAGGGGAGGTGGAGTTTCGCTTTGGTCTTCTGTTAAGAAAGAGGATGTTGTCCTCATAATGGTTCACCTCACATGAGCAGTTACCCATAAACAGCTTGTGTGAGGATGCCAAATGCTAAGAAAAAAGATTAGTGAGCGGAATAAGAAATGATGAATCAGGAAGCTTTAAAAAAAGCTGAAATTGGATAGGTAAGTATAATTTACATTTACTCAAGATAAAACCAAGAGGAAAGGCAAAAAGTTTATGAAAATGCAATATATGAGAATGGTAAACAAGTCCATATTGGTGACACTATGCGGTGACTGGTGGAGAATAATAGAAATGCTACTACAGTCATGCAAATACTTGGTGTAGCACAATCATACAAGCAGCAAAAGCATTGTACAATGACAGCATAGAGTTGTGAACTGCTTAAGGGAAAGGGAAAAATAGACAGCTGGTAAAAGCAGAAGACACAAAGTAAGTGCATCAGTAAAAAAAATCTTTAAAAATTTAAAAATTCCAGTAGGAGAAAAGGCTGATCATGCAGTATCAGGCCAGCATTAGAAACTTGTATGTTCAATGGAATATTACTCAGCCATCAGAAAGGATGAATACCCACCATTTACATCGACATGGAGGGGATTAGGCTAAGTGAAGTAAGTCAAGCAGAGAAAGATGATTATCATATGGTTTCACTCATATGTAGAACACAAGGAATAGCCGGAGGACCATAGAGGAAGGGAGGGAAGACTGAAGGGGGGGAAGTCAGAGAGGGAGACGAACCATGAGAGACTATGGACCCCGGGAAACAAACTGAGGGTTTCAGAGAAGAGGGGAGTGGAGGGATGAGGTAGTTGGATGATGGGTATTAACGAAGGCATGTGATGTGATGAGAACTGGGTGTTATATGCCACTAATGAATCAATGAACACTACATCAAAAACTAATGGTGTACTATATGGTGGCTAACTGAACATAATAAAAAAAAATAGCCCCCCCAAAGAAACTTGTATGTTAGTGCCTGTTAATAAATGAGTTCATTTAAATAAGTACATGAACGTTGTGTAAAATAGGACAAAGTAGTATAAATGAACACAAAGTACTGGGCATACCTGTAAGAAACTAAATTTACATTCAATCTGGGTTAAATTTGTTATTGTACACTGCCGTAATGGATCTAAGTTACCACAGGGATCTAATGCACACCAAATAGACAGTAGATATCCATTTTTAATTCTTCAAAGTCCTCTAATTTTAAAAGTGGAATACAGAAGCATACTTGAGATGCTGTAATTTCAGCTTTAAAAGAAACATCAGTTTTTAAAAGATGAAAACGAAGTTTATTTATTTTTTCCTCCAAGACATTATTTAAATTCAAATTCATTAACATATAGTGTAGCATTAGTATCAGGAGTAGAATCTAGTGATTCATCACTTACAATACCCAGTGCTCATCACAAGCGCCCCCTTAATGCTCATCACCCTTTTAGCCCATCCCCCCCTGCCCACCTCCTCTCCAGCAACCCTGTTTGTTCTCTATAGTTAAATTGTTTATTTTAAATAACAACTTTCATCAATTAATCCCAGCAGATGATTGGATTTATAATAAAGTTTAGATTAAAATAGATAAGACACACACAAAACATATGTGAAAGGTAGATTTGTGTATCACAATAGAAAATAATGTACATTTCCCCCCAGTTTTTCCCAAATTGGTTTCCACATGGTTTTTTAAACTGGGCTTTCATATCAAAACATAATGTTCTTATTACATGGGTTTTCATAATATGAATTTAAGAAAAAGTTAAATGTTTTCCTGTAAAACTAACCAATAAATTTTTAGGGAAGTCAAAGATGATTAATTCATGCTCATCTGGTCTGTTTTTCTCAATAACATTAAATGGAGTTTCAATAATTCATGGATTATCTGATTTCTTTCCTTTGGATAAAGTCAAATGAGAATGCTACTCAGCCTAGTATTCCTGCCATTCGGCTTTAACATGTATCAATTCAAGGCTAATCTTTTTCATCTATACTTTCAACCACTTCTCTTTATCGTCACTGTGATTATGTTGAAGGGAATCGCATTTCATCTGTATTTATTTCAGTAAGTTGATAGAGAACTCATTTTTTCTTTTTAAATACAACATTAATATAATTATCACACCTAAAAAAAGTAATTCCTTAATATCAACTATCTTGTCTATGTTCACATCAAAATTCAATGGACTATAATAATATGTAAGATATCTTAGCAGATAGTGCAATAAACGGCCAAAGCAAAATCCACACAACTAATCTGAATACATGCCTTGGTTTTTAAAACACATTTGGTAATTAATTGCACATTGTTCTCAGATGAATTATTAACAGATGAAGTTCTTAAGTATCCAGTATTATTTAATTTAAAATCTCCATTAAGCAATGTAGAAGGACTTTGACTTTACTCACCAATGAGTAAAAGTGTGTTCACTTTTCTTCTGTGAATGCTCATGCTAACTTGTATTAACACATGCACAAACTAAAAAGAGATGATGAACTTCCATGTTCATAACACAGAAGTGCATGAGGTCTTTGTAGTTACACTGCTACCTTATTTTCTATTATATACTACTTCATATGCTAATAACTATTTTAACTGTGGTGACAATGAATAGGTAGAGTCTAGACTACTGTAAAAGATGGCTTTTAAATCAATCATCCTTTGACCAATTTAAAGAGTTGGCCAGTTCACTTCAACAATATCACAGAGGTATTTAGTGATATTTATTGCATATCTGTGATATTATATGTACTGTGATGTTAGCAGTCACTAAGAGAGAAACGGTCTCCCCTCTGATCAAGCTTATAATCTAGGGTAGTAGAAAAACTGTAAAAATATCCCAAAGCAATAAATGCCCATGTGATCTATTTCTTATATTTAGGAAATGTGATATTTAAAACAATCTCTAGCAACATTTGTTTCTCGTGTGGAAAATATGATTTTATTAAGAAAAAAACGAATGAGGAGAAGCGGAAAGGTTCGCATATAGAAGGCTACTCAATTATAATTAATGGGACTAAACTGATTAACTTAGGTTTTTTCCTCTGGATAAGGCATTCATTAATTTTCATGGTTAGCTGTTAGCTGTTTTTAAGGTAGGTGAAATAATTTATAATTTTTTAATAAATTATAATAATTTATAATTAAATGCGAAGTAATCAATTAAGATAAGTCTGAAACATCAAATCACTGTTTTATTATAAGATACCTTTCTTTTTCAGAAGTTTATGATTACCACTGATGACAAAGGGAAGCCAGACCAGAAAGAAAAAGGATTGGAGGGACATACACTAAGTTCAAAGAGAAAAAGTAACTGCCAATCCTAAATCCATTTAAAAATGTTCTCTCTCTCTTTAGAAAAAATATTTCTTCCAAGCTGAAAGCCCCATTATATGCAGTGGAATGGAACCTTAGCTTATTCTCAGGTTGAGTCAAAAGTGTAAACCAGGAATTCAAAATATACATAAATACTTAACCTGAATATGGAAGGAAAGTCTCCAGTTAAGTGAAAGCTGTGCATTTGAAAGTTCCCAATTACTATCCCTCATTCTTTTAGTAAATACAACTCAGGGGCAGCTTAAAAGGAAATTTAAAAAAGTCTAGATTCCCAAAGGATTTATAGTCTCTCATTAGATATTCACTTATTTAGGCAAATAAATAACCAAGTGATAGATATCAAATTGAATCAACAAACAGAAGCAATTAAATAGTATATGATATAATATATTATAAAATATTTTCCCACATGTGTACCACGGTTGAAATTATAAACAAAATAAAAAAATAGATTACCAGAGTCCATAATTTTGTTCTGAACTTTAGTTATAAAAAAGATAGAAAAGTCTTTATTTATGTATTAAGTTACAGTTAAAGAATGTGCAAAAATATAAGCAGATACCAGTATCTATCTTATTTCGAACTGAACTTGAACTATCTTTGGACCTAATCCAGGGAAATTATTTTTAAAACAGTGAAGAATCTTATTTTTATTTATTTATTTATTTATTTATTTATTTATTTATTTATTTATTTAATTTACAAACCCTTGTGTCGAGGGCTGACTTTCAAAAGATCGCAGCGAGAAGAAGAATCTTATTTTTAAAGGGACTTGAATCCTTCCCCCTTGGTTAAACTATTAGAAAAAGATACTAGAAATGTAATGTACAATAGGATGACTATGGCTAACACTGCTGTATGATACAGAGGAATGTTGTTAAGAAAGTAAATCCTAAGAGTTCTCATCATGAGGAGAAAAAGTTTTCCCTTTCTTTTTTCTTTTTTTCTTTTTATTGTATCTATGAAAAGATGGATGTTAGCTGAGTTTATTGTGGTGATCATTTCACTATATATGTGAGTGAAATCATAATGGCTTGTAAACCTTAAACTGTACATATTTGATGTACATCAAATATTTCTCAATAAAAAGTTTTTATATGTTTGAGTTGGATCAACAATCCATGAACTCACACATGTATATAAAAGGATCAACAGAGGCTGTCAAATATGTAGCTGCAAAGTATCATATTAGTGTTTGCTCAATAAGGGTAGAATTTTTGATGTAATGTGGCACCAAACATACTGCTAACATTCATTGTGAAAATACTATCACTTAAATAACATAACAATTTAAACATTTTCTATTAAACAGTAGCCGTTTTCTAATTAAAATATATTACATATTAATATTATTTAATAATATTAGCATTATTAGCATTAAATATTAGCTAATTTATAATATTTCAGACTGATGTGTTTTGGTGAGGTATTGCATGAATCATCAATTCTTGCTGAGACCTTTTTTCTTTTCTGTCGGCAACTATTTTACTGCTCCCAAGAACTTCAATTCCTAATCCCACTTTTAATATATTGAAAAGTCCAAATATAATAAAAGCATTACACTGAAAAAAATTCTTGTTTTCTCAAAGAAATTCTATATTTGCAACAAATTGGGAAGTCCCCCTACCTTTAATATGTAAGTATAGATTATGGCCTTAGATTATAAACCATTAAAGGATTATAAAAGGTTATTGCCTAATTTTAGCACAAATAAATTTAGAAGCAAAAAATCCTGACAAATCATTCTCCATGTTTCTTCTTGTCCTTTTTTTCAGATGCATAAATTTTACACAACTATAATCATACCATAGGCACAACTGTGCCTTTCATTGAAAGGTATGTAATAAGCAATTATCAATGGTGTATAACAAATATTTTCAATGGATGTATTCCACTGAATTGGTGTGCTGTAATTTAATTATTGCCATTAAAAAGAAAAAGCAATGGTGTCCATATTTAAAATGCTTAGAAGAGTATCTGGTATATCCAGTTAAGTTCTGCATTAGTGTTGGCTTTCATTATTGTCATTATTATTGTTATCACTGCAATTGTTCTTAAAGTACTGAAAAAAATAAAACTCAAAAAGAATAAATGAGATATAAAAGTATTCAAATTGAATGGATACATAAACAGTTAACCTTGAACAATGAGGTTAGGGGTGCTGACCCCCCTGTGCAGTTGAAAATCTGCATATAACATTTTTTTCATTTTCCAAATTTTTATTTAAATTCCAGTTGGTTAACATACAGTATAATAGTAGTTTCAGGCATAGAACTTAGTGATTCATCACTTACATACAACATCCAGTGCTAATCACAAGTGCCCTCCTTTAATTTTTTTTGAGTAGGCTCCATACCCAAAGTGGGGCTTAAACTCAGGACCCTAAGATCAAGGGTCATATGCTCTACCGACTGAGCCAGCAAGGTGCCCTAAGTGCCCTCCTTAATCCCCATCACCTATTTCCCCTATCCCTCTACCCACCTCCCCTTTGGTAACCCTCAGTTTGTTCTTTGTAGTTAAGAGTCTATTTCTTGGTTTGCCTCTCTTCCCCCACCCCTCTCCATGTTCATTTGTTTTGTTTCTTAAATTTCACGTATGAGTGAAATCATATGTTATTTGTCTTTCTTTGACTCACTTATTACGTGTATAACTTTTGACTCCCTAAAAACCTAACTACTAATAGCCCACTGCTGACCAAAAGCCTTACTGATAACATAAAGTCAATTAACACACATTTTATATGTTATATTTATTATATACTCAATTATTACAATAAAGCAGGCTAGAGCAAAGAAAATGTTATTAAGAAATCATAAGGAAGAGTAAATACATTCACAGTACTGTACTGTATTTAAAAAAAATCTGTATACAATAGACCCATGCAGTTCAAATCCTTCTTGTTCAGGGGTCACCTGTATACTCTTGTGAAATCCAAGAGAATCAACAAAAAAGATACCAGAAATAAAAAAGAACTTTTGTAAGTTAGAGCTATAAAATCAATTTATAAAAAATCCAAACTTTTATGAAAATAGTAACTTTTTAGAAAACATAATGTAAGAAAATTATAAAGTATAGCTAATACTTAGTAAACATTTGTTAAGTGCCAGGCACTGTTGCAAATACCTTAAATTTATCATATTTATTCATTACCTCTTCAAAACTACCTTATTCATCAAATCTAAGACAACATCTACTGTAGGACACATAATTTCAAAGATATTAAAATATGGAAAACGTGTGTCTTATGATCAGTAAAATTCAGTATTATCATCCCTAGTTTATTTTATTTTTTTAGCAATTTTATTTATTTTAGAGGGGAGAGAGGGAGCACATGTGCACAAATGGGGGGTAGGGGTAGAGGGACAGAGAGAGAGAGAATCTCAAGTAGACTCCACACTGAGTGCAGAGCCTGACAGGGGCCTTGATCCCACCTGAGATCATGACCTGAGCTGAAATCAAGAGTTGGATGCTCAACTGACAGCGCCACCCACGTGCCCCATATTATCTCTATTTTAAAGAAGGAGAAATTGGGACAAGAGATCAGAAAATTTGTTCAAGGGTGGTCAACGTGAAGGTGGAAGGCAGCCTGATTCACTTTCTATTTCTGGGTACACATAAATCAAACTTTTTTCTAAATTAACCTTGTATCCAGAAACTTTACAAAACTTAGCATTAATTCTAAGAAGTTCGTATATTTGTTTTACATTTTCTATTTATACAGTTATAATCTGCAAATAATAATACTTTTATTTCTTCCTTTCCCTAACATACATTTATTTATTCTCCACTGGTTGAACAGAAGTGATGATTTCAAGCATCCTTATTGTGTCTTTAAACTCAAATGAAAAGATTTCATCAGTTCATAATGAAGTATGATGTTTGCTGCATTTTTGCAATGGTTATATGTTTTTGTCTTTGTTATTCTGTTAATATGGTAAATTCATTGACTGATTTCCAGTTGTTAAATCAGCCCTGCATCTTTAGAATAACCCAATTTGGTCATGATGCAGTATTCATTTTATATCTCACAGGTTCAATTTGATAATGTTTTATGAAGGATTTAAAAATCTGTGTTCTTTGTTTCAGAGGTACAGGTCTGTGATTCAACAGTCTTACACAATTCACAGCACTCACCATAGCACATACCTCCCCAGTGTCACCCAGCTACCCCATCCCTCCCACCCCCCACCACTCCAGGAACCCTCAGTTTGTTTCCTGAGATTAAGAATTCCTCATATCAGTGAGATCATATGAAACATGTCTTTCTCTGATTGACTTATTTCACTTAGCATAATACCTTCTAGTTCCATCCACGTCATTGCAAATGGCAAGATTTCATTTTTTTGATGGCTGCATAATGTTCCAGTGTGTGTGTGTGTGTGTGTGTGTGTGTGTGTGTGTGTATATATATATATATATATATATATATATATACCACATCTTCTTTGTCCATTCATCTGTCGATGGACATCTTGGCTCTTTCCATAGTTTGGCTATTGTGGACATTGCTGCTATAAACATTGGGGTGCATGTACCCCTTCAGAACACTACATTTGTATCTCTGGGGTAAATACCCAGTAGTGCAATTGCTGGGTTGTAGGGTAGCTCTATTTTCAACTTTTTGAGGAACCTCCATACTATTTTCCAGAGTGGCTGCACCAGCTTGCATTCCCACCAACAGTGTAGGAGGGTTCCCTTTCTCTGCATCCTCGCCGACATCTGTTGTTTCCTGACTTGTTAATGTTAGCCATTCTGACTGCTGTGAGGTGGTATCTCATTAAGGTTTTGATTTGGATTTCCCTGATGCCAAGCGATGTTGAGTACTTTTTCATGTGTCTGTTGGCCGTTTGGATGTCTTCTTTGGAAAAATGTCTGTTCATGTCTTCTGCCCATTTCTTGATGAGAGATTATGGACTCTGAGAAACAAACTGAGGATTCTAGAGGGGAGGGGGGCGGGGGGATGGGTTAGCCTGGTGATGGGTATTAAAGAGGGCACATATTGAATGGAGCACTGGGTGTTATACGCAAACAATGAATCATGGAACAGTACATCAAAAACTAATGATGTAATGTATGGTGATTAACGTAACAATAAAATTAAATTAAAAACTGTTCTTAAAATTTCTTAATTAAAAAAAATTTTTAAAACTTCTTAATTTCTTAATTATCAGATTTTATTATTTCCATGTATATTTTTTAAAAATATTAGAATCATGAATCAAAGGTAAATATAGATTGAACATATATCAAATATCAGCAAAGATTGACTTTACTCACTAAGTAAAGCTTGTCCAACGCAATCTGAGAGAAGATCCGCTAATGAAAGAACTCTGGAATAAGATGGGGATAGAGATGCAAAAATGGCTAATATCCTACAGGGCAATAACATTCTAACTTTTGGGGTTATTTGTTCTATGTCACAGAAATCATTCACATCCCTACTGGACAAAAATCTGTATGTCAATTAGTAACATCACAGAGTCTAGGCCTTAATCAGTAAATTTTAAACGAAATAAAGTCCATCGCCTAGAGAATTAAATATTATTGTTCAACAACACTCCAGAATAAGATTAGAAGGACATGTGTCATCCACGCTGAAACATTTTCAACAGAAATGTCAGTTATACTTAACAGTAATCTACATTATAAAAACCTCATAAAATGAGTCTCCGATGTTTTTTTGAAAAGTTTATATAAAAATGGCAATTTTTCCCTTATATGCTTGGAAAAATTTACAAATGAAGCTATTTAGACCTGGAAATGTGTGGTTTTTAGTAATAAATTTAGTTTATCTAGTATAAAGGACTATTCAGATTTGGTGTATTTTTCTGGTGTCAGTTTTTTTTTTTAGAATTTTTCCAATTCATCTAGGTTTTCAAGTTTACTAGCATAAAGTGATTGGCAATATCCTCTTTTTTTCCTTTTAACGTCTGAATGAACCATAATGATGTCTTCCTTTTAAGAATCCTGGTACTGTTTACAGTTGACCCTTGAACAACATGGGGTGGGGGCTGGAAGCACCAACCCCTTGTGCAGTTGAAAATCCACATATAACTTTTGACTCTCCCAAAACTTAACAGTCATTTAACACATATTTTGTATGTTATATGTATTATATACTGTATTCTTACAATAAAGTAAAATACAGCAAAGGAAATGTTATTAAGAAAATCATAAGGAAGAGAAAATACATTTATAGTAGTGCACTGCACTCATGGAAAAAAAAATCCATGTTCAAGTGGATCCGTGCAGTTCAAACCTGTGTTGTTCAAGGGTCAGCTATATTGATGCCTTTGCTTTCATTTCAGTGTTGCCAAGTAGTAATCAAATTTAGTCATTTCCAAGAATGAACTGTTGGCTCTGGTGACCTCTTTATTATATGTTTATATTCTATTTAGTTTCTTTTAAAAACTTTATTATTTTTGTTTCTTTGGGTTAAATTGATATTTTTTATCTAACTTCTTATGATGATTGCTTAGCTTATTGATTTTCAGCCAACCTTCTTATCTAATATATATATAGAACATATATATATTTGAAACTATAAATTTCTTTAAAAATTATTGCTTTAATGTTATTTCACAATTTTGATATATCAAAATTTTCATTAGCAATTTGTTAAAGAAATTATTAAGTTCCTTTGGGATTTTTTCTTTGTGTCATGGATTACTTAGAAATTTATTGTTAATTTCCCCATATATGAAGATTTTTCAATCTCTCTTTTTTTTAAAAGATTTTTATTTATTTGAGAGAGAGAGTGCATGAGCAGGGAGGAGGTGCATGAGCAGGGAGGAGAGGCAGAGGGAGAGGGAGAAGGAGGCTCCCCGCTGAGCAGGCAGCACGATGTGGGACTCAATCCCAGGACTCTGGGATCATGACCTGAGCCAAAGGCAGACACTTAACTGAGCCACCCAGGCACCCCTCCATCTCTCTTTTTTTTAATTGTGGTTAAAAACGTGCAACATAAAATTTACTATCTTACCATTTTTTTTTAAAGATTTTTTATTTATTCATGAGAGACAGAGAGAGAGAGAGAAGCAGAGGGAGAAGCAGGCTCCCAAGAAGCAGGGAGCCCGATGCGGGACTCAATCCCAGGACTCTGGGATCATGACCTGAGCCAAAGGCAGACACTTAACTGACTGAGCCACCCAGGCACCACTCCATCTCTCTTTTTTTTAAATTGTGGTTAAAAACATGCAACATAAAATTTACTATCTTACCATTTTTAATGGTACAGTACAGCCCTGTTAACTATATACATATTGTTGTGCAACAGATCTCTAGAGCTTTTTCATCTTGCAACACTGATATACACTGAGTATATACTTACTGAAGAAATACTCATTTCCCTCTCCCGCCCAGCCCCTGGCAACATATATTATACTCACTGTTTCTAAGAGTTTGAATACTTAAATACCTCAAATAAGTGGAATCATGAAGCAATTGTCTTTTTGTGATTGGCTTATTTCACACAGTATAATAACCTAAAGATTCACCTATGTTGTTGCACATGACAGGACTTCCTTCTTTTTTTAAGGCTGAATAATATTCCAATGTATGTATATATCACTTTTTGTTATCCATTCATCTGTCAATGAACATTTAGGTTGTTACCATATCCCAATTATTATGAATACTGCTACAATGAGTGTGAAAGTACGTATTTCTCTTTAAGACCCTAATTTCAATTCTTTTGGATAAATACCCAGAAGTAGGTTTGCTGGGTCATGTGGTAGTTCTACTTTTAATTTTTTGAGGAACCTCTGTACTTCTTTAATTATACAATGGCTGCATCATTTTACATCCCTACCAAAAGTGCACAAGTGTTTCAATTTCTCCACATCCTTACCATCATTTGGTATTTCTTCTTCTGTTTCTTTCTTTCTTTCTTTTTTTTTTTTTTTTTTTGGATAGTTGCAATCCTAATGAATGAGATATCTCACTGTGGTTTTTATTTGCATATCCCTAATGATTAGTGATGCTGAACATATTTTTATACAGCTGTTGGGCATTTGTATACCTTCTTTGGAGAGATGTATGTTAAAGTCCTTTGCCTACTTTTGTTGTTGGGTTGCAGGGGTTCTTCATATATTCTGGATACTAATATGGTTTGCAAATATTTTCTCCCATTCTGTGTGTTGCTTTTTCACTCTTTTGTTGATTTCTTTGCTGTGCATAAGTTTTTAATTTGGATGTAGTCCATTTGTCTATTCTTGACTTTGCTGTCTGTGCTTTTGGTGTCATATCCAAGAAATCACTGCCAAATCCAATGTCATGAAGATTTTTCCCTATGTTATCTTTTTGGAGTTTTACAGTTTTAGGATTTATGTTTAGGTCATTAGCCCATTTTGAATTAATTTTTGCAAATGGTGCTAGGGAAGGGCCCAAATTTATTCTTTTGTATATGGATATACAGTTTTTTCAACACAATTTGTTGAAAATAGTATGCTTTCCCTATTGTGTAGCCTTGGTACTCTTGTTGAAGACATTTGACCATATACATGAAGGTTGATTTCTGGGCTCTCCATTCTGTTCTATTTGTCTACATGTCTGTCTTTATGTTGGTACCATACCGTTTTAATTACTGTAGGTTTGCAATATTTTCTTAAATTAGTAAATGTAAAGCATTGTTTTTTTCAAGATTATCTGGGCTATTTGGGGTCCTTTGAGATTGCATATGAATTTTAGGCTGGTCTTTTCTATTTCTGCAAAATAATAATTAAAAAAGCAATTGGGATTTTAATAGGGATTGCATTAAATCTGTGGATTGCTCTGGGTAGTGTGGATAATTCGACAATATTAAGTCTTCCAACATTTGAACATGGACTGTCTTACCATTTGTTTGTGTCTTCTTTATTTTTTTCAACATTTTTTGGTAGCTTTTAGTGTATAAGCCATTTACCTCCTTGGTTAAGTTTATTCCTAAGTATTTTATTATTTTTGAGGCAATTGTAAATAAGACTGTTTTCTTAATTTCCTTTCAGATTATTGTTAGTGTTTAGACATGCAACTGGCTTTTTTGTGTTGCAACTGGTTTTGTATCTTGAAACTTTGCTGAATTCATTTATTAGTTCTAACAATTTTTTTGAGTGGAATCCTTAAGGTTTTCTACATATAAGATCATATCATCAACCAGAGAAAATTTTACTTCTTCCTTGCTGACTTGTATGATTTTGTTTCCTTTCTTATCTAATTGCTCTGCCTAGAACTTCTAGTACTATATTGAATAGAAATGGTGAGAGATGGCCTTGTCTTTTTCCTAATCTTAGGGGAAAGTATTCAGCTTTTCACCATTGAGAATAATGATAGCTTATGGGCTTTCATTTATCGTTTTTATTATGTTGAAGTAATTTCCTTCTAATTTTAGTTTGAGTGTTTTCATCATGAAAAGGTGTTGAATTTATTAAATGCTTTTTCTGTATCCAGTGAGTCAAGTAGTTACTGTCCTTTAATGTGATATATTGTTTGAGTTTCATATGCTGAACCATCTTTGCATTACATGAATAAATCTCGCTTGGTCACAGTGTATAATTCTTTTATTTTATTATTTATTTTTTAGAGGTAAATTTGGCTATTTTATTTTTTTTGGAGGTAAATTTGGATCTTTATTTTTTTTTTAATTATGTTAGTCACCATACAGTACATCATTAGTTTTTGATGTAGTTTTCCATGATTCATTGTTTGCGTATAACACCCAGTGCTCCATGCAGTACGTGCCCTCCTTAATACCCATCACTGGGCTAACCCATCCCCCCACCCCCTCCCCTCTAGAACCCTCAGTTTCTTTCTCAGAGTCCACAGTCTTTCATGGTTCGTCTCCCCCTCCGATTTACCCCACCTTCATTTTCCCCTTCCTTCTCCTAATGTCCTTCATGCTATTCCTTATGTTCTTTTAATGTATTGTGGAGTTCAGTTTGCTTATATTTTGTTGAGGATTTCTGTATCACTATTCATCAGAGATACCAGACTATAGTTTTCTTTTCTTGTAGTATCTTTGCCTGATTCTGTGCCAGCTTCATAAAATGAGTTTGAAAGTGTTTCCTCCTCTTCACTTTTTTGGAAGAGTTTAGGAAATCATGTTAATTCTTTAAATGTTTGGTAGAATTTTTAGTGAAGCCCTCTGGTTCAGGGCTTTTCTTTGTGGGGAAGTTTTGATTACTGATTTAATCTCCGTGCCAGATACAGTTCTGCTCAGATTTAAAATTTCTTCATGATTTTGTCTTGATAGGTTGTATATTTCTAGAATTTTATCCATTTCTTATAGGTTATACAATTTGTTGGCATTGTTTATAGTAGTCTCCTATGATCCTTTTTATTTCTGCTACACTAGTTGTTTTCTCTGTTATTTTTTATTTTTGTTGAGTCTTCTACTTAGTTTAGCTAAAGGTTTGTCAATTTTGTTGATCTTTAAAAAAAACTCAGTTTCATGTTTTTTTTTCTATTTTTTCCAATTCTTTCATTTATTTCTGCTTTATTCTTTATTATTTCCTTTCCTCTGCTAGCTTTTGGTTTAGTGTGTTCTTTTTCTAGTTCCTTGAAGTATAAAGTTAGTTGTTGATTTGAGTTCTTTTCTTTTGTTTTCAATGTCTCTGTTCACTTTATAAATTTCCCTTTTGGTACTGCTTTTACTGTATCCTATAAGATTTGATGTTTTTTTTCTTTATTTGTCTTAAGATGTTTTCTAATTTCTTGTGATTTTTTCCTTTGACCCATTGATTGTTCAAGAGTGTAATTTTTGACAGATTTATAAATTTTCTAGTTTTCCGTTTGCTATTGATTTCTAGTTTCATTTCATTATAATTGGAAAAGATACTTGATATGATTTCAATCTTCTTAAATTTATTAAGACTTGTTTTGTGGCCTAACAAGTGATCTGTCCTGGAGAATGCTTCTTGTTTGTTTGAGAAGAATGTGTACTCTGCTGTTATTGGGTAGAGTGCTATTTTTATGTCTTTTAGGTCCAATTAGTCTCTAGTATTGTCCAAGCCTTCTATTTTTTATTAGTATTTTTATTATGTTCAATTAGCCACTGTATAGTACATAATTAGTTTTTGATGTAGTGTTCAATGACTCATTGGTTAAATATAACACCCAGTGCTCATCATTTCTGTTTCTTTATTGATCTTTGAACTGGTTGATCTATACATTATTGAAACAGAGGTATCAAAATCTCTACAATTATGGTGTTACTGTCTATTTCTCACATCAATTATCTCCGTGTTTGCTGTATATATTTGGGTACTCTGCTATTAGGTGCATATTTATTATTATACCTTCCTTGTTAATTGACTTTTTTAAAATATTTTTTTATTATGTTAGTCACCATACAGTACATCATTAGTTTTTGATGTAGTGTTCCATGATTCACTGTTTTTTTTTTTAAAGATTTTATTTATTGAGAGAGAGAGAGAATGATAGAGAGAGCATGCGAGGGAGGAGGGCCAGAGGGAGAAGCAGACTCCCTGCCGAGTAGGGAGCCCGATGCAGGACTCGATCCCGGGACTCCAGGGTCATGACCTGAGCCAAAGGCAGCCGCTCAACCAACTGAGCCACCCAGGCGCCCCATGATTCATTGTTTTTAATCATAATGTTTTTTGTCTCTTGCAACAATTTTTGCATTAAAGTCTATTTATCTGATATATGTATGGAAACTCCTGATTTCTTCTGGTTATCATTTTCATGGAATACCTTTTTCCATCCTTTCACACCCAGTTTATGTATGTCCTTATATCTAATATCTCTTGTAGACAGCATATAGTTGTATTTTATTTTTTTATCCATTTAGTCACTCTGTGTCTTTGATTGAAGAGTTTAATCTATTTACATTTAAAGGAATTACTGATAAAGCAGATTTGTTGTCATTTTGTTATGTCCTGTAGTTATTTTATCATTCCTGTCTTGCAGCTGTTTTGGTGTGTTTTATTAATTTTTGGGGGGTGTGGGCATGCTTTGATTGCTTTCTTACTTTTATGCATCTTCTATAGGTATTTTCTTTGTGGTTACTATGGAAATTACATGAAACACCTTATAGTTATTATAATCTATTTAAACTGATAACAACATCAGTCACATATAAAACTCTATTCCTTTACATTTTTCCCCTTCCATTTTATATTACCAATGTCACAAATTACATCTTTGTATATTTTGTATTCTTTAACATAGTTTTATAGTTATGGTTATTTTTTTATTTTTATTTGTAAAATTCCACACCAGAATTAAAAATAGTTTATACGCCACCATTACAGTTATTATAGGATTCTGTATGTTTATATATTTACATTTATCAGAAAGCTCTACATTTTCATATGCTTGTGTCTTTTTCTTCTTTTTTCTCTTTTCAACTTAAAGAACTCCTTTAGCAATACTTTTATGGAAGGCATGTCTACTGGTAATGGACTCCCTCAGCTTTTGTCTGTCTGGGAAGGTCTTTATTTCTCCTTCCTTTCAACTTTTCTGTATGTTTAAAATTTTCCTTAATAAAATGTTGGGATAAAGCAAATATGAAGTTAAGAAAGTTTCAAATAAAAACTAAGAAAATTTATTACTAGCAGACCCACAACAAAAAACATTCAAGACTTTAACATGAATGTTATTACCTAGAATTAAATATTTGCTTATTTTTTAAATTTTTTAAATTTTTTTTTTAAATTTTATTTTATTATGGTATGTTAGTCACCATACAATACATCATTAGTTTTTGATGTAGTGATCCACAATTCATTGTTTTTGTATAACACCCAGTGCTCCATGCAGTACGTGCCCTCCTTAATACCCATCACCGGGCTAACCCATCCCCCCTCCCCCCTCCCCTCTAAAATCCTGTTTGTTTCTCAGAGTCCATCGTCTCTCATGGTTCATCTCTCCCTCTGATTCCCCCCCCCTTTCAGTTTTCCCTTCCTTCTAATGTCCTCCATGCTATTCCTCATGTTCCACAAATAAGTGAAACCATATGATAATTGACTTTCTCTGCTTGACTTATTTCCCTTAGCATAATCTCCTCCAGTCCCATCCATGTTGATATAAAAGTTGGGTATTCATCCTTTCCGATGGCTGAGTAATATTCCATTGTATATATGGAACACATCTTCTTTATCTATTCATCTGTTGAAGGGCATCTTGGCTCTTTCCACAGTTTGGCTATTGCGGACATTGCTGCTATGAACAATGGGGTGCATATGGCTCTTCTTTTCACTACATCTGTGTCTTTGGGGTAAATACCCAGAAGTGAAATTGCTGGGTCACAGAGTAGCTTTATTTTTAATTTTCTGAGGCACCTCCACACTGTTTTCCAAATTTATTTCTTGAGGAAACAAATTATAGTGAAATGGACAAACCATAAACATACCATCAATGAATTTTGATGAATGAATTATTGTCATCCTAAAAGTATCCTCACTTTTATGTCTGAGGGATATTTTTGCTGGGCACAGAATTCTAGGATGACAGTTATTTTCATTTTGTATTACCAAATATATGATTCATTGTTTGGGTTTCCTTTTTTTTTTTTTTCCCGTTTAAAAATTAGGTTTTATTCTAATAGTTGCTTCTTTGAAAGTAGCCTGTTTTTAACACATTTTAAATGTTTTCAATTTCTTTACTTTGCCTTTTGTTTGTAGCAGTGTTATCATCATATGACTAAATATGGATTTTTTATTTAGCTTAGGGTTCATAAAACCTCTTGAATCTGTACCTTGGTGTGTTTCATCAACTTTGGAAAGTTCTCAGCCATTATCTTTTGAAATATTGCAACTTTCCCATTATCCCTCTCCTTTCTTTCTGACACTAATTACATGTATTCTAGACCACTTCATTGTTTCTACTTCTCTTAATCTCTAATGTATACTTTCTATCTTTGTTTCTCTCCATGTTTCATTCTTAATATTTTCTCTTGAACTTTTTTTCCAATTTACTGAATCACTCTTTGGCTGTATCTATAGGCTTCTCACAAGCTCATTACCACTATCTCCCATATGACCAAAAAGTCTGGTCTTATTACTCTCAATCTGGTTTAAATCTGTCACCATGGAAACCCAGGATTCTCATACTATGCTTATTCCATAAAATCGGATCCCCATTTCTATGGACAGTGAGGCAACTTTCTCACTGTTCCCCTTTTTTTATACATTAATTTATTTGTCTCGTTCCATCTTCATGAAGGAAATGATTTTTGAATGTTTAGCTCACTACTGCATCCCTAGTGCTAGGCATATAGATGTAAGCACTCAATAAATGTGTGTTAAATAAGTGAGCAGTATTCCACTTTTCTAAGAAATCACCAAAGTGAAACTTTATAAAAACATCAGAAACTTTATTTTTAAAACAACAATGATAATAACAATAACAAGCTGCATACAAGTGCTTAACAGCTAAATAAATAGTAGGGCAAAATATATAGTCAACTACAATTTGAAAGGAGAGGAGAAAATCAATTGATTGGTTATTTTTATTATCTTCCTCTAAACTGATAGGTCCACCACAGATTTTGGATTAAAAAACACTTTTCCACTGTCCAGTTTGATCCTCTCGACACAGTGGTATTTTGTTACTACTACTGAAATCCATATATTAGGGACAGAAATGAGTCAAGTAGCCCTCTAAATTTGAGTGAATCTGATGCTTGATTTATTACTCTGCTCCAATGACCATTTGCAGCAGCAGTGACTTAGTGCCCAAGGCCAAAATCTCTCTGAATCTCAAGTTATATCATTGAGGTTTGTAGAATTAGGATTTAAAGCTTGTGAAATGCTTTGCTCCCTCTTACCAAATCATTTTTCTGCTCTGTAGCTTGAAGACAAAGGTGGGGGAGAGGGTGGGGTAGAAAAGCTGCACTGAACACGAATGTTGGTGAGTAAAAATCATCATTCATCTTCCTTCTTCCTTTGTCCCTTCTGTAAGGAAATATTTTTGAAGTGGCATAAAGACAATGGCAATGTATCTCTTCGAGTTTATACATGTTGCTATGAGTGGTGAGAGCAAATTCCCATGCATAACAAACTCAAGAGGCCTGCCATCTGAATGCTTCTGGTCCTCTTTTATATTTATTTATTTATACACATATATAGAAATCTTTTTTTTATACACATATATAGAAATCTTTATACACATATATATAAATATTTATACACATATATAGATAAATCTATGGAAAGTTTTAAAGGGCCCTAGTATATATCTTTCCACCTAGACTACAAGAGTGTTGTAGAATAACATTTAAATATTTGTTTAGCACTGGAACTCACTACACCATCTCCACCTCCTGTAGTTAATTTTCTTAATCAAATTTTAAATTTACATGCATTCGCTCATTGTAAGAAGTCACAAATTACAGATATGTAAGTATTAAGCTTTTCTGTTTTTCTTCTTCAGGCCCCTTGCCCCCAAGATAGCCAATATTATCACTCTGGTTATTACGTGCCCACCGTTACCATCCTCATTCAAATATAAATGAATATATAAGCTCCTTGACTCCATCAGTATTTTTCAGAAAAATAGGATCATATCCTATACCTCACTCTAGACAGACTAGATATCTGTCACTGTAATCATGATGCTGGGAATAATGACTACCTGTAATAACTTTGATTTGAACTTAGAAATAAAATTACTTTGTAATTTGTTGTCATTTATAGTGAATTCCATGGGGGGCTAACAGTTTTTTAAACAGAGTTAAGTGCTCATAGGTATTTGTTAGATTGAAGCAAAAAATAAAAGCACAGAGACAGTTTAATGCTATAAAGTTTTTCAAGGTATTTGATGGTATTTCTGAAATAAAGCAAAATAAAATGAAAAGAGCCAAGAATGGGCTATGAGACTATGACATCTTTAAAAGCTACAACTTCTAGGAATGGGGGCTTTTACAATCATGTAAAATATACAATTGTCCCATGAGATTATTTCAACAAAAATCAAAATTAAGTACTAAGCAATAGTAGGCCATTAATAAAATTGGGGCTAAATTTCTGTGAATCTGTTTCTTTAAAAATGCAGTGGCTTTGTCAACAAGTAATTTGAAATATTATTTCCCATAAAGCTGTTTGGAAAATCTAAACAACTACATAAGAAAGAAAAAGCTTGTGAATTGTGGAAAGTAAAAGTCTTGATTCTTCTGTTAAAGGTTATGCATTTTAATATGATCTTTTAGCTGATTTATGTAAAGCTTTGTATTTTTCATTTTCTCAAGCCTGTCACTGCAGTGATGTATGGTACATTTTAGCATCAAGTTTGCCATAAGCAATAAAGTCAAGGCCCCAAAGAAATTTTAATATATTTCCCCATTTTTAACCTGGAGCTTTCCATTATTCAGTTATTTTGTTTGGGATCCTCTGTTTAGTTGACATAAGTTTTATACTCACATAAATAACTTTACAATTTTGACTTAAAGATAAAATTTAAATATTAATTATTAGATAGGTAAGTTTATGGGTCATCATATGTAAAGTGAAAATCTTAGTGATAACTTAAATTTTACACTAACAACCTGTCTAAAGGTTGTATTTTACATTCTAGTTTACTTTAAGAGTATTTTTCTCTAACACCAAGATGAAAGAAAAATGAACGAGAAAGTGACTTTCATTAAATGGTATGCAACATGAAAAGGAAGGATATGTCTATAAAATTCTGTAAGAAGAAAAAATGAAGAAAATAACAATCATTTACAAATTCAAAAATCTTATTCCAGAACCAAGAGCTGTTACAGAGAGTAGAAAAATGAAAAAAGGAACAGTCTTGAAGAAAGTTACAACCTAGTGGAAATAAGTCCTTAAATATTATAACATAAAGCTGATTATTTGTCACAAGAAAGGAAGAAACAAAGTGTTACAACAGTTCATCTGATGTGGCTAAATGTATGAGTATTTGAGTTCAAGCTTGCATCATAGGCAGGTTGTAAACAGTAAAAGGAAATGGAGAAAGGAAGACAGAGAAGATAGAATAAGCAAAGGCAAGTGAGGAGAGAAGAAGAAGGCACAGTAAGGGAGTATCTATCCAATGGTTCTGTACTACTGGAGCAAAGGATACACGTAGAGGGTTCCTGAGAGCAAGTCTGAGAAAGGATGTTATGGTACCATGTTATACAATCTTCAATTAATGTCTAAACATCTTGTTTATTTAGAAAACAATGCAGCTGTATTATGGATTTTTGTGCAGAGACATAAAATCAATATGGCAGTGGAACAGAATATAGGGATAATGAAAGCAAGGAGTTCACTTAAAGAGGCTGTATGTTATCCAAGAGTTTGGGCAAGATATGACTTTAACTAGAGAGATGGGCATGGAGATGGAATGGTGTAAAACATATATTAAAGAATTAGCATGTAAAGAATTAGATAACCAACTGAATGTCATGGTAAAGGAGAGACAGCTGTAATAGATGATGCCAATATTCTGTTCCTGAGTTACTAGGGGGAAAACAGTTGTATTAAAGAACAAAAACAGGCAGAAAGTAAACTTGGAGGGGAAAATGAGTTCAAGGCTTGTACACAATGAACTTGATACATATTGGCAGTGATGCCCAGCAGCGGGTCAGAAATAAGGATCTAGAGATAAGGAGAAAGTGTAGCTATCAGCAGAAAAACCAGAAAGAGAGTGACTTTAGAATCATCTGCATAGAGCTGAAATGTAGATTGTGGGAGAAGACAAAATCCCAGAGACAGAAAATGTGGAAAATGAAAAAAAATGGAACCTTAAAAAGAACTTGGGGTTATATACATTTGTTGAAGGTAAGAAGCAGAGAAACTACTGAAGGACATAGAAGAAATCTTGAGCGAGTAGAAGTCATAATGGTACAGAGACATATAACCATTACAGGGGAATTTTTCAAGGAGATGGTGGACAATATTATCAAGGAAAAGGATTAATTAAAGATTATGAAGATTGAGAAAACATCAACAGCAGTTCATCAAAGTAACCGAGGTCAAGCTAGATTGCAAATGTGTTATAGAATGAATTGAAATTAAAGGAATTTAGGGAACAGATACAGATTTTCAGAGTGATATTCACAGTACTACATTCTACATCTCACTGTTATCTGGGGTGGAATGTTAATTTACTATGAATTTGAAATAGCAATGTGATTTTGATAAAACATGTGAAAAGGATCTGTATTTTTGTCCTCTAGCATTTATTTATCTTTCTTTTGGAAACCATAGTTTGTGCTCCCTCTAGACAATACCCTTCTCTATTCCCTGAGTGAGGTCTGGAGTAAAGATGGTGACTTAGCCCAACCTTTGCCCAAGTCACTGAGATGCAATGGGATTTCTGGGAAAGAAACTCTCACTGTTTCCCTCTGGTTCCACACTAAGAATGTCATATCAAAGCTTGTCATTTGCAAAAAACAAAAAAGGTCTAAAGGAGGCAACATTTAACATAAGTTATAATAATGAAGACAAGTAAAATGTCTTAGCAAAACTAACAAAAGAAATCACAGAACTAAATAAATAAATTGAGAGATATTACATGATCATGGGTAGAAAGACAATATTGTCAAGATGTCGGTTTTTTTCTAATTTGGTCTACAGCTTCAATGCAATCCCAATCAAAATGTCAGCAAGTTACAAACTGATTCTAATATTTATATGGAAAGACTCAGAATAGTCTGAAGACAGAATAGTCAACAAAGTATTGAAGGAAAAGAATAGTCAGAAGGCTGACATTAATGACTTCAAGACAAACTATAACGCTATAGTAATTAAGACATTGTGGTATTGATAAAAGAATAGACAAACAGAGCAATAGAACAGACTAGAGAGTCCAGAAACAGAGCCACACAAATATAGTTAGCTGATCTTTGGCAAAGGAGCAATGCAAATAATGGGGAAAAGATAGTCTTTTCGACAAATGGTGCCAGAACAGCTATACTTCCACATACAAAAAAATGAATCCAGACACAGTCCTTATACTTCTTTATAAAAATTAACTCAAAATGGAACATAGACCCAAATGTAAAATGTAAAACTATAAAACTCCTAGAAGATAACATAAAAGAAAATCTAGATGACCTTTGGTTTGATGATGACTTTTTAGATACAATATCAAAGGCATGATATATGAAAAAAATAATTAATAATTCATTAAAATTAAAACTTCTGCTCTATAAAGGTCAGTGACAAGAGAGTGAGAAGACAGCCACAGACTGGTAGAAAACATTTGCAAAAGACATAGCTGATAAAGAACTATCCAAAATATACAACGAGCTCTTAAAACTCAATAATAAGAAAATAAACAACTCAATTAAAAAATGAGCAAAGATCTGAACAGACACTTCACCAAAGAAGATATAGGAATGGGCAAATAAGCATATGAAAAGATGTTCCACATCAAATGCATTCAGGAAAATGCAAATTTAAAACAAGATAACACTGCACACCTATTAGAATGGCACAAGTCCAAAGTATTGACAATACTGAATACTGATGAAGATGTAGAGCAACAGGAATTCTCATTCATTGCTGGTGGGAATATAAAATTGTACAGCCACACTGGAGGACAGTTTGGTAGTTTCTTACAAAACTAAACATAGTCCTAACCATATGATCTGGCAATCACACTCCTTGGTATTTACCCAACGGAGGTGAAGACAAAATCCTGCACATGGATATTTTTAGCAGCTTTACTTATAATTGCCAAAACTTAGAAGCAACCAAGATGTTCTTTGGTAGGTGAATGAGAAATAAACTGTGGCACATCCAGACAATGGAATATTACTCAACACTTAAAACTTATGGAAAGACATGGAAGAAGTTAAATGCATATTTCTAGGTGAAAAAAGCCAGTGTGAAAAGGCTACACATTGTATGACTGCAATTATATGACATTCTGGAAAAGGTAAAACTATAGAGACTGTAACAAGATCAGTGGCTACCAGGGGTAAGAGGGAAAGAAAGGATGAATAGGCAGAGCACTGAGGATTTCTAGGGCAGTGAAACTATTTTGTATGATGCCATAATGGTGGATATATGTCACTATACATTTGCTCAAACCCACCGAACGTGCAATATTAAGAGTAAGCCATAATGTAAACTATGTACTTTGATAAAGATGTGTCAACGTGGGTTCATCGACTGTAATAAATGTACCACTCTGGCACCAGAAGATGACAGTGGGGAAGGCTGTGCATGTGTGAGGTCTGGGGGGCATATGGGAACTCTGTTCCTTCTGCTCAATTTTTCTGTGAATCCAAAATTGTTGTAAAAAATTAAGTCTATTCAAAATAAAGTTGTCTATGGTCAGCACGGATAGTACCAAAAAATTGTGGTTTTTTTTGTAAGTTGGCTATTGTAGGTAATGCTGCTATAAACATGGAGGTGCATGTATCCCATTGCATTACTATTTCTGTATTCTTTGGGTAAATACCCAGTAGTGAGATTGCTGGATTGCAGGGTAGTTCTATTTTTAACTTTCTGGGGAACCTCCACACTGTTTTCTAGAGTGGCTGCACCGGTTTGCATTCCCACCAACATTGCAAGACAGTTCCCCTTTCTCCACATCCTTGCCGATATCTGCTGCTGCTTGTGTGATTTCAGTCATTCTAACAGGTATGAGGGGATATCTCATTGTAGTTTTGATTTGCATTTCCCTGATGATGAGTGATGTTGAGCATTTATTCATGTGTCTGTTGGCCATCTGTATGTCTTCTTTGGAGAAACGTCTGTCCATGTCTTCTGCCCTTTTTTTAACTGGACTGTTTTTTGGGTGTTGAATTTTGTAAGTTCTTTATATAGTTCAGATACTAACGCTTTATCAGATATGTCATTTGCAGATATCTTCTCCCATTCCTTAGGTTGCCTTTTAGTTTTGTTGATTGCTCCTTTTGCTGTGTAGAAGCTTTTTATTTTGATGAAGTCCCAGTAGTTTATTTTTGCTCTTATTTATTCCCTTGCCTTAGGAGCTTTTATCTAGAAAGAAGCTGCTACGGCCGATGTCAAAGAGGTTATTGCCTGTGTTCTCATCTAGGATTTCTGTGGTTTCAGGTCCCACAATTAGGTCTTTAGTCTATTTTCAATTTAATTTTGTCTATGGTGTAAAAAAGTGGTCCAGTTTCATTCGTTTGCATGTTGCTGTCTAATACTATTTGTTGAAAAGACCTTTTTCCACTGGATATAAAAATTGCATTTTTCATTGTTATAAAACAATCAGTAAGATTTAATGATATTCTTCCTGATTGTCCAATACTATTGATAAAATGAATACTATATCGAAACAAAAATGACAAGTCATGCCAGTACCCAGTAGAATAAACTTGATTGGCTAACTAAAGTGACTGCCTTTTCATTCTCATTTTCAAATGATCTGCATCATTCTATAATTGGCAGAGAGGAGAGCAGGAAAGAGAGAATGAGTACAATAAAACAATGGGATGAAAGTAAATAAATGTTATAGAAATGACAGCTGTAGAGGAAGTAAAAGGGGAAAAAAGGGCACTTACCATGTACAGTCATGGATAGGACATGGTAACTAAAGTCAGAGAAAGTGAATCCTGAGGAAGTCACCAATAATAACGAATGAGACTTTCACATTTCCCCAATTAATCAATGTTTCTATTAACTTCTTCTGATAAAGATATATATTTCTAAGAACAAAAAAAATGCAGAGAAAGAGCTGGATATACTAGCTGAGGAAATGCTATGTAGTTTTCTTCATACAGAAATGGTAGCTTAGTAAACAATGTCCAAAAATGTTCTTCAAGAATTATGTATATAATTAGATGTTCTGTAGTTGTCAGGCACTGGGGACACCTAAAAGAAAAAAAAAAAAGAAGAAGAAGAAGAAGGAAAATGCACCATATTTATTCAGTGTCAGTGAATATTCCACCTTAAAGAAATAACATTCTTTTCTTTAAGAGGGCAAAATGGACTGTGAAAACAAATGAAGTACTAAAACAACAAGGTGAACAATGAGCTATTTAGGTAAAGCTGAGCATACAATGCATACAATGGCTGATATGTATAAACAAAAATTCAGTGGTTTTTTACTTTGTGTGTGTGCACATGGCAGCAATAGTAGCAGAGACCTAGAAAGTAAGAGGTTCCTTTCCCTGGGTATGGAGGATGTTTGAATAGTACAGCTTCATTTTCTCGAGGATTACCAGCTTTTTGGGAAAAGGTCACCAATAATCATCTTCTAGCTTAATTCAGTGATCTACTTTCAATCCTGTCTATTCTAATTTTTCTAGACACTGATAACTATTTTCTTCCTTTGGAAACTCTTTTGTCCTGATTTCTGGAGTTACCATTCTTTTCCTTCCTTTGCCAATCTTCATTAAACCTCTTGATTCTTCAGATTCCCCTATCATGCATATATATACATAAAACTAGGCCTCAAGACTTGGTGGCAGAACACCAAAGATGCAGAAAACTTCTTCTAATCCTTTATATTTAAAGTAGCAGACTTTTAAAAAAACTTTATTTAATTCTAGTTAGTTAACATACAGTGCAATATTGGTTTCAGGAGTAGAATTCAGTGATTCATCACTTACATACAACACCCAGTAAGGAGGAGATCTTTAATCAAAGGGTCTAATCCAGATCTTTACCTATTCCACAAGACATCCTTAAATTGACATTCTGCTGTATCTTGACAATCAATGTATTTAAAATAAAACTCTTTATCACACTTTTGTTTCACTTTCCATCTTTCACTTGTACTTCTGTTCTCTTTGATATTTTTGGAAAAGCTCTTATTTCTTCTTTTCCTCCACTCTTAAACTTTGTATAATGAAGCTCCAATTCATTCCTAAACCTTTCCCCTCATGCTTATGTACGATAAACAAATTCTTTTTTTACTAGGTGACTTAATATTTGCTTATATACTGTCCTGTCTTCTCATTGCTTAATGTATGTATGATTCCCTTTTTAACTGAATTGCAAACTCTTCAGAAATGTAATTTCTTAGGCATCATACAGAGTTCTCAAAACCATAAATATCTGCAAAATTCTTAGTTACTGACTGAGGATCTGGGGGAAAAAATCACTAATGATAAAATGACTTTTTTTTTACCCTTTTATCTGTTGTTATAGAATTAAAGATACAGAGCCAATGCCTAAATCCCCATTTTCTCTTGAAATCACTGTGAAAGTGAATCTTAGGTTTACTTGCCTTGTCCTCCAAGTGCAATTCCAAAAAGCGTAGATAAGCAACAGGTGCAAATGCATCAGCTGAATGTGTGACCACTTCTGATGAATCACTAAAACACAAAAATTTTATAATGCATTTATTTACTACATAAATTGTGGCAAATTGTTCTCTGCTAGTGACTAGAAGAAACCAAAAATCCTCCTTTTGTATTTATTTCCACTGATAAACAACATGTAGTGATTAACACCTATTTTTAATAACCTAATATTTAATTGGAAAAGGATCAAGGATGCTAAATTTACAAGAAAAAGTAAAGAAGCTTTTGTCTTTGTAACGACACAGTTCAACTTTCAGGTTCACTCAAAGCTCTCTGAACAGTTTTGAGACTTAAAATTCCTATTCAATTTCATTTTCACAAATTTGCTTGGTAGGGGCTAACCATTAAACAACAGCGCTTTATCTTCATTATTCCTTTCATTTTCAAGAGGTAATTCATTCAGTGTTTCACACAAAATCTCAATTATCCTTCACAAAAGCAGTACTGGTGACGGTTTTAAGCTCTAGGTGAACTCTTCACACTGCAATATCATTGCTATTAAAATTGATTGTCTGACATAGTAATTACCACATTCAGGTAAAATGGTATGAACTGCTTGCCGGCACCATATGGATACATGTAAATTAACTCAACTTTTATCAAAGATACCCTGTAAAGCACATATGAATAACTAAGATTATGTGTGAAGTTCTAATAACTAATTATTTTTTATTGTTGTTTATTAAGAAAGCAATAGTGTTTTGCATTTCAACTGAAATTTTAAAAATAGAATTTCCCCATATCTCTTTAATGCCTTGGGAACTAGTTCCATTGTTTATATTAATACATTGCTAGCATTTCAACCTTTGTAGGATAGCAAAACAAACTGTTACTTTATTTGACTTTGCCATTAATGTAAGATATTTTTGAGTCAACTTTTGTAATGTAAAGTTATTTAGTGGCAATAAAAGGAACCTCAAAATACTTGGCTCCAAAATATTAAATTTTCATGGGCAAAATCTGTTTACTTTTCCCTTTGAACGATCAGAGATAGAGAAGAAAATGTCTGATGATTAAAAAAGTCAACTACCATTCATGAGCCTTTAATATCAAATATGCCTCTTGTTAATGCTTAGGAGGAAATAACATTAAGAAGGGCTCCTGTGACATTACAAGGAAAGCAACTTATGTTATAAAAGAAACAGAATTATTAAAGAGTCAGGATCCTGACAGAAAGATATAACTTGCCTTCACAGGCTACATAACCAAAAGATGTCTCTGGTATAACGAGGAGGAAGAGAAAGAGAAAGTAAAGAGGCCGGCTTGCTTTCTCCCATCTGCCCTTCTGGCTTGTTAGCCCTAGTCTTGTTTTTTCTACTTACTCCAAAATTGCTTGTTCTGGTTGTATCTTGGCTCATCGATCAGATTCAAATTCCAATTCCTATGTACAACCTTACTCTTACATTAAATGTCCATCTCCCTGCTCCTGATCTCAGCCTTGGAAACTGACCCTGAGCCTTAATTATGCCTAATCTAGGCATCTTGGTTTTGATATCCTTGACAATGGAGTGCACCAAAACTATCATTAACCCAGAACCAACGCTATGTCAGTAGAAAGGGTTTCGGGCCCTCCCTTCTCATGCCAGTTATCTGCATTAGAAACAGAAGGTTGACAGCAAATAGCTCATTTAACTAATGTAATTATTACATTCAGAATAAAGATGTTATACAGAAAAAAATATAGAATATTCTAAGCACCAAATAAACAATATGATTTTTATGGATTCTATGAAAACCCAGAATCTCTAATTGACTAACATCATTTCATTCACTTATACAAAGCCAGACAACTGGAAGAGACCAGATCTCAAAGGAACAGTTTTTAGTTTCAAACAGAATAATGTCCTATTGCTTTTCTTTTCCCTTTCAGAAACTCAAATGAAACTCAACTTTCAAGGATCTTTGGTTTCTGTCTGCTTCATGGATTTTTCTGAAACCCAGAGTAGGATCTGTTGGAAATCCTCAGAGTGACCCAGAAAATAAAGACCAATTGTGCCACAGCAAAAATGTTTTCCAGTTGGCTACTCTCCTCCCCTTTCCCTGTTAATGCAAGTAGTCTGGGCACTACCTCTTATTCAACCAAGGCTTTTCTGTAGCCAGGGGGTTAGCCCATGTTCCCTTTCACTGCTGCATTAGGCTTAGCCTTAGATACAATTTCAAAAGGACAGCTAAGTCAGGCCAGGCTCCCAAGGTGTGAGGCCAGGCCCTATCCCCTCACTTCAAAACAAAAAACCTGATGTTATCTCTTGAGACAGCCATGGTCTTTGTTCCTACCTCTCCTCTAAGAAGACAACTGTATACATGTATTCCCTGTGGACTCACACTTATCCTCATAGACATCTCCAGTATCATCTCTGTGAAGCCTTCCTTGACATTTTCCAATAGTCCTAGTTTTCTCCTTTTCTGTGTTTTCATAATGTGTTCACAGCCTTTTCATTGCACATCCACTACATTATAATTATGTGTTTGTATGCTTGTCTTTCTTCTTAGAGAGGGACCAAGTTTTGATCACCTTTGTCTGACTCTCCCCTACCCCACCCCTCTTGGCTCAGTACAGAGAACATTGTCTGGTACTCATCAAACATTTGTTGAATAAATGACTGTAGTTGAAATTCTGTTAAGTATTTTCACATTACACACTAACTATTGAACTCTCATAAACCCACACTGATTTTTTAATTACCTATCTTCTCATGAATACATACTTTTTCATATGTGTATACTGCAGGTATACATGTACATATATACATGCACACACACCAATGTACCATATGCCATCTCTAGCATAATAAAGATAACATTTAATAGCCTAAAAATTTAAATATAAGGAAAATAGTTCATAAATTTAAATAAATCCCAGGTGATACAGGATAGATGTCAGAGGGTAGATAAGTACTTGATTCATCCCCACTGCTAAATGCCACATTGTGACGCCCTGTGCTGAATTATTCCTTGAGTGGGTAGGAAACAGGAGTAGGTGGGAAAAATAAGTACAAAGTGTTTTAACCATAGATTTTAGTCCTTCTTTCCTTCCTTCCATCCATCCATCCCATGTGTAGCAACTTTACATTAGAGTATAGTAATATTAATAACTCAAATGGAAAGATGGGGATGTATCAAATACTCACATTTTGAAAATATGTTCATTAATAGAAGAAAATCACTTTCATTAATACAACATTAAGAGTTCAATTCTTATGTCTGAAAAACATACATATGTATTTTTAAAGTAAGAAGTAATATGAAAGTAGGCTCTTTGAGGACCTACAATTGTCCCACAATTATTCTCCTTTCATAAAGGCTAAACTGTAATTCTTTTCCTCAAGGCCTCTCAGAAAAAAACCCTTCACTTCCTGATCTAAAAACTCTATCCAGAAGTGAGCAATCACATACTAATTGACATGAAAAGTGAATTGTAAAATGCTCTAGTTAGAACATTTTTAAATTACTTC
This sequence comes from Eumetopias jubatus, assembly GCF_037043125.1. Lineage (NCBI taxonomy): Eukaryota > Metazoa > Chordata > Mammalia > Carnivora > Otariidae > Eumetopias > Eumetopias jubatus. The sequence continues at coordinate 77,900,329 of NW_028274813.1, forward strand.
CAGATAAAGACTGTTATATCAGTCTTTCCTACAAGATTTTAAAAATGTTAATTGGGGCAAAATGTATCTTATAATAAGCTTCCAGAACCACCCCAATTTCTCTAAATTACTTCATTATACAAAAAGGATTCAATCTGTGTTTTTGAAAAAAAGTCCTAATGATAATCAAGTCATTTTGCAAGTAAATGTTTATTTTTTCTCCCCTTAGAGGTGATCTTCTCTTTTTCATCAAAAAAAAAAAAAAAATTTGAATCAGACATTTGAAATGGGATTCCTAATCATCAATTAGTTTTATGCCAATTGTGGCAGACCATAGAGCAGGAGAAATTTTAATTTGTCCAAAGAATGAATTCAAAGTTAAAAGATCCAGTATTATTAATGGTCAATTGTTAACAACTAGTTACAAGAACTAAACTTATCTTTTAACTGAATGTGCAATGTACATTCACTCACAGTATCACATTTAGTGCTTATTAGATAGGTATGATATGGACATTTTCTATTTTAAAGAGGAGTTAAGATTTTATATATAATAGGTGACATGCTTTTTCCACTAAACTAGGATATGTCCCAACCTATAACCTCCAATTATAACCTAAAAAGGAACACATACAAGTAAGTGACAATGGGGTAAGTAAAAACAAGTAAATAACAAATGACAAATTAATTCAACAATATTTAACACTTATTAGTGACAACTATGTGTTCTAAGAGTTCAAGAATGAGAACAAGCCCTAGAGGGGATGGCAGCAAAAGCCTTTAAAAACGGAAGGATTTTTACAGCATGGAAAATATAGCCAGTGGTACTATAGTAGTAGTGCTGTATGGTGACAGATGGTGGCTACACTTGTGGGCAAAGCATAACCTATAGACTTGTCAAATTGCTATGTTGTACACCTGAAAGTAATGTAATGTAATGCTGTGTGTCAACTATATTTCAATTAAAAAGAAAAGGAAAGAAAGGAAGGATTTAGTAAAGAGGAGAAAAATGGGAAGGCAAGCCAGAGAAAAGGCATTAAGTAAGAAAGTAATGAAGGTGAGGCATAGCCTATGAAGAAAAAAGCATAGAATATGCTTAAGCATTAGAATTAGATGAGTGATGAACTGATAAGTGAGTAGGAATGAAAAGACAGTGCTTCCGCTGTGTTCTCAAGATACACACCTGTATGTTAGCACTTATGTAATTGATTTGCCTGTCTCTCCTGTTACAGGAACAACTTCTACAGAGCAGAGCAGTAGCTTGCAGAGTTCCAACCACATAATTCACCTCAATAAATGACTGTTCAAATGAACCCAACAGCTCATTTCAGCACTAACATACCTCTCTGACATCCCTCTCTATAATAGCATGACTAAATTCTCTCATGCCATTGTCTCGGCCAGGCTCAGATTGCCTTGCCTACAAATGATATCCACAAAAGTTTCAGTTTGGTGGGGGGGGGGGGAGATGGCGAAGGAATAGGAGACCCTATTCCAACCAGTCCCCGGAGTTGAGCTGGATATCTACCAGACCACTCTGAACACCCACAAAATCAGCCTGAGATGTAAGAAGATAGATCTGGATCTCCACAAACAGAATATCACAGGCAGTTGGTTTTGAGGTAGGAAACGGGGAGCCGTGATTCTGCGGGCAGATATTGGAGGATAAAGAAAGGGGGAGGGAGCCGAGCCGTGGGGATCCCACACCACTGGTGAGCGATAGCCTCCCACGCTGGTGACTGGGCACAGACTCACAGACTGGTAGCGGCGGGGAAAGGACTTTAGGGCAGCCCCCTGGAAGGAAACTGGAGCGGCATAAGTGAACTGGGGGCGGCTGGTGGTTTGAGAAGCACAAAGGTTAGAGACGTGCCCCCGTTCCCTGACCTGGAGGTGAGGACTGGGGACATTGCAGTTTATAGCAGCACAGACAGAAATGGAGATAGTGTGGCCTGGAGAGCTCACTGAAGAACATACTGCGATCTCTCTGCTCTGAGGCAGAGGGTTGGAAACGTTTTTTTCTGCTCTGACTCTCCGAAGAGATGCGGAAAGCCACCAGGGAAAGCCACCGGAGAACAAGAGCCCATCCCCCGCCACAGGGGGCAGGGCAACTCTGCCCAAACAGGGTTGCCTGAGTAACAGCGCGGCAGGCCCCACCCGAGAAGATAGGCTGGGAAAACAAGAGGCCAGGAACCCTAAGGTCCCTAGAAAACATGTGCATCTTGCTTGGGTTGTGGTCAATAATTTGGACTCTATACATTCCTTCAACCACCCCTCAATAGAATGACTAGGAGGAGGAACCCCCAAAATAGGAAAGACTCAGAGACTATGACTATGACACAGATTTACAAATGGATTCAGATATAACCAAGATGTTGGAGATGGAATTCAGGCTAGCAATTGTGAAAACAATAGCTAGAATGGAGAAATCGATTAATGGCAACATAGTCTCTAGGGGCAGAAATGAAAGCTGAATTGGCAGAACTTAAAAATGCTATCAATTAGATCTAATCTAATCTAGATAATCTAACAGCTAGGGTAAGTGAGGCAGAAGAACGAATTAGTGACCTAGAAGACCAATTAGTAGATAAAAAGGGAAAAAAGGAGGCCAGGGAAAAACAACTCAGAATCCATGAAAACAGAATCAGAGAAATAAGTGACACCATGAAACGTTCCAATGTCAGAATTACTGGAATCCCTGAGGGGGTGGAGAGAGAGGACTAGAAGATATATTTCAGCAAATCGTAGCTGAGAACTTCTCTAATCTGGGGAATGAAACAAACATTCATGTCCTAGAGGCAGAGAGGACTCCTCCCAAGATCAAGGAAAACAGGCCAACACCCCAGCATATAATAGTAAAACTCACAAATCTTAGAAACAAGGAAACCATCTTAAGGGCAGTTAGGGGGAAGAGATTCCTTACATACAGAGGGAGGAACATCAGAATAACGTCAGACCGACCTGGCAAGCCAGAAAGGCCTGGCAAGACATATTAAGGGTACTAAACGAGAAGAACACGCAGCCAAGAATACTTTATCCAGCAAGGCTATCACTTAGAATGGATGGAGAGATGCAGAGCTTCCAAGACCGGCAGAAACTGAAAGAATATGTGACCACTAAGCCGGCCCTGCAAGAAATATTAAGAGGGGTTCTATAAAAGGAGAAAGACCTCAAGAGTGATATAGAAAATAAATTTACAGGGACAATCTAGAAAAACAAGGTCTTCACAGGCAACATGATAACAATTAATTAATATCTTTCAATAATCACTCTCAACATGAATGGCCTAAATGCTCCCATAAAACGGCATAGGGTTGCAGACTGGATAAAAAGACAGGATATGCTGTCTATAAGTGACTCATCTGGAACCTAAAGATACATCCAGACTGAAAGTGAAGGGATGGAGATCCATCTTCCATGCCAGCGGACCTCAAAAGAAAGCTGGGGTAGCAATTCTTATATCAGACAAATTAGATTTTAAACTAAAGACTGTAGTTAGAGACACAGAAGGACACTATATCATTCTTAAAGGGTCTATCCAACAAGAAGATCTAAAAATTGTAAATATCTACGCCCCCAACATGGGAGCAGCCATCTACATAAGCCAACTGTTAACCAAAATAAAGAGTCATATTGATAACAATACGTTAATTGTAGGAGACCTCAGTACTCCACTCTCAGCAATAGACAGATCACCTAAGCAGAAAATCAACAAAGAAACAAGAGCTTTGAATGACACACTGGACCACATGGACCTCATAGATATATACAGAACATTCCACCCTAAAACAACAGAATACTCATTCTTCTTGAGTGCACGTGGAACTTTCTCCAGAATAGACCACATGGGTCACAAATCAGGTCTCAACCGATACCAAAAGATTGAGATTATTCCCTGCATATTCTCAGACCATAATGCTTTAAAACTGGAACTCAATCACAAGAAAAAATTTGGAAGAAATTCAAACACTTGGACGCTAAAGACCACTCTGCTCAAAAATGTTTGGGTCAACCAGGAAATCAAAGAAGAACTTAAACAGTTCATGGAAACCAATGAGAACAAAAGCACATCGGTCCAAAACCTATGGGACACCGCAAAGGTGGTCCTAAGTGGGAAATACATAGCCATCCAAGCCTCACGCAAAAAAATAGAAAAATCCCGAATTCACCAACTAATTCTACACCTTAAAGAACCAGAGAAAAAGCAACAAATGATGGGTAAGCCACACATTAGAAGAGAAATAATTAAGATTAGAGCAGAGATCAATGAATTAGAAACCAGAAACACAGTAGATCAGATCAATGAAATTAGAAGCTGGTTCTTTGAAAGAATTAATAAGATCCATAAACCACTGGCCAGACTTATCTAAAAGAAAAGAGAAAGGACCCAAATTAATAAAATTTTTAATGAAAGGGGAGAGATCTCGACTAACACCAAGGAAATACAAACAATTATTAGAAATTATTATCAACAATTATATGCCAATAAGCTGAGCAACCTGGATGAAATGGATGCCTTCATGAAAACCTACAAACTCCCAAGACTGAAACAGGAGGAAACTGACAACCTGAATAGGCCAATAACCAGTAACGAGATTGAAGGAGTGATCAAAAACCTCCCCAAAAACAAGAGTCCCGGGCCTGGTGAATTCCCTGGGGAATTCCACCAAACATTCAAAGAAGAAATAATACCTATTCTCCTGAAGCTGTTTCAAAAAATAGAAACAGAAGAAAGCTTCCAGACTCATTCTATGAGGCCAGCATTACCTTAATCCCCAAACCAGGCAAAGAACCCATCAAAAAGGAGAATTTCAGACCGATATCCCTGATGAATATGGATTCCAAAATCCTCAACAAAATCCTAGCTAATAGGATCCAACAATACATTAAAAGGATCATCCACCAAGACCAAGTGGGATTTATCCCCGGGATGCAAGGGTGGTTCAACATTCACAAATCAATCAGTGTGATAGAACACATTAATAAGAGGAGAGACAAGATCCATATGGCCCTCTCAATTGATACAGAAAAAGCATTTGACAAAATACAGCATCCTTTCCTGATTAAAACTCTTCAGAGTATAGGGATAGAGGGACCATTCCTCAAGTTTCTAAAATCCATCTATGAAAAACCCATAGTGAATATCATCCTCAATGGGGAAAAGCTGAGAGCCTTTCCCTTAAGATCAGGAACATGTCAAGGATACCCACTCTCACCACTATTGTTCAACATAGTACTAGAAGCCCTAGCAACAGCAATCAGACGACAAAAAGAAATACAAAGTATTCAAACTGGCAAAGAAGAAGTCAAACTCTCTCTTTTCACAGATGACACGATACTTTATGTGGAAAACCCAAAAGACTCCACCCCAAATTACTAGAACTCATACAGCAATTCAGTAATGTGGCAGGATACAAAATCAATGCACAGAAATCAGTTGCTTTCTTATACACTAACAATGCTACTGTAGAAAGAGAAATTAGAGAAATGATTCCATTTACAACAGCACCAAAAACTGTAAGTTACCTCGGAATAAACCTAACCAAAGAGGTAAAGGATCTATACTTTAGGAACTACGGAACACTCATGAAAGAAATTGAAGAAGACATAAAAAGATGGAAAAACATTCCATGCTCATGGATTGGAAGAATGAACATTGTTAAAATGTCTATGCTACCCAGAGCAATCTACACCTTCAATGCCATCCTGATCAAAATTCCAAAGACATTTTTCAAAGTGCTGGAACAAACAATCCTAAAATTTGTATGGAATCAGAAAAGACCCCGAATCACCAAGGAAATGTTGAAAAAGAAAAAAAAAAGCTGGGGGTTTCACACTGCCCGTTTTCAAGCTATATTACAAAGCTGTGATCACCAAGATAGCATGGTACTGGCACAAAAACAGACATATAGACCAATGGAACAGAATAGAGAGCCCAGATATGGACCCTCAACTCTATGGTCAAATAATCTTCGACAAAGCAGGAAAAAATATGCAATGGAAAAAAGACAGTCTCTTCAATAAATGGTGCTGGGAAAATTGGACAGCCACATGCAGAAGACTGAAACTCGACCATTCTCTAACACCATACACAAAGATAAACTCAAAATGGATGAAAGACCTCAATGTGAGATAGGAATCCATCAAAATCCTAGAGGAGAACATAGGCAGTAACCTCTTTGACATCAACCACAGCAACTTCTTTCAAGATACATCTCCAAAAGCTAGTGAAACAAAAGCAAGAATGAACTTTTTGGGACTTCATCAAGATAAAAAGCTTCTGCACAGCAAAGGAAATAGTCAACAAAACAAAGAGGCAACCCACAGAATCAGAGAAGATCTTTGCAAATGACACTACAGATAAAGGGCTGGTATCCAAGATCTATAAAGAACTTCTCAAACTCAACACCCAAAAAACAAATAGTCAAGTCAAAAAATGGGAAAAGACATGAACAGACACTTCTCTGAAGAAGACATACAAATGGCTAACAGACACATGAGAAAATGTTCATCATCATTAGCCATCAGGGAAATTCAAATCAAAACCACATTGAGATACCACCTTACACTACTTAGAATGGCAAATATTGACAAGGCAAGAAACAACAAATGTTGGAGAGGTTGTGGAGAAAGGGGACCCCTCTTACACCATTGGTGGGAATGCAAGTTGGCATAGCCACTTTGGAAAACAGTGTGGAGGTGCCTCAGAAAATTAAAAATAGAGCTGCCCTATGACCCAGCAATTGCACTTCTGGGTATTTACCCCAAAGACAGAGATGTACTGAAAAGAAGGGCTATATGGACCCCAATGTTCATAGCAGCCATGTCCGCAACAGCCAAACTGTGGAATGAGCCAAGATGCCCTTCAACAGATGAATGGATAAAGAAGATGTGGTCCATATATATAATGGAATATTACTCAGCCACCAGAAAGGATAAATACCCAACTTTTACATCAACATGGATGGGACTGGAGGAGGTTATGCTAAGTGAAATAAGTCAAGCAGAGAAAGTCAATTATCATATGGTTTCACTTATTTGTGGACCATAAGGAATAGCATGGAGGACATTAGGAGAAGGAAGGGAAAACTGAAGGGGGGGAATCGGAGGGAGTGATGAACCATGAGAGACTGTGGACTTTGAGAAACAAACTGAGGTTTCTAGAGGGGAGGGGGAAGGGGGATGGGTTAGCCTGGTGATGGGTATTAAGGAGGGCATGTACTGCATGGAGCACTGGGTGTTATACAAAAACAATGAATCATGGATCACTACATCAAAAACTAATGACTACCATAACATAATAAAATAAAATTTAAAAAAAAGTTTCAGTTTTCAGGTCTAAAGCACTATAATAAATAGACCTTCTGGTTATGTAGTATAAAGCAGTACATCTTTATAATTCTAGATTGTTCATAAAGACTTCTAGGACCTCAAGTTGTCAAGTAAATGGGAAAAGTTGTATTCTTCGGCATTTTTCTCTTATCGTGCCTTTTTTTTTTTTTGCTAATTTAGTTAGTCCCATATTAATTAAGTAAATATACTGTAAGTTCCCCATTATACTGTAATTTCACCCACACATGCAAATACTCCTCTTTAATAACAAAACAGTATTTTCTTATAGAAGTAAGAGCTAATGTACACTTCACTCACGGATTATTTTGTGATCAGAGTAGCCAGAAGAAATATCTCCCACATATGAACTTATAACTTTTATCCCTTACCATCTTGTATCTTAATTGTACACAGATGTCTTCCGCTCAACCTCTGAAAGCATCAATGGTGCCCAGTAGAATGCGTTAGACAATAATAGGTACTTGATAAATATTTGCCAAATAAATTATTCTGTCGATGATTATTAATGGAAAAGAAGTTAAAAGAACATGAAAAAAGTAAGAGTGGATGAATATACATATATGATAATGAAAAATGCCTTGGCCATGTTTCACTAGATAAATGTATTTTTTAGAAAATTCACCTAGAGTTGTCTTAATTTTCTTTTATTTAAAAAAAGATTTTATTTATTTATTTGTCAGTGAGAGAGCGAGAGAGCACAAGCAAGGGGAAGGGCAGAGGGAGAAGCAGGCTCTTTGCCGAGCAAGGAACCCGATGCGGGACTCAATCCCAGGACCCTGGGATCATGACCTGAGCTGAAGGCAGACACTTAATTGACTGAGCCACCTAGGCGTCCCGTTTTAACTTTCATAGATCACTCCTCTGCTTGTTATTAATATGTAGAAAGAAATCACCCCTTAGTGGTGAACATGTTGAAGCTGTCCACTCGATACAGGACGCCAATCTTTCATCAGATGTGGTTCCTGAAGTCAAGCATAATTCTGCCAATCTTTTCCAAGAATAAGAGCTTAGGAAAAGCAGATAAAGTGCTCTCTTAGCATAGGAGAAGAGCAACACAAATTAGAGTACAGATAACAATGTTAACAGACTGAAAAAAAAAGAAAGTTCTTGTTTTTCATTACACTAATTTTAACAATCTAGGGCAAAGAAATCCCAGTGCTTACCATAAACCGAATTCACTCAAAAACAAAGTTTATATGTAAAAATAACCCCAAATAGTAAAAGAGAAATGTTTAGCATTACTATTCCAAGTTGTAAAAGCCAAGAAAAAGGAGAGGATGGAGTTAATGGAACCCACAGGCTACTGATGTGGCAGTTTATCAAATGTGGCTGTAATGAAAGATAAATAATATAGGCAATTCACACTTCATGAAAGGATAAAAGTGTCAGTGTGTAGGTACCACTTTTACTGCAGGGCATAATCAGCAAGTAAACGAAAGTGCAATGTCTAAAAAGTTTATAGCCTTCTACGAAGGCCTCGTCTTGTCAGGTATTGATTTAGGTATTCAGACGACTTCACTGGTATTAAACAAATTGAGTGTTTGTGAACTTAGAGGACACGTTCTATTTCTACCAACAAAAGTTGCCTCAAGCTTAATGTTAAGTTGTTTCCATCACTTCAATTTAAGGAAAGGGAAGAAAATGCTGAAATGATATCTTACACAATTATTTTCTTCTTAAATAGAGGGCAATCCAAAGTGAATGTTTCATACTCTCCACCTTCTCCACAAACATGGACTCCATACTTCTTAGAAAGCTGGAAGTAAGAGAACAACAACAACAATAAAACAGGAAACTTAAAATTAGACAGCAAAAATGCTCACTTAACTAATATTATTTTTTCCTAAAAAAAAAATCCATGCAAGAAACTTTAATTCCAAAATATATCACAAGCCACAGGAAAATAACTTTATATTTCTACTTAAAACATGTGTTTAAGGCCATTTGAAAATGTTATCATTAAAGCACAGGAGTTTTATTAATCTCAAAATCCTTATAAAAAGATGTAAAGGGCCAACACTTTATGTGTAACAAGAAAACTTAGAGATTACCATAAATTTTAGGAATGACACTAGCTTTAGATTCAAAGAAGGCTAAGGAGAAAAGGTACTTAGTCATGAGGTAGTAAATTAGACTGCATGTGGCCAAACTGGGCTTCCCCCTGCCCTTTGACCTATATGTGAATGGCGGTAAAAATAGGTTGTGTTTAGAGCATTTCTTGGAGACACAGAGAAAGCAATCTAAGGGCTCTCCTTTGGCCTGTGAACAAAAGGGAGTCAACAAACATGGTTATTATGCTTAAGGTTATTAATGGTGAAGTTCCAAAGGTACTGAGAACTGATGAAGTTCCAAAGCTGTAGACAAGCCTTAGGAACGTCTGACTCCAAGAAAGTTTGGGATAGCTTATCATGTTGTCTAATTAAACCTGAAATTAAAAAAACAAGCAAGCAAAGAAACAACGAACAACCTGCAATCTGCATTAAATATAAGCTATATTATTTAAATAATCTTGAGACTGGGAGTAAAATAATTTCCCATTCGGCTGGTATATGGCTGGAATCAGTGGCAGGGAACACTCTCACTGACGATGTCAGAAAAGCTTCCTGTTCTTGTGTTGAGGCTTTATTACTATGTTCTATCTCCTTCACTCTGAATTTCATAGCTTTCCCTGCTTATAGCCTCTCCTAGTCCAAAGTCCTCATTGCCCAAAGGAAGAGTGACTCCATGGATGTTCACTGTGCTGGCACTATGGCCTAAGTCTTCAGGTTTATATAGTTATGCATTTATTTCTCTAGTTATTTTTGTGGTTGTGCTATAATTCTGCATCCATTACATTTAAACTCTTGACTATGTGCCCTTAGCGACTTAAAGCATGGATCTGTGAGAATTCTACTGCTCTTTTCAAGGATCAGCAGTAATGTGAATGACACCGTAAAGCCAAACAGTAAGAAAAGTGAAGGAAAGAAAGCTGGGGTGGCATTTTCTGTATGAGTTCACAAGAGCAAAGCAGAAATTTTCACCACCTTGAGTCATGAAGTAGAGAAGCGGCAAGACAGAATTATGGCAGTTGGTCCTTATGGGAGCAGATAACAGGAACAGATTACTTTACCATATTAAATCAAATTAAATTAATATCTGCTCTGCAATATAAATGTAGAAATAATAACAGGATATGGGTTTCAGGGATGTTTCCTCGTTCTGCTGGCTAGGGTTTGTCCTCTTTTTTGATGATATCCTTTTCACTGGTCTTCCCATTCAGCAACTTTCCACCAAATGAACCTTCTGATCTCCCCTTTATGGTAAGTCTTTTTATGAGGGAGTATACCTTATCAATTATTAGCTTCCTTTCACTGGAAAATTTTTTACTTAAGCTTTGCATAATTTCTATAATCTACCACCAAAGAATAACTGGATTTTTAAATTAAAGTTGGCATGGCTGTTATCCTACTGAAGTAGTTCTATTAGTCTCTAGTAAAAATAATATAAGCTGCTATCTTAAACCAACATATTATCATTATAAAAAGACTGCCAGTATTTGGAAATCTAAAATTTGTATGTATCCAGTGATATTTTCAGTTCACAAAAATATCTCCATAATATTAATTCATATCACTTCTTCAACCAGTACTTATTGAACGATGATTATTAGGCAGGTCGTGTGAGATGAGGAAGATCTGAAGTAAACAAGACAACATCCCTGGTCTTTTGAAGCTTATCAAATATACTACACCCTATATTTCAACAATGCAAGATAATAAAACAGTGATGTAGCATCTATAAATAACACACACAATCTCCTCTCCCTTTCTATTACTGATTCATCAGCATGAACACAGATTTTAGGCCAAGAAATCTGAATAAAGAGCTCAGTGGTTTCTATAGCAGATGAACCAAGAAGTCGTCTATGTCTTTTGCAGCCACTCTAAACTCTACTAGCTTCAAGCTCTAATAGACATAAGTCCTCAGAGAAAAAATCCATCTTTATTGGCTTACTTTCAGCCAGCTTCAAGACCCTTTGATATTCTGTGAAAAGCTTCTGAAGAAGTGAAGCCCATGCTAGTCAACCACTTTCTGTAATGAATTTTGTGCTAAGACACAGCATTCTCTTAGAAATCGACATCTTTGTAGCACAAAAGCATGATGTATACCCATCATAGAGAGGGTCAGTTTAGGGAAGTGGAGAATCCAGACATGCACATTCCAGAAACATGTTTGTGGTACAAAACATTCAATTTAGTTTTCTAAAGCCTGTTAAGTCTTTGTTCTAATACTTGCACTGTTCACAGAAAGTTGCAACTTTATTCCTAACATGTCTCCAGTCTGTGTCTGGTTTCAACTCAAAATTGCCATTATTGCATGCTAACACTTGATCATTCCAAATATGGTTTTGCAATTCCCTTTGATAAGTTTCTCTATCAGTCTTACTGTCACTGAAAATGCTAAATAGGTAAGAGTTTTTCTAAAGTTTGGTTTCTCACTGAATCGTCATGATTCTTTCCATAATTTAAGTACACAAAATAGCAATCTTTATTGAAAAGTGAAAAATAAATATTTTCTCCTATTGCCTATTTCTTCACTAAGGCCCAATATTCGTTAATGATTAAAATATATTTAACAGTTTCAGTTCGTATGTAAAAAGTCGAAGTACAGTTATTCTCACCGTAGCAGCAAAAGTATGCCAGACAGGTTACAAAATCATGCTTTTTTGTTTTACATACAGAGAGGTGAGAATGTAAAGAAATCTGGATAAACTAAATTCCAGATCAGGGTGAGCCTTTCCTAGGTGAGTAAAGATCAATAGCCACCTTCCTAATGGGAAAACAATATTCTTCCACAGATGAGGGAATTCCATCAGTGTGTGTAGAAAGCAGCCAAACACATGACCATCTGTGGACTTCTGTGATGGCTTGTTAGAGTCCAGAGGAGACCCGGGGAGTCTGTATAGCCTACCAATTCTTTCCCATAGCTTTCCAATTCTTTCCCAAAGGCCTTAACCAAGTGCACATAGTGGCTACATGCAGAAGGCCGGGGCCAGGACAGAAGAGGAGAGAGATTCCTTTGGAAACATTTGCTCCTTGAGTCTTTTCTATTGAGCTTTCACCGTGCCAAAGGCTGGAGACAGGGCAGGAAAACTAAGATTTTTTTCCAAGGCTTGGAAGGTCAGGAAGAAGGTAAGGAGAGGCTCAGAGCAATAAGCCTGTGAAAAGGCACAAAACACTGGTGGCAGGATAGTAAAGCAGGGGAGGAGAGGGAGGGAGGAAAGATAGGGGAGAGGAAAGGGGAGGAAAGGGGTGAAAAGGGGAGGGGAAGAAAAGGAGAGACAGAGACAGAGATATCTAGACTCACTGAAGCATAGACCACAAGCCCTGATAAATGAAGAGACCTGATTACTACTCTTAAAGCATTTGAAACAAGTAGTAAACTGAAACTAAATGCAACTCATATCAGAACCAGCTCAACTGGAGATTAAACAGAATAAACACCCCAAACTAGCTGTCATACAGAGGAAGGGATGTGGCTTTTGGGGGGGTAATATTTACTATAATAATATAGTAAATAATATTTTACTTTAGTCTCTACTGTTCTTTTTTATTCGGTATCTACCATAAAATATGTAAAAAAAAAATAGATGTCAAAAAGTGAAAAACTGTGACCTATAATCAATAGAAAAACAAACAGAAAAGCAGAAACAGACACGACATTAATCAAATATCAGACTCAATAGGCAAAGACTATAATGTAACTATTGCAAGTATGTTAAAGGATTTAGTGAAAAAGATAGATGAAATTCATGAACAGAGAGTAGTTTCAGCAAAGATGGAAACCAGGGATAGACAGATCTAGGTTCACATCCTGGCTCCAACACTTATTAGGCACAGGACCTGGGATCAGTTACTTAACTTCTCTGAATTTCCATTTTCCTAGGTAATACCTACCCTTATTAAGGGCATGTTGTGACTGTTAAAACAGATAAATGATACATGCAAAGCTTTTAACTCAGTCCCTAATGCACAGGAAACATTCAATACATGGTATTTTTTCTCTCTTAGATTAATTTGTCCTTCCCTTGGGCCTTCTGCTCTTTTATCTATGTATTCCCTTCTTTGAGGATCATGACCACTACTATATCTATTACTTCTATGCAAATGGTTCTCAAAGCAAAAACCCTAGCCACTCATCTCTCTCCCATATATTAGTCCCCACTCAAAATTCTTATCGAGTTTTACTTGGGAGCCTTGTTTTAAATTTAACATGAATAAAACAAAGCTCTTGATTTTTTTTTCTCATAACCACTTCTCCCTGCTCAATCTTGTATTTCTGTAATGGTTTGATCACACTGAAAGCTTGAAATACTGAAGAACTTAACTCCTTCCTTTCCTTCTGTCATTCCTTCTGCCACAGAGCCTACATTTTAAAATTTTTTATTAATTCATTTATTGAATCAAATCTTTACTCAGTACTTACTAAGTGCCAGATCCTATTCTATATGTGAGGGGCATGGCAGTGAATAAGATGGATAGAGCGTACAAACGTCTTCTATTCTAACATCCTTCATGATCACTTCACACTTGAACTATTACAGTCATCTCTTATCTTCCTGCTTAGTTTTCACACCTCCCAATCTATCATATATATTATCACCATACTAACTTTCCTTAACAATAAATGACCATGGCACTCATCTGCTTAAAACTTTTTGGTGACTATTACCTATTCCATAAAAATCAAACTCTGTAGACTGACAGTCAAACACTTCAGCCATTTGGCCCCAATCCTTGCATGGATATAAAGATATAAAGCCAATACAACAGATAAAATAAAATAAAAATTCAAAAGGATCTTATGATACTAAATCTTATAAAATGAAATATAAACTGATAAAACCCAATATTTAGTTTCCTTTTCTTCAGCTTAAAAGGAATTGCCCTTGTTACAGTCTGTGTGACTATCCTATGCTGCCTTGTGATATATTTCTATACTGCATCACTATGTACCTCCTGAACTTGAAATTTTTCATGTGTGATTTTTTCCTCATGAAACTATTTTCTAAATCCCTAAGACTTTCTCCTAGTTCCTTTATAGCAGTGTGTAGCACTCAGTACTTAGTGACCAACTGGGTGTCCTCCTTATGGTCCAGATACCCATGCATACTCCCAGAAAAGGGCCTGATAGACATAACATGTAGATCTAATCTGAACTAGAAATAAAGCCACTCTTAATCAGAATTACCAAGTAAAAGAGCAGAGAAAGTTACTGACTTCTTTTTCTCTACTCCTAGAAACTGCATTTTTATCCTCTGGTGTTGGAAACCTGAAAAAGTAAATAAAATTCACACGTGACAGTCAATGTTTTCCTTATCTCATTAGCCACTGAATCAGTGATGTCACATTCTACCCCTCCACCCCCATTCTTAGCCATTTGGGGAATGTTATATAGAAAAAGATTTGGACCAGACAACCACTGGGTAAGATTAATACACATACTATTTTATCTGGCATCCACCATTTGGTCCTAACCTTTGTATGAATACAAAGATATAAAGCTAATACAATAGATAAAATAAAAGTTCTAAAGGATCTTAAACAATTGAAAAGAAATATGTTGCTGTTTTCTAACCAGTTGGATTATTAATAAAACAAGATAATTTTTTTACTTATTACACAATATAATTTTCATTGCATAAAAGCATGTTCATTGCTTCACATATATCTAAATTGTGCTATGTTCTCTTTTAGATAAAGCTTTTGGGGAAAGTGAGCATTGGTTTGCCATCTAACTGTTGTTAAGATAAGCATTTTGAAAAGCATTTTGAACAGATGTGGCTGACTTGGGTCATTTCATGGATTATAAGAATGCCTTGGAGTCTGAACATTTAAAAAGTGAATTCCTAGTAAAAAGGAAATCACTTATATGATTCTATTTTTTCTGGCATACTTATTTATATAGATGAATATTCATACTCATAATAATTTCATTTGAATGCCACTGATTATTGAACTGAAAAAGTTAAGGGCATCTGGTTTCCGTTTAATTTTTATCCCCTTAAAAGATTATAATAAACCCAATTGTGAGAATTTATTAAATCAAGATTTTTCTTCTTTTAAACCTGCCTCATTTATCTGTTAGTCATCTTAAAATTAGGATGAAAAAAGTCAAATCAAATCACACTTCATCCCTCTCACCATCTATAGAAAACCATGAGGTTTATAATAACTGCTAAAATTTCATTTTATAAATGATATGCTTAACATACAAAATAGTTTCATGCTGCATATAATCATTCATAGAACTTACTCAAGAAGTATTTATTGAGTATCTACTATAGGTTTGGCATTGTTTTAGGTGCTGGGGATAATGATGGGAGCATTATTATCCCCAGCCTTATGTGTTACTTTTTCTCATGAAACTATTTTCTCATGAATAGTTTCTCATGAAACTATTTTCTAAATCCTTAAGACTCTCTCCTAGTTCCTTTATAGCAGTGTGTAGCACAGTAGTACTTAGTGACCAATAGGGTGCCCTCCTTATGGTCCAGATACCAATGCATACTCCCAGGGAGAGAGGCTGGGGGAGAACAGCCTATTGTCTGGAGGTACAGGCAGAAAGTTAAACAAGAAATTACAATAATGGGTAGTGATTGCTTTGGTGGATACATGAGATGCTGTGGAATTGTAAAGTACAGTACCTAACCAGACGGAACCCAAAGGCTTCTCCAAGTAAAACTTAAGCTGATATCTGAAGAATGAGTTAACCAGAAAAGTCTAAAAGAGAGAGAGGGAGAGGCCGAGGGAGAGAGAGAAGACAGGAGAGAAGGAAAGACTGTTCCAGACAGAACAGTGTATGTTAAGTCCCAGAGCACATGATGGGTACTAGAAACTGAAGGAAGTATGGCATAGCTGGATCATAGCTAGATGAATAATGGTGAGATGAGGCTGACTAGAAAGAGAACATATCTTATGGGACTTCATAAGTCATGCTAAGTCATTATCCTAAGGTCCGTGAGAACCCATGATAGGTTTTAAGCAGAAAGCTGAACTGATCACATTTATCTCTTAGAAACAGTCTGGTTGCACAGTGGAGAATGGACTGGAGGGGAGTAAGTTACGAAGCACAAAGAACTGAGAAGTTGCTGGAGTAATCTAGGCAGGAGGTGAAGATTTCCTGAACTGGGGAAATAGCAGTGAGGACAGAGAGGAGAGGGCAGATATTTTGAGAGATATTGTTGGGAAGCTGAGTAAGTGATTAATTGAATGGAGGAGTGAGGAAAGTTAAAAAAGAATTAAGGAAAATCCCCAGCTTTCTGCATTGGGAAACTGGACGGATGGTGGTTGTGTTTATTGGTACCTCAGTATGAATAGGAGTTCGCTGGGAGAGTACAATGACCTTATCCTTTTCAAATTTTATGTGGCATGATACTATGATATATATACCATGTATGTTTCTAAGCTATTGTTAAGCTACTCTGATGCCTTCCTGCTGCTCCTAAACTATATATATCCCTCATGAATCTCTGTAATCTATTCTTCTTAATCAATTTATTCCCTTGGATATAACCCATGCACTCTGTCGCTTCAACCATCACCTTTATGCTATTCTGCTGCTGCAAAAACCAACAGTATAACTATTAATTAAAGACCATTTATCTTATGCCTTAAAGTTAAGAAGAATGATATAATTATTTAATCCTCAAAATGTCTTTTAAGAATACAAAAGAGCATAGGTTCTGAAATCAGATAGACTGAAGCACATATTCAACATCTGCTACTTCCCAGCTGTATGACTGTGGAAAATTAACTCACCCTCTGAATGATCCCTCATCTGTAAAATGTAAATATCAATGGTCACAACCTCAGGTTAGTTGATCAAATAAAATAATGCATAAAAAGCACTTAGCACAGAGTATGCCACTTAGTAAGCATTTGCTAAATACACAGCTTTACTATAAAAGTAGGCAAAGCACATATTTGTTGAAGACCCGAGAGTACGAATTTTAACAAACACTGTAAAATATCACGAAAATAAGAATACTCTTTTTAAAAAATTTTTTTATTGTTATGTTAATCACCATACATTACATCATTAGTTTTTGATGTAGTGTTCCATGATTCATTGTTTGTGCATAACACCCAGTGCTCCATGCAGAATGTGCCCTCTTTAATACCCATCACCAGGCTAACCCATCCACCCACCCTCCTCTCCTCTAGAACCCTGTTTGTTTTTCAGAGTCCATCGTCCCTCATGGTTCGTCTCCCCCTCTGACTTACTCCCCTTCATTCTTCCCCTCCTGCTATCTTCTTCTTTTTCTTTTTTCTTTTAACATGTTGCATTATTTGTTTCAGAAGTACAGATCTGTGATTCAACAGTCTTGCACAATTCACAGCGCTCACCATAGCACATACCCTACCCACTATCAGCCAGCCACCCATCCCTCCCACCCCCACCACTCCAGCAACCCTCAGTTTGTTTCCTGAGATTAAGAATTCCTCATATCAGTGAGGTCATATGATACATGTCTTTCTCTGATTGACTTAAAATAAGAATACTCTTAATGAACACTTAAGGAACAGTTCTAAACCTTTAAAATTTTATGCAACTCTTATATTAAAATTCATCTACTTTTTTGAACAATGAGAAAATAATCCTGGGGGAAAAACCCACAAAGGATAAAATAATTTTAGAATTCATTTGTTCGCTAATCAAATGATAATTTTAGGAAACTGCAGAAGTTTAAGAAGCAATAATAACGATTATTCCATAGTTTATTTATTTATTAAGTTATGTTAATCACCTTACATTACACCATTAGTTTCTGATGTAGTGTTCCATGATTCATTGTTTGTGTATAACACCAGGTGCTCCATTCAGTACGTGCCCTCTTTAATACCCATCACCAGGCTAACCCCTCCCCCCCCAGAACCCTTAGTTTGTTTCTCAGAGTCCACAGTCTCTCATGGTTCGTCTCCCCCTCTGATTTCCCTACCCTTCATTATACCCTTCCTACTGTCTTCTTCTTTTTTTGTAACATAAAATGTATTATTTGTTTCAGAGGTACAGGTCTGCGATTCAACATTCTCACACAATTCACAGAGCTCACCATAGCACATACCGAGCCCAACGTCTATCACCCAGCCACCCCATCCCTTCCATCCCCCACCACTCCAGCAACCCTCAGTCTGTTTCCTGAGATTAAGAATTCCTCATATCAGTGAGATCATATGATGTCTTTCTCTGATCGATTTATTTCGCTCAGCATAATACCCTCCAGTTCCATCCACGTTGTTGCAAATGGCAAGATTTCATTCCTTCTGATGACTGCATAATATTCCATTGTTTGGCTATTATGGACATTGCTGCTATAAACATCCCCTTTGGGGATGTCCCCCTTGCACATACCCCTTTGGATCCTTACATTTGTATCTTGGGGGTAAATACCCAGTAGTGCAATTGCTGAGTTGTAGGGTAGCTCTATTTTCAACTTTTTGAGGAACCTCCATACTGTTTTCCAGAGTGGCTGCACCAGCTTGCATTCCCAACAGTGTAGGAGGGTTCCCCTTTCTCCGCACCCCCACCAACATCTGTCATTTCCTGACTTGTTAATTTTAGCCATTCTGACTGGTGTGAGGTGGTTTTGATTTGGATTTCCCTGATGCCGAGCGATGTTGAGCACTTTTTCATGTGTCTGTTGGCCATTTGGATGTCTTCTTTGGAAAAATGTCTGTTGATGTCTTCTGCCCATTTCTTGATTGGATCATTTGGTCTTTCGGTGTTGAGTTTAAGGAGTTCTTTATAGATTTTGGATACTAGCCCTTTATCTGATACGTCATTTGCAAATATCTTCTCCCATTCTGTCGGTTGTCTTCTGGTTTTGTTGACTGTTTCTTTTGCTGTGCAAAACCCTTTTATCTTGATGAAGTCCCAAAAGTTCATTTTTGCTCTTGCTTCCCTTGCCTTTGGCGATGTTTCTAGGAAGAAGTTGCTGCAGCTGAGGTCGAAGAGATTGCTGCCTGTGTTCTCCTTTAGGATTTTGATGGACTCCTGTCTCACATGTAGGTCTTTCAACCATTTTGAGTCTATTTGTGTGTGTGGTGTAAGGATATGGTCCAGTTTCATTCTTCTGCATGTGGCTGTCCAATTTTCCCAACACCATTTGTTGAAGAGACTGTCTTTTTTCTACTGGACATTCTTTCCTGCTTTGTTGAAGATTAGTTGACCATAGAGTTGAGGGTCCATTTCTGGGCTCTCTAGTCTGTTCCACCGATCTATGTGTCTGTTTTTGTGCCAGTACCGTACTGTCTTGATGATTACAGCTTTGTAATAGAGCTTTAAGTCTGGAATTGTGATGCCAGCAGCTTTGCTTTTCTTTTTCAACATTCCTCTGGCTATTCGGGGTCTTTTCTGGTTCCATACAAATTTAAGGATTATTTGTTCCATTTCTTTGGAAAAGCTGATGGTATTTTGATAGGGATTGCATCGAATGTGTAGATTGCTCTAGGTAGTGTTGACATCTTCACAATATTTGTTCTTCCAATCCATGAGCATGGAAAGTTTTTCCATTTCTTTGTGTCTTCCTCAATTTCTTTCATGAGTATTTTATAGTTTTCTGAGTACAGATCCCTTGCATCTTTGGTTAGATTTATTCCTAGGTATCTTATGATTTTGGGTGCAATTGTAAATGGGATCGACTCCTTAATTTCTCTTTCTTCTGTCTTGTTGTGGGTGTATAGGAATGCCACTGATTTCTGTGCATTTTGTATCCTGCCACCTTACTGAATTCCTGTATGAGTTCTAGCAGTTTTGGGGTGGAGTCTTTTGGGTTTTCCACATAAAGTATCATATCATCTGCAAACAGTGAGAGTTTGACTTCTTCTTGCCGATCTGGATGTCTTTTATTTCTTTTTGTTGTCTGATTGCTGTGGCTAGGACTTCTAATACTATGTTGAATAGCAGTGGTGATAGTGGACATCCCTGCCGTGTTCCTGACCTTAGGGGGAAAGCTCTCAGTTTTTTCCCATTGAGAATGATATTGGCTGTGGGTTTTTCATAGATGGCTTTTGTGATATTGAGGTATGTACCCTCTATCACTATACTCTGAAGAGTTCTGATCAAGAAAGGATGCTGTACTTTGTCAAATACTTTTTCTGCATCTATTGAGAGAATCATATGGTTCTTGTTCTTTATTAATGTATTGTATCACATTGATTTGCAGATATTGAACCAACTTTGCAGCCCAGGGATAAATCCCACTTGGTCGTGGTGAATAATCCTTTTAATGTACTGTTGGATCCTGCTGGCTAGTATTTTGGTGAGATTTTTTGCATCCATGTTCATCAAAGATATTGGTTGGTAATTCTTCTTTTTGATGGAGTCTTTTTCTGGTTTTGGGATCAAGGTAATGGTGGCCTCATAAAATGAGTTTGGAAGTTTTCCTTTCATTTCTATTTTTTGGAACAGTTTCAGAAGAATAGGTATTAATTCTTCTTTAAATGTTTGGTAGAATCCCCCTGGGAAGCCATCTGGCCCCAGGCTTTTTTTGTTGGGGGATATTTGATTACTGCTTCAATTTCCTTAGTAGTTATAGGTCTGTTCAGGTTTTCTATTTCTTTCTGGTTCAGTTTTGGCAGTTTATACATCTCTAGGAATGCACCCATTTCTTCCAGATTATCTAATTTGCTGGCATATAGTTGCTCATAATATGTTCTTATAATTGTATTTCTTTGGTGTTGGTTGTGATCTTTCCTCTTTCATTCATGATTTTATTTATTTGGGTCCTTTCTCTTTTCTTTTTGATAAGTCTGGCCAGGGGGTTATCAATCTTGTTAATTCTTTCAAAGAACCAGCACCTAGTTTCTTTGATCTGTTCTACTGTTCTTCTACTTCATTGATTTCTGCTCTGACCTTTATTATTTCTCTTCTCCTGCTGGGTTTAGGCTTTATTTGCTGTTCTTTCTCCAGCTCCTTTAGGTGTAGGGTTAGGTTGTGTATTGAGAGAAGAAACAAGAAACTTCTTGTTTCTTGAGAAAGGCTTGTATTGCTATATACTTTCCTCTCAGGACTGCCTTTGCTGTATCCCAAAGATTTTGGACAGTTGTGTTTTCATTTTCATTGGTTTCCATGAATTTTTTTAATTCTTCTTTAATTTCCTGGTTGACCCATTCATTCTTTAGTAGGATGCTCTTTAGCCTCCATGTATTTGAGTTCTTTCTAACCTTCCTCTTGTGATTGAGTTCTAGTTTCAAAGCATTGTGGTCTGAAAATATGCAGGGAATAATCCCAATCTTTTGGTACCAGTTGAGACCTGATTTGTGACCTAGGATGGGATCTATTCTGGAGAATGTTCCATGGGCACTAGAGAAGAATGTGTGTTCTGTTGCTTTGGGATGTAATGTTTTCAATATATCTGTGAAGTCCATTTGGTCCAGTGTGTCATTTAAAGTCTTTATTTCCTTGTTGATCTTTTGCTTAGATGATATGCCCATCTCAGTGAGGGGGGTGTTAAAGTCCCCCACTATTATTGTATTGTTGTCGATGTGTTTCTTTGCTTTTGTTTTAATTGGCTTATATAATTGGCTGCTCCCATGTTAGGGGCATAGATATTTATAATTGTTAGATCTTCTTGTTGGATAGACCCTTTAAGTAGGATATAGTGTCCTTCCTCATCTCTTATTACAGTCTTTGGTTTAAAATCTAATTTGTCTGATTTAAGGATTGCCACCCCAGCTTTCTTTTGGTGTGCATTAGCATGGAAAATGGTTTTCCACCCCCTCACTTTCAATGTGGGGGTGTCTTTTGGTCTAAAACAAGTCTCTTGCAGACAGCATATCAATGGGTCTTGTTTTTTTTATCCAATATGATACCCTGTGTCTTTTGATTGGGGCATTTAGCCCATTTACATTCAGGGTAACTATTGAAAGGTATGAATTTAGTGCCATTGTATTGTCTGTAAGGTGACTGCTACTGTATACTGTCTGTGTTCCTTTCTGGTATATGTTACTTTTAGGCTCTCTCTTTGCTTAGAGGACCTCTTTCAGTATTTCTTGTAGGGCTGGTTTTGTGTTTGCAAATTCCTTTAGTGTTTGTTTGTCCTGGAAGCTTTTTATCTCTCCTTCTATTTTCAATGACAGCCTAACTGGATATAGTATTCTTGGCTGCATATTTTTCTCATTTAGAATTCAGAATGATGATTTTAAAGATACTAGCTGGGTTTGAAAAAAGCATGGAGGATATTAGAGAAACCCTTTACGGAGAAATAAAGGAACTAAAATGTAACCAAGTCGAATTGAAAAAGGCTGTTAATGAGATGCAATAAAAAGTGGAGGCTCTAACTGCTAGGATAAATGAGGCAGAAGAGAGAATTAGTGATATAGAAGACCAAATGATGGAAAATAAAGAAGCTGAGAAAAAGAGAGATAAACAACTACTGGATCAAGAGGGCAGAATTCGAGAGATAAATGATACCATAAGACAAAACAATATTAGAATAATTGGGATCCCAGAAGAAGGAGAGAGAGGGGCAGAAGGCATATTGGAGCAAATTATAGCAGAGAACTTCCCTAATCTGGGGAAGGAAACAGGCATCAAAATCCAGAAAGCACAAAGAACCCCCCTCAAAATCAATAAAAATAGGTCAACACCCCGACATCTAATAGTAAAACTTACGAGTCTCAGAGACAAAGAGAAAATCCTGAAAGCAGCTCAGGATAAGAGATCTGTAACCTACAATGGTAGAAACATTAGATTGGCAACAGACCTATCCACAGAGACCTGGCAGGCCAGAAAGGACTGGCATGACATATTCAGAGCACTAAATGAGAAAAATATGCATCCATAGTTAATTTAGAGTAATAAATGTACAATCCTTACAGTTGTATTTTTTGACCCAGAAATTATATTCCTGGGAATTTATCTGAAGCAGGTAATAATCAGAAATGTATAGGAAGATTTATTAGGAATAATCATAATCATAACATTGTTTATAACAATTTTAAAATAAGTAACATTGTTTATAATAACTAAGAAATAACAAATATTTCCAACAAGAGGTAACTCATTGAATTTGTCATAATACATTCATACATAGGATACAGATATGATGGAATCCACACAGCCATTAATATATTTTCTAAGCATATTCAATTATGTGGGAAAATAAATATGACATAATGCTAGAGAACAAAGTACACAAATTATATGTATAATCAAACCTAATTATGTAAATAAAATATTTAACTATGTGAACTTGTGTGAAAAATAAACTCTTAGGAAATAAATCATTACAGAGTATACCAACATGTTAGCCATGTGCATCACAGGACAGAAATCTATGTTTTTTATACTTCTCTATACTTAATTATATCTCAAATTTTCAGCAATATGTAGGTATTTTATGTTGTTTTTTCTAATTATGATTTCTTTGTATACTTTATCCCCCTTTTTTCCCTTATGACAGACAAACATTTAAAAATATTTAATGTATATCTTTTGTCTACATCTTTGCAAATGTATTTTGTGTGCCTATATTTTTAATTCATTTCAGTGTTACTTTTATGCATTCAACACTTTGCTGCTCTATGCACAACGAATATACTTTTCTAACTGCAGACTTGTATCTCATAATGTGCACTCACCACATTTTAACTATCTGCTCTTCCAGCAGTGGACATTCATATTGCCTCCAACAACCCCAACACCAACAAAAATAACCCTGCAAAGACTATATTCACTAATGTCCCCTTATGGAATGATAGGATGGGGATATTTAATCTAGGAACTGCAATACTGCCCTTCAGAATGGTAGTACCAATCTACATTTCTAAGGTTCTGTAAATCTTCACCTGTCAACATTTGGCATTATCCAGTTTTCTAATTTTTGCCAAACTGGTACAAGGTAACATCTCACTGTTTCTTTAATTTGTACTTCTCTGATTACTAAATCCATTTGAGCATCTCCTCACATCTAGATTTGGTTTTGAGATATTCTTTTCTGTATAGTAGTTCTCCATAGATTTTGCAATTTTTCTGTTAGAATTGTTACCTACATGTTGATATATGTCAGTTAACAATCTCCAGTTATAGTGTCTATCCAGTTTTGTTTTGTTTTTTTTTTTTTTGTAAGGCAGTAAAGTTTCAGAATTATTCTTAAGTAATAGCAAATTTTACTCATAATATTAAACATCACTAACATTTATTGAGTACTGAGAATGTGCCAGATACTAAGCTAATCACCCCTTACTTCTATTATATATGTGGGAAACTAACTAGATCAACATTTGAGGTAAGCAGTAGCATCAGGATTCATACCTGGCCTCCTGGGTACAGAGTTAACTTGCTGATTGCTGTCCTATGCTGCCTCTTACCCATGTGATCTGACTGAACTATGAAAAGGACCCTTGCCCAAAGGTATCATCTTTTCTCTACCACCTCTGCCACCAACCTGTCATTCTCACAAATAATATTAATTTCTTCAAGGGCAATCATTGTAATATATAAAAATTCCCTTAACTGAAAAATATTAACTCTTGGATACAATAATAAAGGATTAATGTATTAGCTGAAATAACATTACATTTTATAAGTCATGTCCACCCACATTACACAATGGGTACCTAACAGGTGGTTCAGGATATCTGAGGCAGGTGAACAAAATGGGTTCCTCTACTTAACCCCTTCTTCTCCCACCCCTACAAATTCAAAGGTTTTGTTTTCTCTCTTTTTGAATTTCTTATTCAGGAGAGTTGTGTCAACAAGATGAAAAATGAATATGTGGTTGATTTTTTATCTCACTTAATGAGGTTAATGACATTATTCATAAAGATAAGGACATATATATATCTAGTCCTTAAAATCTGATATGTCTTAGGCAGCGATGGAGAAGTCAGAGTCCTAGAAAATAAGTTTTTAAAAAATAAAAAACAGCCATACCCTCTAAATGCTGAAAGAAGATGAGAGTTTGACAAATGACGCATTTGCTTTTATATTAGAATCACTGTGCTCTAAGTACATCAGGCAACTGATTGAGTCTCCTTTATGAGCATATGTAAAAATGAAAGGAAAAAGAGAAAGCAAAAAACCTGGGTTAAAATCTGGGTTGTGTCAGATAACTGTTGTACATGTAGTGAAAAACAAATTGGTAACAAATTGGTGTAAAAATTTATTAGGCACTCACTTGATAGAAAGCTCATGTACACACAAATTAGACTACGCAGAAGCCAGAGAAAAAGACACTTTAGATTGTTTTGCATAATTTTCTATACCTATCAGGAAAAATAATTCCTGTTCAAAATGTGCAATTAGCCGTTAATATTCAATCTTTCCCTTTGAGCAACTTTTACCATTCTGAGAAGCTACTTGTCAAAACTGTCAAAAATAACTACAGCTAAATCCTACAGTAAAATCTCTTCAAACGCTGCTTCTGTTCTTTCTTCTCACTACTTTACTCCTGCAACTCCAGTTACAGGTATGACAAACTTCTCTCCCTTACATCTCTTAGAGTCTTCCCTTTACTTTCAATCCCGTTTTCTTTGGGCTTCAGCCTGGATACTTTATATCACCCTATCTTCTGGGTCTTCAATTGTCTATACAACTGTATCAAATCTACTGGTAAACCCATGTATTGTGTTCTTAATTTCAGGTTTTGCATTTTAAGTCCTAGAATTCTATTTGATTCTCTCATAAAGAGTCCAAATTGCCCCTAAAATAGTTCATCTTCTCGCCCAATGCCACAGTCACTTTAAAGTCTAAATCTGATAATTTGATCATATGGATCCTCTGACACTGTTTCTAGTATGTGTTTTTCTCTTGCTTTCAGTTCTCTCATCAGATCTCCTGATATGCTTGGTCATTTCTCATTGTCTGCTGAAAACTGTATGTGAAATATTTTAGAGATAATCTGAGGATTTGAATCTTGTTATCTTCTTAAAGAGAGAAATAGGCAATACGAGGAACACCAGATTAC
Organism: Eumetopias jubatus; assembly: GCF_037043125.1. Taxonomy (NCBI): domain Eukaryota; kingdom Metazoa; phylum Chordata; class Mammalia; order Carnivora; family Otariidae; genus Eumetopias; species Eumetopias jubatus. Next base: position 77,926,610 of record NW_028274813.1, read on the forward strand.
TTTAAGTCAGTCTAGAACTGATATGATTCAAAGCTGGATATAAGTATTTGCAAGGCCTGGATTATTTCTGGTTTGCCTTTACCCCTAAGGTGTAACCCATTCAGGAGTCCAACTGAATATGTGGATGGTTAACCAGGTCCACTCCACTCTGGTTTGCCCTGAATTCCAATTTTTGTCTCTTTAACACTATGAAGCTGCAGAAAGCCGTACTCAGCTTCTTGCCTGGAGTTTTCTCCTCAACTTCTTGGTATCCCTGTACCATTTTTTGAATTAGAAAATGTCTTAAGGGGATTAGAGGCTCTGTTCTCACTGGAATTCTGGCCCCTCAAATTTTCTCATTTTTGGTAATTCCCTAATGCCTTCCAACATTATTTTTGTTTTAATTCCATATAACTATTCTAATTATTTTAATAGGGAGAACTGGTCTGATGTAAGTTATTCCATCATAGCTGAAAATGGATATCTTCAATGTCTATTGCAATTAAAAATATACGTACATTCTGACCCAGTATTTCCATTCTAGGATTTTATCCTACAGATAAATTCATATACACCCTAAAATATATGCACAGTAATGTTCATTCTAGCATTATTTGAAATAGCAAAAGACATGAAAGAAATCAGTAAGGAATAAAGCCCATCAATAAAGAAGAGGCTCAATATATTATCCACATAGTGAAGTCATGAAAACAAATTACCTTGATCCTTATGTGTTAAAATGGAAGACGGAGAATAATATGCACAGTATGCTCCAATTTTGGTAAAAACGAATAAACCATGCATATACATTTACATATGCAAAAAAAGCTTTTGAAGAGATACCTCAGAATAGAGAAGAGTGGTTTCTCTGGGAAAGAAAACTGGGGGGCTTGGAGTCAGTGGAAAAGTTTTCATTATTTGAAAGTTTCATTATTTGCCGTTTGATATTGATTTGATAAAAAATAAATTTGAATTTATTTTTTACACATTGCATACTCTAATGTTATAATAAACATTAGAAAAATATATAGCATGAGAAGTGCTACATACATACTAGGAGTCAAAGAAGAAAATGGCAGCTCAAAGGAGGCTTATTTAAGCAAGAGTTTAAAACTTAGACTTTAACAACAGATTGGATTTAGTTGAGTGAAGGAGAGAGAAAGTCTGCAGAGAAGGGGAGTAGAACATGGAGGAAGAAGGGAGTACTCACTTTAGGGTAACCATTAATAGTTCCAAACTCATGAAGGATAGGGCGGATGTAGGAGACTGCCTAACTTACAAGACTCTTTTTCCCCAAGGACAGATTGCATTGTGTTAAGGAGTTTAAATTTTATTTGAGGGAATGGGGAACAATGCAAAATTTTATTTTGAGGGAATGGGGAACAAGAACAAGATCAGATTTGCCCTTCACATGTATGATGATGACAGCCCTGTGGCTTACCCAAGGGGTAAGGTGGGGAGGAGACAGACTTGAGCTAAAAGATTATAATAACCTAGGGGAAACCCTAATGTAGTGACAATGAGGATTAAATGGGACAGATTATAAGATGTTAAGAAGGTAGAATTAAAAGGAGCGGGGGCCTTATTTATGAATAATGGAATGTATGAAATAATTTATTACAATTCACTTTTTATTGGTCTTGGACAACTGAGTAGACAATGGAACACTTCACTGTCAGGGAACATAAAAATGGCATAGATATGTCAGCAAAGAAATGTTCAGTTCTGCACAGCTGAAGTTGAAGTGATTGAGTACATCTAAGAGAGGAAGGTATCTAGCAGAATACAGATGTCTGGAGCATAAAAATATGGTGGAGGAATAGACTTAATTGTCATAAGAATAAAATTGGTAGCTGAAGTCATGGGGGTGTTTAATATCACCACAGGCTATGGATGAAACAACTTATAAGAGGTGGAATATATCCATGGTAAGCCCCAAAAGGAAGCTAACAAAATACTCAGAAAGCTTTCAGAAGTAAGTAGTGGAAGCCAATGGATGACGATGGTTTCAAGAAGGCTTAACATTCTTTCAGAGAAATCTAAAAATACAGAGCCTGAAGTGTGTTACTGGTATTGAAGAAATAGGAGATGATACATTTGATCACTGTGTTAGAATTACCTAGTGCTTGTGGAAAGAGCCAAGATGTCCATCGACAGATGAATGGATAAAGAAGAGGTGGTATATATATACAATGGAATATTATGCAGCCATCAAAAGGAATGAGATCTTGCCATCTGCAACGACGTGGATGGAACTGGAGGGTGTTATGCTGAGTGAAATAAGTCAATTAGAGAAAGACATGTATCATATGACCTCACTGATATGAGGAATTCTTAATCTCAGGAAACAAACAGGGTTGCTGGAGTGGGGGTGGGGTGGGAGGGATGGGGTGGCTGGGTGATAGACATTGGGGAGGGTATGTGCTATGGTGAGCGCTATGAATTGTGCAAGACTGTTGAATCACAGACCTGTACATCTGAAACAAATAATGCAATATATGTTAAGAAAAAAAAAAAAGAAGATAGCAGGAGGGGAAGAATGAAGGGTAAATCTGTGGGGGAGACGAACCATGAGAGACGATGGACTCTGAAAAACAAACTGAGGGTTCTAGAGGGGAGGGGGGTGGGGGGATGGGTTAGCCTGGTGATGGGTATTAAAGAGGGCACATTCTGTGTGGAGCACTGGGTGTTATGCACAAACAATGAATCATGGAACACTACATCAAAAACTAATGATGTAATGTGTGGTGATTAACATAACAATAAAAAATTTAAAGAAAAAAAAAGAATTACCTAATGCTTGTTTAAAGATTAGATTCCTAGCCCTCTGAACTGAGATTTCTTAGGGTGGGAGAAGAGTGTATATTTTAACAAGGTCCCCAATAAATTTCACTCTCAGGTCTGAGAATAACTATGGCAGACTTTAAACTCCTTTAGAACAAGGATCTTGTTTAATTCATCATGTATCCTTAGTGCTCATCACAGCATTTGCCATATAACAGGTCCTCAATAAATATGAAGTAATTTAAGGATGATAGTAGTGAATGGACAGATAGACAGATGAACACATAACTGAATGAAAGAACTAAAGAACTAATGTCTTTGCCAAAATCTTGGTAGGATTATTGGAGCTTACATTCTGGTGGGGTGGGTGAAGGGGTGACAGATAATATACACGTAAGCAGGTAGACGATTTGTAGAGATAATCTGTAGAGATCTGTGTTAGCTAGGGTAGTCGGGGAAAGCTTTTCTGAGGAGGGAGCATCTGAGTTGTCACTTACATTACGAGAAAGCATTAACCATGTGGCGGTATGAAGGAAAAAAACATTTGAGGCAGAACAAAGTCCTAAGGAGAAAAGGGGTGAATACAGTGTATTTAAGTAATAAGGAGGTATCTGTGGCTCAGGCTCAGTGAGTTAGATAGAGGCTGGTGGAAAATGAGGATGCTGATCATATACAGTTTCATCAGTTGTGATCTCGTAAGAATTTGGATGTTATTCTATGAGAAACTATTTAAATTTTAAACAAAGCAGAGATGTGATTTGATTTACACTTTAAAAAAATTACTCTGGCATCTATATGAATAATGGATTGTAGCAGGACAATGGTGGAAGTAAGCAGACCAGTCAGAGGTTGATGAAGTATTCCAGACAATAGATGATTATCTTGTGGTGGTAGCGCCAGAGACAGTGAGAAGTGTTTGGGTTTAGAATATACTCTGGAGATAGAGAAGACAAGACCATGCTAATGGGTTGGCCAGAGTTAAGTAAGGGAAAGAGGAGTCTGAAGAATTTGTATTTTAGCCAGTAAGCAATGGGGACTCAAATTTTGTGAGTGAGTGACACAATTACAGTAGAATATATTAGAACAGTTATCTTGAAGCAGTAAGCAAAATGAATTCTTTGGGAAATAAAATGGAAGATAGAGGCAAATTTGGAGTTGTCAGTAATACTCTAGGCCTGAAGTGACAGGCACTGAACTAAGGTGATGACAAAAGGAATGGCAAAAAGTGATGGATATAAAGGCCACAATCAAGTTTATGGAGATTTAATTTGCAGTGCCTCTAGGCACTAGGACCTGGCAGAGAAATGTGGGCTAGAAATATTTGGGAGTCATCCAAATATAGCTAGTTTTTAAAGCCATGTGAGTGACTGAGGTCATCTGGAAAAAGGTGATAGAGTGAAAACGGAGCCTAGCCTAGGAACCGGCAAAAAAGACTAAGAGTGACGAGAACAAAAGGAGAAAAACTAGGAGAATGTGGCATCATGGATGCTGATGGAAGCATTTTAAGGAGGAGTGTTTAAAACTGTCAAATAAGGGCTAAGAAGTGTTGGTTGGGTTTGGTAAAATAGAGATCTTGCGTGAGCTTTGTCAGAGCTGTATCCATTTAGAGGTGGAAAAAGAAGCAAGGCTCCAGGTATAAGAGGTGTCTGAGACATGAAGAAGCACTGACCATCAACATGGATAACACTCCTAACTTTTTGGTTTTGAAGCAAAGAAGAGAAGTAGCTAGAGGAATAACTAGAGTGGAGGGAGGGAATCTTCAGAATGGCAGAGATGGTGGTATGTTTCAGTATGATGTGAGAGAGGAGGAAGCTACTGGCGGGGTGAGTGATTGCTGCTCATGGGATCCAGAGCACAGTAAAGGGGTGAGCCATACGTGGGAGGAAGTGTACTTTTCCCAGTTACAGGAAGCAAAAATATGCAAGGGTGGTGCTCAGAGGCAGAGGGATTCCCAGGATGATGGTTTCTATTTTCTTTGTGAAGAAACAAACCATCCAGGGGAAAAGTGAAGGGGACTGAATTTTGAGGAGAGAAGGAATGCAATAGCCATTATGGAGAATGGGTAGATAAGTTTTCCAGAGAAATATGAGATTGCTTGGCCATGCTGAAGATTGAATAAAATGATTTCTGCAATTTTGTGTTTAAATATTCTATGATAATATCCAGGTTAACTCATAATTGACATCATGGCAATCCCAAGCCTTATATGTCTATTCTACAAAGAACCTCTACATGTTTGACACCTGAACTCATAACTTTAAATTTATGGAGCAGCTTACAAAAAGCCCTTTTGTCAAAGCCCCAGTCTCTCCTTTCCCAGGTTCTCTTTCTTTTACACCCATAATTTTAATTTCATTATTTATCTACATTGTTTTTTTCAGAAGCAAAATTTAATCTGATGATAGGGAATAGATGTAAACATAGATATGTTGGCCATAACACAAATTGCTGTGAGAAAAGTCCTATCAGAGTAGCATAAAAAAACATGTCATCAACTTAAATTATCTAGAAATCAAATATAATTTGTCACAATTATATTCTCATTTCATTTTAATTTTTATCTTTACTACTTGCCTCACATATATTAGATGGTTACTGATGTTTAGTGAAAAAAGGAATAAACATTTCAGGGATTTCTAAGCATTTGGTACATATTGATAAACCATAAAATAATCAAGTGCAAATAACTGAAAGAAAATCCAAAAACCATAAAGTTAGTAAAGAAGGTAGTAACTGCTAGCACATCACATTAATTATATTAACAATATCCAGAGATAATGTTGATAAATTAAGAGATGGGGAGGGGAACATGATAACTTATTAGAGGAGTTCAGTTCTTTCACAGAAGCAAGGTAATTTTCTTTTTTCCATCATAACTGTGAAATGAAATACTCTCATCATTATACTCCTTTAGTTGTCATTGCCATGCAAATAACATTTGCCCCAATCTCTCATAAAATATAATAATAACAGTTAATAGAAAATAATGAAAATAACTAAATCTTCTTTAAAGTTTCGAACACATTTAGGATTTGACAATCATAATGGGTTAAATGATTGTTACTTGAAACCTTAAAATAATTTTTTTTTGCTACTCTGCAAGTTAATTTCCTAATTGGTAAAAGAGAAGAGATTAGATTAGATCATCTCTGAAGGAAGTTCCTACTCACATTTTTGATTGAAAAGCATCTGATCACAGAGACTATCAGCTACTTTAGGAGTATAGTACTTCATATATAGCATACAATGTCCATGTTAATAAAAAAAACCTTCTGACAGGACAGTTTTCTTTTAGGAATAGCTTACTTCTTTATTCAGACCAAAAAACTGGTAATGATTTTCATAATTAATTTTTGATATCTTCATATCCATTAATTTTTTTCACAAAACTATATCATGAATGCTATCAGAGTTTTTCCAAAATAAAATTAATTTTATAATCATATCATGGCCTTATTTTTTTCTTCCTTTAGATGCCTATATTTTGAGAAATAGTATAAATTCTTACCTCTAAGAGATAAGGTTCCATTTGATCCAGGGTTTTTCCAAGATGCTTATCTGGATCTAAACCTGCCAAGAAAGATTACAATTTTTTTTTTTTTTTTTAGGTAACTATCAGATTGGAAGTCTAAAGACATATTCCTCCCCTTCCCTTGGCCTCTCCTTGCCTAGGAAACCAGTATGTGATTATTTCAAATTGCTTTGATTCTAAAGTAAAATGTATTTGGCTCGTATTTACTTTCCTATTCCCCTTGGGTAACCGGTTTTCTTGCTCCTGAAAAATAAGTTCCATACCAAATCATTTCATTGCACTGTGTCAACTTCCAGATGCATTGTTTTAATCCATTTTAGAGCAACAGTAATTTAGATGGAAAAAGAGGTATCATTTCAAACATAGGACATTTATATCCTTGGTATTTTAATTATTACAGTTATTTTACTCATGGACAATAGTGAGAATTTTCTTATGTATCTCTGTTTTATCTAACTTTAAAATTCTAACTTAGAGAGTAAGAGTAGAAAATAGAAGAGCGGTAGACCCTTATGCCTATATATTTAATTCACTTCATAGGAGGACACAGATATGGACACAAATAATTATATTCTCAAATTAAATGACATTTCATTTCAATGACCACTTGTCTGATAATATATTTTCTAAACAAAGATAGAGACAACTCTGAAAAATCATTATTGTACCAATGGCATGTGCACAATCTTAAAGATGTTCAACTACAGAGTTTATGTAGGTGATAAGGTATAGGCAGACAAGTAAGGGCAATAAACTCTTCCCACATACGAAAACTAACTTGCCAGGGAAGAAAAAGTTACATGCCACAAGTTTGCTATGAAATGAAAGAATTCATTTTAGATATTACATCCATAATACATTTAGATATTTATACACATAATACATGTATTGACTTAGTCTCATTTAAATAAGTTATTTTTATTTTTTGTTGGCTTAAATTATTTAGCTTATTAATTACACAAACTGATTAATAATTTTCTGCTTCTAGTTGGATACCTGTTTTGGTAACATGTTATTTCTTATATCACATATCAGAAGAAGGGAAGTCAGGCAAAGATTGAAAACTCTTTTGCCATTGAGTATTTTTAGGTGAAACTCAAGGCAAACAACTCAGATCAATAGCACTAGACAGATTTTTCATGTCAACTCCCTTCACAGCAATCTTATTCTCATGGTATATTCACTAAAATTAAAATTTCCAGGAGATGGGTGAACATGTAGATGAACCAATCACTGATTCTGTCCAGTTCCTCTACTTCTATCACCATTTAGCAATTCAGTATTTAGAATGAATAAGTAAATGAAATACTTTGAAAGAAACACCCATGTAATCACCACCCAGATTTAACGAGCATTAATGTGCTGTATTTCCTCTACAACATTTTTTTAAAAGAAATAACCACCACCAACACAACAGAACATAACAGTGTATCTACTCTTAATCTATATCCCCTACACTTCTACATGGTAACCACTCTTTTGAAGTTGGTGAGTTACTAATAATGTTTTTATAATTTTACTACAAATGTAGGTATCCAGTGTTTAGTATTGTTCATGTATATTAAATTTTTACATGAATAATACAAACTTTAATTTGATTTTTTCAATTCACATTACTGAGATTTACTTATATTGATTACCGTGGCTCTAGTCCATTCATTTTTTTATTGTATTCTATTCCATTATATCGATAAGCCAGAATTTAATTCTACATTTTCCAGCAGATGGGTATTTGGGCCCTGGGTTGTTCCTAATTTCTGTTTTGCCACAAGTACTTTTTATGCTGCAGTGAATATGCTTTTATATGAAATTACCATGATATATAATTGTATATATTACTGTATATATGCACGTGTGTGTGTATAATCTTTAAGTCTATTAGATATTGCCAAATTGCTCTTCAAAGCAGTATTACCAATTTGTACTTCCACTATCAGGACATAGAATTCCTACCTCACATAATGCAAAAATAATTTAGTGGTGTCAGAATTTTAAATCTTTGCTAATCTGATATATAAATATATATAAAATTGTTTTAGATACTTGTTTTCATTTTCTTTTTTTTTTTAAAAAGGTTTTATTTATTTATTTGACAGAGAGAGACATAGCGAGAGAGGGAACACAAGCAGGGGGAGTGGGGGGAGGGAGAAGCAGGCTTCCTGCTGAGCAGGGAGCCCGATGTGGGGCTCGATCCCCCAACCCTGGGACCATGACCTGAGCTGAAGGCAGATGCTTAATGACTGAGCCACCCAGGCGCCCCTAATTTTCATTTTCTGATTATTATTAAAAGTAAGAACCATACCCAACACAGATGGTTTCCTAGGTGAATTCTACTAATTTTTAAGGAAGAGTTATTCTACTATATTTAAGGAAGAGTTAATACTTACTCTTCTCGAACTATTCCAAAAAGTAGAAGAGAAGGAAAACTTCCAAATTCATTCTATAAGGCCCACATTACCCTGATAATGAAAATCAGATAAAGAAACTACAGAAAAAGAAAACTACAGGCCAATACCTCTGATGAACATAGATAAAAATCCACAGTAAGATATTAGCGAACTGAATCCAACAATACATTTAAAAAAACATCATTCACTATGATCATGTGGGATTTATTCCAGGGATACAAGGGTGGTTCAGTATTTGCAAACCAATCAAAATGATACACCAAGTTGGCAAAATAAAGGATAACAGCTATATGATCATGTCAATAGATGCAGAAAAAGCATTTGACAAAGTACAACCTTCATTCATGATAAAAACTCTCAACAAAGTAGGTTTAAAAGGAACATAGCTCAACATAATAAAGGCCATATATGAAAAACCTACAGCTAACTTCATTCTAAATTGTGAAAAACAAAGCTCTTCCTCTAACATCAGGAACAAGACAAGCATGTCGACTCTCTTCCCTTTTATTTAATATAGTACTAGTGGGTGCCTGGGTGGCTCAGTCGTTAAGCATCTGCTTTCGGCTCAGGTCATGACCCCAAGGTCCTGGGATAGAGTCCCACATCAGGCTCCCTGCTCAGCGGGAAGCCTGCTTCTCCCTCTCCCACTCCCCCTGCTTGTGTTCCTGCTCTCGCTATCTCTCTCTGTCAAATAAATAAATAAATAAAATCTTAAAACAAACAAACAGTATAGTACTAGATGTCCTAGACATAGCAATCAGGCAAAAAAAGAAGTAAAAGGCATCCAAATTGGTAAGGAATAGGTAAAACTTTCACTATTTGCAGATGACATGATACTATAGAATATACGGAAAACCCTACAGACTCCACCAAAAAAAACTGCTAAAACTGATATATAGATTTAATAAAGTTGTAAGATAGAAAATTAATACACAAAAAATCTGCTGCATTCCTATACACTAATAATGATAGCAGAAAGAGAAATTATGAAAATAATTCCATTTAAAATAGCACCAAAAAGAACAAAATACCTATGAATAAACTTAGCAAAGGAAATGAAAGACCTATAATTCAAAAGCTATAAATCAATGATGAAAGAAAGTGAACTTGACACAAACAAATGGAAAGATATTCCATGATCACTGACTGGAAGAACCAATACTATTAAAATGTCCATACCACCTGAAGCAATCTATAGATTTAATGCAATCCCTATCAAAATACCAATAACATTTTACATGGAACTAGAACAAATAGTCCTAAAATTATATGGAACCACAAAAGACCCCAAATAGCCAAAGCAATCTTGAGAAAAAAGGACAAAGCTGGAGGTATCACAATTCCAGATTTCAGGATATACTATAAAGCTTTAGTGATAAAAACAGTATGGTACTGGTACAAAATAGGGTTATATAGATCAATGGAAAACAGATCTATAGTTACAGAGATCAACTGAACAGAATGGAGAGCACAGAAATAAACCCACACATTTATGGTCAATTAATCTATGAAAAAGGAGGGAGGAATAAAGAATATACAATGGGGAAAAGACAGTCTCCAATAAATGGTGCTGGGAAAACCAAATGAATGAAACTGGACCACTTTCTTATACCATATACAAAAATGAAATGGATTAAAGACCTAAATGTGAGACCTAAATTCATAAAACTCCTAGAAGAAAACATAGGTAGTAATTTCTTTGACATCAGCCATAGAAACATTTTTCCAGGTATGTCTCCTAAGGCAAGGGAAACAAAGGCAAAATCCAACTACTGGGACTATATCAAAATAAAAAGTTTTGCACAGTGAAGGAAACCATCAACAAAACAAAAAGCAACTACTGAATAGTTGCAAATGATGTATCCAGTAAGGTGTTAATATCCAAAATATATAAAGGGGGAATTTCCACAACTCAGCATCAAAAAACCCCCACAAATAATCTATTTAAAAACCAGCAAGAACCTGAATGGACATTTTTTTTCAAAGACATACATATGGCCAACAGACACATGAAAAAATGCTCAAAATCACTCATCATCAGGGGAATGCAAATTAAAACCATAATGAGGTATCAATTTACACCTGCTGGAATGGCTAAAATAAAAAAAAACACAAGAAATAAGTATTTGTGAGCATGTGGAGACAAAGGAACCCTTGTGCATTGTTGGCGGGACTGCAAACTGGTGCAGCCAATGTGGAAAACAGTATGGAGGTTCCTGAAAAAATTATGCTTTATGTATTTGAGAGCTATGTTGTTATGTGCATACACACTCACAATTTCTAAAACTTTTTGATAAGATTATTCCTTTTATCAACAAGTGATGACCTATTCATCTGCATATATCTTCATACATGATTTTTATCTTATATTCTATTTATCAACATTACAACACCAACTTTATTTTGTTAATATTTTACTGGCACATATTTTTCCATTATTTATTCTCAAATTTTCTGTGTGCTTTTGTTTTAGATGCCACTTATAAACTACATATAACTGGGTTTTTTAAAAATTTTATCCTATCTTATAAATACAACTCTAAAGAATGGAGTTTAACCATTTTACATTTTTAACATTTTATGTTATATGTCTGGATCTGTTTCTATCATCTTATAGACTTCCTGTTTTATTAAGCTTTATACATATTTGTTCCTCTGCTATTTTCTGCCTCATGCTGTATTGAAAGGATTTTTGTCTGTTTGCTGATTAAGAAGCTGTGGACTGAATTTCTACTCTTTCAGTAATCACTTGTAATTTTTTTCAAAGATTCCATTTATTTATTTGACAGAGAGAGAGAGAGAGCACAAGCAGAGAGAGCGACAGGCAGAGGGAGAGGGAGAAGAAGGCTCCTGCTGAGCAGGGATCCTGATGCAGGGCTTGATCCCAGGACCCTGGGGTCATGACCTGAGCAGAAGGCAGACACTCAACTGACTGAGCCACCCAGGCACCCCAATCGCTTGTAATTTTTAACATACATTCAAAACTATATTTTTGAAGTCTAAATGTATTATCTAAGAGTTATGAATCTTAGAATATAAATTTAACAATTTGTTTAACACCCTTTTGACTGAGGGAAGTTAGCATGTTTTCACTAGATACTAAATAAGCCCCACCATTTCAGTTGCTATTACTGTGTTAACTTGTAACATTTTGTCAAGAAAAAATTAAGCCCACCAACATATTTTACAATGTCTATGTTCCCAACTGTTTCTCATTCATTTCTCCTACAATTCAATCTATTTCTAACTGAAATCCATTCTTTATTTTTTTACTGAAGATCTGTGAGTGGTAAAGTCTCTGAGGTTTTAGATGTCTTATAATGTCCTATTTCACTCTCATCATTACATAATAATTTGGTTGTAATATACTACTTCTTTAGAAATTAGTCATTCTTAATAAGATTTATGCTGTCAGTCTGACAGTGGTTCCCCTATAAGAAATATTTATTTTTTCTGTGCAAAATTGTTTTTCAATGTCCTTGAGACACTCCGTAATTTTAATATGTGTGGATGCATGTTTACTTTTATTTATACTGTACAGAACCTAATATACACTTTCAATTCTAAAACTTACACTTTTCTTCAAGTCTAGAAAATTTTCAGTCATTATATCTGTAAATACTATTTTCTGCCTTTTCTTCTATTTTTTTTCTGAAACATCTATTACACAAATATTGCAATTTCCAATGTATCCTGCATATTTTTAAATGGCTCTTAAAATTTTTTTCTCTCTCTCTATGTTGCCTTTTGGGTCATTTTTTTCCTGCTTCATTCATTCTTTCTTTGACTTGGCTCACCTAGAGTTTATTCTGCCCACTGAGCTTTTTGTTTTTTAAGTGACTGTACGTTTCATTTTCAATATTTCTAATTGGTTACTTTTCATGTCACCTTGTTGCTGTTTCACTGTGACTTATTTTTCTTCTTTTTTTAAAAGATTTTGTTTATTTATTTGACAGAGAGAGAGAGAGCACACAAGCAGGGGGAGCGGCAGGCAGAGAGAGAAACAGGCTCTCCGCTGTCTCCATGCGGGACAGTATGATTTATTTTTCTAATTGATTGCTCTTTCTTTAATGGATGTTTTATTTTTCTTTATCTCTTTGAGGTTCTCCCTCATATGGGGCACTTTCAGTCTCTGCTTTCCCCCAGGATTATAATCTCCCAACTGTTTTTGCTTGTTTCCTAACCCTCTGTATTATAGCCCCATGGTTCAGTCCTGCTTACTATTTTGTGTCTACTCATTTCTACTTCACAGAGACGTTTATAATTTTTTCCAGCATAGATATGTCTTTCATACTTTTCCTTCATAAATTCATATAAAGCATGAATGTACAAGACTAGCATGAATGGAAGTTACTGTTTATCTTTCCTTCCAACTCCTTGATTCTTACATATCGGTCAAACAACATAACCTATCTTACTCAGCATTTAGGCACACACCATTAAAATCAAAGTCTCTCATGAATGATAATTTCTGTTTTGCTTCTTTGTAAGGGTCTGGGAATAAACAAATGCCTGTCTACAGTCATGAAGGGAATTTAAGAGCGTATGGTTTTACACAGGTAAGACTGGGAGATCAAACTGATCTTCCCATTTTTCTTACAATCTTTTAATTCATTATAGAATCATCAAGTCTCAGCTCTGAACTGTTAACGTATAGAAATGGCCGTTGCATCTCATTTCAGTGATTGCTGCATTCCATGATGTAGATAAAGTAATTTTGTTTGCCTTTAGATAAGAGTCAGTAGAATATGTAAACATAAGCCACATGGGGCACACGTTTTTCCACATGAATCTGTGATCAACACACAAGCACACTATGTTAAAAATTAGTTGATTATTTCAATATTTTTCTGTATTCATAGAAATATTTTCAATTTATTTATTCCTGGGCTAAGCACTGAACACTCTGTGGCACTAAAAATATTAGTTCAAAACTTAAAACTTAAGGAAGATTTTCAAATATTTTCCTGAAACACATTATAGACCATTTCAATACAGTCGAAAATTATTGTAAAGCTATAAAATAGCTAAAATAAAAGAGCTACATTTCTTTTCTGTCCAGAGTTAATAATGAAATAAGCTGCATGTGTAAGTCTTTATAGTATGGTAACAGGGTCTGAGTCATGTTCAGTGAGCATGGTAGGTGCTGCTATGATGGTCTGATGCTTCAGACGCTTCACACAGGGAAGACGACCAATCAGTAACATTTCACATACACAAAGCAATAGATGATTTCACTGGACATATAAAAACCAAGAGAATGGCAGGACCTGAGAAATAAACAACTTTGACACATTATAAATTTATCTGAGGTTAGATCTGGTGATTTTGGTGGGCTTCTTTGGCATGAAAAATGATTTAAAAGTTCTTATCTCATGATCTGATACTATTTTAATAGACTATAATTCTTTTCTGAAAGGTGTCTAAGTTTCATAATGAAACCATCTAGATTCAATCTAATAGTCTCCATATTCTCTTGAATGAATCTTTCTACTTTAAATCAACACTGTATATGATACACACTTGGGTCAGGCTAACATATTCCACTGTACGTGATTATGACTACTTGAGTCCTTTTCTCCTGATACTTTGCTGGGTAATCTGAGTGCAATCTGTCTTTGCTTCCATTTTTCTGTTCATTAGAAAGTGACAAATCATTGGGGACTTCATCATCACTGCCCATATGACATGCCCATATGAAATTTCAGACTGCTTTTATAAAATCTTTTCTTGGATAAGATCCAGAGATCACTAGCAATTCAAGCTACTCTCTTTGAGAAATCAACGGCCTAAAACCACCCTGATCTCAGAGATCTCTTCTAAATCAGTTGACACTATCACACGTGGGATGATATTAGTCAGGGATGTGGTAGGAAGATTATTCATCCTATCCCAGAATATAGTCAGACATGGAATTTTTCTTAAGAAATCTTTACTGCCTAGAACACTTATGATTCCATAAATATTAAACTACATGCAAATGAAAACTCTCTGTAACTTATTTTTATAAATATAATGAAAGATTGAATATTTAATTTTCTTACACATCCACATATTTTTTCACAAGTTTCCTCATTTAGAAACATTCTAGCATTGTATGTACAGTCTTTATATTTAATTTCTCTAAATGGAAAAATATTATTATTTAAAAAAATTTAAAACAAGGATCTGGAGAAACAAATCACTTTAACATGAAAAAACTGTTAGCTTATCTATAATTATGAAGCCCAAGGATGTCAGTCTTTTATCTCATGTATTTTTGGTTTGGGTATTTTTTTTTAAAGATTTATTTATTTATTTGAGAGAGAGAAAGCACAAGCAGGAGGGCCAGAGGGAGAGAGAATCTCAAGCACACTCTGTGCTGAGTGTGAAACCTGATGGGGGCTTGATCTCAGGACCCTGATAACACAACCTGAGTCGAAACCAACAGATGTTCAACCAACTGTGCCACCCAGGCACCCCAGGTTTGGGCCTTTAAAAAAAAATTTTATTTGTTTGACAGAGAGAGAGGGAGAGCGAGCACAAGCAGGGGAGCAGCAGAGGGAGAGGGCGAAGCAGGCTCCCTGTTAAGCAGGGAGCCTGATGTGGGGCTCGATCCCAGGACCCCAGAAAAATGACCTGAGCCAAAGGCAGACGCTTACTGACTGAGCCACTCAGGCGCCCTGGTTTGGGTATTTTTTAACTAGATGATATGCATGGAGAATTCTGATGTTCTTGAATGTCTCTCCTAACTGAGTCCTTCATAACTGAAAATGGAAGGTTGGGGTCAGATTAGTATCAAAAAATATTTTTATTATCGGGTTTATTTTTTAACTTTCATGCTTTAAATGGTTTAAAGAGAAACAGTTTAAATAATGAAGTCAATGTTTGAGTTAAAATTTAACACAAAGGTTAGACATTAATAACTTCTCAGTTTAATTTCTTGTTTTACTAGTAAGAATCCGCTTACACTTCTAAGTACAAGCAAAGATGCTAATATACCAATATATTTGTATTATATTCTATTACATAGTCATTTTATGTATGTATGTATGTATGTATGTATGTATGTATGTATGTATGTATGTAATCTCCATACCAATGTGGGGCTTGAAGTCACAACCCTGAGATCAAGAGTCGCATGCTCTACCGACTGAGCCAGCCAGGCACCCCATATACAGATCCATTTTAAAGTATAAGAATATATAACAATACCTCAGTAATTTTTAAAGCTATCGTATACATTCATTCTATTTTCAATTTCTAAGCAATAGCCATTTAACTGGTATATGTAGTCAGTCCCAAAGGCATATAATCTCTTTCTTTAAATAAACCCTACTATCTAGACCCAATACAATTTCAGTATAATTTGAAAATTTCTCTCCTAATCTTTGTAATGTGATCATTCCCATTTTATTTTATATAAAATTGCATTATGTTAAAACCCTTTGAGGGGCTGTGAAAAGCCTATGAAAAAGCCACAATGGTTCATGAGCTTTTTCAATGAAATTCAACTTTATCTAAAAGCTTCAATTTATCCCGGTCCTTGAAAAAGATGTTTCTTTTTTTATATACATTCAATTTTGGTGTCTTTTCTTGTGAAGCCTGGCTCATGAATGGACATAAACTATGCTTCCCCAAAACCATAACAGTCTGTTTAATTTACCTCCCTGAATCAGCAAGTGGTAGAATGCGAGTCTCAATGTATCTATCTCCCCTATGAAAACCTTTTTAATCATTGGGAAGGTTATATTTATTAATGTTAATATACATATCAATATCAAGAAATATCAATATTAATAAAGAAGATGATTACAATCCATAGAGTAAATTTTAACTCAAATACATAAATAAGTTACTTAAAAGTTACTAACAAATTTTTCTCCAAAGTGCAGAAAAAAATTTACTATAAATCCTGATACCTAACCATTTAATCATGTCTTATAGACATTCCTTGATGGAAGCTCGGTGGATGAATAAACCCACAACAAGACCTAGGCACTGGCTAACTCCATGCAGAATTAAGAAATTAATTAGGAGGAAGAACCATAATTTGCAGAGCTGACATCTATTTTACTTTACTTTCATGTATCAATGGGAAGCAATTACAGTTCAATTAAAATATTCAATTTTATTACTTTACTGACTGACCTTGAAGTTAATGCCTGTTTTATTTAATTGCATCATCTATGAATAAATGTTAACCCTACAGTGTTAAGCCCCATTATTTTCAATGCATTTTTCAACTTCTCAACTGAATTATATCAGTCAATTTATTATCTACTGTCATGAAAGCAAGTGGAGGTTTATTTCTTCATGACAGCCCAATATATGATGAGAGAAACATCACAAAATGTTTGATAATGCTATTTTTAAGAGTCAAGTAAAATGAATTGTGTTCTCATCTTAACTTTTGTAGCCTAGACTTTTACTGTAAAATCGGTAGGTGGTATCAGAAGAGGTATAATCACTCTGAGAAGCAATTTCCGGTTTGCCTATAATTCTTGATAAATTCAGTACAGACAGGAATGGAGCATTCCATGTATCTTCAAAAGCTATGCATACCACCCCCCCCAATAATCTTTTCCTATTTCTACCAGATTGACCAGCCACCAGAATAAGTAGATCCCATTTAAAAAACTAATGGTTTTGCTGGTAAATACAACTTCTTTTTTGTTGTTGTTGTTCCTAGACTCCAGTTGAGCACACCATTATTCTACAAATGAGCATTTTAGAAATAAAACTACTAAACTTATGTTAAAATGAACAGATAAAACTGATTATGCAATCTCCAAAGTAAAGACAAGCTCACATATTCTGAAAGTTCAATATTTATTTCACTCTCCAGATTTTCCATTTCTACAATTAGACCACTAAATGCTTAACCTTAGAGGCTGCACTGGAACTCATCTCAACATAGCTTCGTTCTGAAATCCATTAATTGGTATTTTACTTCAGTGTAAGTAATATAAAGGAGACTAAGATACTTTATAGATTCACCTTTAAGATCCATGACATCCATAAAATGAGTGACTAATAAATCATATTAAGTATAATTATGCAATTAGTGATAATCAATACTTGCTGTTGATCCCAAATGGTCCTTTTTTCTACCTTTAAGAACATTATACAGTTAACATGTAAAAAATGAATCAAAAATAAAAAATAATGAGTTTCAAACAGAGGGATTTTTTTAAAGGGGGGATTTGAAATTATTTATTTCAAAAACATCTTCCTAACTTTTCATAGTAGTATTTAACAAGATAAGTACTGGAAACTGGAAGAAGCTCAAAGTGAGTAGGGAGTGTCTGAAGGAGTAAAAGTTGTGGTTAAAAAAGTAGACAGAAGCCAGATCCTACAGGGCCTTGTGTTTCATCTTAAAGAATTTACACTTGAATATCAGGCCACAGAGAAGACAGAGAAATGCTAAGCAGAGGAATGACATGATCCAATTTGACTTTCAGAAAGATCATTCTAGCTACAGTCTAATTCCTTGGCAGGAAACAAGACTGAAGGCAAGAAGGCAAATAAAGGGGCTGCTACAATAATGCGAGAGAATGTAACTGACAAGGCAATTGGTATGAAAGGAAAAGAACAGATTTGAGAGCAACATATAATAGGTAGGATATATAGCACTTGCTGATGAACTAGGTATGGGAAATACAGGAAAGAGAAAAGCTAAGGATGATTTTCAGGTTTCTGACTTTTGGATAAATTTAAAGATGGTGATAACATTTACTTCAGGTATAGGACAATAACAGAAGAAGATTTGGGAAGGAAAATAAAGGTAGAATCAATTTAGACATGTATTTGAGGTTCCAGAGAATCACCCAAGAAGAGATATCTAATTTGCAATTAGATATAAGGGGTTAAAGTTCAGTACAGACGTCTGGCCTAGAGATACTAATGTAGGGATAGAAACTATGAGATAAAAATACTCAAGGAGGATATGCAAAGTGAGAAGAGAAAATACAGGAAAGAGCTTTACGGAATATCAAACTTTAATTGACACTGTAGTCAGAGAGCTGTCCAAAATACAAATCTGATCTGGTCATTTTCATTTTAAAAATCTTTCAGCCATATTCTGGGCAAGATGGTTATATGAGCACTGGCTTCTGATTCTTTCTTTTTCTTCCTGTGATGGTTAATTTTATGTGTCAACTTGAATGGGTCATGAAGTTCCCAGATTAAAACATTGTTTCTGGGTGTATCTGTGAGGGTGTTTCTGGATGAGACTGGTATTTGAATCTGTGGTCCTAGTGAAGTAGACTGCCCTCCCCAATGTGGGTGAGCCTCAATCAATCCATTAAGGGACTGGGTAGAACAAGGCACAGAGAAAGGAGGAACATACCTCCCTTTTCCTGCCTCAGTGCTTAAATTGGGACATAATCACATCTCCTCTTGCCTTTGGGCTTGGATTTACATCATTGGCTCCCCTCATTCTCAGGTCTTCCAACTTGGACTAAATTACAGCACTAGTTTTCTTGGGTCTCCAACTTGTAGGCAGCAAACCGTGGGACTTCTCAGCTTCCATAATCATGTAAGTCAATTAATTCTTCATAATACATCTCCTTTTATAATTTATTGGCTCTGTTTCTCTGAGGAATACATTGCCTAATACAGTTCTCCATTCCAAACCCCACTAAAAAAAAATCACTGAATAAAGGAAGAAAAGATCAGGATTGAAACTACCCAGAACTTGAACTAAATTCTGCTTGAGTGAAGATGTAATCAAATTCAAAGTCTGTCCTAAGACCTTTCCAGTGAAAGAATAACTTGTTAGAAAAACAAGCAAAGGGGACTCTAGAGAATCCTGATAATAGCCCATATTTCAGATCTTGCATTTTGACATGCAATTCCTCATCTGGTTCTTAACGTTAAGTTTATACTGACTGTGACCTATATACATTTATACAAATTTGGGACATCAACCAATAAAATAGTACCTATCTGAAAGAGAATTCACCAGAGGACAAACCCTATAAACTTTATAACATATCCTTACTCCAAGCAACTTTAATAGATAAATATTGGGCCCCTAACTAATATAGGATAGTCTCACTTTCCAACCATGGCAAATACAGAATAATATTGGTTTTAAGGTACTAAACACAAATATCTGTTTGGACAATATAGTGTTTAAATAGTTTTACAACTGAATAGACAAATAGAAAAAGATTTGTGGACTTACTTTCCAGAAGGAGTTTTCAGTTAATTGTTACATATTATCATGGAAGTTGTTTTAGTGTAAGTTGCCTGACACAGACAAATGTTACTACAGAGGGCTAGCTTTTTAATAGCTGCATTAAATAAGATCTTATTTTTTTGTGAATACTGCATTCTGCATATTTTTTATTTTTATAGAATGGAGAGAATTGGAGCTACTGGTTGAGATGAAGGTAGAAGGATAGGTTTTAGAAATATAATATAGTACATCTTTCTTATAAGGCAATATAGTATATATATTAATATACACAGTAGCTATGGGATGGACAGGATCTTATCTATTAAAAAATTCAAAGAACATATGCATACCAGCACCAAACAGTAATAGACACAACTTATTTTTAGAACAGCCTGCCCTACTGAGAGGGGAAAAAAAATGTTAGCAATAAAATGAACAAAATCAGCATTTATTTCCTTTGCTGTTATAATCTATTACTCCCCTTTACAGACTGAGCAAAGGCGCTCTATTCA
The DNA here is from genome assembly GCF_037043125.1 of Eumetopias jubatus. Taxonomy (NCBI): domain Eukaryota; kingdom Metazoa; phylum Chordata; class Mammalia; order Carnivora; family Otariidae; genus Eumetopias; species Eumetopias jubatus. Next base: position 77,946,989 of record NW_028274813.1, read on the forward strand.
GAGAGGGGGGCTGTGGGACTGGTAGTATTTGTATTTGAATCTTAAGGAAATATTATATCACATATACTCAGAATTTGATATTTAAACCTCAATTAATTTCCTCCTCAATTTAAAACAGTAGGTAATTTACAATATATTTGGGAAATGTTAAAAGTCTCAACTTTTGATGTTTTAACACTTAAGTTAGGAGTTTAAAAATTCTATGTTAAAGTATTTTGTATAAAGATAGAAATATATTTCTAATAGAATTAACTATACTTGAATGCACATTAAGTAACCTTTTTTAACAAAATAATTATTTGGACAAAGTTCAGGTAAAAAATGATATGTTAACTATAGAATATGAATGAATAATGCAAATTGCTTCTAACCTGTACTGTTCAGCATTATTTGCTAGGAAGGCTATTGTAATGAGTGGTTTTAATTATGTCCATTATTATCCAATTGAATGACAGAAGAGCACAATGTGGAGAAGCAATAATTAATATGCCTTATCTTGGCCAATTTGGGCAGTTACAAAAGAGGAAATAGATTAATATGACATACAGGAATTACCACAGGTGAGTATGTGTAGGAGTGGAACTCAGGAACTGGGAAGGTTGCAAAATTAAAGCTCATGTTCTAATTAGTATGGCCATCTTTGAATATTAACCCAGAGGGGCAGACTTTAAGAAGTATATATTAAAAATCTGAGGGGAAAAGAAAAAAGGTTAGCAGACCTCTAGGAGGGAAGTAAAGGACTTAAAAACTATCCAGGCTGCTTGGAAACAGATAAGGACGCTGGCCATGAGAGAGGTATGCACTATGTCATTATCTGAAAGGTCAAAAGAGAAATCTGTGGATTTCTCCACAGACATTTATGAACACACTTAAGGTATTTAGAACATTTTTTAACACTTAACATTTTTTTCTGAAATACTAAAAATATATTCTCAAAGAAAGAGAGGATCTGAAAAATAAAAAGACAAAAGGTAACATGAGGACTAGACAGCTAACATGAATGTTTGGACCAAGTGCTGACTTTCTCCCCATCAATGAGGACTTCCAGTGAAGACAGCAAGTGAGAGGAAGAGAAGCAGCAGAGAAGTTTAATTCAGTTTTGTTTGGCATTGACCTTGTCTGTACAGGATACTAGGGAAACGACTATTCCAAGGGCACTTTCTGAGAAAATCAGTGGGGCAGTAACAGAGAGCAATCTCCTAGGAGGAAATAATAGAGCAACTTGAGAAATTCCACAGCAATAAATCACCATGACCAGATGGTATTCAACTGAGAGTTACTGAAGTAAATAAAGTGTGAAATGGCTGAGCTACAGATGAGGATATGCAATGTATCTGGAAAACCAGAAACTGTTTTCAAATACTGCGACTTTGCTAATATGGTCACTTTTCTGTAGGAAAGAAAAAAACAATCAAATTAAGATTTATAGAATTACAGACCAGTGGCTCTCTTGGTGATAATGGAGAAACTGATAGAGTCTAATTAAGAATAGCTTCCTTCAACATCAGGATAAGGTTAACCTGCTAAGGTCAAATCACCCACTGAGTCTATAAAGAGAACACTGTTTTTCTCCATCCTATTAAACTTATCTGGAAATGTCAATAAAATACTAGATAGAAGTAAACCAGTAAATGTAATTTATTTGGGAATTACATGAAGCTTTTAACAAGGTCACATGAGACTATTGGGGAAAATAAATAAGCACAGTCTTTGGGAGGAGAGGCCACAAGAGAAACTTCTGTCATTAACTGTAAAACTTGCTAAGTATCGAGAACAAAGTTTCAGGGACAATTTCTCTTTTCTTCCCTAACACTAAGTTACTGCTTCCAAAAGTACAGATCACCTTCAAACTAGAAAAAAAAAGAATTTCACTATAGACAAGATGCAGAGTAACAGAGTAGAAAAGAAAGGTATGCTCTGCAATCAAGAAGAAAACAAGAGAACAAAAGACAATGGCAAGATAAGCATGTAACAAAATTTTTACCTATCCAATGGAATATGAATACCATAACTGGGCTTAAATTTCTCATCACTGTGCTCTCTGTAAGCATCAGAGTCTAATAAAACTAGCAAGTAGTAAAGTAATGAGATGGACTTCTATATATTCAAATGAGGGCTGTCACCTTCAAAGTGGTAGTCTTTGCACACTATATGTTTATTCCAATAGTACTAGATATTTGTCATTAAACCATTTCTAAAATTTTCTCTACAGAACCTGCCTTCAGAGCCAGTGGCATACACCCAAAGGTGACAAAGCTTCATCCTTCGGCAATGGAGCCAGAAGCCATTAGGGAAGGATAGCATTTCCCCCCAAATGCAACTTTTGTTAGCCCAATTCTACAACCTCTGATTACCATCTCTGTGACATACAGCACAGGGGAGCCATCTCATGTGGGAAGAGGCAAGAGCCATGGAATAGAGGCTTGAAGAAATCACACAAAGGCCTGGGGCAACCTCCTATGCTATTATTTGAGAGTTCTCCAAATGTTAGAAAGTTCTCATACCAAACCAAGACATGTTTTGCCATATAACTTCCACTTGCTCTTAGAGTTGTCCTCTGAAGCCACGAAAAGTACTAGCAGTCTTTCAAATATTGTGGGTTGCTATAAAAATCCCCATTCTCCTTGGCCCAATAGCCTGCTACCTTCACTTCAGGCTAAATAGATAGTTCCTTTAAATAGTCTTCCTATGGCCCCATTGCTTGTCCTTTCATTGTTATGGTCACTCTCCACTCACTAAACTATAGATGTTCCTGTGTCCCATTTTAATGCAATCTTTCCCTCTGTTTAAAAAAGCAATTTCTGTTCATTTTAGGAAATATAAAAAGCATTAGCAAAAATTTTAGAATTTTCATGTTAACATTTTCTCGTGGTATCTTCTGCTAATCCACTGTCATTTTTATTTTCAGGTTTTTTTTTTTTTTATAAATACCTTTTGCATAGATCTGAGATCCAACTATTTATCCTGACTTTTTCTTAAATTGCTATAGCTCTAAACTTCTTAAATGAAGGTGCTATAATGAGACACAATATTCCACATTAACTCTGTTAATGCAACCCCTCAGATCTCTTTAGCTGCTTTGGCAGCCACAGTGTACCACTGACACATATGTGATGTCACACAACCTCAAAGGTTTTTCTCTCAAGTGCTAGTATTAAGTGATAGCTCACCCATCCTGTATTGTGGAGTTGGTTTTAGGGATTAACATTCAGAACTCTTTTTATCTACTCTTACTATACTTTACCTGGTCAGATTTAGACCCTACTCCCAATCAATGAATATGAATCAGTATTCTGAATGTATCATTCAAAGTATTAGTGATCCCAAGAACCTCTGTGTCATCTACATATTTTATGAGCATGCCCTTCAAGGGCTCATTCAAATAGTTGTTTAAAGGAAGAAAAGTGTAGGATAAAGAAAGAGTGATACAGGCCTTCCTACATGTGATACTGACTTATTATCAACTTCATATTAGTTTTATTTAACTAAATATGAATTGACTATTATATCACTTGTTTTTATCTTAATTATTTACATATATACATTTTACATATAAAATCTGGTGTCTTTGAAAAACTCTAAGTAAATTAAAGCAAATTTTAAATATTAACAGAACTCAATATTGAAAGGATCTGTGTAATGAAAAAAATCTATCCCAAACATAAGTAATGCTTTGCTAACGCTGTTTTATTTTAACTGTATATTGGTGTGTAGTATTTATGAGTTAGGAGTGGTAAAAATTAAAACAGTGATTGAACAGGAGCTAGATCCTAGCAGATCATGGACATAAGAGCTAAAACTAGTCTGTGAGGGGAAAAAGTATGGGGGAGATTAATTTGTTAATGTGGAACTGTACCTTGAAACAAGGTTAACCTTGTTAATATGTAAAGACGGAATTAAGAAAGAAATAATCAAAATACGATATCTATCTGTTCAAATATATGTTAAGTGAACCTTGACCTTTTCCAGGGAAAGTATATAGAAAAAGGGGAACAAAGATGAAAGTAGTTTGAAGTCATGCTAATGCTAATGAATTAGGGACACAGATATAATAATTGTATACTATCAGCTACATTCACTTCTGAATGGAGTCTATTATTTGGTAATGCATTCATTACCACTTGGTTTATAAAGTACTACAGTTATTTACCTAAAAGATAAATAGATAACCTGTACTTTAACTTTTTTGCTACTTGATATGTTAAACAAGCTTCATACTTAAAAAAAAAAAAAAATGCAATTATTGAAGCACAGCTGAATGGCCCCAGAGCACACAGGCTCCATTAAATTTACTTACATCTAATTACTCCTGCCTGAGGCAGGTGAGAAATTTACTCTTATAAGATCTTTCTTTATCCGGTAGCCAAAAAATAAAATGAAATAAAATCAGTGATTTTCAATCTAATTACTATCTAAAACTATTTGTAGCACTTGCTCTTTCAGACCCTATAAAGCTGGGCTTTGTGCAATAAGCATTATAATTATGTTTTTAACTGCTTAATACAAACATTTCCTCCTAGAAAAATTAGTGTAAATCATCATCGATGTCAACTATGAATTCATTTCTTCTACTTTTCAAATTAAACATTTTAGGGTCATTTAAAAACATTGTTTTTAGAAACTGTGATACTGTTCCAGTTTCCCAAAACATGTAACTTTATATGATCTTAAATATCTTTTAAAAACCAAATAAAAATGTGAGATTAACAAGTACAGCTTAAGAAGCCAAAAAGCTCCAAGATTCAACCAACCATAGTTCAGACACTGACTTTTCTGGACCTGTCAAAAACAGAAAAATACATCTCCTAGCTCCATTTCCATTGAAAACCACAGGCTTTGGGGCGCCTGGGTGACTCAGTTGTTAAGTATCTACCTTCAGCTCAGCTCATGATCCCAGGATCCTGGGATGGAGCCCCACATCAGGCTCCCTGCTCTGCGGGAAAGCCTGCTTCTCCCTCTCCCACTCCCCCTGCTTGTGTTCCCTGTCTCACTGTCTCTCTCTCTCTGTCAAATAAATAAATAAAATCTTAAAAAAAAAAGAAAGAAAACCACAGGCTTTAATTGTCTTGTCTGTATTCCATCTCTTGCATGGGAAACTTCCAGTGATTTTTATAGGTGGAGATAGAAAGAGAGGTATATTAGATTTATGTTATAGTACACTTATACAGCACCCATGCTTCTTTTTTGCCAAACAGGAAAATGAAACAGCAAATGAAGTGTATGAGAAAGCTCACCCACTAAGTATATTTGTTCACATATGTCACTACATATCAAAAGTCACTCATGATTACCCCTAGACCCATCTAGCAGTAATAATAATGTGTGTAACACGTTAAGCCATTCAAAAAACTTTCATTTTAGTAATAAATGTTTAGTAGGACAGATGTAAAACATTTGTTTTATTGATTAGAAAATGGGAGCTGTGAAAATGGAGGTCCTGGGTCTAAGTGGATTCTCTAGACTGCAAGGCTAAGACATGATAAAATCAGGCGCTGAAATGACATATTTTGATTCTGAATCCAGTCCTCTTTCTTAAAGATCAAGTTAAACCATAATAAAATAAAAAAGGTGCCCCTTAAACTATAGTGCATAGGCAGCAATGTGCTACAGTCTATAATGACCCATATTAACATGGCATACCATCTTAGAACAATTTTGTTATAAAAATTAAAGAAATAAATACACAAAACAATGGAATATAATGAGGATGAGCATTCTGATATTAGGCATACACTGAAAAGTCTAAGAGACAGCACAACAGATTATTATAATAGGCAGAGAGTAGTCCTCACTTTTGGCTGCCCCTTAGAATTAATCACTCAGCAAACTTTTAACAAATACCAATATCTATGCCTCACCCCAGAACCACCAAATTAGACTATCAGGGTGTGGGACCTACACATAAATACTTTTTCAAAGTCTCTCTGGAGGATTCTGATGTGCAACCATGGTTGAGAATGACTGATACAAAATATTACACAAGTGGGTGAACAAAATATGGACAAGGTTCTTCCAGTTAAATACAAGGCAAAGAAGTACATGAAAGAAGAATAGAAGAAAAAAATCCTACATGTTTGAAATGAGTAAGAATGGAAAATATCTTACAGAAGAGTATATTGCTGATTTATACTCCTGAAAGAGATACAATCTTCCAGATACAGTGTTTGCTGCAGCTGAGTTTCCTACCGTCATTCACTATCCTCTTGGGTGGTTTTCCAGACTCACATATATAACAGAGCTCTCAGACTAGGCAAAGTCCTACCAGAAATTAGCCCAATGAACACAACTAGAAAGAGAGAAAAGGGGCCTGATTGTAGGGAAGGAAGTGAGAAGAGCTGTTTAATCAAATTGAAAGCATTTCCGCATCCCAGGGGAGGAGGGAATAGGTACATCAATAAAAAGTGTAGGATTATTGCCAAAGCAATCTCAAATAAGAACAAAGCTGGAGGTATCACAATCCCAGATTTCAAGATACACTACAAAGTTGTAGTAATCAAAACAGTATGTTATACTGGCACAAAAACAGACACATAGATCAATGGAATAGAATACAGAGCCTAGAAGTAAACCCACACTTTTACAGTCAATTAATCTATGACAAAGGAGGCAAGAATATACAATGGAGAAAAGACAATCTCTTCAACAAATGGTGCTGGGAAAATTGGACGATGACATGTAAAAGAATGAAACTGGACCACTTTCTTACATCATATACAAAAATAAACTCAAAATGGATTAAAAGACCAAAATTTGAGACCTGAAATCATAAAACTTCTAGAAGAAAACATAGGCAGTAATTTCTCTGACATGAGCTGTAGAAACATCTTTCTATATATGTCTACTCAAGCAAAATTAAACTATTGGGACTACACCAAAACAAAAAGCTTTTGCACAGTGAAGGAAACCATCAACAAAACAAAAAAGGAACCTACTGAATGGGAGAAGATATTTGCAAATGATACATCTAATAAGGGGTTAATATCCAAAACATATAAAAAACTTATACAACTCAACACCAAAAAAAAAAAAAAAACCCCAAATAGTTTGATTAAAAAATGGGCAGAGGACCTGAACTGAACAGACATACAGATGGCCAACAGACACATGAAAAGATGCTCGACATCACTCATCACCAGGCAAGTGGAAATCAAAACCACAGTATCACCTCATACCCGTCAGAATGGCTCAAATCAAAAACACAGTAAACAACAGGTGTTGGCGAGGACGTGGAGAAGAAAAAAACCACCTTGTGCACAGTTGATGAGAATGTAAATTGGTGCAGCTACTGTGGAAAACAGTATACAGGTTTCTAAAAAATTAAAAATAGAACTACCATATGATTCAATAATTCCACTTCTGGGTGTTTATCCAAACAAAATGAAAACACTAATTCAAAAAGATATATATACCCCTATGTCTATTGTAGCATTATTCTTATGGCTAAGATATGGAAGCAACCCAAATGTCCAATGATAGATGAATGGATAAAAAAGATGTGGGGTGTGTGTGTGTGCGTGTGTGTGCGTATACACACACACACAATGGAATATTACTCAGCCATAAAAAAAAGAAGAATTAAATCTTGCCATTTGCAACAACATGGATGGACCTAGAGGATATAATGCTAAGCGAAATAAGCCAGTCAGAGAAAGACATATTATTTCACTCATATGTGGAATTAAAGAAACAAAACAAACAAAGAAAAAGACAAACAAGAAAACAGACTATTAAGTACAGAGAACAAACTGGCAGTTGCCAGAGGGGAGGTGAGTGAGGAGATGGGTGAAAACAAAACAAAAGTGTTGAATTATCATAAAAAAATATAAACATGAATAAACAAACAGGTAAGTTACTTACAACAGTAGAAAACTCAAGTTATACATTAACCTGTGTAAGCTTTCATATGTTAAGGCAAAAGAAAGATAACCTGGGCTCAAGAAAAAAATTGTTTTTGAGATATAGACAATTCCTGAGACAGGTATCAAAGAGATATTCCACTTGAATGAATTAAGGAAAAAATGAAGAGATCACAAATAAGGAAGTTGAAACATAAAATAATTAGTGGTGAGCACCAAAACCTGGTCAGATATATAATTGTGTCAAATAAGTTTTACAAATCAGACTGTTAAATGTAAATGTCAAATTCATTTTTGAAAGAGAAGCAATATATATAATAATAATTAGTAAAAACAACAATATGGGTTCAAACTTCAGGGCCTAGAAAATGGTGGGGGGAATGGATTGGAAAAAGTAAAGAATGACAACAACTAGCATATATACCAAAACGTACAAGCAAAGGATCCAAATTCCTTTAAATTAGAATAAGAACTGTATGAAGATAGCTTTTCAATGTGGAAAATCAGTGGCATTCTCCCAGGCAGAAAAGCAAGATTTGAAGTTAAAACCCCTCAAAGATACCCAGCTCACAGTGAAATTGCCAGACTAGAATGAAATTCCATTAGGTCTCTCTAGACGAGTTTGTAAACCTCTCCTATACTAAGCTAGACAGTAAATGCTTTAGGTTTTGTGAGCCATGTGTTCTCTTTTGCAAACACTCAACTCTTCCACCGTACCAACACAGCAGCCATAAATAAAAAATGAACATGAATAAGCATGAGTATGTTCTAATAAAACTTTATTTACATATTCAGGTGGTGGGCCAGATTTAGCCTCAAGTAGTAGTCTGATGATCTCTGCAGTAGACCGGTAGTTCTTTACTTTAACTTCATATTGGGATTAGAGGCCTGAGGAGCTCTAAAAACACATATGTGCCTCGGTTCCATCCCCAGATATTCTAACTTAATCAGTCTGGGTTACAGCTTGGGCACAGGATTTCTAAAAGGTCAACAGTTGACTCTGATGTGAAGCCAAAGTTAAAAACCATTGTTCTAGAAACTTGACCCAGGTCTTTCATATATGCACCTATTGGGGTGGCGGGGGGGGAAGGAGGCAGAAATGTCTTTATTTGGCTGTGACATTCCCAAATGTACTACCTCAGGCTCTGCTATAAAATATATAAATTAACTGTGAGAGTACCAGAGCACGTAGTCCTGAAAATATTTATATTCATCTCTATTACCAGCTTATAAACTAGTGCATATCAGACCCAACACAACAAATATATTTCTGAAAAAATGCGGCAGGTCAGTTTGAATCAAAGGCCAATCCTCTGTATCCCTGGGATCTAAGGATCCCCAATAGGACTATGTTTCTGGCCTTTCTATGTGCCTACCCCCTTAAATTCCTTATATTGATTAGGAAGAACTGAAAAGATGTTATTGCATTTTTTATATCAATATTTAAAGAATAAGTTAAAGAATGTTTTTGAAAAGATTAGGCTAATCCCTCCCAGAAAAACAAAAAACATTAAAATATTCCATATAGAAAAAGTAGAAAACAAAGAAAAAAGCAGTAAGTCATCAAAAGCTGATGACAAAGTGCACAAAATAAAAAACTGAGAAATAACTTATTATATCATAAACTAGGTTAAAAAATCCCCTCAAAATTTCCAAGAACTGAAATATTTCCTGAGTGTATTATCTGAACAAAATGTGATTGAGCTAGAAATCAATTTAATAAAAGATAAATACAAAACCCTCATATTTGGAAACTAAGTAGTGCATGAAATTAAGCAATGCATATCTAAATAACTTATGGGTTAGAGAATAAATTCAATACAAAGCAGAAAATACTTTGAACTGGTAATGAAAATACAACTATAGCTTCAGTTAAAGGAAAACTTATAGCTTAAACATACCTACTAGAAAACAAGGGTGAAATTTAGTGTATATGTATGCATCAAGTAATTAGAAAGCATTTCATAACATATACAAATATTGAATCATTATGTTGTAGGGGCGGAGCAAGATGGCGGAGGAGTAGGAGACCTGGATTTCGTCTGGTCTCAGGAATTCAGCTGAATGGTATCAAACCATTCTGAACATCTACGAACTCAACAGGAGATTGAAGAAAAGAATAGCAACAACTCTCTGAACAGAAAAGTGACCACTTTCTGGAAGGTAGGACGTGCGGAGAAGTGAATCTGAGGTGATATTCGGGAGGATAGACAGCGGGGGAGGGGGCCTCCATCGGCCGCTTCTGGCAAGTGCTAGAGCCGCGGAGCACAAAATCAGAACTTTTAGAAGTCGGCTCCACTGAGGGACGTCGCTCCAGTGGCTAAGTGGGGGGTGGAACCCTCACGGGACAGTGGGGTCTCAGGACCCTCCGGGTCACAGAAAGACCGGGGGTGCCTGAGTGCGGCAGAGCTCCCAGGTATCGGAGCAGGGAAGCCGGCTGCAGAGACGGAGCTGAGGCGTGGGCTCTCCGCTCAGGGTTGTCATAAACTGTGATCCGTGGCACAGTTCGGCCACTGCTCCTCCAGCAGGGACCAAACAAGTGGCAGAGCCAGGGAGACTCCCCTTCCTCCCACGGGAGGAGCGGCGCGGGAGCACACCGCAGGGATCTGCTGGGTTTGGAGACTCCACACGGGGTTGGGTGCCAGAGATAGAAACGCTCGGTCACAGGCCGGGTGAGCACGGAGTGCGGCCGGAGACCGGGGAGACGGGAGTGACTGCTTTTCTCTGGGGGCGCACTGAGGAGCGGGGCTGAGTTCTGGGCTCCCCTGGGGGGAGATTGGGAGGCCGCAATTTTCATTCTCGTCCTCCAAAGCTGTACCGAGAGCTTGCAGGGAACAAAAGCTCCTGAGAGCAATCCTGGGCAGATTGCTTAGCCTGGACGACAAGGGCGGGTCAATTCTGCCTCGAGCAAAGACATTTGGGAACCACAGCAACAGGCCCCTCCCCCAGAAGATCAGCACCAACAGCCAGCCAAGACCAAGTTTACTGATCAAGGAAAATGGGAGAATTCCAGCGCTAGGGGAATACTGCACATAGAATTAATGGCTTTTTTTACCATGATTCATTAGTCTTTCAAGGTTAATTTTTTTAACAGTTTTTTTTTTTTTTAGTTTTCTTTTTCCCTTTTTCAACTAACATCTTATCAATCCCTTTTTTAAAAAAACATTTTTATTTTTCATTTTTAGAGTCATATTCTATCCCTTCATAGTAGTTACCCTTATTTTTGGCATATATATATATATATATATAGTTATCTCTTTAAAATGTTGACATACAGTTTCTTCTAACAGATCAAAATATACCCTAAATCACTAGTGTGTGGCTTTGTTCTAGTCTCCTGCCTGATCATATTCTCTCCCTTTTTCTTTCTTTTTTAAATCTTCTTCTTTCTTTTTTCAAACAACTTCTTATCAATTCCTTTTATAAAACCTTTTATAATTTTCATCTTTACATTCATATTCCATCCCTTCCTTTTATCAGCCCTTATTTTGTACATATATAAGTCTTTCTTTCTTTAAAATTTTAGGAGGTACTTTCTTCTAACAGACCAAAATACACCCCAAATCTAGTGTGTGGCACTGATCTATGCACTAGCCTGATCATATTTGATCATATTCTGTTTTTTTTTTGTTTTGTTCTGTTTTTGTTTTTATCTTTTTCTTTTTTTCCCTCTTTCTTTTCTCTTTCTTTACCTCTCTTTTCCCCTGGTTTCAGGTCTTTTCTGATTTGATTAGAGTATATTTTCTGGGGATGTTGTTAACCTGTTAGCATTTTGTTCTCTCATTCATCTATTCTCCTGTGGACAAAATGACAAGATGGAAAAAAATCACCTCAAAAAAAGAACAAGAGGTAGTACCGTCTGCCAGGGACCTACTCAATACAGACATTAGTGCGATGTCGGACCTAGGGTTCAGAATCATGACTTTAGAGATACTAGCTGGGCTTGAAAAAAGCGGGGAAGTTATTAGAGAAGCCGTTTCTGGAGAAATAAGAGAACTAAAATCTAACCAAGTCGAAATCAAAAAGGCTTTTAATGAGGTGCAATAAAAAACGGGGGCACTAACTGCTAGGATAAATGAGGCAGAAGAGAGAATCAGCAATATTGAAGACCAAATGATGGAAAATAAAGAAGCTGAGAAAAAGAGAGATAAACAATTACTGGATCATGAGGGCAGAATTCGAGAGATAAGCAATACAATAAGATGAAACAACATTAGAATAACTGGGATCACAGAAGAAGAAGAAAGAGAGAGAGGGGCAGAAGGTATATTGGAGCAAAATATAGCAGAGAATTTCCCTATTGTGGGGAAGGAAATAGGCATCAAAATCCAGGAGGCACAGAGAACCCATCTCAAAATCAATAAAAATAGGTCAACACCCCGACATCTAATAGTAAAACTTACGAGTCTCAGAGAGGAAGAGAAAATCTTGAACAGCTCGGGAGAAGAGATATGTAACTTATAATGGTAGAAACATTAGATTGGCAACAGACCTATCCACAGAGACCTGGCAGGCCAGAAAGGACTTCATTGATATATTCAGAGCACTAAATGAGAAAAATATCCAGCCAAGAATACTATATCCAGCTAGGCTCTCATTGAAAATAGAAGGAGAGATAAAAATCTTCCAGGACAAACAAAAACTAAAGGAATTTGCAAACACAAAACCAGCCCTCCAAGAAATATTGAAAGGGGTCCTCTAAGCAAAGAGAGAGCCTAAAAGCAACATAGACCAGAAAGGAACAAAGACGATATACAGTAACAGTCACCTTACAGGCAATACAATGGCACGAAATTCATATCTTTCAATAGTTACCCTAAATGTAAATGGGCTAAATGCCCCAATCAAAAGACACAGGCTATCAGATTGGATTAAAAAACAAGACCCATCGATATGCTGTCTGCAAGAGACTCATTTTAGACCCAAAGACACCCCCACATTGAAAGTGAGGGGGTGGAAAACCATTTACCATGCTAATGGACAACAAAAGAAACCTGGGGTGGCAATCCTTTTATCAGACAAATTAGATTTTAAAACAAAGACTGTAATAAGAGATGAGGAAGGACACTATATCCTACTTAAAGGGTATCTCCAACAAGAAGACCTAACAATTGTAAATATCTATGCCCCTAACATGGGAGCAGCCAATTATATAAGACAATTGATAACAAAAGCAAAGAAACACATTGACAACAATACAATAATAGTGGGGGACTTTAACACCCCCCTGACTGAAATGGACAGATCATCTAAGCAAAAGATCAACAAGGAAATAAAGACTTGAAATGACACACTGGACCAAATGGACTTCACAGACATATTCAGAACATTCCATTCCAAAGCAACAGAATATGCATTCTTCTCTAGTGCCCATGGAACATTCTCTAGAATAGATCCCATCCTAGATCACAAATCAGGTCTCAACCGGTACCAAAAGATTGAGATCATTCCCTGTATATTTTCAGACCACAATGCTTTGAAACTAGAACTCAATCACAAGAGGAAAGTTGGAAAGAACTCAAATACATGGAGGCTAAAGAGCATCCTACTAAAGAATGAATGGGTCAACCAGGGAATTAAAGAAGAATTAAAAAAATTCATGGAAACCAATGAAAATGAAAGCACAACAGTTCAAAATCTTTGGGATACAGCAACGGCAGTCCTGAGAGGAAAGTATATAGCAATACAAGCCTTTCTCAAGAAAAAAGAAAGATCTCAAATACACAACCTAACCCTACACCTAAAGGAGCTAGAGAAAAACCAGCAAATAAAGCCTAAACCCAGCAGGAGAAGAGAAGTAATAAACATCAGAGCAGAAATCAATGAAACAGAAACCAAAAGAACAGTAGAACAGATCAATGAAACTAGCAGCTGGTTCTTTGAAAGAATTAACAAGATTGATAACTCCCTGGCGAGACTTATCAAAAAGAAAAGAGAAATGACCCAAATCAACAAAATCATGAATGAAAGAGGAGAGATCACAACCAACACCAAAGAAATACAAACAATTATAAGAACATATGAACAACTCTATGCCAGCAACTTACATAACCTGGAAGAAATGGATGCATTCCTAGAGATGTATCAACTACCAAAATTGAACCAGGAAGAAATAGAAAACCTGAACAGACCTATAACCACTAAGGAAATTGAAGCAGTCATCAAAAATCTCCCAAGAAACAAAAGCCCAGGGCCAGATGACTTCCCAGGGGGATTCTACCAAACATTTAAAGAAGAATTAATACCTATTCTCCTGAAACTGTTCCAAAAAATAGAAATGGAAGGAAAACTTCCAAACTCATTTTATGAGGCCACCATTACCTTGATCCCAAAACCAGAAAAAGACCCCATCAAAAAGGAGAATTACAGACCAATATCCTTGATGAACATGGATGTAAAAATTCTCACCAAAATACTAGCCAGCAGGATCCAACAGTACATTAAAAGGATTATTCACCATGACCAAGTGGGATTTATCCCTGGGATGCAAGGTTGGTTCAACATCCACAAATCAATCAACGTGATACAATATATTAACAAAAGAAAGAACAAGAATCATATGATCCTCTCAATAGATGCAGAAAAAGCATTTGACAAAGTACAGCATCCTTTCTTGATCAAAACTCTTCAGAGTACAGGGATAGAGGGTATGTACCTCAATATCATAAAAGCCATCTATGAAAAACCTACAGTGAATATCATTCTCAATGGGGAAAAGCTGAGAGCTGTCCCTCTAAGGTCAGGAACGCGGCAGGGATGTCCACTCTCACCACTGCTATTCAACATAGTATTAGAAGTCCTAGCCACAGCAATCAGACAACAAAAAGAAATCAAAGGCATCCAAATCGGCAAAGAGGAAGTCAAACTCTCACTCTTTGCAGATGATATGATACTGTATGTGGAAAACCCAAAAGACTCCACCCCAAAACTGCTAGAACTCATACAGGAATTCAGTCAAGTGGCAGGATATAAAATCAATGCACAGAAATCAGTGGCATTCCTATACACCAACAACAAGACAGAAGAGAGGCAAATCAAGGAGTCAATCCCATTTACAACTGCACCCAAAACCATAAGATACCTAGGAATAAATCAAACCAAAGAGGCAAAGAATCTGTACTTAGAAATCTATAAAATACTCATGAGAGAAGTTGAGGAAGACACAAAGAAATGGAAAAACGTTCCTTGCTCATGGATTGGAAGAACAAACATTGTGAAGATGTCAATGCTACCTAGAGCAATCTACACATTCAATGCAATCCCCATCAAAATAGCATCCAGTTTTTTCAAGGAAATGGAACAAATCATCCTAAAATTTGTATGGAACCAGAAGAGACCCCGAATAGCCAGAGGAATGTTGAAAAAGAAAAGCAAAGCTGGTGGCATCACAATTCCGGACTTCCAGCCTATTACAAAGCTGTCATCATCAAGACAGTATGGTACTGGCACAAAAACAGACACATAGATCAATGGAACAGAACAGAGAGCCCAGAAATGGACCCTCAACTCTATGGTCAATTAATCTTTGACAAAGCAGGAAAGAATGTCCAATGGAAAAAAGACGGTCTCTTCAACAAATGGTGTTGGGAAAACTGGACAGCCACATGCAGAAGAATGAAACTGGACCATTTCCTTATAGCACACACAAAAATAGACTCCAAATGGTTGAAAGACCTACATGTGAGAAAGGAGTCCATCAAAATCCTAAAGGAGAACACAGGCAGCAATCTCTTCGACCTCAGCTGCAGCAACTTCTTCCTAGAAACATCGCCAAAGACAAGGGAAGCCAGGGCAAAAATGAACTATTGGGATTTCATCAAGATAAAAAGCTTCTGCACAGCAAAAGAAGCAGTCAACAAAACCAAAAGACAACCGACAGAATGGGAGAAAATATTTGCAAATGATATATCAGATAAAGGGCTAACATCCAAAATTTATAAAGAACTTATCCAACTCAACACCCAAAGAACAAATAATCCAATCAAGAAATGGGGAGAAGACATGAACAGACATTTTTCCAAAGAAGACATCCAAATGGCCAACAGACACATGAAAAAGTGCTCAACATCGCTCGGCATCAGGGAAATCCAAATCAAAACCTCAATGAGATACCACCTCACACCAGTCAGAATGACTGAAATTAACAAGTCAGGAAACGACAGATGTTGGCGGGGATGCGGAGAAAGGGGAACCCTCCTACACTGTTGGTGGGAATGCAAGCTGGTGCAACCACTCTGGGAAACAGTATGGAGGTTCCTAAAACAGTTGAAAATAGAGCTACCATACGATCCAGCAATTGCAGTATGGGGTATTTACCACAAAGATACAAATGTAGGGATCCGAAGCGGTACGTGCACCCCAATGTTTATAGCAGGAATGTCCACAATAGCCAAACTGTGGAAAGAGCCAAGATGTCCATCGACAGATGAATGGATAAAGAAGATGTGGTATATATACACAATGGAACATTATGCAGCCATCAAAAGGAATGAGATCTTGCCATTTGCAACGACGTGGATGGAAGTGGAGGGTGTTATGCTGAGTGAAATAAGTCAATCAGAGAAGGACATGTATCATATGACCTCACTGATATAAGGAATTCTTAATATCAGGAAACAAACAGGGTTGCTGGAGTGGTGGGGGGTGGGAGCGATGGGGTGGCTGGGTGATAGACATTGGGGAGGGTATGTGATATAGTGAGTGCTGTAAATTGTGCAAGACTGTTGAATCACAGGTCTGTACCTCTGAAAAATAATGCAATATATGTTAAGGAAAAAAAAAAGAAGATAGGAGGAGGGGAAGAATGAAGGGGGGTAAATCGGAGGGGGAGACAAACCATGAGAGACGATGGACTCTGAAAAACAAACTGAGGGTTCTAGAGGGGAGGTGGGTAGGGGGATTGGTTAGCCTGGTGATGGGTATTAAAGAGGGCACGTTCTGCATGGAGTACTGGGTGTTATGCACAAACAATGAATCATGGAATACTACATCTCAAAATAATGATGTAATATATGGTGATTTACATAGCAATAAAAAAAATTTAACGTATTATTATGTTGTACACCTGAAACTAGTATAATGTTGTTTATGTCAATTATATCGCAGTTAAAAAAAAGAAGTTAGAAATGATGAACAGCAATTTAAATCCAAAAAGAGTACAAGGGAAGGAATAATAAAGATAGAAAGGAATAAAATAGAATACCAATATGTAATACAGAAAACCAACAAAATCAAAAGACTAATAAAATTGATAAACCCCTATAAGACTGATATAGGCAAGGAAAAGAACAAATTACCAATTGGAATGAAAAAGACATCACTACTGATCCTACAGATGACAGGACAATGAGAAGACATTAGGAATTACTTTATACCTATTATTTTCACAACTTAGAAGAAATGGAAAAATTCTGGGAAAAACAAAATTTATCAAGCTGAAATAAGAAACAGAAAACCTAAACAGTCAATCTAACAAAGAAATTGAATTTCTAATTGAAAACTTCCCCAAAAGATAGCTCCATGTCCAGATGGCTTAAGCAATGAGTACTTCAAAACACTGAAGAAAACATTAATACCAATCCTACAGAAAAACTTTCAGATAATAAAAAAGAAACAACTACAAAGCTTTATGAAGCCAGTGTAACATTATTCACACCTGTCATTACTAGAAAAAAAATTATAGGTCAATCCCTCTTAGGAACATATATGCAAAATTCCTAAACAGAGTAACAGCAAAATGAATAAAGCAATATATGTAAAAGATAATTCATTACAAAATATTACATGCCAATAAAAAGAAATCAAATACTGATTCATGGTATAATATAGATGAATCTTGAAAATACTATTCCAAGTGAAAGAACCCAGTCACAAAAGACCACATATTTTAGGAGTCCATTCACATGAAATAGGCAAATATATGAAGATATAGAATAGGCAAATCTATAAGGATGCAAAGTAGCTTTGTGGGGCCTAGGACTACAGATGTGAAGGGAAGGTTGGGGAAAATGGGAAATGACTGCTAATGCATACAAGTTTCTTTCTGCTGATTATGGTGGTAATTGCACCATCATGTGAATATACTAGAAAACACTGAATTGTACACTTTAAATGTGTGGATTAGATATGTTAATTATATCTCCAAAACTGTTAAAAAATAGTGTACAGTATATAATAGCTTTATGCTCAGAATAAATAGATCTAGAACTCAAAAAAATGGTAGGGGAAATCCAAAAAAAAATGAATGTAAAAAGTTCTTTTTAGCTATTCTCAACAATCATATCGGTGGTAGTAGTAGCAGCATTGTTATTCTGAGATTGTTTCATATATTGCTAAATTTTTAATATCTATATTTATTAATATGCTGAATGCTAACATGAGTTTCCTGGAGCAGAACAGATGATTATTACTACTTACATATAGTAAGTAGATAATACCATTCTGGCTCTTCTCTGCGCCAGCTCTTAACCCAGGAGCAAGGTGATGAGAATGAGATGTAATCTTTCAAGTAATTGCATCTACAGAAGGTAAGGAATCCCCAAAAAATAAATCTGCATGTTTACTTAGGAAAAAGGAGACCGTTGTTTCCCCTTCCCTTTGGAGTTTCCTTGAAAATACAAAGGAAAAGACTTGTGTCTTCACACTTTAGAATGCAAAAAAAAAAAAAAAATCTCTCTGGGGGTAATAAACATCTCCAAGATCCTGGCCTCATCCCCCCATCTTGAAATACAAACATATACCTCCAGAGAAGTAAATCCCTCTGGAGTTCTCACCGTTCAGTCATACATTACATTGTAATGCTTGTGTTTTAGTCTAGGTCCCAAGTTTCTTTTAAATTAGCTCAGAAAACTCTAACCATGCAGCAATGAAAAAACACATCAGGGAGAGGTCCAGGAGCACGTCCTTCCCTGTCACAGTGGATATACTGCGGCCCAGATTAGCATGTGAGGTCAATTAGAATCATAGCAATGTTCTCCATTTCTTGTCCAACAAAAACAACTCTTCTCATGCACATTCACATTCACAGTGACTGGGGTGGTGACCAGAGCATACTGTTCAATAAATTCTTGATTCCATCTGGTTTGAGAATATAACTATATCCCAGACATCACAGTACAGGCTTTAATAGTCATTGGATTCCAGATGTCATTATGCAAGAAGCTCTCTTCAGGACAACACAGTGTCATTCCGTTATCCGTCCAATCTCAACCAATGTACCATGGGAAGGACAAATCCCCTTTATATCTCTCGTACCTTGGCCATTAGAAAACAAGCATAAAGGCCACACTGTCCAGTAATGTCCCACCATAATCTAGACCAACCACAGTATTTCCATAGTTGGCATCCTTAGCTTGGCTTCTGATACTCCTGATCATTGATCTTTAAAAACATCAAATGCCATAATGATTAGAATATTAAATAGTCTTTCCTGGGCAAGGATACAAGTCATCTTCCTGCACTGTTGACGGATATGATGTTCCATTAAAGTAAATACTCTTATTAGTCCAGTCATTTAAAGCTTTGTTGTCCCTCCAGGGCCATTTCTAGATGCAGCCAGTCTCCTGGAAGAGGGCTCCCTCTAGTGTCTCTATTTGGACTAGCAAGTCTTCTTCATCATGATGAGCTTTCAGGAGCGTTATTTTGGTCTGATATAGTACCCCAAATCCCTGCAGAACATCTGGCACAGAGAAGGCAAGAGCAATCAAGCTACAACATGGGTTATTACCATAGTATATTAGTAATATCTGTGCAATTTAGGAAAACTGCACACAAAAATAACGAAGTCCAATGAGGTCATCAATAGGTATATTATACCAAATACAGCTCTGCCTGGGTGTCATAGGTTTTCTGTAAGTGTATTTTGCATAACTCCACAAAGGAGTTATCAGTAATATTGATTCATTATATCTTCTCCAAATCTATCTCCCTCAAGGGTGGTGTTTCCTTAAATAAATTCCACTTTCACTGACATATTCTGTATTCAAAGGACTACACCAAGTTACGGCAGGCAACAGAAATCTGTTTACCATTATACCTAGGTAGATGTCTTAGCAACATACTGTTTTGATTTATGCCTACAAAGTCTACTGTTCAGAGTCTCCCACTATATAATTCATTAGTAATTATCAAGTCAGCAGAAGCATGATCAGAATGGTAACTATTGCCTTTAAACCAGTAACTGAATGGTAACTGCAATAAACTACCCTTACATTGAGTCATCAAGTGGCACTCTGTCATTTAGTTGCTCCAAATTATCCAGGTGGAATCTTTAGGTAGAGCTTGTACATCAGCAACTTCCCTTCTCTGCAAAAACAGGTCCTGAGTTTCTCTTGACATCAGTCAAGTAGTCAGCATCAGATCCGAGAGGGATACATAAAATTCTCTAGCTCGGAGGTCCTGGCACAGAGGTCACATGATTGTACCCCTCCATGGAATTGTAATCCACTTATAGGTGCCTTTCTATCTCCTATGATTCCCTCTATTTCCGTTTATTACCTGTTTGACCCATATATATCCTTTCCCCTATGATTGGTCTTTCTGGGTCTGTAGATGTGTTATAAATCCACAGGGCCAGTAAAAACAGCAGCCTTGTTAACACATCTCCTTGGAGTCACTCCCAGGCTGATATAGAATTTGACAGATAAAGAATCACAGGACACATGGCCCTCTGTTTACAGACAGACCTTAATTTGCCTACATAGGTGAAGCTATGACATAACCTTAAAGAGTCTTTAAGAATATGCACTGTCAAACTTAGTGGTTTTAATACTGTACTTAGTGCATTGATAATACTTTCCTTTGATACATGTAACTTTAAAGTCAGCCCTGGAGCCACCAGATCAAGCAAGACAAAAGAAAAACCATGAAATAGGAAAAAATATATAGTTGTGTACTTGCACTGTGCCCCATTATTTCATTCCCACCTCCTAATCCTAGAAACCTTTCCAGCAGAGTCTTGGCATTACTTCCTTTTATAGAAAACCATTTAATTAGTTGAACTAACCCTTAAATCTTTTTCTTTTTCTTAGCCAGTCATTTTAATTAACTAGTGCATCAATTGCCCATTACAATTTTCCATGACACCACTGTTCTGAGAGTGTTAATATTGTTATGTCCATAAAATATTTTTTGTCCATTTCTGTGTATTTGTAGCAGTAAAATATATTTCTCTAATTCCTGTGGTCAGAGAGTATACTTTGCCTGATTTCAGTATAATTACATATACTGAGATTTGTTTTATGATCCACAATATGGTCTATCTTGGTGAATGGTCCATGTGCACTTGGAAAGACTATGTAGTTTGCTGTTAATGGATGGAGTATAAGTGCCAAGTAGGTCAAATTGGTCGGTAGTGTTGTTCAAACTTCCTATATTCCTAATGATTTTCTGTCTACTTGGTTTAACTATTACTGAAAAGAGATGTTGAAAGTTCCATGTATAATTATGGATTTGTCCATTTCTTTTTGTATCAGTTTCATGTTGTATATCTTAAAGTCCTGTTATTGGTATATTAATCTTTAAATTGTTATGCTCTCTTGATAAACTGACCCCTTATCATGATGAAATGCCTCTCTTTATCCCTAATAATATTCACTGTTCTAAGGACTACTTTATCCGATGTTAATATAACCAGTTCAACTCTTTTAATTAGTATTACCATATCTCTATTCTTTCCATTTTAACGTATGTTTCTATAATTAAAGCACATTTCTTATAGAGAGCATATAGTTGTTGGGCCTTAGTTTTTTGTTTTTTATTCAAATCTGAAAATTGCTCCCTTTTGTTTGGAGGTGTTGAGATCATTTACATTTAATATAATTATTAAAATGATTATGTCTAAATCTACCATCTCACTTTTTGTTTTCTCTTTGTCTCATCTGTTTTATGCTCTTTTTTTTTTATCCTTTCTTGTCTTCTTCTGGATTATCTTACAATAATTCAATTTCTTCTCCACTACTGGCCTATTACCTATACTTTTTTTTTTAAAATAGTTTCTTTATAGTTTACATTTTACAACTTTAAGTTATCACAGTCTACCTTCAAACAATATACAATATCATGTATAATTTAAGAATCTTATACACTATACTTTCCCCATTCTGTTATTTGTGCCACTGCAATTATATATTTTACTTCCCATTTGCTACCAACCCCACAACACACTTCTTTTTTGCTTTAAATAATTTAATACATTGTTAAAGAGATTCAAAAAGTTAAAATAGATTTAGAATTTATCTACTCTATTTATTATTTTACTGCTCTTTATCCTTTATAAGATTAAATTTCATCAATTATTATTTTCCTTCTGTCCAAAGAACTCTTTAATATTACTTATAATGCAGATCTGCAGGTGATGAATTCTCTCAACCTTTGTACATCTGAAATGTCTTCATCTGATCTTCATTTTGAAATTTAACTGAGCATAAAATTCTTGGTGATTTTTATTGATTTTCATCACTTTAAAGATGTCTTTTCATTATTTTCCAGTTTACATCACTTTAAAGATGTCTTTTCATCATCTTCCAGTTACTTCTGAAGCAAAGTCTGCTGACATTTTTATCTTTACTTACTGTATAAAATTAATCTTTTCACACTGGCTGCTTTTAGGACTCTTTCTTTACCACTGGTTTTCAGCAATTCAGTTATGATGTGCTTTGTGATCTTCTTCATATTTCTTCTGTTTGGGGTTCACTGAAATTTTGGATCTGTAAATTTATGGTTTTCATCAAATTGGGAAAATATTTTGGCCATTATTTCTTCGAATATTCTCTCCATTCCCTCTCCTGAGACTCTAACACTTGTTAGGCTGCTTGATACAGTCTAAGAGCTCGCTAATGTTGTCTTAATTATTTTCAGTCCCCCTTTTTTCCCTCTATGCTTCATTTTTGACAGTTTCTATTTGTCTTTGGGTTTACTCATCTCTTCTGCAATGTCTAATTGCTGTACATGGTTCACTTCAGATAATGCATTTTTGAAGCTGTATTTGGGCCTTTTATATCTTTTATTTTCCTTGTCATAATCATAATTCTACTTTTTTTGAGCACACTAAGCATACTTATAAGAGCTGTTTTAACTTCCTTGCAAGCTATTTCCAAATCTGGGTCTATTCTGATTGATTTTCTCAGTATCAATCAAATGTTCTTGCTTCTTTGCATGCCTGATAATTTAGATGCAAGGCATTGTGAATTTTATATTACTATGTATTAGATTTTATAGTATTCCTTTAAATAGTTTAGGATTTTGTAGAATTACTATATGATCCAGTAATTGCTCTACTGTGTATTTACTCAAAGAATATGAAAACACTCATTTGAAAAGATTTATGCACCCCTTGCTTATTGCAGCATTGTTTACAATAACCAAATCATGGAAGCAGACCAAGTGTCCATCCACAGATGAAGATATATACATATATGTGTGTGTGTGTGTATTCTGTATATATATAGTATACACACACAATGGAATATTACTCAGCCAGAAAAAAGAATGAACTCTTGCCATTTGCAACAACATGGATGGGCCTAGAGGATATAATTCTAAGCAAAATAGTCATAGAAAGACAAGTACCATATGATTTTTCACTCATATGTGGAATTTAAGAGACAAAATAAATGAACAAAGGAAAAAAAAGAGATTAAAAGAAAGACTACTAACTATAGAGGACAAACTGATGGTTATCAGAGGGGAGGTGGGTGGGGGTAGGGGGTAGGACAAAATAGGTAAAGGGGATTAAGAGTACACTTATCCTGATGAGCACTAAGTAAGTATAGAATAGTTGACTATATTGTACACCTGAAACTAATATAACACTATATGCTAACTATCCTGGAATTTAAAAAAAAATGGAAAAAAATAGTTTAGGATTTTGTTCTGGCATGAGTTATTTATTAGATCAGGTTCATAGCAGCCTTTAGTCTAAGGCTCATGACTACTAAGGCACTAGCTGTTTGAGGACTCTGCTTGAGGTAAATCTACATTTACTGACATAGAAAAAATCCCTAAGACATACTGCTGAGTAAAAAAGTCAAGTTGTCAACCGGAGTTGACATACAGAGTATAATACCATTCATGTAATATTAAAAAACCCCATAAAACAATCATAGTATTTCTACTCATACAAATATACATACCAAAAAAAAAAGTGTGATCTAGAAAGATGATCTGTTATTACTCTGGTACATATTTCTGGGAAAGGGAGTGGTTGGAGGGAAAGGAGAGAACAGAAACACATGGAAACTTTATCTATAAAAATTTAACATGTGCCAAGAATATTTTCATGTAATACTCATACAATTAAAAAAAAGTATTTCTAAAAGTCAGGACTGTTCTTAAATACAATGTGTACATGGTTCTTTAAATAAGTCTAAACCCAGAAACTTCTTAAAACACTAAGCTGTTAATGTGCAGATTTCACGAGTTCACTGATGCCTATAAGAGACCAAGGTTATGTGACACAATTATCAGAAATACATTTTTTAAAGATTTTATTTATTTTTTTGACAGAGAGAGAGAGTATGCAAGCACACAAAAGCAGGGGGGAGCAGCAAAGGGAGAGGGAGAAGCAGGCTTCCTGCTGAGCAGGGAGCCTGATGCAGGACTTGATCCCAGAACCCTGGGATTATGACTTGAGCTGACGGCAGATGCTTAACTGACTGAGCCACCCAGGTGCCCCCAGAAATACATTTTTATTCATCCATGTAGAACTGACTCTTTTCTAAGACCACTCTATAACTAATGCGCCACAGAATTCTGCTGAATCCCTCTCCCTATGGAAAGGTCCTATTGTCCCACTTTTTGATTAAAAGCCTTCCTGAAAATTTTAAATAGGCGGGGAAGAAATCTTGGAAACCTACCTCACATCATTTATGTTTCTGCGTCCTTAGAAATAATGTCCCACTCAATAAACCATTCCTTAACACTGTTCTCAAGAATAACTTTTTCTTTGCACAATTTTAGGTAATCAATAGAAACTATGTGCTATAAATGTTAAAATCAGATCTATACTTTTGCCATTGGAATGATGAAGACAAATTAGCTCAGTTTTACACTTCATCCAAAAGTTTAACACAGTTAAACGCCATCTCTAACCCCTCCATAGAGGCAAACACACATCCACACAAATGAAAAAAATACACAGTATCAGTTACACTATAATAAAGGTGTCAGCAAGGTTATATCTTACGGCTCTTTCTTTCTAATGAGATAGGTTCTCTGGGTTCTAATCCATTCTATTGTCCACTCCATTTAGGTAAAAGTGACAGAATGTGTACTGTCCAGTGAGGTGTCACATGACCTTCATTACAGAAGTAGGCAATCTTAGAAAATCCAAAAGAAAGAGTAACAAACAAAGAGAAAGCAAGAGAGCATACTCTGTATAGATTTATGTAGAAACTCACAGGACAAATATATCTATAGTGAGAACTTCAATCATAAGGGTTGCTGAGCAACCTGTTCTCAAAAATGAGAATACCCCATCTC
The DNA here is from genome assembly GCF_037043125.1 of Eumetopias jubatus. Lineage (NCBI taxonomy): Eukaryota > Metazoa > Chordata > Mammalia > Carnivora > Otariidae > Eumetopias > Eumetopias jubatus. Next base: position 77,972,323 of record NW_028274813.1, read on the forward strand.
GGTCTTTTTCTTGTTAACAGCTGAGGAGATCAACTTCAGGTTCTCAATATAGCACTTTCCACTAAAGACAACATTTCACCTTCAACAAGGAAAGAGTAGCTTCGTGTTTACCAAGGAGAAATATTATGGGATCTTTCTTTTAATGTTGTTTAAAATGTGAATTTGTTTCAAAATCTTCCACAGCTTGAGACCTCGTTATTTCTGAGATCAGCAATGTAAACTTGCAAATGAGGTACACGATTTAGGCTTTGAGAAACCTGAGGCTCCAGGGCATTTACTGTAATAGGTTCATGAAATAAATGCATTGAGCTCAAACCCTATGGTTTCTTGAAAGTGAATATAATTATAAAAATTCAAAACAACAAATTAAGTGTGTTCGTATGTAATATCCATATTTGAATCACATTACCTACCACCTGCCTGTTGTGTCTATGCTAACTGATCAAATGACATTCTCTCAAAGATAATTTTCTTACCATCCCCAACAAAAACCTACTACTCTGCTTATTTCTGACACCACAAAGCCAATCATTCTATTTTAGCATAGTCAAAATATGTTTAAAAAATATATGAAAAAAATCACATGGTGTTCCAAATACAGATTTTAAGAAGCTTCGAAAAAAAGAAAAAGAAAAAAGAAAAAAAGAAAGAAATCAACCTACTTTTCCTGTTTCCTATGAACCTGGGTTCCAAATCCTATAAAAAGAACTTAAATCGAAGGACCAAAATATAATAACAATTTTAGAGACAGCTGTACATTTAAAAAAGAAAATGATGAGGATCACTTGTAATCACTTTGGTAAATGGTCAAAAGCCCATTTGAAACTTCCCCCTACTCAATTTGTTCAGTTGTGACTCCACATTTTTATATTCTAAATTAGTCTTCCTTTTCTGTTGTAACTGCATATTAGTGAATACAGATTATCTATGTGGTAACAGACAGCTCCCTTGAAAGTCTGGCTACATACCCAAAGCTGCTACTTTGATGATGATTGCTTGAATGTTAGATGATATCATCTCTCGGAGCAAATCTTCCTGGTTTCTCTGCCAAAGGTAAGCTAAAGGCTGGAGATTAAGCCTTTTACACCTATAAAATAAAAAGAAAAAAATCAGATGATATCTTGACATTCTATACTTGGATCCACAGCAATTACTTTGATTCTAAACATAATGCTCCTCTCAAGGATTTTAGCATTTAAAATGCTTAAAAAACATGTTTTGCATAATGACGTTTATATATACAACATAAACATATTTAATTTCCACAGGCTATGCATAAACAGATAAAAATGAAATCTCCAAGCAGATTAGAAATATTAATTTTAGTAAGACTCTAAGTTTAGAAATCTATGCTAAAAAGCTTCCAAATGCCGATGGATGGTTATTCCTGCTCTTAGAACTTCCTTGGGTATCAAAATTGTGAGGCATATGCAAAACAGGCAAATCAATTTATCCTAATAAAATGATCATATATTGATTAACTTTACAATACCTATGGTTACATGCACTATTCTTCTCTAACTCTGACATTTTTAAAAAGAGTTTGACTTTGAGTGAAAAATAATAATAAGAACAAAAAGTACAATATATCGAGCACCAAATATGCTGGAGGCATTGTATTACATACTTTACATTACGGTGCAATAGAAAGAATATAGGTTTTGGAGTCAAGACAAATCTGGATTTGAAACCTCCTCTGGCACTCACTAGCTGCATGACTTTGACAGGTCAACTAAACTTGAGATCTTTAGTTTCCTAGTTCATAAATCGGAAAAAAAATATCTCCTTTCAAAGTTCTTGAGAAGATTAAGAAATTAGAAAGTGAAGTCATCCTTTACTCCTTTTTTTTTTTTTCCTTCACATTTCTTACCCAATCTACCATAACACACAACATGATCATTCTTCATCAATACCACTGTTAACACTCAGGTCTGAGTCACCATTATCTTTCATGTCCATATCCCCCTAACTTCTTTCCTTGCTTCTGTCTTTGCCCTTTTAAAATCAGTTTTCAATGCAGCAATCAGTGTGATCCTTTTAAGACATAAAATGGATCATGGGATTCCTCGGCTCAAACTCTCCCCATCACTCCTTGTAAATCCTTGCAATAGACCTACATGGATCTCACTCTGGTTAGCTCTCATAGCTCATCTCCTACTGCTTTCCCTTCACTCCAACCCACCACCACTGGCCTGCTCACTCTTGTCTAATATACCAGCCATGCTTCCTACCTTCTTCACTTGTTTCATGCCTTTGCTTAAATGTCACTTTCTCAAGGAGGACTATAATGATTAAAAGTAGCATAGATAAAGAAAATAGTACAATGCCTGGATAAAATAGATATTCAATAAATGGCAGTCAAAGCCAAGTGACTTGCCCAAGTCAGAGTAAGAGGCTGAGATCAGATTTCAAATAAAAAAAACAGCTCTAAAACCCAGCATCTGTAAGTTTGCCTGGCTGACTACTCCAGCCCACAATGATCTTTCTCTCAGAAAACCCCAATACTTAATAAACATACCACATATTTGGTCATTTACTCATACATGGCCTTAAAAATATCACTCTTTTTTTCCATGTATATATACCCTGACTTCCAAAGACACCAAAACCTTCCTACTGCAGATTGTTTTACATACTTCCCCTTGGCAAAATGTCCCATCTATTGCAATGTTGAGGCGGTTAATAAACAAAAATAATAAAACTGAAAGTCCCCATGTAACAAAAGCATAATAATTCTAGCTGTCTTCCCACCAGTATTTAATGCCTACCAATCAAACTGGTCTCTACCTTTTTTAGCTAAGATTTTTTTTTTAATTGAAAAAACCTTATTCTCTTCCTATCTTTATTGTAAAATTCTTGGTTTTTGCTTGATAGCCATAATCTTTTGACTATCTCTAGACTTAAGTCAAGCTTTTTTGCTTATTTAAATTCTTTAACAGTTCAAAATATCATGGTTCAAATACACTTCCTCTGTAAGTCACTACTGCATTTGAGCTTGTGACATTTATTAAATACTTTATATCTTGAAAATACACTAATGCAATACAAACTACAAATTGAAGACAGACTAATTCAAAACTGAGCTTGTAAACCAATGGACTCCTAGTAACACTGCTTTAAAATTTCCAAGGATAAAATTATTGGAGATACGCTTTATTCTAAAATCAGAGTATTTTAACCATGTGTTGAAGTGCACCTGAGATTGTTTTAAGAAAAATCTTGCCTCTATCTATGGGTATGCTCTGGACCCTTCTCCCATATAGATATAAGGCAGCTTCCTAATCAGGAGCACATTTTCATTTGGCTTTAACTTTCATAAATATCAGCCCCATCTACAGTTTGGCTACCCATTAAACCATGTGGGCTTGAACTTATTAAAAAACACAGATTTGTAAACTAAATAATTCTCAGAGAATATGACCTAAAACTTGATGAAAATAGTATTTCTAACATATGGTTTAAGGGATATGCAATCCATCTCCATCTGTAGATCAGTCGTTCTCAAATGTAGGCGAGCAGAATGGAGGGAAATCTTTTTCAAACTACACATATGACCTCTCCCCACTTCCACCTCCACTCTCCCTTCTCCAAAGATACTGATACCCCCAAAATATGAGATCATCATATTCCCCTTCATTTAATTATGCTTTGTCCTATATTTCTTTCATTTATTTAAAAAATTTTGGATTTTTAAAAAAGTTTTACTTTTATTTATTTATTTATTTTTTAGTAATCTCTACACCCAACGTGGGTCTCAAACTCATGACCCTGGGAGATCAAGAAACACATGCTCTTCCGATTGAGACAGCCAGATGCCCCTAAAAATTTTGGATTTTTGACTGCCTTAAATTCACTGTAGAATTAAAAGATAAAATAAATGCAATTAAAAAAAGTTTAAGCCAATTAATATGTAAGTTTTTGATGTGATAGTCAATATGAATGCTTCTTTGTCAAGAATATAAAACTATGGGCGCCTGGGTGGCTCAGTCGTTAAGCGTCTGCCTTTGGCTCAGGTCATGATCCCAGGGTTCTGGGATCGAGTCCCACATCGGGCTCCCTGCTCAGAGGGGAGCCTGCTTCTCCCTCTCCCACTCCCCCTGCTTGTGTTCCTGCTCTTGCTATCTCTCTCTCTCTCTGTCAAATAAATACATAAAATCTTAAAAAAAAAATTACCTTTAAAAAAAAAGAATACAAAACTATTACACAAATACAACCCTTTTCTGATTTCCATTTATCCTTTCGAATGGCAAAATACTTATTTCTAGTTCAAGTTGTGCTCAAGATGAATCCTGGAGTCCATATTTTCTTTTTTGCTAATATAATTATATATAAAGTCTCTATACAGTATTTTACTTATCCAAATAAACTAAAAGTGAAAAATAAATTCAGGTGATGTTTTGCAAGCCGACATGAAATAATCAATATTATCATTAGACTTTATGGTTTTTGAATAGATCAATCCCAAAAGGATCAATACCAAAATATTCTGGTATTTGGAGATACAATGTTTTACCAGTGCTACATCCTTTGGAGGGTGAGGAAGATGAAGAGAGCAATAATCTAAAAAGTCCTTGAAAGTTGAATGGCTTTGTTATATAAGTATTCTAATCACATGAATATTTTTGGCCAAGAGTTGAATTCTGAAGACCAAAGAAGGAAAGATTCCTTAATAAGCTTTTTTTTCCCTTAAAATGTCACTGAATTCCTGGGGTGTCTGGGTGATACAGTAGGTTAAGCACCTGACTCTTGGTTTCAGCTCAGGTCTGATCTCAGGGTCCTGAGATCGAGCCCTGCATCAGGCTCCATGCTCAGTGAGGAGTCCACTTGGGTTTCTCTCTCCCTCTCCATCTCTCTTCCCCCTTCCTCTTTCTCTAAAATAAATAAATAAATTAAAAAAAAATACCACTGCATTCCTTTTACTAACTCCTGATTTTTATTACCAATGATGATGAGTTAAAAGGGATTAAAAGGTATACTGATTCAAAAAAGAAAACACTGAAAACAATACTTTTGACTTTAAAAATCTTTGTCCTGATTTTTTATTATAAATAATTTATTTTTCCTTATGTAAGTAAGCTGGAGTTTTCTCCATGTGTGATAGCAGGATAGAAAAAAAGTAAAAGTACAATTTTTATTATTTAGGTAATACAGGTAGGTAGTTCCATGAAGAATGTAGAATATACATTCTATTTATTATTTGGATACAATTACATTTATAATTTATTCCCATTCTTAAAATACATGTAATTTAAAAATATAGGACAAATTTTAAAAAATAAAATAAAGTATAATATAGGACAAATTAATGTTCTCTTACACATTTTCTACTCGAACACGCTGATAGTCAGAAAGTATAGCACCTACTGATATCCCCTCTACTTCTTCTTTTTCCTGAAAATAAAACAAAAAATATAACTTTAAAAATAAACATGTGGCTATGCATCATGCTCTGAAAATTATTAAAGAACAGTGTCTCATCTAGAAAACCATCTTGAAGCAGAATAATTTATGAAAATGCAATCCATATTCAGAAAAAATAAATACATAGATTTAAGTCATACTCTCAGCTGTGGGAAAAATAATTATTCTTTTTACTTAAAATCCAAATAACTAGAGAATATTTTCTGTGGAGAAGGCAAAGATTTAGATGGTACTTTCAAATGTTTTCTCACTTAACATACTTTTAAAAATTCGATGATGTTCAGTCAAAATTTTTGAGAAATTTCTATTTAAGGACAATATTTTCTCAGACTGAGTAACTTTAAAAAAAATAAGCAATGGCATAAGTAGAAAAGGGAACACAATGATTTTTATTTGTATCTCAGAAAAGGTGATTAACAGGAGCATCCAGGAAGCAGAGATGGTAGAGCTATTACCTGGATAACAGTATAGCACAGTGGATAAAAAATTCCATGATGAGAAGGAAGCAATGAATTATCATCAACAGAGTTACAAATGAGAATACCCAGCACTACATCCAGCAGAGTCTCATAGGAAAGAGGACTAGTCTACCCAGTGTGCTCATTAATGATGCAGGAGATGTAAATTCAAATATGATCAAGTTTGCAAATGATACAAAGCTACAATAGATAAAAAAAAAATGAAGAGGAGATCAATCAAGTACATGTATGGATACGGAGAACTTGGGTATTTAGAAGGACAGTTCTAAGAAGAGATTTAATGTAAAGAAGTGTAAGATAGTACACTTAGGGAAGAATAATATACAGTGTAGGTATACACTAGGGAACTGTTATCTAGAAAGCAGATGTGAAGAAAGTGACTAGGGGGTAATTACTAATAACAAACTGAATAGAAATTCTCTGAATAGGCATAAAAGAAAATCCATCCCAGCATATGGAGTATAGAAGAAACTACTTGAGAGAGATGACTTCATTATTAATACTCTTTCCATACTTGGAAATCTACAAAGAAAAGCAATAGTGTCTCACATAAAAACATATGTAATACTTGAAGACATAGTGAAATAACCGAGTGTGTCCTAATAGGATGCCATAATAAATAAACAACAAAATGCACAAAAGGAATCTCTCATGTCTTTGGAGATAAAACCAATTTAAAGTTTCCCCTCCAAAATGATAAAGAAATATATGCCCAAAATAAAATGATTCTATTAGATAAGGATGACAGGAAAAAGCAATTTCCTATACTTCCCTAGTTTAGCAAATCTGTGAGAGCATTTGCTTATAACCTTTCTCTTCACTTCCTAGTCATTTTCTTTTCATAAAAGTCATTGTATTCATTAGAAAAGGTCAAGGCATAGTGTTCCTGAATAAATACACAGATCAGAGTAGTGGACAGTGTCATCAAAAGATAAAAATCAGTTATATTCCTATACCATATAGTTGTTTATAAGTTCTGCCATAAGAAAATGTCAAGTACTGAATATTGTGTGTGTGTGTGTATTTCTCTAGACATCAAGAAAATAAAGACAAGAGCCACTGGTATTTTTCTCTTTTAAATTCAAGTTAACTTTAAGTCAAGACATTGTTAAAATAAAAATTGCCATTTATTATCCATTTAAAATGTACCATCCTTCTATGATTCTCATTACCACCCTAAATAGTTATTATTTAATTCTTCTTAGTCTACACTTTTTCTCTGGAATTCTCTACCATTTCTATCTCTTTTATTTTCTATTTGGTAATACCTAAATAATCAGCTCTAGAATTATATACCAAACTGAATTTGGACTATTCTTCCAAACTAGGCCGAAATCCGAATCATTATCTTTTTTAATGTGAAAAATTTTTTTTATTAATTTTTTAAAATTTTATTTCCAGTATAGTTAAAATACAGTGTAATATTAGTTTCAGGTGTACAATATAGTGATTCAACACTTCCATACATCACCCTGTACTCATCAAGATTGTTGTACTCTTAGCCCCCTCCCCCTATTTCACCCATCTCCCCCCTCCCCCACCTCCCCTCTGGTAACAGTCTGTTTGTTCCCTATAGTTAAGAGTCTGTTTGGGGTTTGTCTTTTTTTTTTCTCCTTTGTTCATTTGTTTTGTTTCTTAAATTCTCCATATGAGTGAAATCATGTGATACTTGTCTTTCTTTGACTGGCTTATTTTACTTAGAATTATACCGTCTAGGTCCATCCATGTTGTTGTAAATGGCAAGATTTCATTCTTTTTTAATGACTGAATAATATTCCATCATATATATAATATTCCATTACAGACACACACACACACACACACACACACACACACACACACACACACAAACTGTGTCCAGTTGTATAAAGGCTCTTCCCTTGCAGGAAACAGGGATAAAACTAAAGACTCAGTTTGGTTTTGCTGCTGAAAAATATACAAAATACCTTAGAATAAACAGTTGAGGTCAAACATTATGAACCCACTATTTATATCTGCCTACTCTTGATCTGAGGACAGTTAACAACCACAGTGCAAGGCAGAGTTGATGGTAGGACTGTCAAGTTCTCCATCTGGGAAATCATAATCTTAATATAGATCTAACTACTGACTTGCTCAACAACCATGATTACTACTACCCCCATTAAAAATCTAGCCCTACCACATACTAGCTCTGTGATTTTGAACAAGATACATAAATTTCTCTGTGTTTCAGTTTCCTTATTCACAGTGAGGATAATAATAGTTCCTATTTTCTAGTGTTACTGTGAAGACTGAGTAAAATAATCCAGATAAATAACAGTGTCCAGCACCTAGTAAATAGTCAGTAAATATTTTCTTCTGTCATTATCTGAATATTCTTCATTATTACTGCTACTTCTATAACTACTTCTGTTACTACTACTATTACTACTACTAACTACTACCACCCCCCCCCCCCACTACTATTACTACAATGGGATGAAGGCCTAACTTGACTGACAAAACCCTTCCTGGGCATTAACTTCTTGCTCACTACCACTCCTCAACCCTAGCCTACTAACCTGTGGTGGTTAGTTTCACTTGTTAACTTGAGTGGGCTGGTAAAATATTATTTCTGTGAGGATATTTCTGAAAGAGATTTTTATCATTTGAATTGGCAAACTGAATAAAGAAGATAACCCTAACCACTGAGGTGGGCATCATGCAATCCACAGAAGTCCTGAATAGAAATAAAAGGTAGAGGAAGGATGAATTTACTCTCTGCTTAAGCTAGGATATCCACCTTCTCCTGCCCTCAGACATTGGCACTCCTGGTTCTTGGGCCTTAGAACTTACACTGAAATTTATATAAATGGCTGCCCTGGTTCTTAGACTTTGGGGTTTGGACTGGAACCATACCACCAGCTTTCTGAAGCCCCCAGCTTGCAAATGGCAGATCACAGGACTTCTCAGCCTCCATAATCAGATGATAATCTCTCATAATAAATCTCTTTCTGTACATCTTTATATATCCTTAGTTCCATGTTTCTCTACAGAACCATGACTAATAAATAACCCTTAACCCTCAACTCTACAGTCCAGTTACAACAAACTTTTCCAACATAGTGAGTCCTAAATAAACCAAGGGTAAGACTTCTGTTGAATCCTTAACCATTTAGAACATACTACTAACTTCAAAGAAAGGCAAAATAGACCTTTAAAAGATAAAAATCTAACAGTCCATCTACTCCATGAAGCTAATAGGCCCTGACCCATGACCTATATCTCCTGGGGAAAAAAAAGTTACTAAATTAACGATAGTAGCAAAATAATAGCAGTGGAAGTGTCAACTAAGAAACGGAGAAAATGACTACTAGAATCAAAGATAAACTGAGGCTGCATGAAGACAGAGCCAAATAAACCACCCAATGCTATAATGGAAATAAAAAATGAATGTGTTAGAGAAAATAGTTAACACAGAATCCAGGATCTATAAATCTGGCCACATTCAAACCACCTTCATATGATACGATTCCATGACCACTGAGCAATCTTTAGACTTTAATTTAGGTTGCCTTTCAAACCCAGAAAGATTATACTAATCCATCAAAACAAGCATTCTCATCCTTTTAACACAAATGCTTACATTATAAATATAAATGAATGAGCTGACATTCTGGTTTACACAGTCTTAAACATTTGATTTATATTAATCTATACTCTCAGAGAGACTGACAACTTCTTGGTACATGGTCAAAACTGTCTCTACTCCTGAATCGCAGACCTGCACCTCTGAAGCAAATAATACATTATATGTTAAAAAAAGAAGAAGAAGAAGAAGAAGATAGCAGGAAGGGAAAAATGAAGGGGGGGAAATTGGAGGGGGAGATGAACCATGAGAGACTATGGACTCTGAGAAACAAACTGAGGGTTCTAGAGGGGAGGGGGTGGGGGGATGGGTTAGCCTGGTGATGGGTATTAAAGAGGGCACGTACTGAATGGAGCACTGGGTGTTATATGCAAACAATGAATCATGGAACACTACATCAAAAACTAATGATGTCATGTATGGTGATTAACATAACATAATAAAAAAAATTCAGATAAAAAACAAAACAAAACAAAAAACCCAAGTCTCTGACCTGGAGAACTATCCCACAGTGCTCACCAAAGTAATATTGCCAAGCTTAACCAGTCATGTAACCCTTTCCAACAATAATGCCAATTGTCATTGTTCTTTAAGTATTTACTTAAGTAACAAAATAAGGGGCTTGACATATAAGGCATGGTCAACAGTATGGAGTAGCTGCAGTGGAAAGCACGCATTAAGAAATGGAAGGAAAAAAAGGCTAGAAAAGGTAGTTTGGGATCATTCTGTTCAGAAATGTGGCCTGCAACCTGAAGGCAATGAAGGGCCCTTCCCTGTACAGATTTTTAAAAATAACTCTATTGAGGCACGATTTATATACAATAAACTGTATCCATTTAAAGTGCACAATTTATTGAGTTTTAACAAATGTATATTTCAGTGAAACTACCACCACAATCAAGGTACAAATCATTATGATAATACCCAAATGATACCTTGTGCCTCTCTGCAGTCCAACCCTTCCTTCACTCCTGGCTCCAGGCTTTATGTCATTATGCATTAGTTTGCACTTTCTCAAATGTCACATATATAGTATGATATAATATATATCCTTTTGTTTCTAGCTTCTTTCACTGAGTATGATTTTGAGATTGATTCATGTTGTGTGTATCCATAGCTCATTCCTTTGTATTCCATTTTAATCCATTGTATGGATATACCACATCTGTTTATCCATTCTTTTGTTGATGGATATTTGGTTTGCTTCTAGTTTGGGGGTTCTTGTGAATAAAGCTGCTATGAATTTTCCTATACGTCTTTGTGTGAATATATATTTTCATTTCTCTTGGATTG